>NC_090383.1:93803856-94525050 GCF_036365525.1 Heterodontus francisci | reverse complement strand
CCATCCTCTCCTCCTCTCCCTCCCCCCCATCCTCTCCTCCTCTCCCTCCCCCCCATCCTCCCCTCCTCTCCCTCCCCCCCATCCTCCCCTCCTTTCCCTCCCCCCCATCCTCCCCTCCTTTCCCTCCTCCCCCCCATCCTCCCCTCCTTTCCCTCCTCACCCCCATCCTCCCCTCCTTTCCTCCTCACCCCCCCATCCTCCCCTCCTTTCCCTCCTCACCCCCCCATCCTCCCCTCCTTTCCCTCCTCACCCCCCCATCCTCCCCTCCTTTCCCTCCTCACCCCCCCATCCTCCCCTCCTTTCCATCCTCACCCCCCATCCTCCCCTCCTTTCCATCCTCACCCCCCCCATCCTCCCCTCCTTTCCCTCCCCCCCCATCCTCCCCTCCTTTCCCTCCCCCTTCACTCTCCCCCATCCTCCCCTCCTTTCCCTCACCCCCCCATCTTCCCTCCTTTCCCTCATCCCCCCCATCCTCCCCTCCTTTCCTCCCCCCATCCATCCTCCCCTCTTTACCCCTCCCCCATCCTCCCCTCATTACCCCTCCCCCATCCTCCCCTCTTCACCCCTCCCCACCTACTTTCCCTTCCCCTCCTCCCACTCCCACTCCCTCTCCCTTCCCCGCCTCCCTCTCCCACTCCCTCCCCCTTCCCCTCCTCCCACTCCCTCTCCCTTCCCCGCCTCCCACTCCCTCTCCCTTCCCCTCTTCCCTGCCTCTCCTTGATCTTCTTTTCCTACCCTTCCCTGCCTCCATCCCTCACGCCCCCAGAGCATCAAATTCTGTGCTATGATTGACTGAATGCACCTGCAAGCTGTATGGCTGAATTTCACAATGTGGTTACCAACTTAGTCACTGGGGTAGCAGGAACTGTGGGACTATTGTAAAATACTAACTGATTCATGCAAGTTACTTCAATAAACATTGCAATTTTTGTTTTGCTTTGTATGTGGTACTCAGAACTACATAAAATGGCAATGCATTGGTTACAGATCAAACGTTTATGTCGTTTGTGAAACAATCATACTGCTGAGTGTTCTTTTAAGATTTGCCCATCACAAACCACCGGTTAAACTAATACTCACCTACTGGGCTTCCTGCCGTGCTGATCCACCTTTGCGACGATGAGGTTTGTGCTCAGTCGAGCTTGATTAATTCACTGCAAGCCTTGAATGGTCCCAAAATTAGCACATAACAACTACACCTGTTTATCAAGTCAGTTCACTTCCCTTCCTCTGTCCCACAGTGAAAAGGAGTATTAATTAAAACAGTAAATAAATGAGATCCCATTCTAAGTCAAACCTGCAGGCAAAAAGGAGATAACTCAAGCTCTTGAGAAGAGGGATTTCAGTTAATTTCCAGACCCCACTGTCATCGTGAGGTTGGGGAAACTCATTTGTCTGGGAAATTGAAAAAAGACAGGTTTTGCCTGGGTGCTTTTTAAAAAAGAAAAATACTTCATTTGTTTTTCTCTCTCTTTCCTTCATTCCTTTGTTGAATGTGCGTAATGGAGGCTGTCACCCTCCTTCACAATTGTGAACAGAATTCTTCTTCCCTATCATACCTTTCTTATTTAAAAAGATTTATCGGAGGATGAGATGTAAAAACCTGTTTGATTAAACACGTATCCAACGTCTTCCTTCTAAGTCTTGTGCATTGAGATGAGGTAGGCTGCATCTTAAATTATATAAGTGCTAGTTTTTTTCATTTAAGTTTAATTCTTAAGGAGAGTTTTGAAGTCATATAATCAATTCTTCAAGCCAACCTGATGGATAAAAACAGAAAAAACATTAATGCCTTGTACATATTTATGAGAAAAATTTGCCTTTCCATATGACATATCAGGCATAGTTGCATTGACAAATAAATTGTACAGAATTAGTTGTACATTAAAGGTTTACAATTTTATTATGCAGCAGACTGTCATAAAATGACATAAAATTGTAGGAAATAAATGTAAATTATTTCCAGTAATAATAAGCAGAAAGTCAAACTGACAACTTTGGATTACTCCCACTAAGCCCCCCCTCCCCCTCCCACACCTCCCATCCTGCCATGTTAACCTTTTCTGAACCACAAAAAAGAAAAAAGATATATTTGTAGATGTAGAAGTAGAAACATCCAAAATCAATTGGACCGTCATCCATTTCTAACCAAATCACTCAGGAATATATTACCTAATGATCCAGGAACTGCTCTTTCTCAATCAGCTCTCCAGCAGCCTGGGAATTTTTACCATTGGTGATACTGCAGCTTGCTAAACATCTGGACTTACAAAGCTTTTTTTTTGTTAAAACACTGAACTAGGGAGAATTCCAATATATATTTTAAGTTTATATATAAGTTTGCAATAGCTGGTGTTCAACTTCGTTCTGCTTTAATCCTCTAAGCATAATAAAATTAGACACCATTGTACTTGGCTCTATAACTGCAACAGAACAAAATAAATTAAGTCTTTGCTATAATAACATGGTCCTTTATGATAAAATCCTGGTCTAAGAAGCTCTTGAGAAGCATGGCCCTTAAACTCACAGGATTTTTCTGTGCACCACTGTGCAGGATAATTACAAGGAGCCAGTTCCCTGGTAGGAAGGAATTCCATACCTGCAGAAAAAGATGCATAAAATATGAGGAGCCAGGGGTGCTGGGAGGAAGCTGAGCCATGTAGTGAATGCAGGGATATCCCTGGGTTCAAACCCACAATCCCTGCGCATGCTGAGAGTCTAATCACCAGGCCATTCTTGGCACTGTTGTCAAATCAGTTCCTGAATAGCAAAAGCTCACAATGCAATGTATGAATTAGAGGGGGGAATAAATGTGCACATAGACTTTTTTTTTTGCAACAATACCTAACTGGGCCATTCAGATGGGTTAACTGTCGGACAAAAGCGTGACGGAAATTGGAGTAACTTTTTCTTGGAAGCTTTGCAGTTTTGTCAATGATTGCAGCTCTATAATAGCATTGCTGCCTCACGTTGTTTAAGGGATCAATTTTTCAGCTGTAAAAGTCATGAAAATTGGACATTTTTTTGTTGTTGTACTGCGCTGAATATGCATTGGTTTATCCTGAATAAAGGCCAGAAGTGTTTGTTCACCATTCTCCCTTGCATTGTGGACAGACCAGTACTTTAGTCCTTGGCACAGCCCTTACACTTTATTAAAAAGACAGAAGCTTGTTGAGCAACAGAAATCTCAAGACTCTGCTTTATATATTGCTTTTTTCAGACTGTTTAGTCAACAGAAAAGAAGTCATTACTTTGTCTAATTCAGTAAAGCAATTCATTTTTTCTGACATGTTTTCTTTTATTAGACTAAAAGGGAAATCTTGTTTGAAGGTCATGTAAGCATTATTGTAAACCAAGTGCAAATAGAAATTCTTAATATACTAAATAAAACTTATCTTCATGACCATGCAAAATGCTGTTTTGTATTTTTTTCATGCAAATATTGTTGAAGCAAGTTGTAATTAAAAAGGCTTCTAGGTTACACTAGGTTACAGAGCCTCACAGAGCACTTTAATTTGTATTTTTGGAACATACTTTATTAATAAGGTACATGATCAAAATCAACTGAGGTGGTTTGCAGTCTCTTTAGTGTAAATGAATCGCCTTTCAATACCACAGGTTAACATAAATTTACTGATTGATTTTAGTCACTTCAGAGCATAACTATGAATATTGCCTGTAAAGTTAGTTGTTTTTATTGGTTCAAAACTTTGCCCTTCCATTGAGTGGCTTCTTGCAAATAAGCCCACATAGACAGTGAATCTCTTTTATAATAAGCTTAAACAGGAGCCTTTGTCATGCCTGGTGTTCTCAGGTCTGAAAAATTAGGCTGGATCTTTCTAACTGCCAACTCAAGTGGTTCATTACTGTGGGTTCCCTCTCCAGTTCCTGGCCCAACCATTCCTAGTACTCAAGGTCTGTAACTTCCTCAGAAAGGAAGAAGGAAAACATGGCACACAAAGGTCTTGTTAGCACTTCCTACGTGAAATTAGCAGCTTTATAAAAGGTACAACTCCAATTACCTCACATTGTGGAGACGCGCACAAATGCAACAATGAAGCTCGTCAGCAAGTGACATTCTGTCTTTCTAGAGTTACTTCCCTAATTAAAAATGAAGAAGCTATTTTCTTGCGAGTGCATCTATTTATGGTGGCTCACAATGCTTTAACTTGAGCATCCTTCCTAAAAGACGAGTGTTATACACAAGTGCTCTTTTAGCAGAGCTGTCTTCAGGGAAGCACCACATTCCAAACTGCTACACTCTGGAAAAAAAAAAGTGTATTGCTTTGCATTATTGTTCACACTTCAGAATTCAGCTTTTGACAATAAAAGCCTGGCCTAGCAAGCTCTGGGAATGATGGTAGACAAAGGAGAGACATTCCACAGAGAGTCTAATGATGAAAAATAAAGAAAAACATTTATTGGCTTTGACAGTTTCACAAGACTCAAAAAAAATCTCCTCATGGCTTCAGTTTCCAGAGCTTTAGGATAAAGGATGTCTTAGCATGAACTGAAACAGCTAAGGCCTTTTGTTAGGGACCTGGAGAGAAGGTCTAAACCGTGAAACTAAGTGCAAATTAGTTAAGGGAAAATCAGTTGCGGTGAAGTGCTGCAAGTACAGGTGTATTTGTACATCCATTGGTTCTGCTGAGATTCTTTTCATTTGGTGAGTAATACCCAGAATATGATGTGAGGCTAACAGTTACAATAATCACAGAGAACAGCACATTGTGCCCTTGTTTAAAGATCTATTACTAATGAGATTCTAAACAGTCTGTGGGTTACATGATGTTTTTAAAATGACTGTCTAAAAAAATTGAATTGAAAACGATTTGCATTTGCAAATCTACACATCAAAGTGTGTAAGGTATTCTTGCAAACAGCAAATTTTGAGATTATGTTGGTTTTCTAATGAGTTGCTCAATTCAATCCCACTCAGACTTGTACTGGGCCCTCGAGAGTGAGGTCTTCACACCCTAAGGCCATGCAGCTATTTATACAGATGTTCATTCGGATTCTGGTGGGAACTATGGTTAATTTAGGTACCTTGTTATTTCTAATTATTGCTAAGATAAATATCAGTTTTGGAGAAGTTGATTTTTAAATGCTTGTGAATGAGGAGCTGACAGAGCTGAATCTGGTAATTTTGACAGGATGCTGGAATTTGAAAACACTAACCGTTAAAATGAACAGAAGTGAAGGCCTTATGCATTGTACATATTGCTTTAACCTTGACACTGGGAAAAATCACTTCATAGACTGGAGCCATGTTATTTCGGGAAGATGTTAAATCTTTCAGTGCTGATTGACCTCAGCAACTTGCAAACAATGGATGTTTACTCTTTTCATATAATAGCTATATAACTGCATTTATGTTGTTTACTGATGTTGACTTCAGGGTAGTATGTTGTAAGTTCTTTTTCCCTTCCCCACTTTCCAGCAGTTACAGATTAACACATGGTGAGCTTTCAATCTTGGGTGAAATTTTGGCTGGGAGAGGGGCAGGTTCTGAGCTGAAGTGAGGCAATTCTCCAGAGGGAAGGGACATCAGAGATGAGTCCTCCAGAGGTGGACCATCTCTTTGTATGCAACTCATTGACCTACATTAGCAATAAGAAAAAGAAAGACTTGCATTTATGTAGCACCTTTCATGACCTCAGGATGCTCCAAAGTGCTTTACCAAGCAATGAAGTACTTTTAAAGTGTGGTGACTGCTGTAATGTAGGATAAATACAAACATACAAACATACGAATTAGGAGCAGAAATAGGTCATTCGACCCCTCAAGCCTGCTCCGCCATTCAATAGGATCATGGCTCATCTGTTTGTGTCTCGAATTCCACACTTCCATTTACCCCCGAAAATCTTTGATTCCCTTGCCTATCAAGAATCTATCTACCTCCGGCTTAAAAACATTCAATGACCCCGCCTCCACCGTCTTCTGAGGCAGAGAGTTCCAAAGTTGCACAACCCTCAGAGATAAAATTTCTCCTCATCTCTGTCCTAAAAGGGTGACCTCTAATTTTAAAACAGTGTCCCCTAGTTCTGGACTCATCCACAAGAGGAAACATCCACATCCACCTTTTCAAGACCATCCAGCATCTTATAAACTTCAATCAAGTCTCCCCTCATTTTTCTAAACTCCATTGAAAACAAGCCCAGTCTGTCAACCCTTCCTCAGAAGATAGCCCGCTCATTCCAGGTATCAATCTAGTAAACCTCCTCTGAACCACCTCCAAAGCATTTACATGCTTCCTTAAATAGGAGACCAAAACTGCAAACAGTATTCGATATCTGGTCTCACCAATGCCCTGTATAACTGAAGCATAACATCCTTACTTTTATTTTCAGTTCCTCTCGTAATAAAGGATAGCATTCCATTAGCCTTCTTTGTCACTTGCTGTACCTGCATACTAACTTTTTGTGACTCATGCACTAGAACACCTAGATCCCTCTGCACCTTGGAATTCTGCAGTCATTCTCCATTTAAGTAATACTCTGCTTTTTTATTTTTCCTGCCAAAGTGAACAACTTCAACTGCCAGATTTTTGCCCACTCACTCAACCTATCTATATTGGTCTGCAACCTCCTGAAAGCCAATTTGAGAACAGCAAGGTCCCACAAATGGCAATATGAATAAGACCAGATAATCTGTTTTAGTATATTGGTTGAGAAATAAATATTAGCCACACCGCTGTGGAGAACTCCCTTGCACTTCTTCGAATAGTGCAATGGGATCTTTTCTGTCTATCTGAGAGGGCAGACAGGGCCTTAGTTTAATGTCTCATCCAAAAGATGAAAGGCTATAATGTATAGAAAATTATGCATTGTAAGATGTATCAATAATCCCCTTCACGATGACTGCAATCAAAATATACAATGGTATTATAAAATATATATGAGCGTCTACACCTAAACAAAAAATAGCCACATATACACACAATGTATATACTTTTTGGAGAAATCAGTAAAAAAAAACTGTGGAAAAATTGTAGAGGATGAGTTGAAGGCTACAATTTAACCTCTGGATGATTAAGGACTGAGAGCTTCACTCTCCTGGTTTATGCTCACGTGGACAGTGTGGGAAAAATTGTCCATTTTAGTCAATTCTTCCTTTGGTCCCTCTCCCCCTTTGCACAAACCCCAGTGCAAGTTCACAGTCTAGGGGAAGCCTCAGGCCGAATGCTGCCCCAGTCTTTCAATCAAGAACAACTCAAGTTGTAACTACTGACCACTTTATCTCTATACATATTTAATATTATTATTGTTACAACCAGGTGAGAAAGCTATTTAGGGGTCTTTCTCAGCCTTTACCTGGTCTTATTGTAACAGAGTTTAATTTTTTTACATATTGTGTTTTGCGTTCCCCCTTGGAGAATCCTTGTTCACCGCTTTCCAATTGTTATGACCGGGTAAGAAAGGTGTCTAGGGGTCCCTTTTAGCCTTCACCTGGTCTTATTGTAACAGGGTTCATGTTTTTAAAGACACTGTGTTTTGAGCTCCCCCTTGGTGAATACTTGTTCACTACTTTCCAATTATAAGGCAAAGAAATGAGCACAAACAGGCTTTCTTAGGTTTAAAGAAGAAAATGTGAAATTCATTAAAACTTAAACGAAAACTCTAATTCGGTTAGCCCCTACGGATGCACACTGTTCCCCATACTAGCATGCATACATGATACGCACATGCAAATAGAGACAGAAAAGAGCAGAAGAAAAATAGTGGTGAGATTTGAGGTAATCTCTGAAGAGGGGCATTTTATTATGCTTCAAGCTTGCTGCAGATTCCTTGATTGTAGGTGATCTTGCTTTTCATTGGGGCCCAGTATTCTTCTTAAACCTTGTTCACTGCAGGAGACTTTTCTCTCTTGGGGTTCATATGTCTTCAATGGTTTCCGAAGCTGGTGACAGCGTGACGCGAGCACACAGGAGAGAGGTCTTTTCAGTCCAGGAGCAAACAGCTTTCTGAGTTCAAATTTTCTGTGGCAAGTTCAAATTCAAAAAAACTCCAACCGCCAGTTAGTCATGTGACTAAACTGGTCTGACCACTGGTCTGTTTGTGTATTCGGCCATCTAAGCAGTTAAACTGGAATGCTAGCCTCTCCACCTCCAATGTCTGCCAATCAAAAGTCCATTGTGGATTAAATTGGAGCAGGGAGCAGCCCCTTTGTCCTTTCCAAGTACTGTCTGTTACTATGCAAATGCCCTTCCAGTCAAGGGTCTGGTGTTTTTTTTTAAGTTCTTTCTTTACTCCAGTAACAGTTTAAAAAACAATGTTCATGTGGCAAAATATGTGTCTCATTCTTGGCAGGTGGGGGGGCGCATGACACCTCCACCCCCAGGGGACGGAAATGCAATTTGAAAAAAAATGGCGCATTTAATTAAAGGTTTGAGAGAAATATAAGATACAGAAAGAAAACCATGCATTTCTCTCATTTATTTCCATACATTCATAAATCTTAACGCCTATTAAAATTGTCTTTTCTGGGTGTTAGCGCTACTTTAATTTCCCATTTTTTTGGCATCCCTGTAGCCATGTGGTTCTTTGGGGAAGCTTTTCTTCAGTTTGCCCATTGCCTAGGATTTTATTCCTGTTGAGGTCAGGTTTTTTCCAGGAGAGTTAGTAGTGGGCGGGTCTATCCTGAACTCTCTGACTCATGCAAAGACTTTTGATTTCAGGGGATGGGTGGTTCCCTTTTTCTCTGACTCTGGGGGAGGAATCTTTGTTAATCTCCCCTTTGTTCTCTGGGACACTCCTTGCTGCAGGTATCTGTGCAGACTTGACTGCACTCTCCTGTGGCATTTCGACTAGGTGAGCCATCACCCTCACGGTTTCTGTGCCCCCTAGAGGTCTCCGTTTGTTCTCTGCAGGTTCCTGTAAATGCTGTTAACAACTCTGGTGGGGTGCTTCCAGAGTCTGCATTTACATGGAGGATGTGGGGTCTAACTTTTCATATTTTCCGGCATTGGCTGACTGGACAGTAGGAGTTTTCATCCGGGATTCATTCCGAACTTCCTTTAACCTGCCCACTTGCTCACTTTTTCCCCTTTTCTTTCTAAACTTTTGCCAACCGTGTGCCTGCCTGTCCCGTTTTGTTCTTGGCGGGGGGGTCCCTTACAGTTCACCAGACCTCTGTTGGAGGGTCCTCCTAACACCGGTACAGGACTTAGGGGTGCAGATTTCACTATAGGTCGGGGTGTCCCCTCAACCTGGCACATGTGGCAACTCCTGCAGTACTCCACTATGTCTTTGTGAAGTTTTGGTCAGTCAAACTGCTGTCTTATGCGGGCTTGGTCTTTTGTATACCGGCATGTACAGCCACTGTAGTCTCATGGGCCCTTCTTAATATTTCTCCCCGGTACCCCTGCGGCACCTCTAACTGGTGAACCACGGTCCACTCCTTGCTCTCAGGTCTGTAAGCAAAACTCCATTTCCTCATCAGTACCTCATTCTTTAAATTGTAGCAAATAGGGACTCCCTCTGCTTCACTTTCAGATTGGGCAGCCTGTGCTAACACTCTCAATACTGGGTCAGTTTACTGAGCCTCAGCTAGGGAAAATCCATTTAATGCATTCCCTGGGTCCCCCAACTTTCCAAAGAAAGTCTTGGACAGGCAGACCTCTTGGTCATCTGCCTGCAGTCCCACTGCAGTCTCCTGTGGGGGAGCTGGTTTGATCATGGCCTGATCCACTACACATTCAGGGACACTGCAGGGGACTGTGTCCAGCCACTGTCTCTCTGACCTCCTGCGGTCTTTCTTTCACTACTGGGGTGGGGGGAGGGGGCTGCCACCTTCACCCCTGCCAGATCATTACCTAGAAGCAGGTCAACCCCGTCCACAGGCAAACTAGAGACAATCCCTACGGCCACCAGTTCCAAAATGAGGTTGCACTCCTGGTGCACCCGGTGTACAGGTACAGGCATACACAGCCCTCCAATACTATTCAGCACCATTTTGGTGTTCACTGCACTCCCTGAGGGAAAGGTCAGGCTTTTTCCCAGTAAAACGGATTTAGTGGCCCCTGTGTTGCTGAGAATCACTATGGGCTTGTTTGCCCCACTCGAGGGGGATGGAGTTACTTTCCCTTCAAACACAAAGCACTGGTAACCTTCAGGAATCCTATTATATTTTCCTGCACTGGCCATTGTAAGCTTCCTGGATTGCACTCTTACTGCAGTTAAAGCCACAGCTTGTTCTGCTGTGTGTTCCATCAGGGTTCCATCATCACTGAACGGGTGAGCCCTGATTAACCCTACCAGTTTTCCCTTTAGTTTCCAGCAGTCAGCTTTTAAATGACCAGTTTTATTACAATGGAAGCTCACAACACCATCCTTTTTGGCTGGAGGAGGGCCCCCAGTGTCTGCGGCTTTCCTTTTCTCCCCCAGGACTGCTTGGGTGAATATCACCTTCCCACACTTTTTGGATTTGTGGAGGTGATTAGGAAAGGTTCTCCCCTGGGAAATTTAATTAGCTTGCTTTTTGAGGGTTCTAAACTTTTGGCTTCAGGTACTAATTCATATGCTCCAAGGATAGCATTTTTGGTCAGTTCATAATTTTAACTCTCATCTGGCAACAATGAATAAACCTCATGGGCTTATCCAGTTAGCTTGCTTTGTATTAAACGAGACCAGATCTCAGCTCTTAAAGTAAGCTGCCTTGCCAGTTTCTCAAAAGACACAAAAAACACATCCACATCTTCCTCGTTGAATTTTGGGATTAGTTGATTGAATTTTAGCAATTTTGTACCCAGAGCTGAATTATGCTCCTCCACATTGGCCATGCTTTCACTGGGATTAGTCTGTCACCCCCTTGTTAACTCAAGCCGCTTCAGCTCTCTTTCTTCGGATTTTTTCTGGAATATTGTTTCTCTCGCTCTCTCTAGCATCTCTCTTTCTTTCTCCTGTCTTTCTGTTCCTTCATGTTCCTTCTGGAAGGCTCTTTCTTTCTGTTCCAGTTCCTTCTGGAAGGCTCTCTCTTTCTCCCTCTCCTGCCTCTCTCTCTCTTTTTCTCTTTCTTCGAATTCAAGTTTCCTCTGTTCCAATTGTATTTTTGCTAACAATACCCTGGCTGGGTTTGCTTCTAACCCTGTTTCTGCTTCTTCAGATTCAAGGGGAAAATGGTTGGCTACTAGCCTTGGGAGTTCAGACTTCCTAGCATTGCCATGTACAGTGATCCCACACTGCTCAGCCATTTTTCTCAACTCCCCCCTAGGCAGTGCTTTTAACTTATCCCAAGTTACTTCAACCTGACTTCAAAAGCTACTTGCTTCAGTTGCAGACATGTTAGTATGCAATCACACACAACCACAAGGAAACCTGTATTAATCTTGCTGTATTTTTTGATTGGGAACAACTTGGCTTCCCACTTCCAATTCCCCTCGTTTGTCTGTGGGTAAAATTCCGGAAGCTAGCACCCAAATTTCTGTTACGACCATGTGAGGGGTTTTTCTCAGCCTTCACCTGGTCTTATTGTAACAGGGTTCGTGTTTTTAAACACTCTGTGTTTTGAGCTCCCCCTTCGTGAATCCTTGTTCACCGCTTTCCAATTATAAGGCAAAGAAATGAGCATAAACAGTCTTTCTTAGGTTTAAAGAAGAAAAGTAAAATTTATTAAAACTTAAACTCTAATTCGGTTAATGCCTATGGATACACGCCGCGCCCCATGCTAACATGCATACACGATAAGCACATGTATATAGAGACAGAAAAGAGCAGAAGAAAAATAAAATGGAGAGGTTTGAGGCAATATCAGAAGAGTTTCTTGTAACGGTGCTTCAAGCTCACTGTAGTCCTTTTGTAGGTAATTCTTGCTTTTCATTGGGGGCCCAGTATTCTTCATAAACCTTGTTCACTGTAGGAGACTTTTCTTTCTTGGGGTTCATATTTCTTCAATGGTTTTCGAAGCTGGTGAGAGCAAGATGAGAGGAAACAGTAGAGAGTCCAGGAGTAAAAAACTTTGAGTTTTAAAACTCTGTGGCAGGTTCAAATTCAAAAACTCCAACCGCCAGTTAGTTATGTGACTAAACTGGTCTGACCAGGTCTTGTGTATATTGGGGAAGCAGGGACTGGGTCCTTTGTTCCAACGCAGGCTGCTAGTATGCAAAAAAGGTTTTTCCAGCGAAGGGTCTGGCAGTTCCTTGTGATAGGCCCCCTTTTCTTCCCAGCAACAATTTTAAGTTTTAATGTTCATGTGGCAAAATAATGTGTGCCTCATTCTTGGCAGGCAGGGGCCTGCATGACACCGCCACCCCCAGGGGAATGAAATGCGATTTGAAAAAAGAAGGCGCATTTCGTTACAAGGTTTGAGAGAAATATAAGATACAGAAAGAAAAACCATGCATTTCTCTCATTCATTTCCATTCATTCATCAATCTTAAAGCCTATTAAAATGGTCTTTTCTGGGTGCCAGTGCTGCTTTAATTTCCCCTTTCTTTTGGCATCCCAGTAGCCATGTGGTTCTTGGGGGAAGCTTTTCTTCAGTTTGCCCATTGCTATGACTGCCTAGGGTTTTTGTTCCTGTTGAGGTCATGTTTTTTTTTCAGGAGTGTTAGTAGTGGGTGGGTCTATCCTGAACTTTCTGAATCATGCAAAGACTTTTGATTTCAGGGGATGGGTGGTTCCCTTTTCCTCTGACGGTGCGGGGAGGCTTCTTTGTTAATCTACCCTTTGTTCTCTGGGACACTCCTACCTGCAGGTATTTGTGCAGACTTAACTGCACTCTCCTGTGACACTTTGACTAGGTGAAGCATCACCCTCACAGTTTCTGTGCCCCCTAGAAGTCTCCGTTTGTCTCTGCAGGTTCCTGTAAATGCTGTTGGCAACTCTGGTGGGGTGCTTCTAGAGTCTGCATTTACGTGGAGGATGTGGGTTCTAACGTTTCACATTTTTCGGGGTTGGCTGACCGGAGAGTAGGGGTTTTCATCCGGGATTCCTCCTGGACTTCCTTTAACCTGTTCTCTTGGTCACTTTTTCCCCTCCTCTGTCTAAACTTTTGCCAGCCGTGTGCCTGCTTGTCCTCTTTTTTTTTTCTCAGCGGGGTCACATACAGTTCACCAGCCCTCTGCTGGAGGGTCCTCCTAACACCGGTACAGGACTTAGAGGTGCAGGTTTCACTGTAGGTGGGGGTTTCCCCTCAACCTGGCACATGTGGCAACTCCTGCAGTACTCCACCACATCTTTGTAGAGTTTTGGCCAGTCAAACTGCTGTCTTATGTGGGCTTTGGTCTTTTGTATACTGGTATGTACAGCCACAGTAGTCTTGTGGGCCCTTCTTAATATTTCTCCCCGGTAACTCTGCGGCACCACTAACCAGTGAACCACTGTCCACTCCTTACCCTCAGGTGTGAGGAAAACTCCATTTCCTCATCTGTACCTCATTCTTTAAATTGTAGCAATCAAGGACTCCCTCTGCTTCACTTTCAGATTGGGCAGCCTGTGCTAACACTCGCAATACTGGGTCGGTTTGTTGAGCCTCAGCTAGGTAAAATCCATTTACTTCATTCCCTGCGTCTGTTAACTTTCCAAAGAAAGTCTCAGACAGGCAGACCTTTTGGTCATCTGCCTGCAGTCCCACTGCAGTCTTCTCTGGGGGAGTTGGTTTGATCAGGGCCTGATCCAATACACATTCAGGGACTCTGCAGGGGTCCGTCTCCTGCCACTGCCCTGTCTCTCTGACCTCCTGTGGTCTTTCTTTCACTACTGGGGGGGCTACCACCTTCACCCCTGCCACATCATGACCTGGGAGCAGGTCAACCCCGTCCACAGGCAAACTAGGAACAATCCCTACGGTCACCGGTTCCGAAACGAGATTGCACTCCGGTGCACCCGCTTTACATGTACAGGCATACACTGCCCTCCAATACCATTCACCACCATTTTGGTGTTCACTGCACTCTCTGGGGGAAAGGTCAGGCCTTTTCCCAGTAAAAGGGATCTAGTGGCCCCTGTGTCCCTGAGAATCACTATGGGCTTGCTGGCCCCACTCGAGGGGTATGGGGTTACTTTCCCTTCAGACACAAACCCTGATACCCTTCAGGAATCCTATTAACGTTTCCTGCACTGGCCGTGGTAAGGTTCAACACTGAGGAGACCAAATGCAGATTGGGTGACCGCTTTGCGAAACACCTCCACTCAGTCCGTAAACATGACCCCGAGCTTCTGGTTGCTGGCCATTTCAACACTCCCCCCTGCTCTCATGCTCACATCTCTGTCCTGGGATTGCTGTAGTGCTCCAGTGAACATCAATGCAAGCTCAAGGAACAGCATCTCATTTACCGATTAGGCACACTACAGCCTGCCGGACTGAACACTGAGTTCAATAACTTCAGAGCATGACGGGCCCCCCATTTTACTTTTATCTTTAGTTATTTTTTCTTATTTTTTTGTGTTTATTTTATTTTAGTTTGTTCAGTTTGTTTCCACTGTGGCTACCCACTATTTTTTTTCTTGTTTGTGCTTGTGGCTGTTCAGTTTTTAGTCTATCCACACCCGATCTGTACTAATGCTTTGTCTTTCAGCACACCATTAATATATTGTTTGCCTTTGCTCCATGATGTTTGGCTATTCTGTGACCTTGTCCTATCAATACCTTCTCTTTTGTTATCTCTTGCACCACTCCCGCTTTACTTGCTTAAAATCTTTTACATTTCTTATATCTGCCAGTTCTGACAAAGGGTCACTGACCCGAAACGTTAACTCTGCTTCCCTAGCCACAGATGCTGCCAGACCTGCTGAGTATTTCCAGCACTTTCTCTTCTTCTTAAACCTTGTTCACTGTAGGAGACCTTTCTCTCTTGGGGTTCATATGTCTTCAATGGTTTCCGAGGCTGGTGACAGCGAGACGAGAGCAGACAGGAGAGAGGTCTTTTCAGTCCAGGAGCAAACAGCTTTCTGAGTTCAAATTCTCTGTGGCAAGTTCAAATTCAAAAAATTCCGACAGCCAGTTAGTCATGTGACTAAACTGGTCTGACCACGTCTGTTTGTGTATTTGGCCATCTTAGCAGTTAACCTGGAATGCTAGCCTCTCCACCTTCAACGTTTGGTATTCAAAGGTTCATTTGCTCATTAAATTGGAGCAGGGAGTGGCCCCTTTGTCCTTTCTAAGTACTGTCGGTTACTATGCAAATGTCCTTCCAGTCAAGGGTCTGTTTTTTTTTAAACAAGTTCTTTCTTTACTCCAGTAACAGTTTAAAAATCAATGTTCATGTGGCGAAATGTGTGTCTCATTCTTGGCAGGTGGGGGACTGCATAACATTATATTAAACATATATAAACTGTAACTTACTGAAACTACTGTTGCAAAGAGGTATAGAACAACATAGCTACATGAGTTAGTTCCTGTACATTTTTGATAGATTTATTAAAGAACTATTTTATATGAAAAATCAATAGAAAAGTGACTTTTTAATTCTTTCTTGGGATGGGGGCATCACTGGCAAGGCCAGCAATCATTGTCCTTCCCTAATTGCCCTTGAGAAAATGGTGGTGAGCCGCCTTCTTTAACTGCTACAGTCCATATAGTGAAGGTACTCCCACAATGCTGATAGCTATGGAGTTCCAGGATTTTGAGCCAGCAAAGATGAGGAAACAGCAATATATTTCCAGGTCAGGATGGTGTGTGACTTGGAGGGAAACCTGGAGTTGGTGGTGTTCATACATTTGCTGCCCCTGTTCTTCTACGTGGTAGAGGTCGCGGGTTTGGAAGGTGCTGTCAAAGAAGCCTTGGAGAGTTGCAGTGCATCTTGTAGATGGCACACACTGTAGCCATGGTGCCCTGGTGGTAGAGGGAGTGAATGTTTAAAATGATGGATGGGATGCCGATCAAGTCGGCTGCTTTGTCCTGGATGGTGTTGAGCTTCTTGAATGTTGTTGGAGCTGTACTCATGGGAGCTGTAGTCATCTAGGCAAGTGGCGAGTATTCCATCATACTCCTGACTCGCGCCTTCTAGATGGTGGAAAGACTTTGGAGAGTCAGGGTGTGAGTTACCTATCACAGTATACTCAGCCTCTGACCTGCTCTGGTAGCCACAGTATTGATATGGCTAGTCCACTTAAGTTTCTGGTCACTAGTGATCCCCAGTGCTGATAATGCCAGTGAATGTCAAGGGGAGGTGATTAGAATCTCTCCTGTTGGAGATGGGCATTGATGACACTTGAGTGGTGTGAATGTTATTTGCCACTTAGCAGCCCAAACCTGAATGTTGTCCAGGCCTTGCTGCATGCAGGCACAGACTGTTTCAGTATTTGAGGAGTGATGAATGGTACCGAACACAGCAATCATTAGCGAACATTCCCACCTCTGACCTTTTGATGAAGGAACGGTCATTGATGAAGCAACTGAAGTTCTTTTTAGCAGTTATTAAGCTATCACCTTTCTCCAGGGATTACAATAAATTAATACATTTACCACCTATCTGTAAAGTTTTCCATATCTTCCTTCAATTTCTTTCTAAATTATCCTAGTGCTACACCATTTACTCCTCACCTTAGGTATATCTGAAGCACACACTCCTTCACCTCAACAGTACTAAGCAACTTTTCCTTGGGTTTTTCTGATCTTATTTCGCTTTTATTTTCAATTTTCCCTTGTGTTAGCCTCTGAGTCAGAAGGTTGTGTGTTCAAGTTCCACTGCAGACACTTGAGCACAAAGCACTAGGCAGACACTCCAGGTGGACCCCATGGCACTATTTCAAAGAAAGGCAGGGTGCTATCTCTTGTGTCCTGGCCAATAGTTACCCCTCAACCAATATTACTAAAATGAAATTATCTGGTCATCAACTTATTGCTGTTTGTGGGACCTTGCTGTGCGCAAATTGTTGACCAGGTTTCCTACATTACAACAATGACCACCTTCAAAAAGTATGTAATTGGCTGTAAAGCACTTTGGGACATCATGACATCATGAAAGGCTAAGGGCAGAGAAATTTGTTCTGCCCTCGGAGGCGGGCACAGAGACAGGGGGAGCTGGTGGGTGCCGTTCTCAATGTCATTCGGGGTCTCTGCCATTTTGTCTGGGGCGGGGACAGCCGAGGACTTCCTGTCCCAGGCCAATTGAGGCCCTTGGGTGGCCAATTAATGTCCACTTAAGTGCCTCTTCCCACCTCCATCTCAATTTTGTAGAAGGCATAAAGGCCTGCCGCCACGGGAAGATGATACCAGGTGAAGCCTGGCGGCCTCCTAGTGGATTGGGGGAGGGTCCCTCCTTTCGGGGCAATCCAGAGCCTCTGAGGGCCCCCCTGGTGGTGATCAGTTTCCCCCCCCCACCCAGGGAAGACCCCCTGCAGCCTCACCAAACCCCAACTCTACCCCAACTCTACCCCATCACCAGGGGATGCCTGACCGACCTCGGTGATCCCGACCCCACACACTTCTCCCGGCCTCTCTGACGTCCTTGGTACTGCAGGGCCTCCTGCAATACTGGCAGTGGCCAGTGCTCCCCGTGGTACTGCTGTTACTGCAGATCTTCCGGCCTTCCAATTGGCCGGCAGCTCTGGAGGTGAGAGCTTGTCTCTTAAAGGGACAGTCCCCAATGGCAGCCAGTTAATTGCCTGCCCACTGTGAAATTCCAACAAGGGTCTTACGGAGGGCTGAGGTGGGTTCTCCCCCTACCTTTCAGCTCGCCACCCTGTTGTCGGAACAAAATCTGGCCCTGTCTTTCTTTCTTTGGACAATAATTTGATGTTAAAAAAATGCATAATCAAGTTTTTATTTATTCATTGTTGGCTGTGGGTGTCACTGGCATTGATTGCCCCTCCCTCGCTACCCTGAACTGAGTGTGTTACTAGCCTACCTTAGAGTGCAGTTAAGAGGTGCTATGGGGCTGGAGTCACATATTGTGCAGACCAGGCAAGGATGGCAGATTTCCTTCCCTAAAAGGAATTACCAAACCAGTTGGGTTTCACACCAATTCAATAGCTTCATGTTCACTTTTACTTTCCAAATATTTTTCTTCTGTCTTCAGTATAGAGGATACAAAAAACATTCCAGTAATAGTTGTAAATCAGGAGGTGGAAGAAGAGAGGAACTTGGGGAAATTGCAATCACCAGGGAAGTGGTACTGAGCAAACTGATGGAGCTGCAGGCTGACAAGAAGTTGGGGGGGGTTGTGGAGGGAGGCAGAAAACAGGTAACTATAGACCAGTTAGCTTGACGTTTGTCGTGGGGAATCGATCATTAAGGAGGTTATAGCTGGACACATAATAAAACTTAAGGTAATTGGGAATAGTCAGCATGGTTTTATGAAAGGGAAATCATGTTTAACCAATTTATTGGAGTTCTTTGAAGGAGTAACATGCACTGTGGATAAAGGGGAGCCCGTTGACGTACTGTACTTGGATTTCCAGAAGGCATTTGACAAGGTGCCACATAAAATGTTATTGTGCAAAGTAGGAGCTCCTGGTGTAGGGGGTAACATATTAGCATGGATAGAAGATTGGCTGGCAGAAAACAGAGAGTATGCATAAATGGGTCCTTTCCTGAGTGGCAGAATGTGAAGAGTGGAGTCCCACAGGGGTCTGTGCTGGAGCATCAACTTTTTACAATTTATTTCAATGACTGAGGGGAGCGATGGCATGGTAACTAAATTTGCAGATGACACAAAGATAGGTAGGAAAGTATGTTGTGAAGAGGACATACGGAGGTTGCAGATTGATATAGATAGGTTAAGTGAATGGGCAAAAATCTGGCAGATGGAGTGTAATGTGGGAAAATGTGAAGTTCACTTTGGCAGCAAGAATAAAAAAGCAGAGTATTACTTAAACGGGGAACAACTGCAGAATTCTGGGGTGCAGAGAGATCTAGATGTTCTAGTGCATGAGTCAGAAAAAGTTAGTATGCAGGTACAGCAACTAATAAAGAAGGGTAATGGAATGCTATCCTTTATTACAAGGGGAACCGAAAATAAAAGTAAGGATGTTATGCTTCAGTTATACATGTGGTGAGACCACATCTTGAATACTGTTGGCAGTTTTGGTTTCCTTATTTAAGGAAGGATGTCAATGCATTGGAAGCTGTTCAGAGGAGGTTTACTAGATTGATACCTGGAATGAGCAGGTTGTCTTATGAGGAAAGGTTGGAGAGACTGGGCTTGTTTTCACTGGAGTTTAGAAGAGTGAGGAGAGACTTGATTGAAGTTTATAAGATCCTGAATGGTCTTGAAAAGGTGGATGTGGAAAGGATGTTACTTCTTGTGAATGAGATCAGGACTAGGGGGCACTCACTGTTTTAAAATTCGGGGTCACCCTTTTAGGAAAGAGATGAGAATTTTTTTCTCTCAGAAGTTTGTGTGACTTTGGAACTCTCTGCCTCAGAAGGTGGTGGAGGCGGAGTTATTGAATATTTTTAAGGCAGAGGTATAGAGATTCCTGTTAGGCAAGGGAATCAAAAGTTATCAAGGGTAGATGGGAATGTGGAATTCGAGACACAAACAGATCAGCCACGATCTTATTGAATGGCGGAGCAGGCTCAAGAGGTCAAATGACCTGCTTCTGCTGCTAGTTTGTAAGTAATTGAATTCCAATTCTGAAACAGCCAAGGTGGAAGTTGAATTCACGTTCTTGGAATTATTAGTCCAATAAAATGTTATTAGTCCAGTAACATGTGTAGGACTGAAATCATGCTGACTTACAGCTGGGAGATGTTGTTAATACAGAAAGTTTTGGTATATAATTCACAGCTGAATAGTACAAAGGAATTATTTTCTATTCTAAAACAGAATTCTACGAGAATTGGGAGCTCCTAATATTATCTAAGACTGTTTTAGCACTTGCATAGGCAATTATTAGTGGAATTAAAACACATATTTGTACTACTGTCACATAACCCTCTTTGGATATAAGAACAAAAAATATGAATTAACTTTTTTTTTTAAACACTAAAATCATTCTAGATTTGTTCTAAATGTAGGTTACGGCCAACAGAGTGTTAATATAATTTATCAGTAATGATACTGATTGTAATTCACTTGTGATTGAGATATTGTATCAGTCTTACTGATGCAGAGATTATATCACACCACTGCCCCTAGTCTTTCCTCCATTTAATTGCATTGATGGTGTATCAAACAATTAAAAATATATGCAGTTTGGGTATTTTAAGTCAAGGCAGGTATTTTTATGATATAGAAGCTAAGTGAAGGACTAAGGTGTAAAGTGCAGGGCATCACTGTAATTGAAAAGTGTAGGGGTAAGATAAATCAAGTCAGGAAGTAATGGTTAACGATGCCAAGTTTGGGTTGAAAAGACGCTTCGATTGTTGGGAAGAAAAGAAGATTAATGGAGGTACACATTTGTGATTCTGGAAAAGAATGAGATTGCATTGCATACATTAAATGGACTTAGAGTTACATCATATAAACCCAACAAGCTGTCTTCAAATCAAGATGTCTGAATGGGACTGAATGTGAAAACCTGTTATTAACACATCAGCACTGCATCAAAGTGTAAGTACTTTTTTAGTTTTACATTCTTTGTGTTGGAAGCAACATCCAGCTCGAGTGGCTTTTTGCAACTGAGGTTATATTTGCTTTGTAATATGTGTTTAATGAAATAAGGCATTGCCAAAGATTAAAAAAAGGAATCTTGAAATCAATACAAAAATGCTGTCTTCAATTTTAGTTGAAAAATACTTATTTAACATTTTTGTTTCTTTCAATACACAATTTCACTCAAATTTTAAACAAAATTAAATATTTCCATTGAGTAAAATCCATGTCATTCATCTCAGAGGCACAACACCATCTCCATGAAACTAATAATTGATTTGTAACTATTCTTCCAATTTCCAGTTTTCTGTGGTTTAAATTTAAGGAGAAAGGTATTATTGGCGTGCGTGTATTATTGTTCTGAAAGTAAAGCCTGGCTCAGGTATAAAATTAAAACCTGACTGGGGCCTGACCCGACCACAACCAACCCGAACCGAGCCCCAACCTGCCATGAATCTCCATCATCTATTCCGGCAGCAGGCTATTCCTGCAGCCGGAGTTGTGGGGAATCATGGGTAAGCCTGATCCTGTGACTTCCCGGAAGCAGCACCGTCCAACCCAACCCGAGCCCAAATGCTGGACTCGGAATTTCAATCCGACCCGACCCGAACCCGACACATGTAGTCGGGTCTCGTCAGGTTCGGGTCGGGTAGTCAGGCTTTATCTGACAGTCTATTATTGCTGTGTGTGTATATTGTGACGGTGAGAATATCACAGCATGTGTGTAATATCATTGGGCATGGGCTTTATCAGTGTGCAGCTATTATCACTCTGTGCGTGTATTATCACTGTGTGTGTTTATGGTTTTGTGGCGGCACAGTGGCGCAGTGGTTAGCACCGCAGCCTCACATCTCCAGCGACCTGGGTTCAATTCTGGGTACTGCCTGTGTGGAGTTTGCAAGTTCTCCCTGTGTCTGCGCGGGTTTCCTCCGGGTGCTCAGGTTTCCTCCCACATGCCAAAGACTTGCAGGTTGATAGGTAAATTGGCCATTAGCAATTGCCCCTAGTATAGGTAGGTGGTAGGGAAATATAGGGACAGGTGGGGATGTGGTAGGAATATGGAATTAGTGTAGGATTAGTATAAATGGGTGGTTGATGGTCGGCACAGACTCGGTGGGCCGAAGGGCCTGTTTCAGTGCTGTATCTCTAAACTAAACTAAACTAAACTCTGCGTGAATTATCACTGTGCATGTATTATCATTCTGCATGTATTTTCACTGTGTGCATTCTCACTGTTTGAATTATCACAGTGTGCAGTTATTATCACCTTGTGTGTATTATCACTGTGCGGTTTATTAACATGTGTATGAGCACTGTGTGTGTATTATTACTATGTGTGTGTGTATTATCACTGTGTGTATGATAACTGTATGTGTATTATTACCGTGTGTATTATCACTGTGCATGTATTAACACTGTGAGCGTATTATCACTGTCTGTATTATCACTGTGTGCATTAACACTGTGTGTGTGCATGATAACAGTGCGCTTGTGATCACCATGTGTGTTATCACTGTGTGTGTATTATCGCTCTGTGTGTTGTCGTGCAGACCCCCACCTGCCAAGAATGAGGCATATTAATTTTGTGATATGAACATTGATTTTAAACTTGCTGGAGTGAGGAAATGACTTGTTAACCAGATCAGCCATGGCTGGAAAAAACATTTACATACTAACAGACAGTGCTTGTGGAGACAAAAGACCATTCCCTGACACATTCAACCCACAATGGACTTTGATCACCAGACATTGAATGTGAGGAAGCTCACATTCCAGGATGATTACTAAGATGGCCGAATCCACAAACAGACGTGGTCAATCCAGCTAGTCATATGGCTAACCTGCTGGGCAACCTCAGTTTTTTGAATTGTACAGACAGTTTTGAGGGAGAGAGACTGTTTACTCCTGGACTGAGAAAACCTCTCCTGTCTGCTCCCATCTCTTTCTTACGAAACTCCAAAATCCACAGAAGACGTGAACCTCAAGAGAAAAGTCTCCTACATCGAACAAGGTTTAAGAAGAATACTGGGCCCCAACGAAAAGCAAGATCTAACTACAATCAAGGGCTCTACAATGAGCTCAAAGAACAGTAACCAAACCATCTTCAGATATTGCCTCAAACTTTTCCACTTTATTTCTTATGCTCTTTTCTGTCTCTGCCTGCATGTGTGTTTATTGCATATGCATGCTCGTATGTGTGCGTTTTGTATCCGCAGATGTTAACGTTTAATAAATTTCAACCTTGTTTAAACCTAAGAAAACCTGTTTGGCTGGTTCCTTTGCATTGTAATTGGAAAGCAGTGAACAAAGATTCACCAAGGGGGAGCTAAAAACACATTGTGTTAAAAATTAAACCCTGTTACGGTAAGACCAGGTGAAGGCTGAGAGGGATCCCGAGACCCCTTTCTTACCTGGGTGTAACAGTGTGCATGACCACTGTTTGCGTATCATCACTGGGATGGATTTGCTTCTCCCGCCACCAGGAGCATCAGCGGATGAAAAAATAGTGGCTCACATGTGTTGTGTGATCGCTTTAATAATAATGTCCCTTTAAGATCTCAGTATACTAATGAGCTAAGTATCAGGATGTAGTCATATGACGACAAGCCAGAGTCACTCTGCAACTGTAACATCCAGATGAAGGTTCTGTAAATAGTTTGCTCTGTACTGCACATACTAGTTTAGCTGTTAATAAACCTGTTTGAGATCTTCAATGAATTGGACTTCATGCATCTCATTTATGTTGCAAAAGACAACATTAAGAACTCCTTACATGGTGGTAGCTGTGGTGAGAAGACAGAATGTAAGTTGAAGACCACAGGTAAAACAGCTTTGAAAATGACCCTTCCTACCGCTAAAAGACAGCAAGTTCAAAAGAAATACTGGCCCAAAAAATGGAACAAAGAAAGGACTTACCTCCAGCTGTAGAAGATAGAGCACAGAACAACAGGCTGCAAGTCAATTCCTGCGATTGGGTGAGTCATTGTGCTGACAGTTGAGAAATCCCCATTTAAAAAAAAGCTTTGAAGTGCTTAAAAAGTAGATTTTTTTTTCAAAACTCTGTTTTAAAAAAAAAAAAATGGGCAAGACCTGGCTCCTCTCCCAGGCTGATCAAGGTCAGCGCCATTACAGGAGGTGTCTGATAACAAAAAGTGTGGGAAAACTCCGAACACTGCAGAGTCTCCATTCATGCAGCCACAGCTAATAAAAAGTCATTAAACCACTCGAGCATGAACAAGAGCTTCCATTCTTGCAGCCACAGCTAAAAAAACATTAAACCACTCAGGCATGAAGAAGATAAACAAACTCTAGTAAAAAAAAACAATTGAATTGCCTAGTGAACAGCTGTGTAAACAGACAAGTTTAAGTGCTGCAAGCAAGATAAACACAGAACGCTAACAAGCACCTGTTACTCTCCATCCAGGCAGCTAGTCTAAATAACAGAGAATTTCTTAACATCACAGAGTGAATAGAACAAAGTTAAATAAAGACCAGAAAGCAAAAGAAAGATGGATACTAAATTTCCCAGCATGAACTGGAAGGCCATTGATATCCTATCTGAATTCAAACTTTTTAAAAAAAGAATGCAGATATGCTTCACAGACCAAGTAATTGTAGAACCCGAGAAGCAGGCTGTAAATACACTGATGGCAGTTGGAAATGAGGGATTACACAGAATCAGCACCTCTGGCTTATCAGAAGAGGACCAGAAAGATCCCACAAAGATATGGAAAGTACTCGAAGATCAGCTCCAATTAAGAGTGAATTTTAGCATTCACCGCATGGAATTGATGTCCCACAGGCTACAGCCATAGGATTCAATAGATCCGTTCAACAGGAGATGCTGTAGTAAGGGCAACAAATGCGATTTTTCAGACACTGAGCTGTCAGAGCGATAATGGAGCTGGTAATTGTCTCAACACCCATTTAAGCATTTCAGAAAGACCTCTTGGGGAAAAAGAAAGGTCACAGCATTGATGTGCTGCTAGAAGATGGATGAAATATAAAGCCATTGTAGTTGGACAACAGCATCTGCAAGCACTAGGTACAGCCAACAGCATCGGCACGATGACCAGGTTTAAAAGAGCCAGAAAGCTGTGTGATTTGTGTGGATGGTCCCACTCACCGTGAAGTTGTCCTGCATTTCAAGCCCTGTGCAAGGCGTGAAGTGCAAAAGGACACTGGGCCCGCCTATGCAAGAAATCTGGTTCCAAAGATGCAACCAGAGTTCACAGTAGGACACAAGCAAACAGAAGACAGGCACAGCAACAGGGCAACAGCAGCAAGGAGAGCTCCAGGGACCTGCATAAATGCAAACCAATACACGAAGTCCACAGCAAAACAGACCTGAGACAAGACTCAGAGAGGAGTGATTCTCATTCAGAAGACAAGCAGGCGTTTCACATTGTGAACCTGATACATTGTTTTGATGAAGTCAAACAGCTGGAAGCTTTTGCTACCATTAACATCATGTGCCCAAAGAAAGTTGGCAAACACACACTCAGGGTTAAGATTGACACTGGGGCTAGTGCAAATGTCCAAATCCTGAAGGACATGTACTGGAGTCGTTGGAAATCAATGACACAACAGACAACTGCAAAGTTAACTGCGTACAATTGGTCACCCAACCCTTGCAGCGCACTCTAACAATGCAGTGCAGCTATGGCAAATAGACATGGAAACCGCAAATATTTTACCTGGTAGAACCAAGCGGATCAGCAGTGGCAGGGCTACTAACATATAAGGACCTCAACATCATAACTATCCACGAGGTCACCAAGATACCAATTATAGCAGAAGAAATCAAAGGAACCTGCATTGAGTCACAGCTCCGCTAGGATCTCAATGGCTCTGGTTTGGAAAGTATCAGCCCTTTCTCGGAGATGCCACATCAATAGAATGAAGATCCAAACTCAGACGGTGAAAGTCCTTTGTCAACAGGCAGTGTTTCCTCACGCTCCAGTGACTCAGAAGAAGAGATTGACATTGTCACTACTGAGAAGTAAAGGCTAGCAGCGGGGAGCATTGCCAATGGGAAATCTCCAAGGACCGGAATTTGCTTGCAGACCCTGGCCAGCATCAAATGGTGCAGTCTGGAAATCCAGCAACAGCACAACTATGCCATGCCTTCACTTTTGCTCTCTAGAGAACCGCCAGCACCATGAGCCAGAATGGACAGGTACCTCCATGAGGCCAAGTACTCCTTCTCGAACAAGTCCTCGACCATGAGCCGTGGTGGTGACCTTCAGGCATGGAGGATGAGGAGAGGTGAAGGACACATAATGTCCTGAAGAGGCAGAGGAGGAATGAGTTGAAGCATTGCCTGTTGGCTCTTCGAGATGAGATGCCAGAGCTTTCCAAGAATGACAAGGCCTTAAAAGTGGTCATCTTGAGAAAAGCAACAGAGTATGTTAGCAGGCTGAAGGCAGAGCAACAGAAACTGAATGCAGACAGGGAGAAACTTCAGAAAAAGCAGCAACAGAAGAGATGCAAATTCCCCGAGCAACAGTTGCTAAACCACCAAAACGATATATGGACTTTTAAGCCATTGTACTTGTAAATTTCACAATCTCTATCTTCATTCCTGTAAATTTTATAATCTCTATTCCATATAACAAATTTTTCTGTTATCTAATTTTATGTGTTTTTACTTGTAGCTTATGAGACTTTGGAAAGAAAGAGTGATGTCCCTTTATGATCTCAGTATGTTAATGAGCTAAGTACCAGGATGTAGTCATGTGACTAGAAGCCAGCATCACTCTGCAACTGTAACACCCAGATGAAACTTCTTTAAATAGTTTGCTCTGTATTTGTTTAGCTGTTAATAAATCTGTTTGAGATCTACAACGAACAGGACTCCATCTATCTTATTTATGTTGCACAAGACAGCATAAAGAACTCATTACAGCATGCACAGGTCACGAGCCGCCATGCTGCTGCGATCTTCCTCGTGGCGGCCCAGGATAATGAGCCGTTCGGGCCAAACCACCGCACCACCCCACCCCCACCACAATCATGTGGAGGGGCCGGGCTCTTCAATGCTGGCAATGGCGTCAGCTGCCTGTGCACAGGTGCTGGCACCATTTTTAAAGGGCAGCCAGCCCTGCCGGCTCATTTACATTTTTAAAAAGCTACACCCCCCCACCCCCCCCCCCCCAATGTACTGCCAATAAATCTATCGCCCCATACCCCCCATTACAATTAAGTTCAACATTTTCCCTTTCCCACGCCCCAAAACACTTACCTTCAGCACTTGACCTTCTCCCACCCCCACCCAAAACCGATCAAAGTGCAGCAGTCTCCCCTTCCCACCCTCCCCTAAACTAGTAATTTGCATTAGAGCCCGTTCCACCCCCACCCCCCTGCTGCACTAAAGATCATATGATTCCCCCCCCCCCCTTCCCCACCAAGGTGGCGTCTGCCTTCCCTGGACGGGAAAGTGAAGGCGCATGAGGGCCGGCTGCCACTCGGAAGATTGTGGCCTGAAGGTAAGATCGCTTTTGTTTTTATTTAAATGTATTCATTTCATTAATTTAAATATGTTAATCTGGGTCCCGTAGCCCAGTGGGGGGGGTGCGGGGGACTGCCACAGAGCCTCGCTGCTGCCGGGAAGATCGGGCCCGGCACTCCCGGCGTCGGGCTGCATGGCAGGCCACTGCCAGAATGATCTTCTTTCCCATCCGCCCTGGAGCCCGGCCTTGGGGGCTCTGTAAAATCCCGACCACTGTGTGTATTATCATTGTGTGTGTGTGCATCCTCATTGTGAGTGTGTATTATCACTATGTGTGTGTATTATTAATGTGCACGTGTATTATCACTGTGCGTGCAATATCGTTGCGTGTGTATTATCACCGTGTGTCTATTTAGGCTGTGTTCATGTATTATTACAGTGTGTGTATTATTGCCATGTGTGTATTATCGTAGTGTGCTTATTTTCATGCACTTGTTAATGGAGACCACCAGATGCGAAGGTTTGGTTTTCAACAGCAAAAAGTGCCCCATTAAGGCTGATCACATAAATTTTTTCAGTGCCATATACTCAAATTCAGGTATCCGCCCAGACCCTGGGATGATCGAAGACATCCAGCCAATGCCGACACTGCAGGACAAGGACAATCTCCAAAGGTGTCTTGGTCTATTCAACTTCCTTTGCTGCATATATACTGAGCTTCTCAGAGAAGTCATCTCCACTAAGAGAATTGTTAAAGAAAGACATGCCATTCCTATGGCAGGATGATCACCAAAATGCATTCAATGCATTGAAACAAGCACTGTCAGCCGAGTCATGTCTTCAGTACTATGACACTTGGAAGGCAACAACATTAGAAGTGGATGCATCGCCAAAAGGTCTGGTATGCATTCCTCAAGACGGCAAATCTGTTGCATTTGGTTCAAAATGTCTGTCACCAACACTAGCAAATTGTTTCAATATCGAATGAGAAATTCTCGCTCTTGTCTTCGGGATCACCCAGGTTCCACACATACCTATTCGGGAAAGAGTTCATGGTCAAGACAGGTCATAGGTCGTTGGCAATGATGTGGAGAAAACCACTCACGAGTGCACCGCCTCGACTGCAGAGGTCACTCATCAAGATTCAGGCTACAACTGTGATGTCAGATACTAACCCAGTAGTCAGATGGCCCTATCAAACACTCTAAATAGTCAGCCCAAACCTGGGAAGGCATGAGACGTACCATTTGACTTCCAGGTGGACGAAATATGTGCAAGCAACGTAGATCTCATGTGCTTCAGTCAAAACAAGGTAGAGGAACTCCAGAGGGAGACCGCAAGACCCCAAACTCTGAGCTCTGTGGCAAATCGTTGCAGAGAGTTGGCCCGAGACCATTCAGGCGATCCTTACAGAACATATTGGCCATATCGAGACAAAATCGATATATCCAATGGAATACTATTCAAAGGACACCAAGTACTCATTCCAGCAACACTTCATCTGACATACTTGAACAGCTCCACCAAGGATACATGGGAGTAGAAAAGACAAGATGACTCGCTCATGTGTCAGTGTTCTGGCCCAGCATCAGCCAGGACATTGACCAGATGGTAAGATCTTGCGATGCATGACACCAAGCTAGTCAACAGAAAGAGCCTCTCCAATCGCGTGACATACCATCATCAGCATGGACCAAGATAGCAACAGATTTGTGCTCTGTGGGCAGAGAAGACTATCTGGTAGTGACTGACTATCACTCCAAATTTCCTATAGTGCAGAAGCTTCGAGATGCATCAAGTACAGCAGCAGCCAACACTGTTTGTGCCATCTTTTGTCTTTTTGGTTCCCTGGTAGAAGTGGTTTCCAAAAGCAGTCCACAATACACAGGAAAACCGTTCCCGGATTTGTGTGAATGATGGTCCATCAACCATGTCACATCATCACCCTGATATCTGCACTGGAATGGGATAGCTGAAGGTATGGTCAGGACAATCAAATTCCTGATCAAAAAGTGTTTGGAAACTGGGCAAGATATCCAAGTTGTGTTATTGCATCTTCGCGCAATGCCATTGGACTCCAGATTGCCATCACCTGCTGAGATTCTGTTTGGTCAACTGGTGGGAACCATGCTGGATAATGGAAGGTCTCTGGCAGCTGGGTGCTGGATGCTTGAGGATCTCTGGCAGCTGGGTGCTGGAAACTCGATTCTACAGTCAAGTGGCAACTCACAGAGATGGATGGTGCAGGAGAGCCATGTGACAGTGCATCCTCCGACTGCGGATCCTCCTCAGAGATGGAATTATGTCCCCCTTCTGCTGGAGTCTCTTGCAGACGCTGGCCTGCATGAGAGAACACAAACCTGTGTTGGTTAGGGTGTGCAGATCTCTTCATGCCAACCATACGTGATGTGGATCTTCAGAAGTGAACTGTATGTCGTCTGAAGACAATCTTCACTCTCATCATCCACTATTGAGCGGCTGCCCTGGGTCCCCGTTAGCTCCAGTGCCTCCTCTCAGCCATGGAAAGAGGTTGGATATCAGCTATTCCTCCACCAGTCTGCGAGGTCTCCCTATGTTATGGGCCCGTTTGTCTTGCAAGTGGAAAGAGGGACATAGTAAGACTTTGCAGGATGAGTAGGAGAACAGCTCTGCTTGTGGCAGCCTCTTGTCCCCTGATAGAGTTTCCTACATGGTTCCGCCCCATGTCCACTCTCAGTGGATGTCATTCGACTGAGCTGTGAAAGAAGGGGTGCTGTGGTCAAAATGCGTCCATGCATCTGCCAGGATGTGTTGATGCCAACCCCCTTGCCATCGCCTTTGTAGTTACTCCCTCACCATTGTGTGCAGCCTCCCATGTGGCCACATGCAAGCCCCAAAGTGGAGCGAGGGATGGACCACACACCTTGGCAGAACAAAGTAGATAATTGACTCTCTTCCTCCACTAGACCTAGTTGCTTTGGGTGACCCCACAGCTGCTGACCTCTTTAGCTCTCTCCATCCAGGCTTGCTTGGTCAAGCAGGAGGACCTCTTCTTGCCATCACTGAGGAAGAGGACCTCCTGCCTTTCCCTTGCAACCTGGAGGAGAATTTCCAGGGAGGCATCCCTGAACTATGGGACCATCTGGTGTCTTGTGCCTGACATGGTCCCTCTTGGCTTCCAGAGAGCTCCTGGCCTTTTGATACCTTGGTTGACAGTACAGCAGCAGAGGGTCTCCAGGCAGGGGGTCAGCAGCAGAGGGTCTCCAGGCAGGGGGACAACAGCACAGGGTCTCCAGGCAGGGGGACAGCAGCACAGGGTCTCCAGGCAGGGGGACAGCAGCACAGGGTCTCCAGGCAGGGGGACAGCAGCACAGGGACTCCAGGCAGGGGGACAGCAGCAGAGGGTGTCCAGGCAGGGGGACAGCAGCAGAGGGTCTCCAGGCAGGGGGACAACAGCACAGGGACTCCAGGCAGGGGGACAGCAGCAGAGGGTGTCCAGGCAGGGGGACAACAGCACAGGGTCTCCAGGCAGGGGGACAGCAGTACAGCAGCAGCAAAGGCTAAGCTGCATCAAAGACAAAGCAGCAGCAAAGTCAGTAAGTGAAGCAGCAATTTAAGTGCACCGGCAGTGCTCTAAAGATGGTGCCAGCACCTGCGTTATCTCCGCTGATGACACCATTAGCATCTTGCTCCCGCCTCCATCATGTAATTGGCTGGGCCCCACACCTCCATTATGATAATTGGCTGCCCACTGCGTGATCACAGTGGGCTGGCCACACACATGATGAGCGACGATGGCGCTCATTTCCGGGTCTGCTGCCAGGACCTGCAATGGGTTCACTAAATTTAGTCCTATGTGTTTATGTAGGCCGTATGTGCATTATCCCTGTGTAAGTTATCACTATGTGTGTATTATCACTGTGTGTGTATTATCACTGTGTGCCTGTATTATTACTGTGTGCCTGTACTTTAACTGTGTGTGTATTATCACAGTACATATGTTATTAACCCCCTGGCGTTCAACAAACCAAAAGAACCAAATTTACCAAACGATCCCAGTAAAAAAACAAATAGACAAGACTTCACTTTTAAAACTTTGACTCTAACAATCAAACCAAAATCAATATAAATTAAACATGAATTAACAGACAAATCATGGTCAATATATATTTTCCAAATTGCACATTAACTATCAGATACAACAAAAATAGATCTCACAGATTTACTGGGCAGTCCACTCAGCATAAATGGCACCAATTACAACCTCATGTTTTTCTAAACTCTGAAATTCCTCAGGTAGTTCTCCAGATCCTGCCTTTCAAGATGCAGCCACCGTGTCTCATCCAACAGCTGTTCCCCTTCAATCCTGAACACCACAGGTACAGTTTCCACTAAAAATGACACATTACTCCGGAACCTCCTTAGCTCTGATGGCGTAGCTCCACCAGTATTACCTTAAGTAACCGAAAACAGCTGCAACAACTTGTATTTGCTTGTGGTCAACTCCCAGATTCAGTTTCCACTCTCTGCAGCTTGTCTGCAAACTGCCTGCAGCCTGCTTGTGATCTGACAATGGCTCTGTCTCTTATCTGGTTCCAACCAATTCTGTCTCCCCAGAACCCTGAAGTCTTTAGTTTCACTTTTAGTTAGGGACTGTCTCAAAAAAACAAGCTTTGAAACCAGAATCAGTGCACGTAACAGAACATTCAACAAGTCCTCTGTTCAGACAACAGCTTGCTCACGCTTATCCACTGGTCTTGCAAACTGTGGACTCCATCACATATGTATTATCTCTGTGTGTCTATTATCTCTGTGTCTGTGTATTATCACTGTGTGCCTGTATTATTACTGTGTGCATATTTTCTCTGTCAGTATTATCAGTGTGAGTGTATTATTACTATCTGTATATTATCGCCGTATGTATATTGTCACAGTTTGTTTGTTATCACTGGGTGTGTATTATAACCGATGTCCTCGAAGGGGCGTTTGCTAGTGCTGTTGGGGAGGATTTAAACTAGAATGGGAAATGGAAACCGCAGCGGCGAGACTGAGGAGGAGGAAACAAGGATAGAAACGAAAGACAGGAAACAAAAAGGCAAAAGTGGAAGGCATAGAAATCAAGAGCAAGAAACAAATAGGGCCATAGTGTGAAATAATGCTAAGATGACTAAGAATGTTAAAAAGACAAGCCTAAAGGCATTGTGTCTCAATACGCAGAGTATTCGCAATAAGGTAGGCTAATTAACTAGGCAAATAGATGTAAATGGATACGATATAGTTGCGCTTACAGAGACATGGCTGCAGGGTGACCAAGGACGGGAACTGAACATCCAAGGGTATTCAATGTTTAGGAAGGCCAGGCAAAAAGGGAAAGGAGGTGGAGTAGCATTGTTAGTAAAAGAGGAAATCAAAACAATAGTGAGGAAGGATATTAGCTCAGAGAATCCTGATGTGGAATCTATATGGGTGGAACTAAGAAACACCAAGGGGCAGAAAACATTGGTGGGGGTTGTATATAGACCCCAAACAGCAGTGCTGATGTAGAGGATGGCATTAAACAGGAAATTAGAGACGCATGCAATAAGGGTGCAACTGTAATTATGGGTGACCTTAATCTACATATAGATTGGGCAAACCAAATTAGTAATAATACTGTAGAGGAGGAATTCCTGAAGTGTGTATGTGATGGTTTTTTAGACCAATACGTTGAGGAACCAACTAGAGAACAGGCCATCCTAGACTGGGTATTGTGTAATGAGAAAGGATTAGTTAACAATCTTGTTGTGCGGGGTCCCTTGGGGAAGAGCGAACATTACATGATAGAATTTAATTTAATTCTTCATTAAGATGGAGAGTGAGAGAGTTAATTCTGAGACTAGGGTCCTGAATCTAAATAAAGGAAACTATGAAGGTATGAGGCGCGAGTTGGCTATGATAGATTGGGGAACGTTACTTAAAGTGTTGACAGTGGATAGGCAATGGCTAGCATTTAAAAAACGCATGGATGAATTACAACAATTGTTCATTCCTGTCTGGCTCAAGAATAAAACAGGAAGGGTGGCTCAACCGTGGCTTACAAAAGAAATTAGGGATAGTATTAGATCCAAGGAGAAGGAATATAAAATGGCCAGAACAAGCAGTAAACCTGAGGATTGGGAGCAGTTTAGAATTTGGCAAAGGGGGACAAAGGTATTGATTAAGAAGGGGAAAATAGAGTATGAGAGTAAGCTTGCAGAGAACATAAAAACTGATTGTAAAAGCTTCTATAGATATGTGAAGAAAAAAAAATTAGTGAAGACAAATGTGGGTCCCTTACAGTCAGAAACGGGGGAATTTATAATGGGGAACAAAGAAATGGCAGACCAATTAAATACATACTTTGGTTCTGTCTTCCCAAAGGAGGGCACAAATGACCTCTCAGAAATGTTGGGGAACATAGGGTCTAGTGAGAAGGAGGAACTGTATGAAATCAGTATTAGTAGGGAAATGGTGTTAGGGAAATTGATGGGATTGAAGGCCGATAAATCCCCAGGGCCTGATAATCTACATCCCAGAGTACTTAAGGAAGTGGCCCTAGAAATAGTAGATGCATTTCTGGTCATTTTTCAAAATTCCACAGACTTTGGAACGGTTCCAATGGATTGGAAGGTAGCTAATGTAACCCCACTATTTAAAAAAGGAGGTAGAGAGAAAACAGGGAATTATAGATCGGTTAGCCTGACATCAGTAATGGGGAAAATGCCAGAGTCCATTATAAAAATGTAATAGCAGAGCACTTTGAAAACAATGACAGGATCGGACAAAGTCAACATGGATTTATGAAAGGGAAATCATGCTTGACAAATCTACTTGAATTTTTTGAGGATGTAACTAGTAGAATAGATAAGGGAAAACCAGTGGATGTGGTGTATCAGGACTTTCAGAAGGCTTTCGACAAGGTCCCACATAAGAGATTAGCGTGCAAAATTAAAGCGCATGGAATTGGGGGTAAGGTACTGACATGGATAGAGAACTTGTTGGCAGACAGGAAATAAAGAGTCGGAATAAGTGGCTCTTTTTCCGAGTGGCAGGCAGTGACTAGTGGGGTACCGCAGGGATCAGTGCTAGGACCCCAGCTATTCACAATATATATTTATGATATAGATGAGGGAATTAAATGCAATATATCCAAGTTTGCAGATGACACAAAGCTGGGTAGGAGTGTGAGCTGTGAGAAGCTCCAGTGTGATTTGGACAGGGTGAGTCAGTGGACAAATAGATGGCAGATGCAGTATAATGTGGATAAATGTGAGGTTATCTACTTTGATGGTAAAAACAGAAAGGCAGATTATTATCTGAACGGCAATAGATTGGGAAAGGGGGAGGTGCAGGGAGACCTGGGTGTCCTTGTGCACCAGTCGCTGAAAGTAAGCAAACAGGTGCACCAGGCAGTTAAGAAGGCAAATGGTATGTTGGCCTTCTTAGTGAGAGATTGGAGTACAGGAGCAAGGATGTCTGGCTGCAATTATACAAGGCCTTGGTGAGACCACATCTGGAGTATTGTGTGCAGTTTTGGTCTCCTTATCTGAGAAAGGATGTTCTTGCTAGGGAGGGAGTGCAGCGAAGGTTCAGCAGACTGATTCCTGGGATGGCAGGACTGACGTATGAAGAGAGATTGGATCGATTAGGCTTGTATTCGCTAGAGGTTAGAAGAATGAGAGGTGATCTCATAGAAACCTACAAAATTCTACCAGGACTGGACAGACTAGATGCAGGAAGGATGTTCCTGATGGCGGGTGAGTCTAGGACCAGGGGCCACAGTCTAAGGATAAGGGGTAAGCCATTTAGGACTGAGATGAGGAGGGATTTCTTTACCCAGAGAGTGGTGAACCTGTGGAATTCTCTACCACAGAAAGCAATTGAGGCCAGATCATTAAATATATTCAAGAAAGAGTTAGATACAGTTCTTAGGGCTAAAGGCATTAAGGGATAAGGGGAGAAAGCGGGAAGAGGGTACTGAATTTGGATGATCAGCCATGATCGTATTGAATGGCGGTGCAGGCTCGAAGGGCCGAACGACCTACTCCTGCTCCTATTTTTCTATGTTTCTATAACTATGTGTGTATTATTACTCTGTGCAGTATCACAGTGTGTGTATGATCACTGAGTGTGTATGTTATCACTGTGAATGTATTATCACTGTGTGTCTATTATCATTGTGTGTGTATTTTCAATCAGTGTGTATGCATGTCACTGCGTGTGTATTATCACTGTGCATGTATTATCACTGTGTGTCTATTATCATTGTGTGTGTATTTTCAATCTGTGTGTATGCATGTCACTGCGTGTATATTATCTCTGTGTAGGTATTATGACTGTGTGTCTGTATTATCACTGTCTGTGTCTATTTTCACTGTGCTTTTTAATATTCTTTCATGGGATGTGGGCGTCGCTGACGAGGCCAGCATTTATTTGCTCTTGAGAAGGCAGTGGTGAGCCACTGTCTTGAACTGCTGCAGTCCATGTGGGGTAGGTACACCCACAGTGCTGTTAGGAAGGGAATTCCAGGATTTTGACACAGTGACAGTGAAGGAACGGTGATATAGTTCCAAGTAAGGATGGTGTGTGGCTTGGAGGAGAAATTTCAGGTGGTGGTGTTCCCATGCATTTGCTGCCCTTGTCCTTCTAGTTGGTAGAGGTTGTGGGCTTGAAAAGTGCTGTCCAAGGAGTCTTGGCGACTTGCTGCAGTGCATCTTGTAGATGGTACACTCTGCTGCCAATGTGCATCAGTGGGGTAAGGAGTAAATGTTGAAAGTGGTGAATGGGGTGCCAATCAGGGTTACTCGTTGCAGAATTCCCAGCCTCTAACCTGTTCTTGTAGCCATGATATTTATATGGCTGCTGCAGTTCAGTTTCTGGTCAATGGTAATCCCCAGGATGTTGATAGTGGGGGATTCAGCGATAGTAATGCCATTGAATGTCAAGGGGAGATGGTTAGATTCTCTCTTGTTGGAGATGCTTATTGCCTGGCACTTGTGTGGCGTGAATGTAACTTGTCACTTATCAGGCCAAGCCTGAACGTTGTCCAGGTCTTCCTGCATATAGACACAGACTGCTTCAGTATCTGAGGAGTCGCGAATGGTACTGAACATTGCGCAATCATTAGCAAACATCCCCACTTCTGACCTTATGATAGAGGGAAGGTCATTGATGAAGCAGCTGAAGATGGTTGGGCCTAGGACACTACCCTAAGGAACTCCTACAGTGATGTATTGGGACTACCCTGCACACATAGGAAGCTACAACATTGCAGCCCTGTGATGTGACTGGCTGATCAAATCTTTTCTGGGTTACGATGGAACCGCAAAAACACCCATGCAAGGAATGTAAGGGGGTGACCACAGAAGTACAATTGTAAGGCATGTTGGTGAGGAAAACAAAGTGCAAAATCTTCAAATGACAAACAGCCATCTTTGAAGACTGAAGGCTCAACAGTCAATGATAAAAGGACACTGGACACTTTCAGAGATGTATTGCAAGCATCAACGTGTTCCTGCCACAGGCCTCCAGTAATCATTTTTCTTAAGTCCGAGTGTATCAAGCTTGTGTCCTCAGTACCTTGCTTATGGCAGCGAGGCCTGGACAACGTATGTCAGCCAAGAGCGACGTCTCAATTCATTCCATCTTCGCTGCCTCCGGAGAATCCTTGGCATCAGGTGGCAGGACTGCATCTCCATCACAGTAGTCCTCGAGGCGGCCAACATCCCCAGCTTATACACACTACTGAGTCAGCGGCACTTGAGATGGCTTGGCCATGTGAGCCACAAGGAAGCTGTCAGGATCCCCAAGGACACATTGTACAGTGGGCACGCCACTGGTATCAGACCTACCGGCCGTCCATGTCTCCGTTTTAAAGACGTCTGCAAACGCGACATGAAGTCCTGTAACATTGATCACAAGTCGTGGGAGTCAGTTGCCAGCGATCGCTAGAGCTGGCGGGCAGCCATAAAGGCGGGGCTAAAGTGTGGCGAGTCGAAGAGACTTAGCAGTTGGCAGGAAAAAAGGACAGAAGCGCAAGGGGAGAGCCAACTGTGTAACAGCCCCGAAAACCAATTTTTTCTGCAGCACCTGTGGAAGAGTCTGTCACTCTAGTATTGGCCTTTATAGCCACTCCAGGTGCTGCTCCACAAACCACTGGCCACCTCCAGGCGCTTACCCATTGTCTCCCGAGATAAGGAGGCCAAAGAAGAAGAGAAGAATGTGTACAATATTTACAACACCCATGCCACCTTTGTGATCAAAATTGTTTTTTTGTTCCGTTTTCTACCACCACGTCTAAGTGCAACTCTAGCATTACCAGCTAAGATGGAGGCAGTCTGCTCAGTGCGCTGTCCCATTGCTCTGGATGACCATGGGTGGGCGTCCTCTGGAGGTATGGGGCATTGATAGCTCCATCCTACTGGGGGTCTGCAGCAATGGTGCTTGAGTATGCCCCCATGTACTCACCTGCTGGAGGTAAGGGGGTCAATGTCAGGGGGAGGGGCAAGGGTGAGACGCCGCTTGCCCTGGGGGTGTCCTGAGAGGAAGGCCCCAGGGCAGCTGGCACGCGCTTGTCCTCCATCTGGGTGCATGATGGCACCTGCCTGGTTCCCTGAAGGGAAAGAGCACCTGGAGGGAGGTACAGGTTCCTCATCTGTCTCTCGCTTAGACTCTGCTTCATGGAGCCCATGGCTATCATGATGAAGTGCAGGTCAGAGCGCATATGACTCGAGTGCTCAACCAGACTCACTACGGAGCTCGCCAAACTCTCAACTGAGGAAGCCATGCCCTCATATGCCTGGGACATGGCAGACGTTGTGGCTTGCATGGATTCCTCCATGGCACGCGCAAAGTCATGCATGACCTCAGACATCTGTGACATATTTTACACATGGCTTTGCTGCACATCCAGATGACTTCTCATAGTGACAAACAGAGGATCATCATGAGCATGAGGCTGAGCAGGAGCCTGATCCCCAGCAGTCCTTCGATTGTCAGGGGACCCGGCTCGCATATCCTCCCTCAGTTGCTGGGACGTGTCTGTGTAATGCACACTAGATTGTGACACAGATTCTAATGTTTAACCTCCCATGGACCATGTGAATGTATCTGCACTGGTGGCAGTGGAAGAAGAGGCAGATGACTGTGCACCCTCTGGGGTATTGGCTTCATCTTCCTCCCGACAGGAGGAGTCTTGGGCCTCGCAGCTTTCAGACTCTCGAGTGTGGGCACCTGCAGTGGAGACTCAAACAGAGGCACATTAAGCATCAGCTGAACATGAGTTCACATACTTCCCTTTGGTGTGCACATATGGCTGCAAGACTGCAGATGACACTTCATCCTGATGCCTTGACGATCCTGCGATGGCTCTGTCTACCTCCTCTCTTGCTATTTCTGCAGCCTCCTCCTCAGCTGCTGTTAGGACCCTGATGTCTGGGACACCTCCACCTGTCTTTTCTCGCTCCCACTGGTTTTGGGTGTATTTATTCTGCAGATGACAGTGCAGATTTAATGACATGCCAAAAGATGCATCACACCGATTGTAAACATGCATTGACAACACTCATTCAGGATTGGTTGTCGCATCACACATCCAAGCACATGAAAAGTGCCAAACGTCAACTTTCTGCACAATCATTTGGTGTATGGCACCAAGGCTGCTCATGCATTACACTGCATGCCTTGTTTGTCCTCTGTCTTAAACACACGGAGCTAGGAAGAAAAACAATGGAACAGCTTCAGCAAGACCACTTACCCTCGCCGATCTTAGCGCGTCAATGATAAGCTACTGACATTGAACCCAGGTTCGTCGCGTAACCCTACTCGGTTACCTCCATCCAGGCCACCTTGTTCAGGTGGGACGGTCTTCTGACTCCATCTGCAGGGAAGAGGACCTGCTGCCTTTCCCGACAGCTTGGAGGGGAACCTGCAGGGAGGCATCACTGAACCATGGGGCAAGGCGCTGCCTGCTGGCTGACATCTTTTAGGCTCTTGCTGTAGTCAAAAAAATGAGGCAGATTTGGTGCTGGGTTCGAAAAATTAATGAAGGAAAAAGCAGTTAAAACCAAGTGAACAATTTAATTGAGGTAAATCTGAACAAACACACCATGAAGGCTGCTGATCCTTGAGGCTTGGTATGCGGAACGATTTATAGCCGTGGCATTCATGGGTGTTTGACCAAATGATGGCGGATTCCACCAATGAATGTCCGTCCCTGCCACATGTTTGGATGTGTTTCCCATGCCCGTTGCTGCACCTTTGATTTGCATGTAAACTGATGTGCAAAATGGGAAAAATGGCAGAAGCAGAAGTTTCTACTGTCAGGATCGCCGCAGGATTCATAAAATCCAGGCCAATGTGTGTATTTTCAATATGTGTGTATTATTAACACTGTGTGTATGTGTTATCGCTGTGTGTATTATTTTGTGTCTATTACCACTGTGTGTATTATTGTGGTGGTATGTATTAAGAATTTGTGGCTATTATCACTCTATATCACTGTGTGTCTTTATAATCACACTTTGTGTATTATCACGATGTGTGTATTTTCCCTGTTTGTGTTTTATTATCAGTAAGTGTATTATCGCTGTTTGTGTATTATCTCTGTGTCTGTGTATTAACCATGTGATTGTATATTATCACTGTGTGTGTCTGATCACTGTGAGTGTCTGATCACTGTGTGTGTATTATCACTGCATGTTGTATTGTCACTATGTGCATTTATTATCACTGTGTTTCTGTGTGTCTATTATCAATGTGTGTCCATTATCACTGTGTGCATAATATCACTGTGTGTATTATCACTGTGTACTTATTTTCACGATCTGTCTATTATCACTGTGTGTGTCTTATTGCTGTGTGTGTATTATCACTGCGCCTGTGTATTACCAAAGTGTGTGTGTTATTACTCTGTGTCTATTATCATTGTGTGTGCATTAGCATTTTGTCTGTACTATCACTGTATGTGTGCATTATCGCTGTGTGTATTATCTCTCGGCTTGTATTATTTCTGTGTGTATTATCACCGGGTATGTGTATTAACGTTGTCTGTATTTTCACTGTGTGTGTGTGTGTGTGTGTGTGTGTGTGTGTGTGTGTGTGTGTGTGTGTGTGTGTGTGTGTGTGTGTGTGTGTGTGTGTCATCATTGTGAGTATTATCGCTGCATGTGTATTTTCACTGTGTGTATATTTTCACTATTTATTTATATCATCACTTTGTGTACCTTCACTATGTGTGTATTATCTCTGTGTGTAATGACTGTGTCTGTGTATTATCGCTGTCTGTGTCTTATCACTGTGTGCATATTATCACCGTGCATGCGTATTATCACTTTTTTATTCGCACTGTATGTGTGCACTATGATTGTGTGTCTGTATTATCACTGTCTGGGTCTTATAATTGTGTGTGTACTGTTACTGTACACACTTATTATGCCTGTCTATTAAGACTGTGTGTGTCTTATCATTGTGTGTTCATATTATCTCTCTGTGTATATTATCACTGTATTATCACTGGGTGTATTATGTATGTATTATCACTGTCTGTCTATTATCACTGAGTGTGTATTTTTGCTGTGTATATTATCATAGAGTGTATATTATCACTGTCTGTGTATTTTCAGTGTGTATGTATTATTACTGTGTGTGTCATATCACTGTGTGCATTATCACTGTATGTCAAATATATATGTGTGCTTGTATTATCACTGAGTGTGTATTTTTGCTTTGTATATTATCATAGAGTGTATATTATCACTGTGTCTGTGTATTACCAAAGTGTGTGTTACATCAATTGTGTCTATTATCATTGTATGTGTGTGTTTATCACTGCGTATGTGTATTAACATTGGGCTCAATTTTACAGACCCCCTGATGTCGAGGGTCATGACGGGGGGAGTGAGGTGGTGCTGGAAAATACCTCTGGGGGAGGCCCAGCCTCATATTGCCCGCGGCGGCAAGGCTTCGTAGCGGCCTCCCCGCCGCTCGGTGACGGGAACACAATTTATATATGTAAAATAATTTATATTCCTGAATGAATGACCGTTGCGCTCCCGCCGTCCATCCTGGAGCGATATTGGTGCCGGTGGCCGAGGCAGAACACTGGTGTGAAGTGGGGAGCAGGTAAGTTTTTCAGTGCGGGGGTGGGTGCAGTGTCCGAGTGGTTTTATTGGTGCAGAGGATGGTGGGAAGGGGTAAAGATTAAAGTTTATGAACTTTGGGGGGGGAAGGTCAGGTGGGCAGGGGAAGTGTTTTGGGGGGGAGAGGTCAAGTAATTACTTTTAAAGTTATTGGGGGGGATGGGAGACAGGCAATTTAAATGGATCTAAAAATTTTTACTGCATTTACCTTTAAAAATTTAAATTGAATTGAAGGGTTCAAAGCCCTTTAAAAATGGCGTCAGCGCCTGTGCAAAGGCTGCTGATGCCATTGCTGGGGACAGACAGCGTGCCCCCACCATGTCATGGGGGTGGGAGGTCCCCTCGGCCATTTAAATGAGCCACTGCGCTGAATACCGCAGCGGCTCCGCGCCACTTGGGCGGATCGCCATTGTTTACATCGGCGGAAATGTAAAATGCAACCCACTGTATCTGTATTTTCACTCTGTGTGTATTATCATTGTGAGTGTACTATCGCTGTGTGTGTATCTTCACTTTGTGTGTGTTTTCACTGTGCGTTTATATTATTAATGTGTTTATCTTTACTGTGTGTATTATCATTGTGTATTATCTCTGAATGTGTGTATGACAGTATTTCTCTTATCACTTTGCATACTATTGTGGTGTGTATATTATCACTGCATGCGAATTTTCACTGTGTGTGTGTATTATCATAGTGTGTCTGTATTATTGCTGTGTGTGTAATATCACAGTGTGTGTATATTATCACAGTTTGTGTACTTTCACAATGTTTGTATTATCGCTGTATGTGTATTATCACTCTGTGTCTCTATTATCACGTTGTGCATGTATTATCACTGTGTGTGTCTTATCACTGTGTGTGTATTATCACTGTGTGTGTACTCTCAGTGTGTGTATTATCACTATGTGTGTCTGAGACTGCGAGTAAGGCAGGTAAGGGCAATAAGAAGGCAGAAATGGAGGAACCTCAACCTTTGCAATTGTCCAACAGGTTTGAGGTTCGTTCAGCTTGTATGGATGAAATTGAGGGCTGCAAGGTGGATGAGTGAACTAACATGGCACCGTGGTACAGAAAGCCATTCAAGTGGGGGGAGTAAATAAGAATGTAATGGTAGTAGGAGATATAATAGGCCGGGGGAATAGACACAGTTCTCTGCAGCCAAAAACTAGAGTCCGGAAGTCTGTGTTTCTTGCCTGGTGTCAGGGTTCGGGTCATCTGCTCAGAGCTGGAGAGGAACCTGCAGTGGGAGGGGGAGGATCCAGTTGTTGTGGTCCACCTGGGTACCAATGACATAGATAGGACAAGTAAAGGGGTTCTGCATAAGGAGTATGAGCAGCTAGGGACTAAATTAAAAAGCAGAACCTCAAAGGTAATAATCTCTGGATTATTACCAGAGCCACGAGCAAATTGGCATAGGGTAAATAGGATTACAGAGTTAAATATATGGCTCAAAGATAGATGTGGGAGAAATGAATTTCGATTCATGGGGCACTGGCACCAGTACTAGGGAAAGTGGGAGCTGTACCATTGGGGTGGTCTTCACTTGAACTGTGCTGGGACCAGTGTTCTGGTGAGTCGTATAACAAGGGCAGTAGTGAAGATTTTGAACTAAATAGTGGGGGCGAGGGATCAACTGAGGATAGATGTGATAATTTAAACAGAGAGGAGAAGGCAAGAGAGAAAGATAGCAATAGGGTAATGATAATCAGAGTGCAGCAGGAAGGGACAGAGCGTACAAACTTAAGAGTGTGCCAGCAGATAAGACTAGATAGAGGTCATGAACTATCAGAGGAGGGGAGGATTCGGGTGAAAGAAGATTTAGAAATCCAAAGAGAAATGTCGAGGCATCAGAACGGTATAACATTGTGGGTAAAGGCAAGCAAAATGGGACAGGAAGGAACAGAGAGTTTAACAAAAATTGTACATCAGTGAATAAGGTCATTGCAGGGAATAGAAGTAAAAAAATGAAATTAAAGGTTCTTTATCTGAATGCGCGAAGCATCTGCAAAAAGATAGATGAACTAGTGGCACAAATAGAGGTAAATAGTGTCCCTTCAGGAATAAGGTCCCATCTGGAAGAACATTGCGTTTGTAAAAGAAAGGAAGCCGCAGTAGTGGCAGATGATTATGAATTGATTCACAAGAGCAGTAGTCGCAGCCCCAATTTGGAAACTTTCAGAGAAATCGGAGAGAAAAGAAGTTTGATAATGAAAAGAGATTTGGTTCTATTGAGAAAAATGGCAAAGGTAAAGACACACACACTCCTCAAGTTAGTAAAAGAGAAAGTCCAGCTGATAAGTTTTGGTTCGAGAGGACCGGCATGCTACTTTTGTCATAAAAAAGGACATGTGAATGCTAAGTGTTGGAAGTGGAAAAACAAGCCCGTCACTTATGTACAGTCAAATGGTACTTCCACAGGAAATACTGTCCTAGCGGATAACGTTCATGACAAGCAGGTAGTTTCACCCATTTCACTGATAGAGCGAATCAGGTTGCAGAGAACTATAGAAGTTTTCTGTTTGAGGGAGAAGTAGCCCCACTTTCGTCTGGTGAGGCAGGCAAGTCAATTGTTATCCTTAAAAGATACAGGGGTGGCACAGTCACTGATGTTGGCAGGTGACATGAATTTCTCCTCTGGTAGTTCGCTGAATCTGAAGGTGTTAATTCAGGGTATTTATGGAAATTATTTACCTGTTCTCTTATATAGGGTTGATTTAAAATGTGGCTTATTCCCTGGTCCTGTTACCGTTGGCGTTGTTCCTAATTTGCCTATTGAAGGTGTGAATGTTTTGCTTGGAAATGACTTGGCTGAGGATAAGGTATTGGCACCTCCAGTGGTTTCAGGCAGTCAGCTGAGCCTGCGGAAACTGAGGTTTTGCAGGAAGAATTTCTCGGACTATTCCCAGATTGTGTTCTGACTACGTCCCAGGCTGATAGGCTTAAACAAGATGAGATGAATTCAGTTGTTTTGGAGGACAATTCAGATATTTGATTGGCATTTTCAAAGATTTGGAGGGGGATGTTGGTGTTATGGGCTGCAAGGTTAACAATGGGGAATTGTTTAGCAGGTCTTCCTTGATTGAGGCACATCAGGCAGACCCTGATTTGAGGAGCTTGTCTCAGACGATGTGTTCTGAGACAGAGGCTGAAAAGGTCCCTGAGTGCTATTATGTCAAGAATGACAGTTTGATGAGCCAGAGGCCCGCTGATGAGGATTGGGAAGTATTCCATCAATTTGTTGTCCCTCCTTGCTACCGCAGTGAAATTTTGAAAATTGCCCATGAGTTTCCAGGCACTGGTCATTTGGGTTTTTGGAAGACTCAGGCTATGGTAATGGCCGAAGTTGCATAAGGATGTGATTTAGATTTAGATTTAGAGATACAGCACTGAAACAGGCCCTTCGGCCCACTGAGTCTGTGCCGACCATTAACCACCCATTTATACTAATCCTACACTAATCCCATATTCCTACCACATCCTCACCTGTCCCTATATTCCCCTACCACCTACCTATACTAGGGGCAATTTTATAATGGCCAATTAACCTATCAACCTGCAAGTCTTTTGGCTGTGGGAGGAAACCGGAGCACCCGGAGGAAACCCACGCAGACACAGGGAGAACTTGCAAACTCCACACAGGCAGTACCCAGAATTGAACCCGGGTTGCTGGAGCTGTGAGGCTGCGGTGCTAACCACTGCACCACTGTTGACTTTTGTAAGATATGTCACACATGTCAGATGGTTGGGAAACCACAGCCTTTGATTAAGCCAGCTCCATTAATATTGATACCTGCATTTGATGAACCATCTGGTGGGTTCTGGTGGATAGTGTTGGACCCTTACCTAAGACTACTACCCTACAAAAGTTGTGATTAAGGCGTTGGTCCAGCTTTTCACTCGGTGTGGATTGCCAAAAGAAATGCAGTCTGACCAGGGGTCAAATTTCATTTTCAGGACCTCATTTCAGGAGGTCATGTGTAATTTAGGAGTGAAGCAGCTCACGTTGTCTGCTTGTCACCTGCAGACCCCAAGGTGCTTTGGAGAGGTATCACCAAACCCTAAAGTGTACGATTAGGGCTTATTGTCTTGAGTAGCCCCAGGATTGGGATTCTTGTTATTCCTGACTATGAACATGCCAAATGAGTCTACTGGTTCTAGTCCCTTCGACTTGGTCTATGTGCTTGAGGTTAGGAGCCCCCTTAATCTCATTAAGGAGAAATTTTTGGCACAGGAGGAGGAAACTACCCTCTGAGATTATGTGTCAAAGTTCCAAGAAAGGCTCTCAAAAGCTTATGCAGTGGCCAGAGAACATCCCAGGGCTTCTCAGCAGGTGATTAAAGCACAAACAGATGGAAAAACTAAAGCATGTGGTTTTCAACATGGGGTTTACATGCTAGTCTTGTTGCCTTTGCTGGTGAAACCTTGAAAGCTAGTTTTAGTGGACCCTACTATATCAAAAAGAAACTCAGTGATGTGAACTATGTAGTTAGTACTCCAGACAGACAAAAGTGTCAAAGGCAGGTCATGTGAATATGCTAAAGAGTTACTATGACTGCGAGCATAGTCAGCCAGTAGGTGTAGCACAAGCAGTAGCGAATGTAGATGGTGATACTGGTGCACATGATGAACGAGATGAGTATGAGACTGAGAGTTCTCAGATTGAGCCTCCAGCGGTGAAGTTGCCGAATGCAGAGGTGTTGGAGTGTGTGGATAAGGTGCTACACCATCTACCTGAGCAACAGAGGAAAGACGTATCTGACCTATTGAGGGACTATAAACCTGTATGTGTTGATAAGCCAGGTTGTACTTCTTTGGATATTCAGAAATACGATGCGGCAGGACTGCAATTATAATTGCTGAAAAGGTATTTATCATATATTTTCTTTGGCCTGACACCTATTTAATGGGGAGTTTCCTATTCAGTGAACGGCACACAGGGCTTGCGTGCCTTTAGATCCCTGGCCATTTAAAGGTGGCAGCATCGAGGCAGACATGGGAAGACAGCCATGGGGAGTGTTGCATGAATCCAGGAAGGGATACTGGGGGGAGCGGCAGCCATTGCCTAACAGTGGCGCAGCCATCAAGGTGAGGGTGGGTGCAAACGGGGTGCAGCCCTCATGGCAAGGGTGGGTGTAAAGTGGGTGCAGCCCTTATGGCAAAGGTGGGTGGAAAGGGGTATTAGCCCATGATCAGAGGGGAGTGGCAAGGGAAAGACTCCAAAGGCAAGCTAATCTCTCCAGTGACTGCGCACAGGACAGGGAGCGACCAGCTGGCATGGGTCTCACATCCAGTCTTTGTAGATTGCTGCGTTGCATGGCAGATACTCAGAGGGAGACGGCAAGACCAGGTGGCAGTTGGGAAATCTGATGAAGATTGACTAGGGGAGCCACAGCAGCTGACCGCACCAAGAAGAGCTTATCTGCGGCTGACAGTGTACTGGACTCACCTCAGCTACCTCCAAATGTCCAAGTGACATTGTTAGTGAATACTGGAGCTCTCCAGGGAGGTCTTCACTGACTTATACGCCCTGCTGCAGAATGAGCTGTGGTCCATGGGCTTTGATGGACATCTTATGACTGTGGGCCTGAAGATCACTGTGGCACTCAACTTTTACTTCTCTTTCTAGGAATCCACTGGGCACATGTGGGGTGTCCCAGGCAGAAACCCACCGCTGCATCAAAGAGGTGACCAATGCCTTGTTCAAGAGGGCTGGTGACTATATGCGGACCTGGACCAACCCTGACATTCAGGCAGAGAGGGCCATCAGCTTCGGGGCGACAGGTGCAAGGACTCATCGATTGCACACATGTGGCTATGATGGCTCCCACAGAGCAGCCAGTGGCCTTTATCAACAAGGGCTTCCATTTCATCAAAGCTCAACTGGTCTGCGACCACCGAAATAATTTCCTGCAGTTGTGTGGCTGCCTCCCAGGAAGCAGCCATGATGTCTATGTACTTTAGCAGTTCCAGGTGCTGCAGCTTTTCCAGCCCCGCGCTTGCTTTCAGGGGACAAGGGCTACGCATTGAAGACATGGCTACTGACACCTGTGAGGAATCCTTGCAATGCAGCAGAGGAGAGGTACAACACCTGCCATGGGTCCACTTGAGCGAACATCAAATATGTCATTGGGCTGCTGAAGTTGAGATTCTAGTGCCTGTATTGATCCAGTGGAGCCCTGCAGTATGCCCCAACGAGTGTCTCAGGTATCGTGCTCTGCACAATCTAGCACTGAAGAGGGGGGAGGCCTTACATCAAGAGGACATGATTGATCACCACTCCTCATCCGATGAGGAGGTGGAGGAGGATGCCAAGCAGGCAGCGTGGGATGATGAAGCTCTTGTACCAGAGGCGAGGGCCATTGAAAGATGCGCAAGGGAGATTTGGGACAATCTCATACGTACCTGGTTTCTGTCACCATTATGTCCATTTCCAGGAAGGCAATAAAGCCCAACCTCACTGTATGCTGCATGTCACCTTTTTCCTATCACACTCCTACTCGTTGTGCCCAGGCTCACCAGGCACATGTACAAAGCGGAGAAGGTGTCCATACGCAGCCTGCCCCTGCACTTACAGCCCACTGATGGAGCAAGCACGAAGATGACATCTGACAGGGCAGCAGAGAAAGCATGAGAGATTCTCAACCATGAAAGTGACCTCCAGTTATTGAATTGTTTACAATACCCAATAACAACACCAAGTTGCACACATTCATTAAACTCAAGTGTGTCTAGGTTCTCCTCTTCATGCGCTTGCATGAGCTTCTACGACATGCTCCCTTGCACTGGTAGCTGAGGTGGAGGCAGGTTGCTGAACGCACTACCCCATGGCCTAGGATGACTTTGATGGGCGTCCTCTAGATGTCTGAGGCCTGGAGGGCCTGGGCTGGTTGAGGTGGTTCCTGCAAAGGTGCAGGAACCTCCTCAGTCGTCGCAGCTACTGGAGGTGGGCTCACTGGCGGAGGAGCTGAGGAGCTGCTGTCCTCGAATGCCCTGAGGGTAGTCCCCAGATCTGAAGGTCAGCCTCACCTCATCCCTTTCAAGGCTCACTTGAACCTCCCTACTGACATAGATGGGCGAGGACCTGGAGAAGTCATTGGCTGCCTTGTCCCCTCTCCCTGCAACTCCAGCATGCCTTGTGCTGCTGACACCAGAGGCTCATCATCAGCCTGGGACTCAGCTTGGGCCTGGACACAGACAGTCCTCCGACTGTCTCAGCCTCAGCCAGCTGCTCGGGTGCATGTGTGTGGTGCTCTCACTAGCTCGTGACCCTGATTCTAATGCCAAATGGATACCCACTGAGGTGAGAGTATCTGCGCTGATGGAAGCTGCAGGAGAGTTATGGGAAGGTGCATCCCCTAAGTGTTGTTTGTCCTCAGAGGTGGTCGTCATTCCCTTGGTAACTGGGGGCATTGGGGGGCGTTGCCCTGAAAGATACAATGAGAAGAACACACATTTAGGTATTATAGTACACATGTTGCAATGATAACAGCATAGAGATGAAATTTCTAATTGTTCTGTGTTTGGCAATAATCACTCTCATCAACTGGGACCCCGAGCTCCATGTCCAAAATGGCACATGCTTTTTGTTTTTTGGCTAGCTTCAGGGCCTCCTCTTTGGCCTGTGACAGTGGCCACAGGTCGAGCACCCCACCTCTATTCCTGGCTGACTCCTTGCTGTTGTGGGCCCTCTGCTCCTGAAAGAGCAAAGATGCAGATATTGAACATTGGCAAACGTCAACATCACGGTTGTACCAACATGGGCGCTTCATCAACAACTGGGTGTTGCTTGTTCTGGCATACGGACTCACCCTGTCATGGGTCGGACATGCTCCGAGGTACTAACGAGGGAGTCTTGATTCACATCGCCTTGTCTTTTGCACTCGTGCTGGGCTCCCCCATTGTTGAGGATGGGGATATTTGTGGAGCCTCCTCCTCCTGTCAGTTGTTTAATTGTCCACACCATTCACTGTATTATCATTGTGTGTGTATTATCACTGTTTGTGTATTAAAACTGTGTGTATTAGCGCTTTGTCTGTGTATTATCATGTTGTGTATTATCACTCTGTCTTCTTTCTTTTGGGCCTCCTTATCTCGAGAGACAATGGATACGCGCCTGGAGGTGGTCAGTGGTTTGTGAAGCAGCGCCTGGAGTGGCTATAAAGGCCAATTCTGGAGTGACAGGCTCTTCCACAGGTGCTGCAGAAAAATTTGATTGTCGGGGCTGTTACACAGTTGGCTCTCCCCTTGCGCCTCTGTCTTTTTTCCTGCCAACTACTAAGTCTCTTCGACTCGCCACAATTTAGCCCTGTCTTTATGGCTGCCCGCCAGCTCTGGCGAACGCTGGCAACTGACTCCCACGACTTGTGATCAATGTCACACGATTTCATGTCGCGTTTGCAGACGTCTTTATAACGGAGACATGGACGGCCGATGGGTCTGATACCAGTGGCGAGCTCGCTGTACAATGTGTCTTTGGGGATCCTGCCATCTTCCATGCGGCTCACATGGCCAAGCCATCTCAAGCGCCGCTGACTCAGTAAGTGTGTATAAGCTGGGGGTGTTGGCCGCTTCAAGGACTTCTGTGTTGGAGATACGGTCCTGCCACCTGATGCCAAGTATTCTCCGAAGGCAGCGAAGATGGAATGAATTGAGACGTCGCTCTTGGCTGACATACGTTGTCCAGGCCTCGCTGCCATAGAGCAAGGTACTGAGGACACAGGCTTGATACACTCGGACTTTTGTGTTTCGTGTCAGTGCGCCATTTTCCCACACTCTCTTGGCCAGTCTGGACATAGCAGTGGAAGCCTTTCCCATGCGCTTGTTGATTTCTGCATCTAGAGACAGGTTACTGGTGATAGTTGAGCCTAGGTAGGTGAACTCTTGAACCACTTCCACAGCGTGGTCGCCAATATTGATGGATGGAGCATTTCTGATGTCCTGCCCCATGATGTTCGTTTTCTTGAGGCTGATGGTTAGGCCAAATTCATTGCAGGCAGTCGCAAACCTGTCAATGAGACTCTGCAGGCACTCTTCAGTGTGAGATGTTAAAGCAGCATCGTCAGCAAAGAGGAGTTCCCTGATGAGGACCTTCCATACTTTGGACTTCGCTCTTAGACGGGCAAGGTTGAACAACCTGCCCCCTGATCTTGTGTGGAGGAAAATTCCTTCTTCCAAGACTTGAAACTGTATTATCACTGTGTGTATTATCACAGTTTGTGCATTTTCATCATGTGGGTGTCTTAGCACTGTGTATGTATTATCACAGAATGTGTGGATTATCACTGTGTGTGTATTACCACTGTGTGTTTATTTTCATTGTGAGTGTACTATCACTGTGTGTGTATTATTATCTATGTGTGTGTGTATTATCTCTGCATGTGTTATCACTGTGTGTGTCTTATCACTGTGTGTGTCTTATTACTGTGTGTGTATTATCACAGTGTGTATATTATCACTGTGTATTATCACTGTATTATCAGTGTTATCACTGTGCATGTGTTTATCACTGTATGTATTATCACTATGTGTATTATCACAGTGCATTTTCATCATGTGGGTGTCTTAACACTGTGTATGTATTATCACAGAATGTGTGGATTATCACTGTGTGTTTTAATCACTGTGTGTTTATTTTCATTGTGAGTGTACTATCGCTGTGTGTGTATTATCACATTGTGCCTGTATTATCAAATGTGCGTGTCTTATCGCTGTGTGTGTAATATCACTGTGTCTGTGGATTTTCGTTGGGCATGTATTTTCACTATGTGTGTGTGTTATCTCTGCATGTGTTATCACTGTATGTGTGTTTTATTACTGTATGTGTTATCACTGTATTATCGCTGTGTGTATTCTCACTGTGTTATTTCATCATGTGGGTGTCTTAACACTGTGTATGTATTATCACTGAACGTATGGATTATCACTGTGCGTTTATTTTCATTGTGAGTGTACTATCACCATGTATGTAGTATCACTGTATTATTATGGTGTGTTTATCTGCATTGTGTGTGTATTATCACTGTGTGTATTATCACATTGTATCTGTATTTTCACTGTGTGTGTCTTATCGCTGTGTATGTATTATCTCTATGTGTGCATTAATGCTCTGTGTGTATGATTGCTGTGTTTCTATTATCACTGTGTGTATTATCACTCTATTATCTCTGTGTGCTTTTTCACTCTGTGTATGATCACTGTGTATGTGTATTATCGCTGTGTATTATCACTGCGTGTATAATTGCTGGGTGTATTTTCATTGTATGTGTATTATCTCTGTGTATATGTGCTATTACTGTCTATTATCACCGTGTGTAACATCACTGTGTATATTTTCACTCTGTGTGTATTATTGTGTGTATTATTGCTGTGTGTATATTATCACTTTGTGTATGATCACAGTGTACGTGTTATCACTGTGTGTGTTATCACAGTTTGTGTATTATCACTACATCTGTGTATTATCTCTGTGTGTGTATCTGTGTGTATTCTCGCTGTATGTGTGTATTCTCACTGTGTATGTATTTTCACTGTGTGTGCATTAACACTGTGGGCTGGATTTTAAGTGCCCACCGCTGCTCCCGGTGGCAGGCAAAATAAATGGCGGCCCGCACATGGAGGACGTACACTGTCATGCCGCTGTGATCTCCCACGCAACGGCTCATTTAAATACCCCGGTCGGCCCACCCCCCCCACCCCGCACAATCTTGTGGAGGGGGCGGGCACTCTGACACCGGCAATGGCAACAGCTGCCTGTGCGCAGGTGCGAACGCCATTTTTAAAGGGCAGCCAGGCCTGTCAGCTAATTTAAACTTTTTAAGGGAACCACTCACCCCCACTCTTTAAATCAAAATTCTATTGCCTCTTTCCAACCCTGCAATAACAATAAAATCAAGTATCTGCCCTTCCCCCCACAAAACACTGACCTTTGAAATATGACCTTCCCACCCAAACTGAACAAAGTTCACAGTTCACCCTTTCCCTCCATCCCAACTCTAATGACGGAAGTTTGAACCCGTTACTCCACCCCGGCCCAGCATGAAAAATCTCACGTTCCCCCCTCCCCACCACTGTGGCGCCTGCTTTCCCCAGACGGGATAGTGAAGGCATAGGAGTGCCGGCCACTGCTCTGAAGATCGCTGCCCGACTGTTAGATCGCAGGTAAGTGTATTTAAATGTATGCATTTAAATAATTACCATACGTTAATCCAGGTCCCATCGCCCAGTGGCGCGGGGGGTGGGAGGGGGGGGGTGGTGCGGTGAGGGGCCACCACAGAGCATCGCCGCCACCCAGAAGATTGGGCCCAGCCCTCGTGGCGCCAGGCTCCATGGCGGGCCGCTGCCGGAATAATCTTCTGGCCCCCCCATCCCCTCCCACCATGGAGCCCGATGTCAGGGGCCCTGTAAAATCCAGCCCTGTGTGTGTATTATCACTGAATGTGTAGATTATCATTGTTTGTGTGTTTTCGCTGTGTGTGTGTATTGTCACTGTGTGTGTATGTTAATACTATGGCTGGGATTTTATTCATGCTACAGGGTTCTCAACGTCTGGCAACAGTGATGCCGAGAACCCTGCGATGCCTCTTCTGTGGGAGGCCCACCAAATCCAGTGCCAATTAAGCACTTAACTGGACGGCGGCAGGCCTTCGACAGGATCAAGGACCCTGGCGATGGAAGTCCCGCCCTCTGAAAGCTGTGGGCCAATCAGAGGCCAGTAGCTGTCTAACTGAGCAGCACCACAGTGGAGCACCCACCCGAAGCCCAGGAGTGGCGTTGGAACCAGGCAACAGGTAGGTTATGGTGGGAGGGCTCTCGCGGGGTGGAGGTCAAGGGGGAGGGTGTTCGGCAGCAAGGGCAGGGGAGTGGCCCTCAGTGGGCTCCCCCCTTCCTGATTCGGGTCCCTTGTTCAGGCACTAAGTGTCTTTTAACGAGGCACCAAACCCCCCGCCCCGTGAACCGGCAAGCAGCAGATGCATGTTTTTTCCTGCCGTGCTTCCCCTTTGATGACAGAGCCGTCCACTGCTCAGCTAATTGCGGTGATGATGAGATGAGATCCTTAATTAGGGCGGTGCAGTGGCGCAGTGGTTAGCACCGCAGCCTCACAGCTCCAGGGACCTGGGTTCGATTCCGGGTACTGCCTGTGTGGAGTTTGCAAGTTCTCCCTGTGTCTGCGTGGGTTTTCTCCGGGTGCTCCGGTTTCCTCCCACAAGCCAAAAGACTTGCAGGTTGATAGGTAAATTGGCCATTATAAATTGTCACTAGTATAGGTAGGTGGTAGGGAAATATAGGGACAGGTGGGGATGTTTGGTAGGAATATGGGATTAGTGTAGGATTGGTATAAATGGGTGGTTGATGTTCGGCACAGACCAGGTGGGCCGAAGGGCCTGTTTCAGTGCTGTATCTCTAATCTAATCTAATCTTAATTGGGGGTCAATTGCCTACTTAAGGGCCTCAAGTGGCGGCTTGGCGGCGGGGCGGCAAGGCCGTTCACAGTCCTTCCAGCCCTGGACTGAGGCGGGATGGTGGTGGGGTCCCTCCCCCATCACTATTCCATCCGATTATATGCTCTCTCTGGCTCCAAACCCGCTGTGGGGGAGAGCATAAAACTACCCTTTATATGTGTATATTATCACTGTGTGTGTATTATCACTGTCTGTCTCTGATCGTTGTGTGTGTATTATTGCTCTGTGTGTATTATCACTCTGTATTATCACTGTATGCATTTTCACTCCATTGGCTGGATTTTGTTCCCAGCCCGACGTTGGGTTGTGTGACAGGGGGCCGGAGAATCAAAGAGGCAGTGGCCGCCACGGAAGCAGACGCCGGGATTGCCAGTTCCGACTTTCCCGGCGGCGAGACTCTGCAGCAGCACCTCTGCCACTCTGCGACGGAACCCTGTTTTCCGTATGGTAATTACCTCTTTGCATTCATTTAAATGTAATCCGAAGCAATCTTACCTTCAGTTTGCAATCTTGAGCTTGTTGTGCGGCACTCATGTACCTTCACTTTCCTGTTCAGGAGAAACTTGTGCCACCAAGATGAGGAAGGGGCAACTCTGCATGATTTAGTGTATGGGAGGTAGGGGCAACTCTGCATGATTTTGTGTATGAGGGGGGAAGGGATCAATACTGCATGATTTCGTGTGTGGCGGAGGGGCAACTCTGCATGATTCGTGTATAACTAAACTCTGCATTATGCTGTACTGTGTGCAGGGCTGGCAGCCTTTTAAAAGTGGTGTCAGCATTAGCTCCTGCATAAGGTGAATGGCATCGCCAATGCCACCCCCACCACATGATTGGGGATGGCAGCCACCGTCAATACGTAAAGTGGCCGCGCACCACATAATAGCGGCAATGCAGGTCCCAAGGGGGACGGCCACCATGGTCCGCGCCCAAATCCAGCCCTATGTGTATGACCACGGTATCATCAATATGTGTGTGTGTATTAGCAGTGGGTGTTTGTATTATCACTGTGTGTTTATTTTTATTGTGTGTATTACCATGGTGAGGGGAACTTTATGCTTTTCCCCACGTCATGTTTAGAGGTGGGGAGAGCATATAATCAGGCAGGGTGGAGGCGGCGACAGGAGACCCTGTCACCTTCCTGCCTCCACCCAAATTAAGTCCAGGCGGGCAGGCCTGTGAATGGCCTTCCCACCCTGCCACTAATCGAGGCCCTTAAGTGGGCAATTGATACCCAATTATGGGCCTCATCCCACCGCCACCAGAATTAGATCAGCAGCTGGCAGGCTTGACCCTGCATGGGGAGCACGGCAAGCAAACCAGTACAGTTGCTTGCCAGCTCTGGGGGTCGGGGGGATCTCTTGTTAAAAGACACATAGTGCCTTGAACAAGAGACCTAGCATTGGGAAGGGAAGGGTCTGCTGAGAGCCACCCCCACCTGCCCTTGCTGCTGATCCCCCCAACCCCCAATCCATGAAACCCCTCTCACTGTGACTTACCTGTGGCCTGGGTCCAGTGCCTCAGGTGAGTCCAGTACCAGCAGCAGCCACCGCCTCCATGGTGGCATTCCTCAGTTAAAGAGCCGGACTCTGATTGGCCAGCAGCTCTCAGCAGGCGGGACTTCCGCTGCCGGGATCCTTGGGAAGGCCTGCTGCTGTCCACTTAAGTGCCTAATTGGCACTTGATTTGGTGGGCCTTCCCCAGAGCAGGCAACGTGGGGCTCTCGCCGGTACTTTTGCCGGTGATCGAGGCCTCCGTCACTATGACAAAATTCTGGCCTGTGTGTGTGATTACTGTGTGTATTTTCACTATATGTGTTGTCATGAAAATGAGCTGTGCCGAATGCTGATTTTTTAAACCACCGTCTGGAAATCTGAATTAAATTTTAAAAGAGGAAAAAAGAAACAGATGAAAGGTGACTTTGCTAGCAGCTAAGATGCCCACTGCAATTTGCATCACTGTACCCTACATTCCAATGCATTGAGGCGGAGATGATTCCCCACAAGAACAATGACCTGGGGAATTTGAGTGAGCTACCTGTAGTGCTCCTATTAGAAAGACATTAAGGCAATCACTTGGGACATTAAACCGGTGGAGACAGACAACTCAAACCTAATCACTTGAACAATAAGACCCTGGTTGAGAGACTGGAATTCCTAGACATGAACTGATTAAGTTGCAAGAAGGAATACACACTGAGCCATAATGTTGAATCAGTTGGTGATGGTCATGTGGCAGGCCCATCATCTGTGTGTTTAAGCTGAGGTTTTCTCTGCAGCAACCCAGGCAAGCAATTAGACATCAACAAGAAAGGACCCAATTCCTTTAGGAAAGGAAATCTGATGTCCTTATCCAGTCTGGCCCACATGTGACTGCAGACCCACAGCAATGTGGTTGACTCTTAACTGCCCTCTGAAATGGACTAGCAAGGCACTCAGTTCAAGGGCAATTAGGGATGGGCAACAAATAATGGCCTTGCCAGTAATGCCCACATCCCATAAAAGAATAAAAAAAAGTGGGGTCCCTCCTCCCTTTCTCCCTCTTTCCAGCCCACCTTGCAAGTTTTGAATCTTGCCTGCTGGCCGTAACCACCTAGGCCTATTGCTGCTGCAGAAAGAGACCCTCTGAAGGAAATCATCTGCATCGCTGTCTCCAGGAGGACCACCAAACCACCTGTCTACATTTTCAAACCAGAAACCGCAGGATCACCAAATTCTACTGTATACCCCACTTCTACTGCTCCGGACTCTAATCCGACCAATCTATTCTTCCCCACTCTGTAACCTATATGTGTCTGTGAAAGTTGGAGCCGAGTTTATTATTTTACTTAGATCGGTTTAAGTCCAATAAAGCTAACCTCTTTCTTTGTTATACTCAAGAAATCCTGTCTGATTGGTTCTTTTTACGATGGTAGCATGTAAATTGTTAAACATTCACTGAATTAGCAAGTATATCCACTTTAAAAAAAGAAATAAACCTGCTGTGGTCAAACAAGGAAAGCAACAAGAGGGGAGACCTTCGACCCCTCCTCATCTGATCATAACAGTGTATTATCACTGTGTATGTGTCCTATCACTGTGTATTATCACAGTGTGTATTTTCACTCCATGTGTCTTATCGTTGTGTGTGTATTATCGCTGTGTATATTATCACTATGCATGATCACTCTGTATGTGGTTTAGTATTGTGTGTGTATTATCACTGCGTGCATTTTCATTCTGTGTGTGTTATCACTGTGTGTGTGTATTAGCATTGTGGGTGTGTAGAATCATTGTGTGTTTATTATCACTGTGTTTATTTTCACTGTGTGTTTTTCCAGTGTGTGTGTATTACCACTGTCTTTGTGTATTATCTGGAAATGTGCCCCTGTATTATCACTCTCTGTGTCTATTATGACTCTGTATTATCTCTGTGCATCTATTATCATTGCGTCTGTGTAGTTACAATGTTTGCATATTTACAATGTGTGTGTATTATCACTGTGCGTATTATCTGTATGTGTGTATTATCACTGTGTATTTGTATTATTGCTGAATATGTGCATTATCACTATGTGCGTGTGTCATCACTGGGTCTATATTATTGCTGTGTGCGTGTGTGTATGTGTATTATCACTGTGTGTGTATTGTCACTGTGTATTATCACTGTGTATATGCATTAGCACCATGTGTGTGTATTATCATTGTGTGTGTTTGCACGGTGTGTGTATTATCAGTCTTTGTTTATTATTACTGTGTGTGTATTATTACTGTGTATCTATTATCACTGTGTTTGTGTATTATCACTGTACGTGTATTATCACTGTTAGTGTGTATTATCCCTTTGTGTGTATTTTTCGCTTTGTGTTTATTATCGCTGTGTGAGTGTTTTATCACAGTGTGTGGGTATTATCGCTCCATGAGTGTATTATCGCTATGCGCATGTATTATCACTGTTGTGTATTATAGCTTTGTTTGCAGTTCGGGCCACAATTTATGCAGAGATCTGGTTAAAATATCAAACTCTCCCAATATTACAGTGGGCACGTGCACCCTGTGGTGCTGATAAAGATAGGCTTGGTAAGTCCCAGTTCAATCAAGGCATGCGTTACTTTAGCTGATGTGAGAGAAAATTGTTTTAGAGGTGCCATAATTGTCCTTCTTGAGCTGAGTTTGAGAGGAGCAAATGAGCCAGAATTGTGGCGACTGCTCACTTTTCAGTGACCCCCTAACATTACATGCCCTCACGTGCACATCAGTTGACAAAGAGATTAGGCTTGGCTGTGATGTCCCCATTACCTGATCCTGACCACTAGCTAAGAAAGGCTTGAAAGACTCATAGAATTATACAGCACAGAAACAGGCCCTTCGGCCCATCATGTCCGTGCTGGCCATCAAGCACCTATCTATTCTAATCCCATTTTCCAGCACTTGGCCTGTAGCCTTATATGCTATGGCGTTTCAAGTGCTCATCTAAATACTACTCAAATGTTGTCAGGCTTCCTGCCTCTACCACCCCTTCAAGCAGTGTGTTCCAGATTTCAATCACCCTCTGGGTGAAAAACTTTTCCTCAAATCCCCTCTAAACCTCCTGCTCCATACCTTAAATCTATGCCCCCTGGTTATTGACACCTCCACTGAGGGAAAAAGTCTCATCCTATCTACCCTATCAAAGCCCCTCATAATTTTGTATACCTCAATCAGGTCAGCCCTCAGCCTTCTCTATTCTAAGGAAAACAATCCTAGCCTATCCAGTCTCTCTTCATAGCTGAAATGCTCCAGCCCAGGCAACATCCTGGTGAATCCCCCCTGCACCCTCTCCAGTGCAATCACATCCTTCCTATAGTGTGGTGACCAGAACTGTACACAGTACTCCAGCTGTGGCCTAACCAGCGTTTTAAACAGCTCCATCATAACCTCCCGGCTCTTGTATCCTATGTCCTCGGCTAATAAAGGCAAGTATCCTGTATGCCTTCCTAATCACCTCATCTACCTGTGCTGCTGCCTTCAGTGATCTATGGACAAGTACACCAAGGTCCCTCTTGCATTTATATAGCACCTTCCCCAGGATGTTCTAATGCCAGTGAAGTACCTTTGAGGTGTAGACACTTCTGTAGTGTTGTAGCTAATTTGCGCAGAGCAAGCTCCAGCAATCAGCAATGTGATAAGGATTACATAATCTGTTTTATGAAATAAAAAAAAAATGCTGGAAATACTTAGCAGGCCTGGCAGCATCTGTGGAGAGGGAAACAGAGTTACCATTTCAGGTTGTAGAATCATAGAATGGTTACAGCACAGAAGGAGGCCATTCGGCCTGTTGTATCCATGCTGGTTCTCTATAACAGCAACTCAGTTGGTCCTATTTCCCTGCCTTTTTCCCATGGCCCTGAAAATTTTTTTCTTCAGATAATTATCCAGTTCTCCTTTGAAGACTTCAATTGAATCTGCCTCCACTACATTCGCATGCAGTACATTCCAGATCCTAAAGACTTGCTGTGTAAAAAAGATTTTCCTCATGTCACTGTAGTTTCTTTTGCCAATTACCTTAAATCAGCATCCTCTGGTTCTGGATCTTCTGCCAATGGGAACAGTTTCTCTCTATCCACTCCGTCCAGGCCCCTCATGACTTTGCACACCTTTATCAAATCACCTTTTATGTTCTGTTCTCCAAGGAGAACAGCCTCAGTTTCCCCAATCTATCTACTGAAGTTCCTCATCCCTGGAACCATTCTCGTGAATCTTTTCTGCATCCTCTCTAAAGCCTTAATATCCTTCCTAAAGTGTGGTGCCCAGAATTGGACACAATACTCCAATTGAGGCTGAACCATTGCTTTTAACAGGTTTATCATAACATTTGTCAGCAACCTGAAATGTTAACTTTGTTTCCCTCTCCACAAATGCTGCCAGACCTGCTGAGTATTTCCAGCAACTTCGGTTTTTATTTCAGATTTCCAGCATCCACAGTTTTCTACTTTTGCAATCTGTTTTATGATGTTGGTTGAGAGAGAGATATTGGCCAGAACACTGGGGAGAACCCTTGCTCTTCTTTGAAAATTACCACCTGAGAGGCAAACGGAGCCTCAATTTAACACCTGATCCAAAAAGCAGCACCTCTGGCAGTGCAGCTCTCCCTCAGTACACACTGGAGACCAAGCCTAGAATTTGTGCTTTAGTCTCTGGAATGTGACTTGAACTGACAACCTTCTAACTCAGAGACAGAAATGCTACCGCTCAGACGCTGCTAACGCTCTGTACAGGTTGTCACATGTAGAATGGCCACTTGGGTGGGGTATTGGGGCAGCTGCACCCAGCAAACTAAAGCCAAGCATTACCCAACATCTTCAGGAGATGAGAGAATATTAGATAAACGGTAATCTTTTTGGCTGCCAAGTCATAAATATCACAAGTCACCTTAGTTCGTGTGTCAGCCACCATGACGACAGGCTTGGACCTTGATATAAAATATATAAATGATAAGACTCACCTGATGTGCTAGATTCATATGATGAAAAGTCTCTGAAATGTTCGTGTCATTTTCTGTAACAACCATATTGGGCCAGATTTTACAGTCAAAATAACGATGAGGCTAATGGCACTCACCGTTATTAATGCTCAAATTGCACAGCAACTTTAGCCAAGAGCAGATGTGTGATTAAATGCGGATATCCAAAAGTTTCTGACTGTGTTTGCCACTCTGCCATTAGCCTTGTGAAAATGCCATCTTGGTGTCTGCCTCATCATTGAAATGCATTGAATGGCGTGATGTTGTTGTATTTGTGTGGTCGATATGAACTAAACTCACCATAACAAGTTAAGCCTTGTCATTTCAAATGTAAATACCCTTTTAATGTCACAATAAATATTACAAACAATTAATCAACCTGTCTGGCACAGAAAATTAACAAGTTTGGAGTCGCATTTCTTTCAGGGTCATTTGTTGGAGATTTTAAAAATGTCCAATTTCAATTGTTTTTGTTTTACTTTTCCTTTCTGACTCTTTTTTTCTCTTTTTTAATCCAATCTCTCTTTCCCTCTCTATTTCTTATTCTTGACATTGAATTCGCCCACTCAAATTTATACTTCCTTCTCAGTCCTTGCGTGGTAATTTCACAATCTTTCAATCTGATTAGTTAGGGAGATACAGATTTCCCAGTCTAGTTCACTCAGGTCCCAAGTGCCAGATTTCCCTTGTTGCAATGTTATCAGCTCCCACTTTCAGCAACTTGCCATGCAAATAATTTTAAAACTTTAACGTGCAAAGGCAAGTCTAACTAATTGCGGACACCGTTAAATGCCCTGCTACAAGATTATTTGACCCACTGCTTTCCAGTGAGTTCCAGAGGCACTTGGTGCAGTATGTTTTCACTCTAGACTCAGTGTATTTCTATCACTCTGCTGCCTTTGTGAGAAAAGAGAATGCACAATTGGCCTGGGATTTTGTGTGATTGGTTTTATATCTATGCGCGGGGAAGTTTGTTTGTTATGGGATTCATGCAGAGGTGAAATAAATTGAAAAGATTATTAATATTAGTAACAGAATTCAATCAACATTAAAAATGCTATTTAAACATTGCTAGAATTGAGAAACAGATCATTTCTGCTGTGTTCATGGCTTGAATCTTTGACTGCCCATTGTTTTTATGAATCTGAATAATTTTGCAAAGATTTAATTCATTAGGATCTGACTTTATTGTCAAACCCTTTATTCTTCAAAGCTAATGTTATCAAAGAAAAACCAATTTAATTGGCAAAGAATACAGTTTATGGCTGCCCTGATAAATTGCACATAAATGCTATTACGAAGGCTTTTGAAATCAACTAGCCTGATTCTCTGTTTGTAGATTAGTGGAAGAGATTAGAAGGTATTATAAATCCAAATGGAACTCACTGATTTCAAGAAACAATTAGAACAAAAAGCGAGTAGTTGCAACCCAAAACTCCAACCTATAATTCCAACTGTATTTATACATCTAGATTGTGTTAAAAAGAACAGATTTTAAAAAGTTGCACACTGTTTCAGGATTACCTATTTCAATAAAGCACAGACTGGTAAAATGTAATCTATTATTCATTTTCAACTATTTTAATGAGTTGAAAATTATTTATTTATTGAGGGAATGTTTCAGATGAAAAGCTCTTTTGTTGTTCTGTGTCTATAATAAGTGATAATCTGTTGTTTTCTTAATTCTCATTTCCACCATCCTCCCTTCAGTTTTCCTGTCTTTATTCTGAGAGAACAAATTCTCCCCATCTCTGTCTTAAATGGGCGACCACGAGTTCTAGATTCTCCCACAAGAGGAAACGTTCTTTCCACATCCACACTGTCAAAACTCCTCAGAATCTTAGATGTTTCAATCATGTCACCTCTTACTGTTCCAAACTCCAGCAGATACAACCCAGCCTGTCCAACCTTTCCTCATAAGACAACCCACCCATTCCAGGTATTAGTCTAGTAAACCTCCTCTGAACTGCTTCCAACACATTTACATCTTTCCTTAAATAAGGGGACCAATACTGTACACAGTACTCAAGGTGTAGTCTCACCAATGCCCTGTATAGCTGAAGCATAACCTCCTTACTTTTGTATTCAATTCCCCTTGCAATGCATGATAACATTCTATTAGTTTTCCTAATTTCATAATAGCAAACTTGCAGCCCTGCATGTTATAAATCACACTCATGAGATGTGAGGCGAGGTGACCGGCCCATGCATCGGGCATGACCAGGGACCAGCAGTGAGAGGCAGAATTGCATTATATTGGAGGTCCTGGTCAGTCAGAGTTGATCTCTGCATTGCCAAGACTGAATGGCCACTTGCAGCAGGCCTTCCAGTGGCGCAATGCTGGACATGGAAACTGGCACAGGCTGAAGGGTGCAGCTGGGCTATGAGACCCGAGTGACACTGACACTATGTATGTGGAGGAAAAGCATGCTCACAATGCTAGCGAGTGGGGAAGAAATGGAGATGATGTACCATTCATGGCTGTAGTGCCTCCAATGGAGGAGGAGGCAAAGGAAATAGGATGGGTTGCAGCAGGGCAGCTTGTCGCTGAGTGTGATGTGGGTGTGGCGCCCATAGGGAGTAATGCAATGGATATGGGTATCAAACCTCCTGACAAGTACTAATTATGGCGCCCTTGTGGGCCTTGATGATCACAGGAAGCTCCAGATCAAGGACAGGCAGCAGGAGTTGGTTGAAAGTGTAACGTGCTAACATCACCCTTGTCTCTTTACAAGTCCAGTAGCAAATGAGGGACCGACGACAGCTCCAGGACACATGAGACCTCAGAGGACGATCCTCCATCTGAGGAGAGAGCATCACATCAGTCTCGCACACCTTACACCAGCACAGATACTCTCATGTCAGTGGGCATTGACGCATGGTTAGAAAGAGTGGCACCAGCTGGTGAGCACGGCACAGATATGCATGTGCCTGTAATGGAGGTGGTGACAGCTGCGGCCACTCCCCACCGGAGGACTGAGGAAGAGCCCAGTGATGCCCAGCTTCACGCAGATGGCAAATCTTGGGAATCATCAGATGCTGCAGCAGCAGCATGAAAGGGGTACACATCAGGCAGAGTTCCCAGAGGCAGTTTGCACCTATGTGCAGATGATACAGGAGTCCATCCATGCCATGAGTGGTGCCGTGTCTCTGGCATGTGAGAGCGTAGCCTCCTCCATTGAGAGTTTGGTGACTCTCACAGAGAGCCACATGTAGCATGTCACCAGGTGAATGTAGGAGGTGCACACTGACCTCCACAGTATGAGCTGTGCTGACTGGCGGGTAGGTGAGATGGTCCTATGACACCTGGAACTGTTGCCTGGTGCTGAGCCACCCCAGGCAAGCATCGAAGGGCAGCTGGGTCTTGAAAAGGTGGAGGAGCGGCTGCCTGAAACCTATAGGAGCTCTTCTCAAGGCGCTCCTTGCATTGATGGCAGATCCTCAGCTCCTTTTATGGTGATGTGAACACTGCATGAAGCCCTGATGACAGAGGTGGCCCCTGCACAGATGCAGGTGGCACCACCAACTCCCCCACCGCCCCCACCATGTGTCAGGCCCCTCTAAGGCTCAGGCAGACATGGGACATCCACCGCGGCCATCTCATGCACTGAAGCAGAAAAGGCTGCAGCCTGCCTCCTCATCAACTGCAGGCCCCGGGAGAGCACAACATAGGAGCACCTGGAAGCGTTTGTGTAAATCCACTGAGTTGCACTCAGGGTCTCACTGGGTGAAGGTTTTTCACTGACTGCCAAAGTGTTTAATGTATGTGACAATTTAAAGGTTGTAATGCATTCTTTAACAATTCGTCTGTTCACTTCTGCATCAATGGGCCATTATCCGATGTTAAGCACTTGAGATGGCATGAAAAGGTGTGCACAGAATGAGGGGAATGGTGAATGTAGGCCTTGGAATGACGTAATGACAGGGCCACTGAGATGGTAAGGGCATTTCATAAAAGTGCAACTTGATGCATTTAATGAAAGGCCACCAAGGCTACTTCAGGGAAAAAACTGAATTGTCTCATGGGGTGTTCAATGGTCTCTTAGGAGGGATGTGTGCTTAACAGTGAGTCGCATGTCTCCCTGGCATGCATGTCATTGCCTGTTGACGTTGGACCCAGGGGTGCATTTCCATTGGCCACCTGGTCTCCAACCTCCTCCAACTCTTCCTCAGAGGAGGAGGAAGTGGCATGCTCAATGTGGTCATCATTCTCCAATGCTACTCCCCTCTGGAGCACCAGGTTGTGCAGAGTGCAGCATACCACCACAATACGTGAGACCCTTGATGGATTATGTTGCAGGGCTCCCCTAGATCTATCCAGGCATCTGAACCTCATTTTCAGAAGGCCTATGGCCTGTTCACTGGTGGTCTTTGTAGTCACGTGGCAGCGATTGTAGGTGTTCTCTGCCTCTGTGTTGGGATTCAGCAGCAGGTGTAAGCAGCTATGTCTCTAATGCATACCCCTTGTCACCCAGTGCCCATCCACAAAGTAATTCGGGTGCGCTAAGAAGCTGACGCACCTGGGACTGTCTAAAGATGAACGAGTCGTGGCAGCTTCCTGAGAACTGTGCACATACCTACAGGATCAACTAGAGAACAGGCCATCCTAGACTGGGTATTGTGTAATGAGAGAGGAATAATTGACAATCCAGTTGTGCGAGACCCCTTGGGGATGAACGTCCATAATATGATAGAATTCTTCAACAAGGTGGAGAGTGATGTAGTTGATTCTGAGACTAGGGTCCTGAATCTTAATAAAGAAAACTACGAAGTTATGAGGCTTGTTGGCTATGATGGATTGGGAAACATTACTTAAAGGGATGATGGTGGATAGGCAATGGCAAACATTCAAAGAGCGCATGAATGAACTGCAACAATTGTTTATTCCTGTCTGGCGCAAAAGTAAAACGGGAAAGGTGGCCAAACCATGGCTTACAAGGGAAATTAGAGGTAGCATTAGATCCAAGGAAGAGGCATACAAATTTGCCAGGAAAAACAACAGATCTGAGGATTGGGAGAAGTTTAGAATTCAGCAAAGGAGGACCAAGGGATTGATTAAGAAGGGGAAAGTAGAGTACGAGAATAAGCTGACATGGAACATAAAAACTGACTGTACAAGTTTCTATAGGTATGTGAAGAGGAAAAGATTGGTGAAGACAAATGTAGGTCCCTCACAGTCAGAAACAGGGGAATTTATTATGGGGAACAAATAAATGGCTGACCAACTAAATGCATAATTTGGTTCTATCTTCACAAAGGAGGACACAAATATCATACCAGAAATATTGGGGAACACAGGGTTTAGTGAGAGAGAGGAACTGAAAGAAATCAGTATTAGTAGAGAAATGGTGTTGGGGAAATTGATGGGATTGAAGGCTGATAAATCCCCAGGGCCTGATAGTCTACATCCCAGAGTACTTAAGGAAGTGGCCCTAGAAATAGTGGATACATTGGTGGTCATCTTCCAAGATTCTATAGATTCTGGAACAGTTCCTACAGATTGGAGGGTAGCAAATGTCACCCCACTATTTAAAAAGGGAGGTAGAGAGAAAAACAGGGAATTATAGACCAGTCAGCCTGACGTCAGTAGTGGGGAAAATTCTAGAGTCCATTATCAAAGATTTTACAGCAGAGCACTTGGAAAACAGTGGTAGAATCGGACAGAGTCAGCATGGATTTACGAAAGGGAAATCATGCTTGACAAATCGACTAGAATTCTTCGAGGAGGTAACTAATAGAGTTGATGAGGGGGAGCCAGTGGATGTCATTTATTTGGACTTTCAGAAGGCTTTCGACAAAGTCCCACATAAGAGATTAGCGTGTAAAATTAAAGTGCATGGGATTGGGGGTAGTGTATTGCGATGGATAGAAAATTGGTTTGGCAGACAAGAAACAAAGAGCAGGAATAAATGGATCTTTTTAAGAGCGAAGTCCAAAGTACGGAAAGTCCTCATCAGGGAACTCCTCTTTGCTGACGACGCTGCTTTAACATTTCACACTGAAGAGTGCCTGCAGAGTCTCATCGACAGGTTTGCGGCTGCCTGCAACGAATTTGGCCTAACCATCAGCCTCAAGAAAACAAACATCATGGGACAGGATGTCAGAAGTGCTCCATCCATCAATATTGGCGACCACGCTCTGGAAGTGGTTCAAGAGTTCACCTACCTAGGCTCAACTATCACCAGTAACCTGTCTCTAGATGCAGAAATCAACAAGCGCATGGGTAAGGCTTCCACTGCTATGTCCAGACTGGCCAAGAGAGTGTGGGAAAATGGCGCACTGACACGGAACACAAAAGTCCGAGTGTATCAAGCCTGTGTCCTCAGTACCTTGCTCTATGGCAGCGAGGCCTGGACAACGTATGTCAGCCAAGAGCGACGTCCCAATTCATTCCATCTTCGCTGCCTCCGGAGAATACTTGGCATCAGGTGGCAGGACCGTATCTCCAACACAGAAGTCCTCGAGGCAGCCAACATCCCCAGCTTATACACACTACTGAGTCAGCGGCGCTTGAGATGGCTTGGCCATGTGAGCTGCATGGAAGATGGCAGGATCCCCAAAGACACATTGTACAGCGAACTCGTCACTGGTATCAGACCCACCGGCCGTCCATGTCTCCGCTTTAAAGACGTCTGCAAACGCGACATGAAGTCCTGTGACATTGATCACAAGTCGTGGGAGTCAGTTGCCAGCGTTCGCCAGAGCTGGCGGGCAGCCATAAAGGCGGGGCTAAAGTGTGGCGAGTCGAAGAGACTTAGCAGTTGGCAGGAAAAAAGACAGAAGTGCAAGGGGAGAGCCAACTGTGAAACAGCCCCGACAAACAGATTTTTCTGTAGCACCTGTGGAAGAGCCTGTCACTCTAGAATTGGCCTTTATAGCCACTCCAGGCGCTGCTCCACACACCACTGACCACCTCCAGGCGCTTACCCATTGTCTCTCGAGATAAGGAGGCCAAAGAAGATTGCGATGGATAGAAAATTGGTTTGGCAGACAGGAAACAAAGAGCAGGAATAAATGGGTCTTTTTCCAAATGGCAGGCAGTGACTAGTGGGGTACCAGGGATCGGTGCTAGGACCCCAGCTATTCACAATATATATTAATGATTTAGATGAGGGAACTAAATGTAATATCTCCAAATTTGCAGATGACACAAAACTGGGTGGGAGGGTGAGTTGTGAGGAGGATGCAGAGAGGCTTCAGGGTGATTTTGACAATTTGAGTGAGTGTGCAAATGCATGGCAGATGCAATATAATGTGGATAAATGTGAGGTTATCCACTTTGGTAGCAACAACAGGAAGGCAGATTATTATCTGAATGGCTATAAACTGAGAGAGGGGAATATGCAGCAAGACCTGGGTGTTCTTGTACACAAGTCGCTGAAGGTAAGCATGCAGGTCCAACAGACGGTAAAAAAGGCAAATGGTATGTTGGCCTTCATAGCGAGAGGGTTCGAGTACGGGAGCAGGGATGTCTTGCTACAATTATACAGGAACTTGGTGAGGCCACACCTGGAATATTGTGTGCTGTTTTGGTGTCCTTATTTGAGGAAGGATGTTCTTGCTATTGAGGGAGTGCAGCGAATGTTTACCAGACTGATTCCTGGGATGGCGGGACTGACGTATGAGGAGAGATTGAGTCGGTTAGGATTATATTCGCTGGAGTTCAGAAGAGTGAGGGGGGATCTCATAGAAACCTATAAAATTCTAACAGGACTTGACAGGGTAGATGCAGGAAGGATGTTCCCGATGGTGGAGGCGTCCAGAAGCAGGGGTCATAGTCTAAGGATACGGGGTAAACCTTTCAGGACTGAGATGAGGAGAAATTACTTCACACAGAAAGTGGTGTGCCTGTGGAATTTGCTACCACAGAAAGCAGTTGAGGGCAAAACATTGTATGTTTTCAAGAAGGAGTTAGATATAGCTCTTGGGGCAAAAGGGATCAAAGGATATAGGGGGAAAGCAGGAACAGGTTACTGAGTTGGATGATCAGCCATGATCATACTGAATGGCAGAGCAGGCTCGAAGGGCTGAATGGCCTACTCCTGCTCCTATTTCCTATGTTTCTATGATCCTTTTGTGGTGGTCACAAACTAATTGAACATTCAGCTAGTGAAACCCCTTCCTATTCACCTGGTTGCTCTGCAGGAGCTTTGATGGCTACAAAGGTGCAGTCGATTACCTTCTGGACCAGTGATGGCCCTGAATCCTATTGCCCTTTTGGCCTGATTGGCCAGATCTGTGCAATACCTGATAGATTGCCGTGCCCTCTGGTATATGGCATCTGCCACCTGCTTGATGGAGAGATGGGCTGTTGGCTCAGAGATCCCACAAATGTCTCCAGATGCTCCATGGAATAAGTCTTAGGCATAAAAGTTGAGCGTCATGATAACCTTCACCGTTACAAGCAATGGATGACCACCACATGCCATTGGCCTGAGCTCCTCCTCCTGGACTCCTGGACAGAGGCAGTCTTCGGAGATGCTGGTGCTCCGACTCTCCATGAAGCTAAGCCTCTGTCTGTAAACACTTACAGCAGGTTGGCACCTTCTGTGAACATTAGCCTGCACTCTTGGCCCTATGTGCCTTCCTTGTCTGCATCACCTCACATGCTCATGAGGCTGGTGCTCCTCTGGCTGTTTCAGTCCCAGTCCATATGGATGAACATGTCTCTCTCCCACTCTCCTCTTCACTGGAGGTGTCAAACTTAGAGCGCATACCACCCATTGAGAATTGGAGCCCTCAACGCTCAAAGCCTCTCAAACACCTAGTGCTGCCTGCACTAGAATAAGTGGACCTAGAAGAGACCCTTCCAATAAATGCCCTGTGATGTGGTCTCACGCAGTGCAATCCTTCCAACTTTTCAAATCTTTGCTTAACTGAAACGCAGCCTGCCTGTTTCACAACACAGCTGCACTCAGTGGCTGCTACCCCAGCCACACTCGTACCTCCTTTTAGTCGGTGAGCCACTGATGCTGCATGCGCCCCAGGGAAAATTTAAAATCCACTTCAAATTTGCTGTCAATTGGCTGTTTAGTCTGCGGCTGTCTTATGTGTTCCCAAACCCACAGCCTGACCGCCCCTGGAAAATTTGCCCAGAAGACATCTGTGTTCCGCTCCGACGTGTTTTCCCTGCTATTGAACTAACTCCACCTGCCCCGCCCCGTCTCCAAGTCCATTGTCATGGAGCCAATAAAATTCTGCCCTATGGGTCTCAGCTGTCCTCTGACACCTTTGGGCTGCATTTTACTCACCCTCTAGGGATGGGCTGGGAGGCGGAGGGAATAAAGTGGCAAGGGAAGGTGAGGGTGGGGGGGTGGGTGGTGGTGGTGGTGGTGGTAGCCTACCCCTCACCTTTTCAATGCCACGGAATTTTACTGGGCAGGGAAGGTCGAGAATGGCCTTCCAGCCCAGAGGCCAATTGAGGCCCATAAGTGACTAATTAATGGCACTTAAGGGCCTCTTCCCGTCACCATTGGTATTTTACCAATGGCAGGGGAAGGCCCTCTGGCATGTGGAGTGACCGCCCAGTAAAAGCTGGCAGCCTCTCTGTGGACTCGGGGGCAGGGGTGAAGGGCCCTCCTGATGGGGCACCCTGTGGCCCACACAGGACCCCAGTCAGCAAGGGGTGCCACCGCTCTCACTTCCCTCACTAAGGACCACCCCCCCACCCTTGCTGGGACCTGCCTGAGTGGCACTGGCAAGCCGAACCCCACTCACCTGTCTTCTGGAGCCTCCTCCATGGCTGCTGCTACGGGCTTCCTGCAGTACCAGCACTCGCCACCACTCCTGGTTGGTCGGCAGCTCTTGGGACGGTCCTTTAAAGGGGGCAGCATCCCTGACAGCGTACTGTCAATTGCCTGCCTGCTGTTGATTTCAGCCCGGACTCCGACAGATGGCCAAGGTGAGGTCACCGCTCACCTTCCAGCCCATCGTCGGGACCCCTACTGCCGAAATAAAATTCAGCCCAACTTGGTCAAGTGATCATTCCTCATGTGTGAAGCTAACCAGTGAGTAAGTCTATTCTACAATGGGAGGGTACAAAGTGCAGCCCAATCCTGCCCTCACCCAAACTTTGGCCACACATAATTATGAGTGAATTAGCATAAGCTGGAGCATAGAGCTGGAAATGATTGCAGATGTAGGGTGGGAAAAGAATTTGGAAAGATGTGTAAATGATCATTTTTAAATCCCCCACCCACTGATTTTGAGAATCCCGTCCTGTCCAAGAGGGCACAGATTTAAAGTGATTGGCAAAAGAAGCAAAAGCGACATGAGGAAAAACGTCTTCATGCAACAAGTGATTAGGATCTGGAATGCACTGCCTGAGAGTGTAGTGGAGGCAGGTTCAATCAAGGCATTCAATGGGGAATTAGTCTGTTATCTGAAAAGGAAGAATGTGCAGGGTTATGGGGAGAATGCAGGGAGTGGCATTAGGGGAATTGTTCATTTGAAGAGCCGGTGCAGACACAATAGGCCGAATGGCCTCCTTCTGCACTGGAACAATTCTGTGGGCTGAATTTTACAGACCCCCTGACATCGGGGGTCGTGGAAGGGAGGGCCAGAAAATGCCTCCGACAGAGGTCCGCCACAGGCCTCGGCTCTGGGAAGGCCGGTCCCGACATTGCCTCCCCCCCAGCCCTGCCGCTCAGTGACAGAAGCCAAATTTACATATGTAAAATAATTTAAGTGAATGCATAAATTACCCACCTGCTCCCACAGACTGTTCTGGAGCGATATTGGTGCTGGTGGCTGGCACTCCCGTGCCTTTGGATCCCCGTCTAGGGAACTGAGGCGGAACACTGGTGAGGAGGGGGGAGCAGCTAAGTTTTTCAGTTGGGGGGGGGGGGTGGAGTGGCATCAGAGTCATTTCATTGGTGTAAGGGATGGTGGGATGGGGTAAAGATTAAAGTTTATGAACTTTGTAGGGGGAGAGGTCAGGTGCACAAGGTAAGTATTTTGGGAGGGAAAGGGTAAGGAATGAAATCTGGGGTTGTTGGGGGTGTGGGTAGGAGAGGGGCAAGATCAATTAATTTAATTTAAAAAAATCCTTTCTCCTGTAAATATTCAAACGGAATGATAGGGATGGAAGCCCTTTAAAAATGGCATCAGCGCCTGCGCAAAATCAGCTGACGCCATTGCCGGGGATGGACAACCAGCCCCCTCCACGTCATTGGGGAGGGGCGGTCTGCCCCAGCCATTAAAATGAGCCGCTGCGTTTAATATTGCGGTGACTCCGCAATGTGTGCAAACCGCCATTGTTTACGTCTGCTGCCGATTTCGGCAGTGGGAATGTGAAATGCAGCCCCTTGATTCTGTGATTCTGTGAAGCTACAGAACCACCTGCTCACTACCAGGAATAAGACGAAGGTCACCTCAGTCCTGTGATCTTTTGGGGTTATGAAAGGAGCCAATCACCCCTCATGATACTGTTTCTCAAGAGTACTCTTATGTTTTACCTAGCTCTTCATTCATATCATTTAGACTTGCATTGACATGTAACATTCCAGATGAAAAGTACCCGGGCTGTTAAAAGAAGCCAGCGAGGAAAGAGCAAAGGGTCTGATCATCATTTTCCCGTCCTCGTTGGATACAGGTATGGGACCGGAGGATTGGAGGACTGCTAACGTTGGACCTTTGTTTAAAAAGGGAACGAGGAATAGAACGAATAATTACAGGCAGTCAGTCTAACCTCAGTAGTGGGCAAATTATTGGAATCAATTCTGAGAGACAGAATAAACTGACACTTGGAAGACATGGATTAATCAAAGATAGTCATCATGGCTTTGTTAAGGGAAGATCTTGTCTGACTAACTTGATTGATTTTTTGAAGAAGCAGCAAGAAGGATTGATGAATGTAGTGCAGTTGATGTGGTCTACATGGATTTTAGCAAAGTTTTTGACAAGGTCCCACATGGCAGACTGGTTAAAAAAATTAAAAGCCCATGGGATCCAGGGAAATGTAGCAAGGTGGATACAGTGGCAGTAAACAGGGTAATTGTTGATGGATATTTTGCGACTGGAGGGCTGTTTCCAGTGGCGTCCCACAGGGCACAATACTAGGTCCCCTGCTTTTTGTGGTATATATTAACTATTTGGACGTAAATGTAGGGGACAGATGAAGAAGTTTGCAGACGATGCAAAAATTGGCCGTGTGGTTGATGGCGAGGAGGATAACTGTAGCCTGCAGGAAGATGTCAATGGATTGGTGAGATGGGAAGAAAATTAACAAATAGAATTCAACCTGGGGAAGCACAGTGGCACACTGGTTAGCACCGCAGCCTCACAGCTGCATTGACCCGGGTTTGGTTCTGGGTACTGCCTGTGCGGAGTTTGCAAGTTCTCCCTGTGACTGTGTGGGTTTCCTCTGGGTGCTCCAGTTTCCTCCCACATGCCAAAGACTTGCAGGTTGATAGGTAAATTGGCCATTGTAAAAATTGCCCCTGGTGTGTAGGTAGGTGGTAGGAGAATTGAGGGAAGGTGAGGATGTGAGAGGGAAAATGGGATTAATGTAGCATTAGTATATAAATGGGTGATTGATGGTCGGCACGGACTCGGTGGGCCGAAGGGCCTGTTTCGGTGCTGTATCTCTCTATGATGGTATTATTTTGAAGGTTTTGTAATTTATGTGAGGGGTTCAAAGGTTGAGAGGCGACTCTCATTCTGTGAAGCAAAGCAACAGGTGCAGTCATACTGGAAGTCGTAGTCCTCAACCTGCATATTGGCGGTCCTTAGATGATGGTTGGTCGCTAGATGTACCCGGAAGCCGCATCAGCACTACGTAATGACCCAGCTGCCCCATTTAGGGATGCACAGCTGGCCGGTTTTCACCAGAGACGCCAATAAAAGGAGGCCGAAACAAAGCCTGCTTCTTACTGCCCAGCATACCATGTCAAGGAATGACGAGAAACTATAGAAGAAAGCAAAGACAAACACAAAGTCACCAACCATACTGGAATATCCACACCCCACTTGATCATTAAACCAGCAGTAAACCTGAATGTTGTTCATCTCTAGTAGCCAGGGAACGTAGATGGTATGGTGTAGACATAGCTGCCCTTTGCAAGACATGACTAACAGGAGAAGGCCAGCTTGATAAAATAGGAGCAGGATACACTTTCCTTTGAAGTGGATCACCTCCTACAGAACGTAGAGAGGCAGGAGTCAGTGTCACCATCAGGAGCAATTACAAAGGTCTGGAAAACCTTCCCAAAGGCATCAGTGAACGCCTGATGAGCTCACGCCTTCCCCTGCAACAACACAGGAGACACGCAACACTCATGAGTGCATATGTCCCCACAAGACTAACAGTGACAATGTAAAGGAAAGATTCTATGATGGTCTGGACCATCTCTTACGATCAATCCCTAAAGGCAACAAAATTATCCTTAATGGTGATTTCAATGCCAGAGTTGGACATGACCATTTCACATGGGCAGGCATCCTAGGTCAACAAGGAGTTGGAAAGGAAAACTCAAATGGAACTGTCTTACTTTCGTTGTGTGCCAAACATGACCTTGCCATAACCGATACCATGTTCCACCTGAAAGGAAAATGCAAGACAACCTGGCAACACGCATGATCTAAGCACTGGCTATGTGCTTGTCAGACAGAAGGAAAAGGCTGACGTCAAGATAAGCCATGCTCTGCAAGGAGCTAACTGCTGAGCAGACTACTGCCTGATCCGCACCAACCTGAGTCTAAGGAACCCCAGCCAAAACATCGTAAATCAACTTGCCAGGCACAGCCAAAGCGAGATGTTAAACTCCTCAAGAATCCTTTTATTGCCTTAAAATCTGCTACACAACTTGACACTACTCTGCAGTTTGATCCTCCTCCTCCCAAGTGATGTAGACAATGAATGGAAACAGCTCCATAATCAGATCTTCAAGACTTCATTAGACGTTCTGGGATTCTGCAAGCACTGGTATGATGAAAACATCTCCCATCTTCTCAAACAGAAGCAGCTCATACATGAAAGTGTTCTAGCAGCCCCACTGTGAACAACCAAGCATCAAGCCTATAAAAATGCTAAACACAAGCTCCAGTGTGCTTTGAAAGAAATGCAAAACAACTGGTGAAATGCAAAAGCTGATGAGCTGCAACATATAGCTGAGAGGCATGATCCGTGTTTTTACAATGTGCTGATGTATATGGCCCACCCAACACAACCTTTGCTCCTATCCTAACAGCCGATGGAAATGAACTAATCACAGGTTAAGCAGCTGTAATAGGAAGGTGGTGTGAACACTTTACCGAGCTCCTTAACAGAGGCTCCCACATCTCAGTAGATTCTCTGCATCAAACTGAGCAGCTGCCTGAAAAGAAAGCCTGAAGAGGTGATATTGGCAATCAAATCAACCAGACAAGCTAAAGTCCTGGTCCCAGACAACATTCCAGCAGAGATTTGAAGTGTAATAGTACAAGAGCTTGTTATCAAACATAGAGCCATCTTCAAGAGTATCTGGGATCAGGAAAAAGTTCCATAGGATCTCAAGGATCTCAAGGTCAGCATCTGGAAGCAGAAAGGATCCAAAAATGTATACAGCAACTATTGAGGAGTACGTTTTTGTCTCAATCGCAGGAATAATCCTCACAAGAATCCTATTAAACTGTCTATTAGACAGCCTCATAGATGATATCCTCCCGAAATCACAGTGTGGTTTTAGGGCCAACCATGAAACAGCCAATATGGTGTTTGCAGCAAGACAGCTACAAGAAAAGTGCAAAGAACAATCTATATATACTGTTCATAGACCTAACTAAACCTTTTGACAGTGTGAGTCAACCTGGAATATGGCACTTGCTCTCCAAGCTAGGATGTCTGAATAAGTTTGTCAAAATCCTGCACCTACTGCAAGATGGCATGGTTGGACATGTTTGTGCCTGTGGTGAGATGTCCAATGCCTTTGCGGTAACTAGCAGCATAAAGCAAGGATGCATCATGGCCCCTCAACTCTTCCATCTATTCCTTGCTGCAATGCTTAAGGAAGCCACCGGAGACATGCCTGCAGGCATCAACATTAGGTTCCATTCAGGAAAGCTGCTCAATCTCTCTAGACTGCGTGCCTCCACCAAAGTCACAGAGGCAATAATCAGAGAGCTTCTGTATGCAGGTGCCTGTGCCCTAGCTACCCACAGCAAGGAAGACATCCAGACTATGGTAAACAAATCCTTGTGTGCTGAAAAAACTTTGGTCTCCAAATAAGTGTCTCCAACACCGAGGTTATGTTTCAGCCAGCACTAGGCACACGCTATGTGGAACCACACATAACTGTTGATGGGACCAGTCTCAAGGCTGTAGAAAACTTCTTATACCTTGGTTGTGTGCTCTCTAAGGATGCCACTATTGATGAAGATATCCGTGCACGCATCCAGAAAGCAAGTTCTGCCTATGGCCGACTTCACGATCGTGTCTGGAAGCAGCATGACGTTAAGCTGAAGTCTAAAACAAACTCTACCAGGTTATTGTCCTTACCACCCTGCTATATTGCACAGAATCCTGGGTCTGTTGTAGATGCCACATCAAAGCTCTTGACTGCTTCCACCAAAGACACCTGAGGTTCATCATGAGAATTCGATGGCAGGACAAAATCATAAACAACTAGATCCTCCATCATGCTGGGCTCAACCTCATGAAGACCACCCTCCAGAAAATTCAACTGAGATGGGCAGGCCAAGTCTCCCACATGGATGATTACAGAATCCCCATGCAGATCATCTATGGGGAACTGTCTGAGAGCAAACGACATCAAGGTGGTCAATACAAGCGATATAAGGAGACCCTAAAAATTGCCTTACAACTTCTGCATTGTAGACAACCTCTCTTGGGAAAACACTGCAGCTGACTGACCAGTGTGAAGGCAAGCACTGAAATTTGGTCCAGTATGTTTCGAGGACCAGCTGCACCAAGCTCACAACATCCAACATGCTCAGAGGAAAGGCCCGAGGTGGCCCAGCTACACAAGTTCCCCCAAGCACCAACAATGACAAGATGAATTGCCAGTTCTGTGGATGTCCATGCCGATCCTGTATTGGACTCTTCAGTCATGAGAGGACCTACAGAAGATGATGAAATCATTTACAGCTTGGACATACTCGAACAATAAGGAGTCTGTCACAAATTTATGTGAAGAAGGCAAAGATGACAAAGGAAGATTGTTAAGCAGCTGGTATGTGTTAGCTGTGGCTCAGTGTTGGCCCTCTTGCCTCTGAGTCAGATGGTTGTGGGTTCACGTCCCACACCAGAGACTTGAGCACCAAATCTAGGTTGAGACTCAACGGCATACTGAGGGGGAGCTGCACTGTCAGAGGTGCTGCCTTTCAGATCAAATGTAAAACCCATTTACCCTCTCAGGTGGCACTTCCTGAAGAAGAGCAGGGGAGTTCTCCCTGGTGTCCGAGTCAATATTTATCTCTCAACCAACATCATAATACAGATTACAAAAGTAAAATACTGCAAATGCTGGAAATCTGAACTAAAAACAGAAGGTACTGGAAGTACTCAGCAGCCTCTGGCAGCATCTGTGGAGAGAGAAACAATTCCAGAACGGTCCCAGTGGATTGAAAGTTATCAAATGTAACACTGCTATTCAAAAAGTGGGAGACAGAAAACAGGGGACGACAGACCAATTAACCTTATATCAGTTATCAGGAAAATGCTGGAATCTATTATTAAGGAAGTTTTAACTTAGGAAAATCATGTTTGAAAAATTTATTAGAGTTTTTTGAGGATGTACTAGTAAGGTAGATAAAGAGGAACCAGTAGGTGTTGTATACTTGGGTTTTCAATAGACATTCGATCAGGTGCCATATCAAAGGTTAGTACACAAGATAAGGGCTCATGGTGTTGGGGTAATATATTAGCATGGAAGGAGGGTTGGTTAACAGACAGGAAGCAGAGTAGGGTTAAACGGGACATTTTCAAGTTGGCGGGCTTTAACTAGTGGAGTCCGCAAGGTTCGGTGCTGGGGCTTCAGCTATTTACAATCTATATTAATGACTTAGACAAAGAGACCAAGAGTAATATATCCAGGTTTGCTGTCGTTACAAACTAGGAGGGAATGTAAGTTGGTCAAAGAGATAGACAGGACAACAAGGTGGCAGATGAAGTATAATGTGGCAAGTGTAAGGTTATTCACTTTGGAAGTAAGAATAGAAAAGCAGAATATTTTTAAAAAGTGTTAAACTTTTAAATGTTGATGTTCAGAGAGACATGGGTGTACTTACACAAGGAGCACAAAGTTAGCATATAGGTACTGCAAGCAATTAGGAAGGCAAAGGACATGTTGGCTTTTATTGCAAAGGGCTTGGAGTACAAGAATAAGGAAGTCTTGCTGCAATTGTATAGGGCTTTGGTGAGACCACACCTGGAATACTGTGCACAGTTTTGGTCTCCATATTTAAGGAAAGATATACTTGCATTGGAGGCAGTGTGGTGAAGGTTCATTAGATTAATTCCTGGGATGAGAGGGTTGTCCAATGATGAGAGGCTGAGTAAATTGGGCCTATATTCTCTGGAGTTTAGAAGAATGAGAGGTGATATCAATGAAACATGCAGGATTCTGAGGGTGCTTGACAGGGTAGGCATTAAAAGGTTGTTTCCCCAGCTGGGGAATCTAAAATATGGGAGCACATTCTCAGGATAAGGGGACGATCATTTAGGACTGAGATATGGAGAAATTTCTCCACTCAGGGGACTTTGAATCTTTGGAATGCTGTATCCCAGAGGGTTGTGGGTGCTCCATCATTGAGTATATTCGTGGCTGAGATTGATAGATTTTTGGTCTCTCGGCAAATCAAGGAATATGGGGAGCAGGCGGAAAGGTGGAGTTGAGACAGAATTTCAGCCATGATCATATTGAATGGCAGAGCAGGCTCGACAGGACGTATGGCCTACTCTTGCTCCTATTTCTTACGTTCTTGTGTTCTTCTGAATATAGGAAGAGGAGGAAACCAATCAACCCTTCAAGCTAGTTATGCAATTAGATTGTGGCTGATCTGTGCTTCAACTCCATCTACCTGCTTCATTTGTTCCATAACACTTACTCAATAAAAATCTATCTTTCTCAGTCTTGAAAATTTCAATTGGCCCAGAATCCACAGCTTTTTGGATGAAGAGAGTCCAGATTTCCACTACCCTTTGTCTGAAAGAAAAAATGGCCTAGCTCTAAATTTAAGATTGTATTGTACTGGAGTCCTCCAATAGAGGAAATATTTTTTTCTGTATCGACGGTTTTGAATCCCTTTATCATTTTAAACTGGTGTCTGCCAAAAAATTACCAGTTTTATTGAATTCAAACTCATGCCATGGTGAAATTTGAACTCATGATTTCTGAACTGCAACTCCAGTACAATAACCACAAAGTTACTCAATGCATGCAGTTGATGCTAACAAAAGATGTGCTTCTTTTAACTTATCATTAATTATCCTTGGGGCACTGGGAGCACAAGACAAAGGTTTTCAGTAGACCATCATTCCTCATTAACATTCATTTTAATGGTGCCCCAGCAGCATTCAAAAAAACCCTACATTGCGAAGGAAACTACAATGCAGCCGTTATGAGGCAGAGACGCAGTGGAAACAAGTAACGCCCTGAGTCCCCCTCTAAAAATGCCCACATGCTCATTTTAAGCCGTAAACTCACCAGAAATCAAGAGTAAAATCAGGTTCACTAGCTCAGTTCTCATTCATACGTTATTTCCATTCCCATTATATACTGTGTATAATCCACATTTCCATTATATACTATGCTTAATTCACATTCATGGATATTCCATATGTTCATGACATAATTATATTTATTTGGGAAATATATTTAACTATTATTAATGTAGGCTGATGAGAAATTCCCAGCCCTCTACTAAATGGATAATTGTGAATGGTTTGTGATCCATAAATTGAATTATCAAACCTCAAACATCACATAAGATTAATTATTGAGGTACATCTCATCCTTGACTTTATGAACCCTCCCTGAAAGGCAAGGTTGAGTTATTTTTTCGGATGGAACTATATAGAATAGCTTAAAAAATTCTTTGATTAAAACCCAACTTTGAAAAGTTGCATTTTAACAATGGTACAAAATAATTTTCATGGAAAATAAAGAGAAATCGCAATAGGATAACATTTTGTCATGTTAAACATGGCAAATCTTAAATTGTGAACATGAATGGAACATTTCTTTTCTTTACGTCTTTCTTGTGGGATTCAATGAAATGCAGCAGATTCTAATTCCAAAAACACAAGATGACAAATCACACAAGGTCAAAATGTTGTAGGCAGCCATTGTCTTATGAAGATTTTAAAGCTGTGTTAGTGATACAGTGATAGAGATATTTTTACACAACATCATTAAATTATCAGAAAGTCATTTTGAGATCAAAACCTCGAAAATCCATATATTTTAACTCATCCACTCTGCTGCCTTGTGGAAACCCTTTCATCCATTTTATCTATCTTCGCTGACCTACAACGACTCCCAGTCCCCAAACAGCTCAAATTTAAAACTGTCTATGTGCTTTCTCCTACCTATCTCTATACTCTCCACCAAACTTTCCATCCCTCTAACTCTGGAATCTCTCCATTTCCTTCACCCCACTGTTGGATGCATCTTCAGTCACCTGGAACCCACCCTCAGAAGTTTCCATTTGAAACTTTTTCCACTTGTTTCTCCTCCTTTAAGACCCTCTTTAACACTTACCTTTTTGGCCAAGCTTTTGACCACCTTCCTAATCTGTCTCTCCTTTGCTCAGCATCTATTTTATTTTATGCCTCAATGAAGCACTTTGGGACAGTTCTGATGAAAGGTCACCACCAGCCAAGCTCTGTCTAAATGCTTGTTTGAAAGTTCTGGCAATGAGGCATTCTGCCAAATGAATTTGACAGACCGCTTGGGGGACCATCCAACAGGATCCACCATCTCCTTTTCCCGCAGGGCCTCAAGGACATTACATGCGGACCGTTGCCTGATGGACTTGAGGTCAAAGGTGTTTTTCTGTACAAACTTTTCTACGAGGGACAGGTGGTAGAGCACGGTCCAACTGAATAGAGTATTCCGCGGCAACATGGCCATACCCATCCTGTGTAACACTGGGGACAGATAAAACCTCAGCACGTAGCGACACTTGGTGTTTGCACACCAGGAGTCTATGCACAGCTTAATGCAGCTGCAGAGAAAGGTGGCCATCAGGATGAGGGCGATGTTGAGTACATTTTTCTCCCTCAATCTAGAGGTTTGAACATGTAGCCCTGTGGACACAGTCCATTTTTGATCTCTAGATAAAGCGGAAGATGGCTCAGTTGACCACTATGGCACAGGAATGGGGTATGGGTCAGACCTGCACCATGAACAGCAACACCGAGAATGCCTCGCACTTGCTGATCATTTTCTTACCCGCAATGGAGAGGGAGAGTTGCTCTCACATGCCCAGTTTCTGTTTCATCATGGCTGCTCGCTCCTCCAATTTTTGTTGCACACCCCGGTCCCTCCTTCAGGTAGTCTGACCTTATGATAAAGAGGACAAAGGATCAGTCGGCCCAGTTTCCAAGGAATATGGCCTCACTCTTGCTGCAATTTACTTTGGCTCCTGAGGCCAGTTCGAACTGATTGCAGATGCACATCAGCCTGCGAACTGACAGCGGATCTGAGCAGAAGATGGTGACGTCATCCATGTACAGGGAGGCTTTGACCTGAGTGCCTCCATTGCCTGGGATTATCACCCCTCTTATGCCCACATCCTTCCTGATAGACTCGGCAAAGTGTTCAATACAACACACAAACAAGACAGGGGAAAGAGGACAGCCCTGCCTGTTTCCAGATTTGATCTGAAAACTTTCTGATTCCCACCCGTTGATTGAAACTGCGCTACTGATGTTTGTGTAGAGCAGTAGGATCCAATTGCAGATTCTGTCCCCAAATCCTATTTCAGAGAGCACGTCCATCATATAGATGTGCAATATCCTGTCAAAGGCCTTCTCCTGGTCCAAGCTGATGAGGCAGGTGTCCACCCCCTGTTCCGTACATAGACGATCATATCCCTGAGTAGTGCGAGGCTATCAGAGATCTTTCTGCCGGGTACAGTGCAAGTCTGATCGGGGCGAATCACCAACTCCAGAGCAGACTTGACCTGATTGGTGATGACTTTAGATAGAATTTTATAGTCCACATTATGCAGTGAAATGGGCCACCAATTTCTGATTTCCTCCCTCTCCCCCTTAAGCTTGTAGATAAGGGTGATGATGCCTTTCCTCATGGAATCTGACATGCTGCCGGACAGAAGCTTACCCTCGTACACTTCCAGCAGGTCTGGGTCGACCCAGTCACACAGAGTTGAATACAATTCAACTGGTAAGCTGTCACTTCCAGGAGTTTTGCTTGTCTTGAAGGAGCTGATGGCCTTTGACAGCTCGTCCAGAGTTAGTGGTTTGCCTCTCCCGCATACTCCCGTCTAAGACCTCTGTGATAGAGGACAGGAAGGACTGGGAGGCCGTGCAGTCTGTGGGCTTCATGTCGTATAGCTCAACATTAAAGGATTTGCTGTTCCTTAGCATATCAGGCTGCAATGATGTTATTGAACCGTCTTCTTCCTTCAGGCTGCTAATCACAGAGCTCTTTCTGTGTATCTTTTGAAAAAGGTAGCACAAGCACGTCTCAATTTGTTCCACAGAGCACACTCTGGATTGGAAGATGATCTTGGAGGCCTCCATGGAAAAGAGCGAGGCCTGCTGGCTCTTCACCTCTTGGAGATACTCCTTGACCTTGACCCCCATCGACTGCAGCCGCAGCAGATTTTGCAAGCTTTTTCGAGTCAGGACATTTCCCCCTGTCTCTCTCTCCCCTTTTGAACCCCTTTGAGGATGAAGAGCCTCTTGATCGCTTCCCACCAGAGTGTCGGGAACTCAAAGAGGGGTTTCACAGTTCTCCGACCTTTGTAATCCCTTTTGAGGGACTTGATGTTTTCTGGGGTTAACAGTTACATGTTCAGCTTCCATTTCCCCCTGCCAACCCTCTGGTCGTCCTCTAAGTGACAGTCGGCCAGTAGGATGTAGTGGGCAGAGAAGAATACCGGCTTGACGTTGGTGGATCTGACCGTGAATGCTCGGGACACAAATGGGAAGTCAATCCTGGAACGGACAGACCTGTCTGGTTTCGACCAGGTGTATCTACGCGGCGCTCCGTCTGAAGGGTTGCTGAAGATGTCATGCAGCCTGTCGTCTTTTACCGCTTCCATCAGGAGTCTGGACATACTGTCCATTTGGCTGTCAGCCCTGCTGGATCGTCCAGTCACATCGATGATGCAGTTGAAGTCACCGCCTAGAATGACTGGCCTGGACATTGCCAGCAGCAGTGGGAGCTATTGGAGGACGGTCAGCCGCTTGCTGTTTTGAACCGGGGCATACACTTTGATTAACAGGAGCAGAGCATTTTGGATTTTTGTTCATTATGTCTGCCATGAGGAGGCAACTGCCCACCATCTCCTTAACTTCGGAGATGGTGACGTTGCCTCTGCACAGCAGAATGCCCAGGCAAGAGGAATGGGAATCATTACCCCGGATCGATTGCCCATGGGACCACCACAGCGACCATTCCTGTAGGTGCTGTGATGTGGTATTCCACACTCCTGCAGAAATAGCAGGTTGGCTTTGACCTTGGCAATGTACCCCAAGGATAAAACACATTGCGTAGTGGATTTAGAGATATGCACGTTAATGGAGGCAATCTTTAGACCCATTAAAACTGTATGTTGCTTACCACTCCAGGTGTCTATGCTAGCCCGAGCCCTTGGGTATGTTCCTGCATACCATAGTGTTCACTAAGTGTTGCACTGTTGTTGGGCTCAGAAAACTGTCCTGGTCACCCATGGGATGTTTGTTCCGCTGGGATGACATCGGGGTGGGGGTGGGGAGGGGGTCATGTAGGCAGTGAGGTTTGGACTGTCCTCTGCTAGTTCTGTCTTTCCCCTCTGTTCCTCATCGAGGATATTGCTGCTCCCAGCTTCCTGGAGCTGGGGTGTACTGGGAGTCTTGCTGCATTCGGCGCTTTGGGGTTGGGGTGTGCTTCCAGTGTTTTGGAGCTGGGAGCTTCTCCTCCAGTTCCTTTGTGTTCTGCCACTTCTTTTGCTGGCGTTGTCTTTCTTATCCTTCCTCAGCTGATGAGGAGTAGCCACTGTAGTCGGTTTCAGACATGAGTCTCCTCTTGCCATTAGTTGGGGTGGTGGCCTGTTCCCTTTTTTTGGGCCTTCTTTGTGGTTTTTCCCTTAACCACTTGCCACTCACCCAGTTGTCTCTCTGCTGGCTCCTCTTTCATTAATTCTGTCTGCTGAGAAGGAGGCTCAGGGTTGCTATTTGGCAGTTTGCTACAGCTCCCTCTTCCTTCTTCTCCTTGTCCTTCTTTATCAGATTTTCCTCACTGGGGGTGCTTGGTGGGTGGGAGCGTTGCTGGTCTTCTTCGCAGTAGAAGCCACATTCAACATTCCTTCCTCGTCCCCTCCTTGATTCTCGCCGCCTGTGCATAACTGAGGCAGGGTTTCGGGTTGCAGAGATGACCTGCCCCACCACGCAGGTTGCAGCACTTGCTCTGCTTGCAGTCCTTTGTCTGGTAGCCTTCCGACTTGCAGTTCTTGCAGATGACTGTGCTGAGGTTGGCAGCCAAGTGACCAGATTTGCCAGAGGTTTGACAAACTCTGGGCCTTTTATTTCCATATTTATTCATAAAAATTTGTAAAAAGTACATTACAACACAGTTCAAATTTGACATTTCATAAAGTTCAGTAGAGATCAGATTCCTTTAGAATTAGAATTAGAATTAGAATTAGAACATTACAGTGCAGTACAGGCCCTTCGGCCCTCGATGTTGCGCCGACCTGTGAAACCATCTGACCTACACTATTCCATTTTCATCCATATGTCTATCCAATGACCACTTAAATGCCCTTAAAGTTGGCGAGTCTACTACTGTTGCAGGCAGGGCGTTCCACGCCCCTACTACTCTCTGAGTAAAGAAACTACCTCTGACATCTGTCCTATATCTATCACCCCTCAACTTAAAGCTATGTCCCCTCGTGTTTGCCATCACCATCCGAGGAAAAAGACTCTCACTATCCACCCTATCTAATCCTCTGATTATCTTATATGTCTCTATTAAGTCACCTCTCCTCCTCCTTCTCTCCAACGAAAACAACCTCAAGTCCCTCAGCCTTTCCTCGTAAGACCTTCCCTCCATACCAGGCAACATCCTAGTAAATCTCCTCTGCACCCTTTCCATAGCTTCCACATCCTTCCTATAATGCGGTGACCAGAACTGCACGCAATACTCCAGGTGCGGCCGCACCAGAGTTTTGTACAGCTGCAGCATGACCTCGTGGCTCCGAAACTCGATCCCCCTACTAATAAAAGCTAACACACCATATGCCTTCTTAAAAGCCCTATTAACCTGGGTAGCAACCTTCAGGGATTTATGCACCTGGACACCAAGATCTCTCTGTTCTTCTACACTACCAAGAATCTTCCCATTAGCCCAGTACTCTGCATTCCTGTTACTCCTTCCAAAGTAAATCACCTCGCACTTTTCCGCATTACAGAACATGAGATGCCTCACAGCTCTTGCCATTTCATTTTGTATACGATATACATTGGCATTACAAAGCAAAAAGTATTTTTTGGTGCATACAGCCTGAGGGGTTTTACACGGTTTCCAGCCCCTCGGTTCACAATGATGGGAGGACCTTACACCGTGGCCTTTCCCCATTGAGCCTTTACAGCAGCTGCCCCAAGCTTTAGTGCGTCCCTCAGCACATAGTCCTGGACCTTGAAATGTGCCAGTCTGCAACACTGGGTCGTGGACAACTCTTTGCACTGGAAGATCAGCAAGTTTCGGACAGACCAAAGAGCATCTTTCACCGAGTTGATGATCCTATGATCCTCCAGCAACAATTGATGTTTATCTCGGCGTGCGTTCCTGGAACAGCTCATACAGCACAGAGTCCTGGGTTATGGAGCTGTTCAGGATGAACCTCGACAAAAACCATTGCATCTCTTTCCACACCTGCTTTGCAAAAGCACATTCCAGAATGAGGTGGGCGATGGTCTCTTCCCTACTGCAGCCGCCTCGAGGGCAGCGTGTGGAGGCGGTGGGACTCGGAGCATGCAGGGAGGATCTGATGGAATGGGCCCTTCGCACCGCCAGCCAAGTTACACCTTGGTGCTTTTGCTGGTTCAAATCCCGAACAGGTCCATGACCTCGGCGTGGCTCCTGGCCGAGGCAAGTGAGCACATCCACGACAGGAATATGGTGGTTGTAGAGATGGATGGTCACCACCTAGTTCTGTTGTGAAGGCAGCAGAAACAGCAGCTCCACTTTGGTGGGGCCAGAGGGGCATGGAGAATCACAATGAGTGGCGGGGGCAAAGGGCCTGTCACCTCCCCATCGCCAAGTGATTTTACTGGGGGCGGGATAGACCGATGATAGTCTTGGCACCCAGAGGCCTATTAACAGCCAATTAAGGGCCTCTTCCCACAGCCACTGGGATCTTACAAGCATTGGGGGGGGGGGGGGGTGGTGGGGGTGGTGGGCCCTCCGCCATGTGGGGAGGGCACCTTGTAAAACGTGGGCAATCTGTGGCCCACGGAGAACCCCCCTACCAGGAACCACTTCACCCCTGGGACCCACTTCTTTGTGGACTGCACGATCACCTCTCGCTGGGGCCTTCTAGGCTCGCCCCAGCAACCCAACCTCATCTATCTCTGGTCCAGGGTTCAAAGGCTGAGCTAAAAACAAGAAATGCTGGAAATACTCAGCAGGTCTGGCAGCATCTGTGGAAAGAGAAGCAGAGTTAACGTTTCGGGTCAGTGACCCTTCTTCGGAACCGAAGTTAACTCTGCTTTTCTTTCCACAGATGCTGCCAGAGCTGCTGAGTATTTCCAGCATTTCTTGTTTTTATTTCAGATTTCCAGCATCCGCAGTATTTTGCTTTTATTCAAGGGCTGAGCCTTGGCTCAAGGCCTCTGCAATACCAGCAGTGGCCACAGCGCCCAGTGGCCCTGCCAATACTGCTGAACTGCTCATGGAGGCAGGATCCCAGTTGCCGAAACTTTGATGTAAAAACTCAAGAGGATCGCTGTGGGGGTGTCGGCATGCAGGAAAAGGCCAAGGTGTGTTCCCCCCCTCCCTTTTTCAGCCCAGCACTCAAAGCCCCATCTTCCACACCAAATCCAGCCCTCCAAGCGCACCTATACACATCATTGCATTGTGGTACCTCATTGGTGATGCATGCCTGGGTTATTAAGAAAGAACTTGCATTTAAAGTGTGCCTTTCACAACAATGTAAAGCACTTCACAGCCAAGAAAGTACTTCTGAAATGACATTAGTGTCATAATATGGGGATCCTGGCAGTCAATTTGCATACAGCAAGGTCCTACACAAGAAATGAGTAAGTACCCAGGTCATTTGATTTAGTGCTGTTGGTTATGAGATAGATGTTGGGCAGTGTAAATATGCTACTCTTCTTTGGATAGTGCCATGTGGGCAGTTGTAACCTCTGTTTAATGACTCATCTCATCCAAAAAGCAGCATCTCCAATCCTACAGTACCCAGTACTGCACTGAAGGATCAAGTTGGGTTATGGGCTGAAGTATTTGATGTAGGGCTTGAATTTAAAATCTTTTAACTCAGAGGCAAGAGTTACCTGGTGTCATGCAGGCACCCACCCGCCAAGAATGAGACACATTAATTTTGCCACATGAACATTGATTTTTAAACTGTTACTGGAGTAAAGAAAGAACTTGTTTTTTTAAAAAAAAAACACCAGACCCTTGACTGGAAAGACATTTGCATAGTAACAGACAGTACTTGGAAAGGACAAAGGGGAGCTCCCTGCTCCAATTTAATCCACAATGGACCTTTTATTACTAGATGTTGAAGGTGGAGAAGCTAGCATTCCAGGTTAACTGCTAAGATGGCCGAATACACAAACTGACGTGGTCAGACCAGTTTAGTCACATGACTAACTGGCAGTTGGAGTTTTTTTGAATTTGAACTTGCCACAGAGTTTTAAAACTCAAAAAGCTGTTTGCTCCTGGACTGAAAAGACCTCTCTCCTGTCTGCTCCCATCTCGCTCTCACCAGCTTTGGAAACCATTGAAGACATATGAACCCCAAAAGAGAAATGTCTCCTACAGTGAACAAGGTTTAAGAAGGATACTGGGCCCGAACGAAAAGCAAGACTACCTACAAGCAAGGACTACAGCGAGCTCAAAGCACGGTAACAAAAACCTCTCTTCAGAGATTGCCTCAAACCTCTTGACTTTATTTTTCTTCTGCTCTTGTCTGTCTCTATTTGCATGTGTGTATCGTGTATGCATGCTAACATGGGGCGCGGCGTGTATCCGTAGGCATTAACCGAATTAGAGATTAAGTTTAAGTTTTAACAAACTTCAGTTTTCATCTTTAAACCTAAGAAAGCCTGTTTGTGCTCATTTCTTTGCCTTATAATTGGAAAGTGGTGAACAAGGATTCACCAAGGGAGAGCTCAAAACACAGTGTTTAAAAAACAAAACCCTGTTACAATAAGACCAGGTGAAGGCTGAGAAAGACCCCTAGACACCTTTCTCGCCTGGTCGTAACACGAGTGATCCGCATTTTGGGTGTTCACCTAGCAATGTAGGCATATATTATTGCAATAGTGATGAGCACTTTGTGTGTTGAACTATGGTATACTTAGGGATTGCAACAAAATATGCTTGAGATATTACAGTACTGAAGCATTGATGGGCCATTGTACTAGTCATACACACTTGGAATGGTGAACTAATGTTGCCCTAGTTGGGATATTGCATTGATGATGATTTCTTCGGATATGGTAATACTGTATGACTGAGGATTTATATTAGCAAATGACCAACACTGGTGAAACGCACATATGTTAGATCAATTGTGCATGACACTGAACAGTCTCTTCATTCTGTAATCTTTATTTAAGTATTGAATAAAGCATTAGAAAAAGACAGCAAAAGCAAAATAATGCAGATGCTGGAAATCTGAAATAACAACAGAAAATGCTGGAAGTATTCAGCAGGTCGGGCAGCATCAGTAGGGAGAGAAACAGATCTAGCATTTCAGGTCACTTATACCTTGTGGTCTTGCAAAAAAATTAAGCAGATTTTCTTCCTTTTATTAACAATGATTGCAGGTAAGGTGCTTAATGCAGTCTGGAGCGACCCCGACAGAAAAATTTAATTTTATTCAGTGATGTGATGTGAAATTTTACAGTTCTAACTATACGAGCAGATAAGGGTGAAGAGGCTGTTTGGGACTTAGCCTTGTGCTGCCCTTCTTACATTTTGATTAGTAAAATACAGAAACAATGGCATACTTCCACTACTATGCAAACACAGGTGTACTTTATTGCTAGACTTCAGCTGTGCACTGGTGAAAAAACATTATCATTGGGTAGATTTCCCTTTCTCTATCCCCTCAATGGTGACAGGGCACAGAAATCCTGCATTTCTGCTAATGGATTAATTACATTCAGAAACTCTGTTTCTGTGCTGCTAAATCATGCCAGGATCACTAATTGCACCATTAATGCTATTTAGTGCCAACATAACAGGATTCAAATTCTGAGAAATTATTTCAACCAATGGCATTGTTTTAATAAAAATGATTACTGAAAACCTAAGGTGAAGGGTTAAGGTCCATAGCACAAGGCATCATGAAGGTTGAAAAGAGTAAGAAAGAAAGGAAGATAAATCAATAAATAGTGTGTTAGATGATACCAAACTTGGGCTTTAAAATGTAGTAGATTGTAGGAGGAAGGATGAGTCTGAAGGAAGAATGAATTAAAGTAGGAGATGTTGTATTGAACTTTAAGGCGAATTTCAGCAAGGCTGCACTCTTCAAGCAAAGTTTTTCTAGATATGAGCACGATTAGACAATCAGAGTTATAGTTGTATCTCTTTATCCAACTCACATTGACACCTAGACAGCCTTTCTCAATTTGACCTCTGATTTCAACAGAATATAGGGATCAAATCAAATGTGTAGGACAGCATATTTTGAACCATCAGCCAATATCAAGAATGTCGAGTTTTCCAATTAAAATCAATAATCTAATTATTATAAACTTTGGAAAGCGATCTAATCATTCTTATCAGGCTGGAAACTTACTAGGGTCTGAATTCATCTATTGACTACAATGGAACTTCAGTCACAAGCAGTGATAAATCTGATCATAATGGGAGTTTTGTAGTAATAGACTTTATTACAATGAGGTTCCATGTAGCAGCATAATATTCTGCATGGGAAACAAATAAGAAGCATCTATATTTTGGAAACTGAAAAGAAATTTGAACATTGAAAAAGATATAACTTTTATGTGAAGCTCAGCCTTGTGTTAAGCTAAATTGTAACTGAATCAAAACCCCATTTTATTTTTACAAGTGGCCATTGAAATAATCAATTATTTAATTTATCTTTTCTAATCAAAAGCACAATAGCTTTTTTTTTTATTCGTTCATAGGATGTGGGCGTCGCTGGCTAGGACAGCATTTATTGCTCATCCCTAATTGCCCTTGGTGGTGGTGAGCTGCCTTCTTGAACTGCTTCAGTCCATGTGGGGTAGGTACACCAACAGTGATGTTAGAAAGGGAATTCCAGGATTTTGACACAGTGACAGTGAAGGAAAGACGATATAGTTCCAAGTCAGGATGGTGTGTGGCTTGGAGGGGAACTTGCAGGTGGTGGTGTTACCATGCATCTGCTGCCCTTGTCCTTCTAGGTGGTAGAGTTTGAAGGTTTGGAAGGTGCTGTCTAAGGAGCCTTGATGCATTGCTGCAGTGCATCTTGTAGATGTACACACTGCTGCTACTGTGCGTTGGTGGTGGAGGGAGTGAATGTGGATGGGGTGCCAATCAAGTGGGCTGCTTTGTCCAGGATGGTGTCAAGCTTCTTGAGTATTGTTGGAGATGCACCCATCCAAGCAAGTGGAGAGTATTCTGTCACACTCCTGACTTGTGCCTTGTAGATGGTGGACAGGCTTTGGGGAGTCAGGAGGTGAGTTACTCGCTGCAAGATTGCTAGCCTCTGACCTGCTCTTGTAGCCACGGTATTTATATGGTTACTTCAGCTCAGTTTCTGGTCAATGGTAACCCCCAGGATGTTGATAATGGGGGATTCAGCGATTGTAATGCCATTGAATGTCAAGGGGAGCCTGGATATTGTCCAGGTCTTTCCGCATTTCTACACGGACTGCTTCAGTATCTGAGGAGTCACGAATGGTGCTGAACATTGTGCAATCATCGGCTAACATCTCCACTTCTGACCTTATGATTGCAGGAACGTCATTGATGAAGCAGCTGAAGATGGTTGGGCCTAGGACACTACCCTGAGGAACTCCTGCAGTGATGTCCTGGAGCTGAGGTGATTGACCTCCAACAACCGCAACCATCTTCCTTTTTGTTAGGCCTGACTCCAACTAGCAGAGAGTTTTCCCCCTGATTCCCATTGACTCCAGTTTTGCTAGGGCTCCTTGATGCAATACTCTGTCAAATGCTGCCTTGATGTCAAGGGCAGTCACTTTCACCTCACCCCTTGTGTTCAGCTCTTTTGTCCATGTTTGAACCAAGGCTGTAAAGAGTTCAGGAGCTGAGTTGCCCTGATGTATCCCAAACTGAGCGTACCTGTGCAGGTTATTGCTAAGCAAGTGCCGCTTGATAGCACTGTTGACAACACCTTCCATCACTTTATTGATGATTGAGAGTAGATTGATGGGGTAGGATTGGCCGGGTTGGATTTGTCCTGCTTTTTGTGTACAAGACATACCTGGACAATTTTCCACATTGCCGGGTAGATGCCAGTATTGTAGCTGTACTGGAACAGCTTGGCTAGGGGCATGGCTAGTTCTGGAGCACAGGCCTTCAGTACTATTGCCGGAATGTTGTCAGGGCCCATAGCCTTTGCAGTATCCAGTACCTTCAGTCGTTTCTTGATATCACGCGGAATGAATCGAATTGGCTAAAGACTGGCATCTGTGATGCTGGCGACTTCAGGAGGAGGCCGAGATGGATCATCCACTCGGCATTTCTGACCGAAGATTGTTACAAATGCTTTATCCTTATCTTTTGCACTGATGTGCTGGGCTCCCCCATCATTGAGGATGGGGTTATCTGTGGAGCCAGCTCCTCCAGTTAGTTGTTTAATTGTCCACTACCATTTACGACTGGATATGGCAGGACTGCGGAGCTTAGATCTGATCCATTGTTTGTGGGATCCTGAATCCTGCCTATCGCATGCTGCTTACGCTGTTTGGCACACAAGTAGTCCTAGGCTGTAGCTTCACCAGGTTGACACCTCATTTTGAGGTATGCCTGGTGCTGCTCCTGGCATGCCCTCCTGCACTCTTCATTGAACCAGGGTTAATCCCCCGACTTGATGGTAATGGTAGAGTTGGGGATATGCCGGGCCATGAGGTTACGGATTGTAGTTGAGCACAGTTCTGCTGTTGCTGATGGCCCACAGCGCCTCATGAGTGCCCAGTTTTGCATTGCTAGATCTGTTCAAAATCTATCCCATTTAGCATGGTGTGAGTGCCACAGAAAACGATGGAGGGTATCCTCAATGTGAAGACGGGACTTCGTCTCCACAATAACTGTGCGGTGGTCACTCCTACCAATACTGTCATGGATAGATGCATCTGTGACAGGCAGATTGGTGAGGATGAGGTCAAATATGTTTTTCACTCTTGTTGGTTCCTTCAGCACCTGCCGCAGACCCAGTCTAGCAGCTATGTCCTTTAGGACTCAGCCAGCTCGGTTAGTAATGGTGCTACCCAGCCAGTCTTGGTGATGGACATTGAAGTCCCCCACCCAGAGTACATTCTGTGAGTTTGCCACAGTCAGTGCTTCCTTCAAGTGGTGTGCAACATGGAGGAGTTCTGATTCATCAGCTGAGGGGGTGGGGTGGTGGTGCGCACAATAGGTGGTAATCAGCAGCAAGTGTCCTTGCCCATGTTTGACCTGACATCATGAGTCTTCATGGGGTCCAGAGTTAATGTTGAGGACTCCCAGAGCAGCTCACTCCCGACTGCATACCACTGTGCTGCCACCTCTGCTGGGTTTGTCCTGCCGGTGGGATAGGACATACCCTGGGTCTCTGGGTTACTAGTCCAGTGACAATACCACTACGCCAATGCCTCCCCTTCATGAAAAAGCTAATGATCCAAATTTTGCAGTCAGCAGCAAAGGGACGGAGCTCATTGCTGATCTTGCAAAAAGCTGCCCACAAAGTTTTAACTGGAACCAGAGTGTAGACTTTCTCTTTTTAGATTTTGAATTTGGCACCTTCTACTGGCAATCTGTGGCATCTTGCAACAGGGCATGCAGACTGGTTAGCCAATCAGATTGAAGCATTCTCACAGACAGCAAAGCAGAAAGTAAAAAGCAGGGAAAATAAAAAAAAATCTTTGTATAGAAAGCAAACTAAAGATTGAGACATATACATTGGGTTAATGGAGAAATGTGAATATCAGAACAAAAACTTTTTAAAAATTAAACTTCTGCAAATTTCGAATGTTCTTCTGAGGGAATGAAACTCTACACTTGTAAATTAGTTTCTTGGGGCCAGAGAGATTGTTCAGCAGTAATTATGACTTTGTGCATCATTTAAAAACAATTACACCTGATTGAATAAGGCTTACATTGCTTTTTGCAGTGAGACTGGTGCATATATAGTTGAAGTTCATGGAAGAGCAGTGATTTCTTTAACATTATCTAAATAATTAGAGAAACTGCTTTCCTTCCAGCTACAGTCATCAGTATTAAAGGGAAATTTCTGTTTTTTAGTCCATATATTTTACCTGGTTGCCACTCACTAACCAACACTGCAGTCTGCAGATGTTCTCTAAAAAAAATACATGGTTCTAAACTATTGGGGAGGGGCAGGGGAAAGGACTTCACCAATCATTTTTCTTACTTTAAAAAAAATTTCCAATATGCCAAGAATATTGATAGCATAAATGGGCTGACCTACGTTCTTTCACTGGTTTTCCCTGCTCATCTCCTTATAGTGATGGCTCATAATGGGGTCTGGTTCCACACACCTTAGTTGCCTTATAATACCTCACCCAAGTGGGCTTTCTTCATGTGTCAGCCTGGACAGTGAATGTCAACAGGCGATTTGCCTATGGGGACATCACAGCTGGACCTGGGCCCTGGGCCTGTGTTCACCTGATGCTCGTTCACATACTTTCCATAACCTACTATTTTTAAGATGCTTTTATATTGGTGCTGTTTAATTCAGGCTCTGGGAAACTGGCTGGATCTACAAATTAAGTACTAGGCTGAATAAACCAGATCTAGCTGGGATCTGGCAGACAGATTCTTGTGTCTGAGAATCCAAGTTAAAATGACAACGATGTAATTGCAGCTTTAATGTGTGTGCGAGTGTGTGTTTGTGCGAGTGCATGTGTATGTAAGTGAGAAAGGGAAATTACTGTTTCATTTTGCTCAATGATGTCATGACTAATTAAATGACATAGCAATTTTCCACAAAATGGGCACTTCCAGGATGCAGCTGAGAGTGGCTTGCTAGTATGGAGAAAGATTTTCTATCTAAAGCATTGAAAGGCTTTTATTTGAAACTCAGGGCAACAGAGGATTGTAACTAAGCCTTCGTAATACGTTGCTGGGCTTGTTTTTCCTGTGTTTTCCATTATGTAAGTAGTTTTTCTCACACCCAGCAGGTGTCCAATTCAATTAAATAGGATAGGGCCTGCTCCTGGATTAGGCAGCCATCAGCTAACATGGCCATAGCTACTAGTGGAAGCAGAACGTTACCAAAAATAAGTACAGGAAACAGAACCTTTCACTGGATTAAGCAGCCACCCTAGGACTTTATAAAAGTCATCTCGTGACTGGTTTAAAGCACGAAATTTCCGTGCAGGAGCTGTCTCCTGGGTTCAATGGTTTCCTTCCTTAAATAATCAGTTTATTTCAGTCCTGAAGGTGACTACATAATAGCAGCGGATTCACTGTTGTAAAATGGTACTAATAATATAATAAAGCAATAACATTAAATAGGCATTGTTAACATGGTCTAAGATGTTGTTACAATGAAGGGAAATGAAAGTTTGTACACACATACTTACACACATGCGCAGACAATCATTTACCAGTGTTTATATGGTGGTTACATTTTAATGCTGGCCAAGAGAAAACAAAACAGTTAGCCCTTTACTAATATTAAAAAGGGTGCACATTTTGTTTAAAAAGTTTACTTTGTACCAGTGATGCATATATTACACAGTCTTTTGCAGAATTCCGTTCAGGCAGCTTCACATCTGATTTACAATACATGCTTTGCATCAATGGGTAGCTGAACCCAAAATGCATTGTATAGCAGTCAAATATAATACCTAAGTGATAGGTGCAGGTTACTGTGCCTAGTAGACAGTACCCAACTTCAAAGTGCGGAAAGGCTAAAATAGGCTTTTTAAAATTAGAATAAATATACAATATCACATGTGTGATTGAATATTATCCAAAAATACTCACAATGTAAAAGGCCAACATGCGACTTATTTTTATTGTTCAAGCAAAAGAACATCTATAATAATATACCATCACTGGTGTAAGCATGTTCTGAGAACTGGCTTTTATAGCCAACCTGGAATATGTTGCACAGTGCAGAGGGTTGAGTGATAATTAAGTGTAGTTATTGTTTTTAATTTTCACTGCAGGTAATTATCATGATTCTGATCTGTGGAACAATCACTTCCAGCCACAGAATAATACAAATTAGTGTTTGCATATTAAATTGTATACCATCATTTTTAAATACTGTCTTCTCAATTTCTGTAATTCAGCCAGATATAACATTGGAGAAAAATTAGATGTGATACTTTGCAGCCAGTATTGTGAAGACAATATTAATACCTCTATATAACTACATTTTAAAGAGTGGTATAATATTTTGGCAGCTTTAGCAATTTTCTCAGGAAATGAATGGAATGATGTGCAGCTTTGCATACTGAGATTGTGTCTCAGTTCCTCACAGTGGCCTTACCCTTATGCTGGCATGAACCACATTACTTAGTACTGTTTATGTTAATGTTCAATGTGTTTTACCATGCTGCAAATTGCTCTGTGTACAAGAAGCCAACACATCTGATGTTCCTAAATTTAAGTCACAACATTAGTTAGGCTCATTGCCAGGGTGGGACGAGAGTTGCTGGCAGGCTTTGTGATTTGTTCTCAGAACATACGATATGTTTTGTGGCCACAGTTTCCCATGTGGCAAGGCCCTGATCTCAGCCATGCTGTAGTTGCCAGGTGATGAACAAAGGCCAGATGCATCCTCATAGAGAGGGAAAGACAGCAGGAGGAACTACCGTGCACAACCTGGGCCGCTCCTGCACAGCTTCCAGCAGGCCATATTTGGGTCCGATAAGCAGTAGGCACTCTGGTTCATGTTTTTCCTAAAACCTGAGCCACCAAGGCAAACTGTGACCCTGCTGCCCTTGTCTGAGACCAGCTAACTTAGCACAGAACTGGCATACTGCTCTGTATCATTCAGCAACACACCAGGATGATTATTTATCAAATCAGATATTGGCAGAATTCTGTCGTGATTTATTAAGATATTAATTTTAAAATTATAATTTTTAAAACTTACTTGGGGATTTCAGTGTAAAGTTAAACACACTTACTTCTGGATTTTTAACAACACTGTTTCAATACTTATTTTGCTTTAGAGTCTATACAATTCCTGGTATGGTGACCCAGTGACTCCTTTGTTCCATCTGGTTGTATATTTACAGCATTGTTGTCCAAGTATTTGTTTCCAAATGTTCAATGTCCTGATTTCAGAATCACTGAGCTAGCGATCTATTTATGCCAGGTTATATGTTGAAGTTAGGGGACTCAGTGTACAAAATTATTGAAGTAAGATTTAATTTACTTTCAAATGTAAACAACATTAGTTGGAGGCAATAATTGCAGGGAATTAATAGGATTCATTTGTCTTCAATATACCGTAATAAAAAGGCCAAGGAACAGAATAGTACAGCTTCAGTGAGGCAGAGTGATTAAAAATGGATGGAATGTTTTAATTCATTAGTAGCTTGGGTCTGCTGTAATTACCATGGTGTAAGAATCCCATCTGCCTGCTTAACAGAACCAAATAATCCACTAACCATCCCTTCCCTCATCGTAATCTGATATTTTAAAAGTAGTAAACATATAAACAGAACACTTTATATATAACAAGGTATATACAGTATGCCACACATAAACACTGAGCAGTAATTCTACTTGAGAATTAATAATCTGCTTCTAGCTCTGTGCATAAAATGCTAATTTTTAGCTATTTTAATTTCATATATACATGAATACATTTTATGTCATTTTGAATTAGACTGGTAGATATGTCATGCCAATTATTTTGACCAATTCAAACCTGTAGGATATAAAACTGATTGCACATGATTACATAATGTTAAATTTGTAAGACAACTTTAGGCACTGCAATAAACATGATGTACCTATATAGAAAGTTAATTTCACATAATAAGGTTTTCACAAACTATTAAATATGAAGTGGTAGCTCATTAAAACACAGTCATGAATGCTGTATAAGCTTTCTTTTCAATAACATCATAGCTTTTTAAAAATTAAATCACATAGTCCATTGCAATTAGATTTTCTTCCATTTTATGAATGTACCAACACGAGAAATTGTCATCAACACTTGCTGCGCACGGAAAACCAGCAGGCTAAACTGCTGAGACCGTATATGCCGCCTGTGTAACTCTCCGTATTAGTAAAAGTCCTTTAAGAACCTGCATGTTCTTAGATCAAAACATGTAATTTATTTTCCTGCGTTTTGTTTTACATCTTCGACCTCACGTCTACTGTGGTGTCGCACCTCCGACATCTCAGATCTTGTTCTCAGTTTCTGTTACAATGGCAACTCACTTGCGTTGTGAACTCACAGAGGTCAAGTGGTAACGACAACCTGCCTATACTGTAGTGTGCAAAATGACGGATGGTCTAGGTATGGTTTAGAGATACATGGAGACGGCTCGTTGTCTTTGGGTTTGTAAGTGCTGTGTCACCCATATACTGTACACTCTAGCCTGTTACCCATGTGGCACATGAAACACATGGTTAAATCACCCCCAGCCGACTATTATTCAGCGTGAAATTAAATCCTCACAGGACTCATCCATTAAAAGATGTAATGAATTTTATGTTAGAAAAGACAGCAGCGACTTCCAAAAGTGAAATAATACTTTTATATATAATGGGGGAAGGGTGGGGAAAATGAAAATTGATATTAGTTTATTTGCATCAATTAAATTGTAATACAGTAAATTATTCAAGGTATAAAATTATATTACTGCCTGTCTAAAATGGGGAAAAAAAGTTGATTTTTCTTAAATTATACTCCTTAAAGCATTTTAGCTGTTGCTGAACTAGGTCTAACGGGGATTTACAGCCTTTCAATATTATTTAACCACTGTTGCCAACTTTTAAAGAGAAGACATGATTCTGACTGTATGCAAACTTAATATTTTCACCATTAACGCGGCTTCATTAATCATCACAAATAACCAGCAAAAGACGGAAAGGGAGATGATAATTGACTGTTAAGGAAAGATAATATGAATCAAACTGTTGTTTTTTTCCCCAGAATGTTCCACATTTGAAGGTTGTTTAGTATCTGTGTCTTTGTAGATTTTATTTTTTCCTCCCCCAACGTGTTTGTATGCCGCGAAACAAAGAGGTGTTTTGGGCAATTTAATGTGTGTGCATGTAAATCTTTCTGAGTGTGACATAGATAGATATAGCTTCCAACATTGTTCTGATCCATACTTTAGGCCAGCAGCCAAAGCATTTTATCTTTTAATGCATTAGAGTGATCTTCCAATTAGCTGCAGTCTATAATACCCTGATTTTGGGACAGGGAGGGGGTGGGGGGAAGCTTGATAGTTCTGCTCGAGAGGCAAAATGAGGGGGCTTATTATGGAAAGAGCAGAGGTTGTGCAGTAGCTGGGCTGTGTTGTAAAGTTTGTAGATAAGAGGAAACTGGCCCTTGAGCATCCATTCTATTCTGTATATTAACACTTCTAATCTGCAGTGCTGATAAAACGCTAGCCATTTGCCTTTGGAGGAATTAATTCTTGAGTTACTGTTGTAACCAGGCGACAGTGATTAACCTCTAAACTGTCCAATATTCTCTGCAGAATTATGCTCCTGGATTATAAACTACTTAGTTTTGTCCAACTAAATTAACAGTTTTCTTCCCCCTCTGAGAAATGAGATCTGGAAGGTATGCTGCCTAATCGAAACACTGCATCATTTGTGGAATGTCAGTCAAAAATGCAATCCCTGACAGAGCGGCCTTCTTATAATGCCAATTTAAATCATTTCCAATCCTTTCTTTGGCGTTATTCAAAAAGATCATAATAATTTTCCCGTGGCCAAAGCACAAGAAATCAATTATTTCCCCCACAAAGACTTGAAAGCACTTAGCATATGCTGCAAGAAAAGCTTTGGGTTATAACAATTTGAAATTGCACTCATTACACGCAACACAATTAGTTGCCACTAGTCTGGCTGGCGCTTTAATTCCGAATGGCATATCTATATTATTACAGAAACAAGCATGCAAACAGCATTGTTTGGGATTTACGGGAATCAATAGGATATCGTGTTTTACATTCGGTGGGCAGTGTCACTCAATCTGCTGCGGATTAGAGATAACGTCTGCATTCGAATTAATGAAGGCAGCGTGAAACATCACTAGTGACACATAAATAAAGGAAGAAATGTATACATGAGGTTTTTTGTATAAGATGTGTTTCGTGTAATTTGATGTAATAAAACGCCGATATTGTTTCCCCAAATAGTGGCTGATTTCCCTGTAAGAATGAAGTGAAACTATTGGTTACGAGAAGGACGGAGATATATGCTCTTAATTCTTAACGGTCCCATCAGAATTATTGTGTCCATAATATTTTCCATCTCAAACAGCCAATATTAAATATCATTTTTAATATTCGAAATATTGTTTAAAAGGGGAACGGTGCCATAAACTCGAACTTGTACCTTGGCAGCAACACAGGTAGTTTGGTGTCACGCTACAGTAGGATGATCAATAATGAGTTTTATTTTTTTTTAAAGTATGAGTTGAAAACAGGGCAAGCAGAAACCAAATACCAGGAAGAATATTTTGATATGCATTACATTCTCTGTACTTGCACAATATTTGTGATACCATTCAAAATGTTCTCACAGGGTGAACAATGGCATCCGATACGTTTATGCATTGGTAAATTTTTCTTCAGTCCTGGCTGTGTGTGTGTGTCTGTAGAGTTTTGCTACTAAAAGAACTTCAGCAGTGGATCTTTTCAAATGCATCACAATACCTCTAAATAGGTCACAGTTTCTCTGCTTTAGCCAGCACATTTGGGGCCTGTAAAATGTAATTCATACAAAGCACACTAAAATGTTTGCTCATCGGTACAATAGAGTAACTGGAACTCAACTGTTCTAGAGCATCTCATCCTATCAGCTGTGGCCTGAGGCAGGGGAAGAATGAGGTAAGGTCAGTCAATTATGTGTGGTAATCACTGTAAGCATATTATCTGAGACCCAGATGTCTTTGCTGACCCCACATGACATAGCTATTAACCCCACAGCAATAGGAATGTTGGGGGAGGGGGGGGGGAGGGGAGGTGCCAATCCCCTAAATAAACCAGCCTTTTCACTTCAGGATTGTGCACCTATTTATAGGGGAGCTGGAGATGCCCACCGTTTCAGGCAGAGCTATCCAACAGCATGACCTCACACTGTTCTAGGCGGTTTTGGTGGCTTGGCCTGTCTGTAGTCCTTTTCACTGGACCCAGTCATGTGAGATAAAGAGCGACATGATGAAAGAATGCAGCTGACAAATAGGGCAATGAGATATGTGAAATAGGAAGGAAAGACAGCTCAGTTGTAACTATTGGGCTCACCATGTAAGATTAGTCTTGCAATGTGCAACTCTACCAATGAAAGAGCAGTCTAGTCAGTACTGAAAAATACTGCACATCCACTCACTGCATTACACAGATACTATTCGTCTTGACTGTGGTGCAACAGAATGTCAGGCTCAATCAACTTCTAGCAGTTTGAAAAGTATAAGAATGATCTTAAATAAAATGTCAAAATTAAACATTTATTATTTTGAAAGAGATGCACATTGTGGTTAACAAGAAGCATAGCAGTCTAAAGCCCTAATAATTACATCGTGACTGTGTATTTATATTTGTTGTAAATTTGTAGACCAATGTAATTTTTAATGCAGTGTCAGCATCAAGTATGCTGAGGTCAGGTTAAATGGTTGGTTGCAGTGCAAAGCTTCCTGTATATCCTAAACAATATGCCTCAGCCCCAACCTCAGAACAGCACCCCATATAGTATCAGTCAGGCACTGTTGCCGTTCTCACTTCATGCCAATTAGTGCTTATTTTATAAAAGCAAAATACTGCAGATACTGGAAATCTGAAACAAAACATAAAGTGCTGGAAATACTCAGCAGATCTGGCAGCATCTGTGTAGAGAGAAGCAAAGTTAATGTTTCAGGTCTGTGACCTTTCATCAGCAAGTTCTGCAACGTGTTTCTTCCCCCAAAAATATACTTTATTCATAAAATTTGTAAAGTAACATCACAAGTTAAAATTCGATATTACATAAAATGCAGTTTCTTTCAATATGGTACATGAGGTCCCTCACTACATTTGCCATTACAGGTTATATTTACAATGTTCATTTACATTTCATGTCAAACATTCTCTGGTGCATTTGGACCAAAGGGTTTTACATTGTTTCCAGTCCCTTGGCATATTCTGGCGGGAGCGCCTTAGACAGTGGCCTTTTCCCATTGAGCCTTTGCGGTGGCTGCCCCAAGCTTTAGTGCGTCCTTTAGCACGTAGTCCTGGACCTTGGAATGTGCCAGTCTGCTACACTCAGTCATCGACAGCTCTTTGCACTGGAAGACCAGCAAGTTTTGGACAGACCAAAGTGTGTCTTTCACTGAGTTGATGGTCCTCCAGCAGCAATTAATGTTTATCTCGGTGTGCATCCCTGGGAACAGCCTATAGAGCATAGAGTGCTGTGTTATGAAGCTGCTCAGGATGAACTTCTACAAATCCACTGCATCTCTTTCCAGACCTGCTTCAAAAAGGAGGTGGGTGATGGTCTCTTCCCCACCACAGCTGCCTCAAGGGTAGCACCGTGTTGCTGTGTTAATCTTCAGCTATATACCTTGCACATGCATATAGATACTGGTCTAGATTTTCAACTTTAGCAGAACTGGAGCACATCTTGGGCATGGCTAGACTTCTGTATGTCACAAAGATGCACCCTGACCCTGGCTGATTTCCTGGTTTTGGTGGGAACATCAGCCTCGGCAGGGTAGTGGCTTTGATAGACTAGAGTCCAGCCACAGTCTACCATTGCTCTCTACATCATTGCTGCAGAGGGATGTACATGAGTGGATTATACATAAAATTTATGATTGTTGGGATTATGTATAAATGAGCAGTATATATTTTGGCCTCAATTTTCAGTCCTCCCTCCACCAATTTCAAGATGGAACTATGTTGAGCAGAGATGGAAAATTGAGTGAAGATGCCCTCTGCCATGACCCTGCTCATTTTCCCACCAGTGGATTTCCCACTGGCAGCCTTCACTATATTCACCCATATATGAGTGGTTACATTGACATGATATTCAAGAAATTAAAATACACCATTTGATGTATGTTCCATCATTTAATCTATGACAACACTGGATGCAATACCGGAAATCTCCACTAAATCATGTAAATCCTAGATGGTCTAAAAGCCTATGGATTGTTGGCAATCAATGGGAAGATTTTGGCAACAAACTCAAAAAGTTAAAATGTGCTCTTGAATTGATAGAATCACAGAATTGTTAGAGTGCTTAGGGAGGCTATTTCGGACTATCGTGTCTGCACTAGCTCTCCGAAAGAGCAATTCACTAAGTACCATTCCCCCGCCTTCTCCCCGTAAACCTGCACATTCTTCCTTCTCATATAACAGTCTAATTCCCTTTTGCATGCTTCAATTGAACCTGCCTCCACCACACTCCCAGGCAGTGCATTCCATACCTTAAAATAAAAGCAAAATACTGCGGATGCTGGAAATCTGAAATAAAAACAAGAAATGCTGGAACCACTCAGCAGGTCTGGCAGCATCTGTGAAAAGAGAAGCAGAGTTAACGTTTCGGGTCAGTGACCCTTCTTCGGAACGGTTCCGAACTTCAGTTCCGAAGAAGGGTCACTGACCCAAAACGTTAACTCTGCTTCTCTTTCCACAGATGCTGCCAGACCTGCTGAGTGGTTCCAGCATTTCTTGTTTTTATTCCATACCTTAACCACTTGCTGCGTGAAAAAGCTTTTCCCCATGTCGCTTTTGCTTCTCTTAGCAATTACTTTAAATCTGTGCCCTCTTGTTCTCGATCCTTTCACAAGTAGGAAGAAACTGTAAAAGGAAGCATATGGGAGGTTTGGCATACAGTGAAAACGACTGTAAAAGATTACAGAAGACATAAACAGAAACTGTTAGAACAGACCTGAAATGTTAACTTTGCTTCTCTCTCCATAGGTGCTGCCTGACCTGCTGAGTATTTCCAGCACTTTCTGCTTTTGTTTCAGATTTTCAGAATCTGCAGTATTTTGCTTTTATTTCAGAAGACATATACTGCTTAGTTGAATGGAATGGCAGGTGGCTGATGTTATTTAATGCACATTTTGAGAGAAAAACACAAGGAATGGGAGTGTACACTTAATGGAATGACACTGCAACGTATGGATGAACACCTCAGGGTTCAAATCCATAATTCCCTGAAATGACAGTGTAGGTAGATGACACCAGAAATTGGCAATAGAAATTTTGGATTTTATGAATAGGAGCACAGAGCACAAGAGAAAAGAAGTAATGATTCATTTATACAAAAAATTGGTTAGACCACAGACAACTGTATCCATTTTTGAGCACCAATTATAAAAGAGATTTAAAGCTATAGAGAGTATAGATTCAAAAGGATGATGTCAGTGATGAGAAGGTATGTTATGAAGAAAGATTTGAGATACTGGGACTAGTTCCACTGCAGAGAAGGCGAAGAGGAGATTTAAAAGTATGAAGAGTCTTGATAGACTGAATAGGAAAAGACTATATCCTCTGGTTGGGAAGTCAGTAACAAGTGATTATCAGTTTAAAAGTATCACAGAGAATGAGGAGAGAAGTTAAAAGAAATGCCTTTACTCAGAGGGCCATTAGAACAAACAATACTTTGACACATGGAATGGTTGGGGCAGAGATCACTAGGGAAAATGAACAAATATTTGAAGCAAAGGAAAATACAAAGCTATGAGGAAAGAGTAGGACAGTCAGATTATTTTTAGATTTCTCTAGCAAAGAGCCGGTACAGACACGATATATTGAATGGCCTCCTGTGCAATGAACTTCAATGGTTCTATAGATCTTGAGTTGTATAAATACAGGCATAGAGTACAAAAGCAAAGATTGATTAGGGTGCAGTTAGACTATTGTACCCAGTTTTAGGCACCCTACATTAGGAACGATGTCAACATCGAGAGGATATTAAAGAAAATCATTAAGATTATATTATTGAGCGGCTTTAGTTATGAGGAAAAACTAGACAACCTGGGGTTCTTTTCCTTACAACAAAGATTAAGAGGAGATCTGATATTCCTTGAAATTATGAAAGGTTTTGATGCAGTAGATAGAGAAAACTATTTCCACTGGTTTTTCCATCTGTAACCAAAAGCTTAACTTTAAGATCATCACCAAAATATTGAAGAGAGAAGTTAGGAGAATTTCTTTCCACAGACAGTTGGTAAGACATGGAATGCCTTACCTGAACCAATGGTGGAAGCAAAATCCATTATAGCTTTTAAAGGGGAAATTGATAAGTACTTGAGAAGGAAGAATCATGGCATCATTGTTCTGGGGTGGAGAGAGCCATTGGAGATTGGCTGACTCATGGGTTATAGGGCTGTGAGCAAACATCTGACCACAGCATTATGTAGTATGTAGAGATTGGGACACCAGCAAGGAGTGCATTTGGAAAGTTGAGCCTTGAGGTTAAAAAAATCATGGATGAGAATCTTGATAGTAGTGGGTAATTGGTAGTGCCAGAGGCTAGCAATGTTGCGGAGGTGAACGCAGGTTGCTTTGGCAATGGATCAATATGGTGAAGAAAATTTCATTTCGGTATCAAGCAACACACCAAGGTTTGAACTTAGCCTGAGGTGATGGCTGGAGTGGTTAAGTGGCAAACAGGAAGCCCAGCAGTTTTAGTGGTGGACGGGCAAATCTGCTTTGCAACTGTAGGAGTTGATGTGCAGCTCACCAGATCTAGAGGTTGATAAGTTCCCCGGTGCAGTAGCCAGGTGGAGGATTGAGCTTAAATCATAGCCTTAGCCATCATTAAAAGCCACTAACTCTTATACTGTCACATTATCACTCCCTGGCAAGGCTTCCATTCAACAGTACACAAAGAAGTGGAATGCTTTTCCAAGAGAAGAATCAGTGCCACGCTACTGCTGTTAACCAATGAAGATATTAACCTGAACCAGACAGCTGTGACTGCTGTGTGAGAAATAATATGTATTGTGGAATGCCTTAGGGTCACTGCGATATAGTAGTATAAAATAAAAGGCTAGAAATGACTGTTGCTGATATTAGTGGGAAAATACTTAATGCATTTATATGACATTCCTTTGTCCACTAATTCAACAGAGGTGTTAACCAGTTCATTTTAAGTGGGTTAATGCTTCTGTTGAAATAGTAGACAGAGAAATGTCATTTGAATGCATTAAGCATTCGTCTGCTAACATTGCCAGCCTCAGATAATTTCAGTTGTTTGCTATTAGAAAATTTTAAAATCTGGCACATATACGAAAAATGTTGTGTGTGTGTGTGTGTGTGTGTGTGTGTGTGTGTGTGTGTGTGTGTGTGTGTGTGTGTGTGTGTGTGTGTGTGTGTGTGTGTGTGTGTGTGTGTGTGTGTGTGTGTGTGTGTGTGTGTGTGTGTGTGTGTGTGTGTGTGTGTGTGTGTGTGACTATCACTTTTCACGAGTGAATAATAAAAGCCTCTCTCATAGTGAATGAATATTGGCGATATCATTCAGTATTAAAGTCCATTTACTCAATCATCATTGTTCAGATGGGGTTTAAAGCTGCTGATGCAGAGTCCTATGGATAGCTTAACTTAATGGGCATCAACTGGCATATTATTCTGTTTTAATATTAAGGCATCATATTAAGGGAATACTGCACTGTCGGAGGTGCCATCTTTCAGATAAAAAGTTAAACCAAGGCCCCATCTGCCCTCTCAGCTGGGCATAAAAGACCCCATGACACTCCTTCGAAAAAGAGCATGGGAACTGTTCTGGTGTCCTGGCCAATATTTATCTCTCAGTCAACATCACAAAATTAGATTATCTGGTCATCATCACTGCTATATATTATTCGTAAACAGCTAGGACTAATTAGCTAAGAACTAATTGTTATGTGTAAGTGTTCCAGGGTGCCACATTTACTACTGCATTGGAATCATGTGATATGTTATACTACACTGCTCTGGGCCGTTCTTACCAAGCAGCATGGAGAGCTGTATTGAAAACAAAGATCTCCAGCCTTTCCAAGTCTAAAGTGATTATCTCTAACTTATGGGAACCAGAAGACTTAATTTTAAACAAATTTAGTGCTGAATTAGTTTGAAAAAATGGACCCAAATTAGTGCCTGAGAGAGAAAGCGAGAAAAAACTGAGTGAATCTCAAGGCCTCAGACAGGAATTAGGTAGCCCACTGACAATTTTGTAACAAGATTGAAAAATGCAGCCAGGAAATATAAATTTAAAGACACAGATGAAAGGCTGATAGGTCAGCTAATTTGGGGTTCTGTACACCCTGAAGTACAAAAAGCTCTAATTGGAAAGGACAAGCTCACAATATCATAGGCTTGAGACACTGCCAGAGCACATGAAGCCACAAGCAAACAGATGGAGACAATGACTACCCAAATGGCTAGCCTTCAGTTAAGCCAAGAGAAAGGTAGCAGGGTTGATGCAGTGAAATAGCGGCAGAAAGATGCATGCCAGACAGAGAGAAAGATGTGCAGGAGCTGTGACCGACCACATGAATTCACAAACAGAAGGAAATGTCCTGCATATGGATCAATCTGCAGAGCTTGCAGAAAGGCTAATCACTGGGAAAAGATGTGCAGAACAAAGGAAGAAGGTGCTAGATGAGTCACCAGAGACAGAGCAACAAGGCGAATGAAACCAAAACATCCATACCCTGGAAGATCACAATGAGTTTGAGAACACAGTAGACATCAGAACCATACATGAAATGTCTGGATGTGACAGTTCCCAGAGAAAATAAATTCACACAACCATTCAAATCAGGAACAGAGTGAGAAATAAGCCCACAACGATAAATCTGAAGGTGAAGATTGATACTGGAGCACAGGGTATCATCCCGCTCAGACTCTACCAGAAGATCTTTCCTGAAAATTTGCAGGAAAATGGTTATCCAAGGAAAGGTGCTCTGAAACTGAACAACGTCATGTTAACAGCATACGGGGGAACTGAGATTCAACAGGTAGGAACAACCCAAATCAGAGGGACTTACAAAGGAAAAGATGTTAACTATATGTTCTATGTCACTGAAACAGATGGTCCTGCTACACTGAGGGTTGAACAGTTGCTAAGAGCTGCAGATTATTTCAGTAAATCTTGAGGTGAAGGAGGCAACACTGAGGTTTGAAAATAATACATCCATTGAAACGCGCCCTCTGATCAGAAGAAAAGAAGATCTGGTACAAATGTACCCAGGGTGTTTTCATGACACTGTCGCACTCATGAAAGGAACAATTATGAACTAAAGTGAACTGGAGCAATAATGAACTGTAAAAATGAGCTGGTGAATTAAACTCCAAAAAATGGACACATTTTGCTGAAGACAAGTTGGAGTAAGAGGTCAGGTGACCCCTCCTGTACTGCAAATATACATCGTGATTGTTGGAGAATAAACCCATCATCACATCTGGATTAGTTCTGAGGAAGGCACATTAAAATGCTAAATGGTTCCTATCTTCAAGAATTGTGTTGACAAAGGCCTTCACAGACAGGGTGACTCTGGATTCAAAGCCAAGATAATAGGTGGGATATAACATGACTTTATCAAGTTAAGCCACATTCAAGCCCCATTGTGTAACAATGGCCCCACGTTCAAAGATATTGTATGAACACACCAGGGGAGAGATTCTCTGGTCACCAGACCGAAACCCAGCCAGATAAGGTTTTTTCTTAAAAAAAGTTCTCTAAAAGACAGTGAGAGAGAGAGAGAGAAAGCCAGTGGCTGAGAGATCCCTTCCAGCCAAGAAGAGAACCCTGCCTGTAACATCCTTAAACCACCAAGGCAGAGACTGAAAAAGGTGACCTTGAAAACTCCCCATATGAGAAATTTTAACGAGATTGTCCGCCGACTTTGGCTGAGTCTTAAAAAAAGGAATCTGCAATACTTCAGTGAACCAAGAAAGGAACATCAGGTCTACAAAGCTGTTAAAATTTCCTCCCAGAAAACCAAGAAGGTTTCAAAGTGAACTCTTTTTACAACAATCAGGCTTAAATGCATGCTATCCACTAATCTCTATCTTTTCTTGTGTGTATGCATATGTGAGTAGGTGAGGTTGTGAACATTTTCAGGTATTATTTAATAACTAGTTATCTTTCTTTTTAAACCTATGAGGAAACCTGTTGTTTTCTGTTTATTTGACCCTTAAAACACACAGGGACTAAAACACTATTAAAAAATCACTCACTGCAGTTAGTTGAGAGGTGAAAAGTGGAAGTTACCTACACCATCCCCCACCTGTCCGTAACAAGACTGTTGGATGCTTTGAAGATTTTGAATATCACATCACTATTGACCCAGTGATGAAACCAGAGATTCATCCCCCACATAAAGTACCAATGGAACGAAAAGGAAAGCTTGAAAGAGAGGTCCAAGAGATGGAAGAAAAGAAGATGATCACCAGAGTCACAGAGCCTATAGATTAAGTAAATTCCATTGTGGTGAGAGACAAGCCAAATGGCTAAAAATTTGGTGGGATCCCAAAGATCTTAATCAAGCAATAAGGAGGAATCACTATCCTATTCCAACACTGGAAAGCTCACACCAGCACTGGCAGGGGCAACATTTTTTAGCAAGCTTGTTGCCAGAAATAGCTACTGGAACGTGAAGCTTGACAATGAATCTTGGCTTTTGACAACATTCAACACACCCTTTGGATGGTACAAATTCCTGCATCTACCGTTTGACCTTAAAATGAGTCGGGAAGTGTTCCAGCAGAAAATAGATGAGACATATAGAGGATTCAAAGGAGCAATCATCATAGCTGATGATATCCAGAAATATGGTGTAGATTGAAAAGATCATGACTACCATCTACATGAAGCTGTGGAGAGAGCCAGGAAAGCTGGGATCAAGCTAAACGCAGACAAATGCATTGTGAAGGTAACAGAATGCCAGTTCTTTGGAGTGGTGTACACACCAGATGGAGTCAAGATAAGTTCTAAAAGAATCTCAGCTTTCTCTGGATGGAAGCCCCAAGAAATAAGAGGGAGTTGAGAAGTTTCCTTGGCTTGATACCATACATGTCGGAACACACAGCAAACCTGCAGGAGCTGATGAAAGAAGATGTAGAGTACCAGTTATCAGAGTCACACAATAGGAGTTTCAACAAACTCAAAAAGGTAGTATGCAAGAAGACAAATCTGTAAGAAACAGTAAGAAACTTGCCACTCTGCAAGTAGATGCTTCTACAAAAGGACTGGGAGCAGCCCTGGTACAAGAGGGAAAGCCAATAGCATTCACATCCAAAGCTCTAACCACAGCTGAGACCAGCTATGCCAACACAGAAAGAGAGCTTTTGGCAGTTGTGTATGGATGTGAGAAGTTCCACACATATCTCTATGGGAGAAAGTTCATAGTGGAGAGTGGTCATTATATAAGAAAAATCTATTTAAAGCAATAGTAAGACTGCAGAGTTACTCTTGAGGCTTCAGAATTATGATTTCATTCTTAAATACAAGCCAGGAAGAGAAATGGTGCTGGCAGATACCCTATCTCGGTTGTTGCCACAGGAGAAACACGAGATAGAAGATCTAGGTATAAAAATTCATCACCTAGTGACTTACAGATACTCCCTCAGCAAGTGATCCAGGGATGGCCTGATAGGATACAGTGAACACAGACAACAATACAGCAGTACTGATCTATCAGAGATGACATCTCACTGCTAGCTGGATGCAGAATAATCATACCCAAAACAATGCAGGGAGAACTTCTCCAGAAGATCCATGAAGGCCACATGGGAAGTGTAAGCACAGAACCAGATCAGCTGTGTACTGGATAGGCATATACAAAGACATTGAAAATATAGTGTCTACATGCAATGTGTGCCAGAAGTACAGAAACGCACAGCACAAAGCGGAGATGATAGCTACTGAAGTACCACCCAGACTATGGCATATTGTAGGAGCCGATTTATTCACACAGAACCAAGAATAGTTTCTCTTAGTTGCAGACTAGTACTCTAAGTTCCCTTTTATCCAGAAGGTGAAAGACTTGAAAGCTACAACAATCATCTCAGCAGTACGAGTTCTGTTCACTGAGCAAGGGGTTCCTTAAAGATTAATACATGACAATGGCACCCAATTCACCTCCAGAGAATTTAAGGAATTCACTGAACTGTATGGGTACAACATCATCACCTCATCACCACAGTACCCACAGGGACACAGGTTTATAGAAAGACACATCCAGACGGTCAAAAGAACTCTTGCAAAATGCCAAGAGACAAAGGAAGAACCAAACCTTGCCTATTGTCACTCCGATCCACACCTCTCAAGGCTGACAAGAAATCAGCCGCAGAGCAGTTGAATGGAGAAAGTATAAGACAACTCTGCCAAGCAAAATACATCCTCCAAGTGATCAGGAGGATGTGAGACAACAACTCACAACTCACTGATGCACAGATAAGAGGAGAGCAGCACTTCAATAAGCATGCTAAATCCCTATCTGAGTGATTGAAAGGACAAACTGTCCATGTACAGGATGCAATATGAACACCTGGAGTCCAGCAAAAGTTGTTGGTGAAGCTGAGACTCCAAGGTCATACATCATTGAGACCAAAACCGGTAAGCAAATGAGAACAGAGTCCATATTTGACCTACACCTGAGCTGAAAAAACAGAAAAGATCATCAACAACATTGGAAACATCACTATCCAGCAAGACATCATCACCAGCAAGCACGACCCCTACAACACAAGGAGCAACTTACACGACATCACCTGTGCAGTGTGCCAACTCACCACTGAGCACAATGAATGCCAAGTCCACAAGAAGGAGGCACAACATATTACCACCTAAGCGATACTGTGAATAGTATTTTTAGAAAAGGAAACAAGCTGTAAAAGACTCTAAAAGTGGTTCAGTTTATTTCTAAAAGTCAATTGTCAATTTTCGTTAGCTCAGAAAAGAGTTAATGATTGAAAGAGTTATATTGATAGAGGCATTGTGTTTTTTTTTAAAAATAGAGGGATGTTATATATTATTCGTAAAGAGTTAGGAACTAATTAGCTAGCAACTAATTGTTATGTGTAAGTGTTCCAGGGTGCCACATTTACTGCTGCATTGAAGTCATGTGACATGTAACACTACACCGCTTTGGACAGTTCCTACCAAGCAGAATGGAGCACTGTATTAAAAACAAAGAGCTCCAGCCTTTCCAAGTCTAAAGTGTGATTATTTCTAACTTATGGGAACTAGAAGATATAACAATCACATTGCTATTTGTGGGAGTTTACTGTGTGCAAATTGGCTGCCGTGTTTCCTACATTACAATGGAGAGTGCACTTCAAAAGTACTTCATTGGCTGTAAAGTGCTTTGAGACGTCTGATTGTCCTGAAAAGCGCTATATAAATGCAAGTCTTTCTTTTTATATACAATATAGTAATAACCACTTCCTTTTCTGTTACCCCAACACTGACCTGCATTTCCATTGTGCTACTCATGTATCAGAAGGTGCATCAAAGCGCTTTAGATTAAGGGGGGAATTAGTGGATGGCAAGCAAGAAGAAATGGGATATAAACAGAAGGTTAGGGAGTATAGCCGAAGGCATGGTTGAAGTGGAATTTGAAAGCAAGAATGGAGATGGCAAAGCAGAGTGAATTAAGAAGGGGGTTCCAGACATAAAGTAGTGCCCAAAACCTAGAGCACAACCTGTACAGTTGATAGATTTTCATTCCTAGTTAATGAACCCTTCAAATGTGTTCTATCCTTGCAATGTATCCATACAATATGCCATTCCATATAAACTACTGAAAGTCATATGCTTACATTGGAGTGTCATACTCGTGTGGAAGAGCTAGTGCATGGTGGCCACTGACAAACAGCTTTAAAGAATTAATTTCCCTCTTAAGATTACTTTTAATTTTTTTAAGACTAATATTGTCATTAAAATTTGTACATCTAAATGAGTCTGTGTACATGTAGGATCACATGGAACTTCCAAACATAACTTCAGTGTGTTAGCTGTGGTTCAGTGGGTATCACTGAGGTGTGGGGTTCTTGGTTCAAGTTCTACTTCAGGGTTTGAGGAAAAAAATCAAAGCTGACACTCCAGTGCAGTACCGAAGGAGTACTGCACTGTCAGAGGTGCTGTATTTCAGATGTGATGTTAAACTGAGGCCCCATCTGCCTGCTTGGGTGCATGTAAAAGATCTTGTAGCACTATTTCGCATAAGAGCAGGGGAGATATCACTGGTGTCCTGGTCAATATTTATCCCTCAATCAACATCACAAAATCAGATTAACTGATGCTGCTTGTGGGTGTTTGCTGTATGCAAATTGGCTGCTGTGTTTCCTGCATTACAACAGTGACGACAGTTCGAAAGAAATTCATTGGCTGTATAGTGCTTTGAGATGTCCGATGGTTGTGAAAAGCACTATATAAATGCAAGTCTTTCTTTCTTTGTATACATACATTTTGCATATCAGAGTAGAAATTCTGCCCATTGACTATGAATGGGTGAGAGTCTAGACCATTGGTTTCTCCTCTTTATTGCCTTCCTCTCCTAAACACATTGACTGATGCTAGAGTATAGTTCCTTGCAATTCCTTGCGCGTGAGGATATGGTACAACAGAATGCATCATAGTAGGTCCTGACTTGCCCTCATCTGGTGTCCACACATGCACATTTTTCAGCAAAGGATACAGTGATCAGAAGCAGGAACTGGCTGATTTTTTTCTCTCCCTGGCCTAGGTCAATGGCAGTGTCTCAAGTTTAGTAAGACTTTGTAGAGCGTTCTCACCCAATCCTGAATGCTTTGCCTTAATCCATTTCACCATGATGGAGTGCAATGAAATAGTGTTCATCATAATATGCTTGGATGAAAAAAGTTTCCCATTGGCATCCAGACTGTATGTACAAAGTAAAAGCCTTGAAAAGACTAACCTTAGAAAAGCCAAAATAATTATAAACCTTCAATACTCTTTTTGATTTGCTAGTTTCAAGATGTTTTTCGATGATTCAGATTTTCTTTGATTTTGTTGCAGTTATATAGAAATCTTTTTATGATGTTTGAAGCATCACTCAGTGTCCAATGATTGATATTAACAACAAGAAAGTGTTAAAGATCTCAGCAGCTATTCTAATTTTAAAAGGTTATGCATAAGAGAAGGCTGAGGGGAGATCTGATTGAAATGTACAAAATTTTGAGGGGCCTGGCTAGAGTGGATGTGAAAGGCCTATTTACCTTAGCAGAGAGGTCAGTGACTAGGGGGCATAGATTTAAAGTGATTGGTAGAAAAACTAGAGGGGAGATGAGGAAAATATTTTCACCCAGAGGGTGCTGGGGGTCTGGAACTCACTGCCTGAAAGGGTAGTTGAGGCAGAAACCCTCAACTCATTCAAAAGGATAGGCACCTCAAGTGCTGTAATCTGCAGGGCTACAGACCAAATGCTGCAAGGTGGGATGAGAATGGGTGGATTGTTTTTCGGCTGGCACAGCCACGATGGGCCAAGTGGCCTCTTTCTGTGCCTTCAACTTTCTATGATTTTATGATTCTAAGATCAGAACCTACTTATTTTAGATTGGCTTAAGTATTTCTCCTGTATGGTGTGACTAGTGTAACTAAAATATCTGTATTTTTCCATGCAATAGATAAGGAAAGGAATAACAGTGAGCAAAAAACAAAATACTGCGGATGCTGGAAATCTGAAATAAAAAGAAGAAATGCTGGAACCACTCAGCAGGTCTGGCAGCATCTCCAGTTCCGATGAAGGGTCACTGACCCGAAACTTTAACTCTGCTTCTCTTTCCACAGATGCTGCCAGACCTGCTGAGTGGTTCCAGCATTTCTTGTTTTTATTATAATAAAAATGAGGTATTGGGGAGCTGACAGAGTGGGGGCAGAACATGATCCTGGAGAACGTTCCACTCATATCCTTTCATTGGCTTTTCTAATTCCTGATTTAACAATAGAAATCCTGAAAAGTTCAAACTTCAAAGTACTCCACTAAAATGTCATATTTAATGTTCATATTGATGCAAGTTGGATTACTGATCTACCTTGCTACTGTATGCATATGAACATACAAATTAGGAGTAGGAATACGCCACTCGGCCCTTCGAGCCTGCTCCGCCATTCAATAAGTTCATGGCTGAACTGATTACTCCACATTTCCACCTAGACCCAAGAACCTACCGCTCCCTTGCTTATCAAGAATCTAACTACCTCTGCCTTAAAAATATTCAAAGATTCTGCTTCCACCACCTTTTGAGGAAGAGAATTCCAAAGACTCACGACCCTCTGAGAGAAAAAAACTTCTCATCTCTGTCTTAAATGGGCGACCCCTTATTTTTAAACAGTGACCCTTAGTTCTAGATTCTCCCACAAAGGGAAGTAGCCTTTCCACATCCACCCTGTCAAGACCCCTCAAAATCTAATATGTTTTTTACTCTTCTAAATTCCAGCGGATACAAGCCTAGCCTGTCCAATCTTTCCTCATAAGACAGCCTGCCCATTCCAGGTATTAGTCCAGTAAACCTTCTCTGTACAGCCTCCAACGCATTTACATCCTTCCTTAAATAAGGAGACCAGTACTGTACACAGTACTCCTGATGTGGTCTCACCAATGCCCTGTATAGCTGAAGCATAACCTCTACTCTTGTATTCAATTCCCCTCGCGATAAACGAAAACATTCTATTAGCTTTCCTAATTACGTGCTGTACCTGCATACTAACCTTTTGCGATTCATGCACTAGGACACCCAGATCCCTCTGCATCTCAGAGCTCTGCAAACTCTCACCATTTTGTTAATATGCTTCTTTTTTATTCTTCCTTCCAAAGTGGACAATTTCCCACTTTCCCACATTATACTCCATTTGCCAGGTCTTTGCCCACTCACTTAACATATATATATCCCTTTGTAGCCTCCTTATGTCCTCTTCACAAGTTACTTTCCTACCTATCTTTGTGTCATCAGCAAATTTAGCAGCCATACCTTCAGTCCCTTCATCTAAGTCATTTATATAAATTGTAAAAAGTTGAGGCCCCAGCACAGATCCCTGTGGCACACCACTCGTTACAGAAAATTACCCATTTATGCCTACTCTCTGTTTCCTGTTAACTAGTTAATCTTCTATCCATGCCAATATGTTACCCCCTACACCATGAGCTTTTATTTTCTGAAATAGCCTTTGATGTGGCACCTTATCAAATGCCTTCTGGAAATCGAAGTACAATACATCCACCGGTTCCCCTTTATCCACAGCACATGTAACTCTCTCAAAGAACTCCAATAAATTGGTTAAACATGATTTCCCTTTCACAAAATCATGTTGACTCTGCCTGATTATCTTGATTTTTTCTAAATGCCTTGCTATAACGTCTTTAATAGTAGCTTGTAACATTTTCCCTGAGACAGATATTAAACTAACTGGTCTGTAGTTTCCTGCTTTCTGTCTCCCTCCCTTTTTGAATAAAGGAGTTACATTCTCTATTTTCCAAACAAATGGAACCTTCCCCAAATCTAGGGAATTTTGGAAAATTAAAACTATCGCATCAACTATCTCACGAGCCACTTCTTTCAACACCCTAGGATGAAGTCCATCAGGATCCGGGGACGTCAGCCTGCAGCTCCAACAATTTGTTCAGTACCTCTTCCCTGGTGATTGTATTTTTCTTGAGTTCCTCCCTCCCTTCCATTTCCTGACTTACAGCTAATGTTACTTGTATCCTCAACAATGAAGACCGAAGCAAAATATTTGTTCAGTTCATCTCCCGTTTCCTTATTATCCATTATTAATTCCCCAGACTCACCTTTTATAGGACCAACACTCACTTTGTTAACTCTTTTCTTTTTTAAATATCTATAGAAACTCTTACTACTGTCTTTATATTTCTAGCTAGCTTTTTCACATACTCTAATTTTACCTTCCTTATCAATTATTTAGTCATTCTTTGCTGTTTTTTTATATTCTGTCCAATCTTCTGACCTGCTTCCCTCCTTTGCACAATTATAGGCTTTTTCTTTAAGTTTGATACTATCTTTAACTGTTTTAGTTAATCACGGATGGCGGGTCCCACACTTGGAATTTTTCCTTCTCATTTAAATGTATCTATTCTTTGTATTCTGAAATATCCCCTTAAATGTCTGCCACTGCATCTCTATTGACCTATCCCTTAACCTGATTTGCCAGTTCACTTTAGCTAGCTCTGCTTTCATGCCCTCATAATTGCCCATAATTTAAGTTTAAAATATTTGTCTTGGACCCACTCTTCTCTCCCTCAAACTGAATGTAAAATTCAATCATATTATGATTGCTGCTACCTAGGGGCGCCTTAACTATGAGATCATTAATTAATCCTATCTTGTTGCACAATACCAAATCTGTATAGCCTGCTCTCTGGTTGACTCCAGAATGTATTGTTCCAAGAAATTATCCCGAAAACATTCTATGTACTCCTCATCTAGGCTACCTCTGCCCATCTGATTTTTCCAGTCTATATGTAGGTTAAAAAACCCCATAATTATCGCTGTACCTTTCTGACAAGCTGCGATTATTTCTTCCTTTATACCCCGTCCTACAGTCTGGTTAATGTTAGGTGGCCTGTACACCACTCCCACAAGTGACTTCTTGCGTCATCTCTACCCAAACTGCTTCTACAACCTGGTGTCCTGAACTTAGGTCATCCCTCTCTATTGCGCTAATACCATCATTACTTAACAGAGTAACCCTCCACCTTTTCCTAACTTCCTGTCCTTCTTAAACGCCATGTACCCTTCAATATTCAGGTCCCAATCTATGTCGTCCTGCAGCCATATCTCTGTAATGGCTATCTGTTCGTACTTATTTATTTCTATTTGTGCTCTCAGTTCATCTGTTTTGTTTCCAATGCTACGTGCATTCAGATACAGAGCCTTTAGTTGTGTCCTTTTATTATTTTTGTAACCTCTAGCCTTATCTGTTGATTTACTCTTAGATTTGATGCTCTGTCCCTTCCTTTCACAGTCTGTTTATCATTTCCCATATTAATGCCTTTCTCTTTTGCTTTGTCTCTATTCCTTGATTTACCATATCTTCCCAAATTTGATCCCTTGCCCCCACTATTCAGTTTAAAACCCTCTCTATTTCCCTAATTATGCAGCTCTCTAGAACACTGGCCCCAGCATGGTTCAGGTGTAGACCATCCCAACGGTACAGCCACCATACCGGTGCCATTGCTCCACGAACCGGAACCCACTTCTACCACACCAGTCGTTGATTTTTCAAATCTTATTTGCTCTATGCCAATTTGCACATGGCTCCAATAATAATCCAGAGATTATTACCTTTGAGGTTCTGCTTCTTAATTTGGTGCCTAGTTCCTCATACTGACTATGCAGAACCTCTTTCCTTGTCCTACCTATGTCGTTGGTACCTACATGGACCATGATGACTGGATCCTCCCCCTCCCAGTTCCTCTCCAGCCCTGAGCAGATGTCCCGAACCCTGGCACCGGGCAGGCAACGCAGCCATCTGGACTCTTGCTTTTTGCTGCAGACAACATGTCAATCCCCCTAACTATACTGTCCCCTACTACCACTACATTACTTTTTTCTCTCTCCACTTGAATGGCTTCCTGTACCATGGTGCCATGGTCAGGTTGCTCATCCACCCTGCTGCTCCCACTCTCATCCAAACAAGCTGAAAGAACCTCAAACCTGTTGGACAATCGCAAAGGCTGAGGTTCCTGCACTCCTGCCCTCTGGCTACCCTTACCTGCCTCAGCTGCACCCACGCTCTCCTGTCCCTGACCACTGACCAAATCAGAAGACCCTATCCTAACTGGTGTGACCGCCTCCTGGTACAAAATGTCCAGGTAACCTTCCCCCTCCCTGATGTGTTGCAGTGTCTGCAGCTTAGACTCCAGTTCAATGACTCTGAGCCGAAGCTCATCAAGCGGCAAACACTTATTGCAGACGTGTTTGCCCTGGATCACACTGGCATCCAACAGCTCCCACATGCTGCAGCCGTGACACATCACCTGTCCTGCCATCCTTAATGTGTTTTAATTAACTACTTAATTATTTTATTCAATTGATATTTTATTTTCCTTTTTTTAATATATTTTATTAAGCTTACCACTAGTTCCTTTACTATTTTAAACATGAGGATTAGAATGGGCCTTAATCACTTACCAGATACTCACCAAACAGGTAGCTTCTTCCCTGCTCTCTCTGTTGATTGTGATGCCATTCTGATGTCACTTTTCGATTTTTCCCTGCTCTGCTCCTGCCGTGCTCCTCTCTCTCTCTTGCTCTGTCTGACTCCGGTCTCCAGAGCCAAAAATATCATTGCGTAATTAGGATTGCTGGAATTGATTGAGTTAAACGGGTGTCACTGCATGCTGACATTTGCTCAAGCTAGGCTTTCTTCTCTCATATTTTTGTATATTCTTTTCTTCAATGTAACCTTTACAAAATTCATGAACTTAAAAATGAAATAAGGGAGTGTTATTTGGAACTGAAGGACCAAGGCAGTTAGCCCATTACAACACCTCAAAAATATGTAATATATTTGTTAAGTTGGAAAATAAATGCAGTGCTTGTACCTTTTTATCTTTTTCCTCTCAACTGCTACCAGTAGTCATCTGGATTAAAGAGGAAAGAATTAGTATTTGTATAGTGCCTTTTATGTCCACAGGACATTCCAAAGTATCTAACAGTTAATGAAAGACTATTTTAAAGTGTGGTAGATAAACACACCAGCCAATTTGCATAGTGCAAATGAGATGTTATCAATTTTGGTGTTGTTGAAGCATGAATCTTGACCAAGGTATCAGGAGAACTCTTTGAAAAAAATGCCATAAGATTATATATATATATTTTTTATTCATTCAGGGATGTGGGCGTCGCTGGCTAGGCCAGCATTTATTGCCCATCCCTAATTGCCCTTGAGAAGGTGGTGGTGAGCTGCCTTCTTGAACTGCTGCAGTCCATTTGGGGTAGGTAGACCCACAGTGCTGTTAGGAAGGGAGTTCCAGGATTTTGACCCAGAGACAGTGAAGGAACGGCGATATAGTTTCTAGTCAGGATGGTGTGTGACTTGGAGGGGAACTTGCAGGTGGTGGTGTTCCCATGCATTTGCTGCCCTTGTCCTTCTAGTTGATAGAGGTCGCGGGTTTGGAAGGTGCTGTCTAAGGAACCTTGGTGCATTGCTGCAGTGCATCTTGTACATGGTACACACTGCTGCCACTGTGCGTCGGTGGTGGAGGGAGTGAATGTTTGGTATACATCCCTGTTGATATACATCCACCTATACAGGCAAATGGGACCTCAGCCATATGTCTCATCTGAAAGATGTGGCTTCAACAGTACAGCACTCTTCCCCAAAGGTACAAATTGTAAATTACAGTTTGAGTATATATCCTGCTAGATTATGCATGGTAAACAGTAAAGTTGCTGCTGGCTTGTGTGAGGTCTTTGCAAGGACAGCAAGTAAATATGGAACTGGTTGACAGACAATATTTTGTGGCATGTATACTTGGGTCGTCTATCTGGTAAATAGTACTGCTAGATAATCTTACCTTGGTAGTTTCCTTAGGTTGTGACATCTTCTTTTGTATTAATTCCCCTGCCAGCAGTGAACCTAGCATTGACTCTGACTATCTCTTCCTGTGAGGCATGCTATATTGCTCTCCTCTATAAAGAGTGCCAAACAGAGCAACCCACCCTCACCCTCACTTGATGAAAGCCATCAGACAAGGTGCTTGGGTGCTGGGTGACATCACGGATTGCCATAGTCTCCATCCTGCTTCTACATTTATTTTGCCATTGGATTTTGCCAGCCACTTCTTTTATCCCATATAGCCTTCAATGAAGAATTTATAAGTGTATGTACCATTTGGAAAGGCTGAGAATAAATATGGGGTCAAAGTTCTGCAAAAATTCTGCCAAGATTCCACTAATCTTCCACCAGAGTTACATTTGGAGGTGAATTTCTGTCCTCATATTCCCACATATTCCTACTTACTATTAAGGGGTACATCCTTTTAATTTTGGTGTGTAGCCCTTTAAAGGTGACAATATACCAAAAAAAAAGCTCTTACAATGTATATATCACGTCGTATGTTGAAAAGCATCCTAAAGGGCCTCAGAGACATGTAATCAACAAATGATCACTAAGCCAAAGAAACTAATAATGAATCAAGGACTGGAACTGATTAAAATTAACTTAACTGTGTTCGAAAATATAATGACACTAAAGACTGACAAATCCCCAGGATCTGATGGTTTCCACCCAAGGTTTTAAAGTATGTAGGTGAGGAAATTTTAGGTGCTTTAGTCATAAACTTCCAAACCTTGCTCAATTCAGGAATTGTTCCTTTAGGTTGGAAAATTGCAAAAGTAACTCCATTATTTAAGAAAGATGAGAGAGAAACCAGGAAATTATAAACCTGTCAGTCTAACGTTCATTATGTGGAAGTTATTGGAATCTATAATTAAGAACAGAGTGACTGAGCGCTTAGTGAAATTGGAGCTGATTAGAGAGCGCCAATATGGATTTGTAAAGAGTAGGTCATGTCTAAATGAATTTTTTGAGGAAGAAACTGATGCACTAGAGATAGGAATGTCTATTGATGTGGTTTATATGGACTTCCAGGAAGCATTTCATAAGGTTCTACATAAGAGACCATTAGCTAAAATTAAAGCTCAAGCAATTGAAGGCAAATTATTGACCTGTTAGGAGATTAGGCAGTTGAAGGCAGAGAATAGGGATAATGGGTATGTGCTCGAATTGGAAAGAAGTGACTAGAGGTGTCCCACAAGGATCTGCGCTGGGGCTTTAGTTATTCACTACATTTAGATAACACAATAAAGTGCCACATATCCAAGATGCTGATGACAAAAAGGTTGGTGGCATAGTAAGTGAAGCAGACTGAAACATAAAATTGCAAAGCAGTATGATTAAGTGAGTGGGCAAAATTGTGGCAGGTAGATTTAAATGCAGGTAAGTGTGAGATCATTTATTTTGGACCAAAATGGAAAGATCCCAATATTTTGTAAATGGTGAAAAGCTAGGCACAGTGGAGGTCCAAAGAGATTTAGGGGTCTGTGTACACAGATCCCTAAAATGTAGTAGTCAGGTGCAAAAGAAAATCAAAAAGGCTAATGGAATGATAGCATTTTTAACTAGATAGCTAGAATATAAAGGGCAGGAAGTTTTTCTACAGCTATATAAAACGCTGGTTAGACCACATTTGGAGTACTGTGTACATTTCTGGGCACTGCACCTTTAAGTGGATATAAAGACTTCGAAAGGAGTGCAGCGCAGATTCACCAGCGTGTTACCAGGGCTCCAAGGATTAGATTATGAGGAGAAATTGTATAAAGTAGGCTTGTATTCCTTGGAATATAGAAAGCTAAGGGGTGATTTGATTGAGGTTTTTAGGATTTTGAAAGGAATTGATGGGGTCAATAGAGGGAAAATTTTTCTGTTGGTGGGGGAGTCTAGGACAAGGGAACATAACCTTAAAATCAGAGGTAGGCCATTCAGGAGAGGAGTTAAGAAATGCTCCTTCATGTAAAGGGTGGAACTCCCTCCCACAAAAAGCAGTGAATGCTAGCTGAATTAATAATTTCAATGCTGAGGTTGATAGATTTTTGCTAGCCTAGGGTATTAAGGGATTATGGACCCAAGGCAGGTGGATGGAGTTATGATACAGATTAGCCATGAGCTCGTTGTTCCAATGTTCCTATTTCAAAGGAGAGATGAGAGGGGTGGAACAGAGTGAGATGTGCAAAGGAAGAGAAAGTATTTCTCATCCCATTCCTTTGACGAACATACATACATATGAAAATGACAGACAGGAAAAGTCCAGCTGGTTCCTCCGAGCCTGTCCCATAGTCATGTTGCAATTAGCATGCTCTCCTCACCAGTAGCCTGGGAGCTCCTGGGAGAGGCAGCAAAAAAATAAAAACAGAAAGAAAAGCCTTCAGTCAAATCAGGAAAAAATGGTTCTGGGAAATTCCTTTCTGATCCCCACAAGTGACCAAGACAAGTTACAGGAGACCACAGTGACCATGGGGCACATCATGCAGCATCTCATCTATCCTTTGTATGCAATAAAATCAATTCCTGTTCACAGATCCAATCTAGGCTGTGAGCTTTGGCTTACCGGTTGAGTTGTATTCAACTCTGTAGAACTGGATTGATCCAGACCTGCTGAAAATGTACGAAGATATGTTACTGGCTGGCAGCATGTCAGAATCCGTGAAGAAAGGCAGCATCACCCTCATCTACAAGTGGAAATCAGAAGTTGGTGGCCAATTTCATTGCTTTTGATATAGACTATAAAATTCTGTCCAAGGTCACTGTCAATTGGGTCAAGTCTGCTCTGGAATTGGTGATTCATCCCCATCAAACTTGTATTGTACCTGGCAGGAAGATCTCTGATAGCCTTGTGGTACTCAGGGATATGATGGTCTGTGTATTGGACAGAGGTGTGGACACCTGCCTCATCAGCCAGACCAAGGTCACAGAGCTGAAAGTTAACTCTGCTTCTCTCTCCACAGATGCTGCCAGATGTGCTGAGTTTCTCCAGCACTTCCTGCTTTGCTGCCGGATTGCCAGCATCCCCACTCCTCAATAGTGAGGTCAGTATTTATTTGGCAACTGTCAGGAAGCAGGTGCTGGGACGCTTTAAATAGGGCCCCAGCACCTGCTACATAGCTGAGCCAATGTTTATCAATGTGCCGGATGTCCCACCTCCCGTTACATAATATGGGGCGGGGTGGGGCAGGGGGGGCGGGGCGCATCGCCGTGATGTTAATGAGCCTCTGTGTGAAATATCGCGGGGGCTCAGCAGTGGCCGATGCGTGTGGACACACCACCGACTTCACAGTGTGCCGCCATGATGTGTGGCATGCTAATAAAATTCAGCCCTTTGTGTCTGTCTTCACTGAGGAAGATGCAAGGAATCTCCCAGAATTAGAGATCCAAGGGATGAGGGAGAATTAGGAATTGAAAGAAAATTAGTATTAGTAAGAAGGTTGTACTGGAGAAATTAATGGGGCTGAAGGTTGATATGTCCCCAGAACCTGATATTCTACATCCCAGAGTACTGAAAGAGGTAGCTATGGAGATAATGGATGCATTGGTGATCATCTTCCAAAATTCTATAGATTCTAGAACGGTTCCTGCAGATTGGAAGGTAGCAAATATCACGCCACTATTTAAGAAGGGAGGGAGGGAGAAAACAGGGAACTACAGACCTGTTAGCCTTACATCAGTAGTAGGGAAAATGCGAGAATCTATTCTAAAGGATGTGATAAATGGATACTTGGATAATAATGATTTGATTGGGCATAGTCAATATGGATTTATGAATGGGAAATCATGTTTGAGAACCTGTTGGAGTTTTTTGAGGATATTACGAACAGAATTGATAAAGGAGAGTTGGTGGACGTAGTATACTTGGATTTTCAGAAGGCTTTTGATAAAGTACTCCACAGGAGGTTGGTTAGCAAAATTAAAGCAAATGGAATAGGAGGTAATATACTGGAATAAAAACAAGAAATGCTGGAAATACTCAGCAGGTCTGGCAGCATCTGTGAAGAGAGAAGCAGAGTTAACGTTTCAGGTCAGTGACCGTTCTTCAGAACTGGCAAATATTAGAAATGTAAAAGGTTATAAACAAGTAAAGCGGGGGTGAGGCAAGAGATAACAAAGGAGAAGGTGTAAATAGGACAAGGTCACAGAATAGCTGACCAGAAGGTCATGGAGCAAAGGCAAACAATATGTTAATGGTGTGTTGAAAGACAAAGCATTAGTACAGATAAGGTGTTAACAGACTGAAAATTGAACAGCCACAAGTACAAACATGAAAAAAAAAGTGGGTAAGCAAACTGAACAAACTAAGATGAAATAAAATAAAATAAACACAAAAAATATATTTAAAAAAAGGAAAAAGAAAAAAAACCTAAAAATAAAAGTAAAATGGAGCCCGTCATGCTCTGAAATTATTGAACTCAAAGTTCAGTCCGGCAGGCTGTAGTGTGCCTAATCGGTAAATGAGATGCTGTTCCTCAAGCTTGCATTGATGTTCACTGGAACACTGCAGCAATCCCAGGACAGAGATGTGAGCATGAGAGCAGGGGGGGTGGTGTTGAAATGGCCAGCAACCAGAAGCTCAGGGTCGTGCTTGCGGACTGAGCGGAGGTGTTCCGCAAAGCGGTCACCCAGTCTGCGTTTGGTCTCCCCAATGTAGAGGAGACCACATTGTGAGCAGCAAATACAGTATACTAAATTGACAGAAGTACAAGTAAATCGCTGCTTCACCTGAAAGGAGTGTTTGGGGCCTGGGATAGTGAGGAGAGAGGAGGTAAATGGGCAGGTATTACACCTCCTGCGATTGTAGGGGAAGGTGCCATGGGAAGGGGATGAGGTGGTGGGGATAATGGAGGAGTGGACCAGGGTGTCACGGAGGGATCAATCCCTTCGGAATGCTGACAGGGGAAGGGAGGGGAAGATGCGTTTGGTAGTGGTATCACACTGGAGCTGGCAGAAATGGTGGAGGATGATCCTTTGGATAGGGAGGCTGATGGGGTGGAAAGTGAGGACAAGAGGAACCCTGTCGTGGTTCTGGGAGGGAGGGGAAGGGGTGAGGGTAGAGGTGCGGGAAATGGGCCGCACACGGTTGAGGGCCACTATCCCTGGCCCCAAACACTCCTTTCAGGATTTTACTTGTATTTCTTTCAATGTAGTATTCTGTATTCGCTGCTCACAATGTGGTCTCCTCTACATTGCGGAGACCAAATGCAGACTGGGTGACTGCTTTGCGGACACCTCCGCTCAGTCCGCAAGCAGGGCCCCGAATTTCTGGTTGCTTGCCATTTCAACATTCCCCCCTGCTCTCATGCTCACATCTCTGTCCTGGGATTGCTCCAGTGTTCCAGTGAACATCAACACAAGCTCGAGGAACAGCATCTCATTTACTGATTAGGCACACTACAGCCTGCCGGACTGAACATTGAGTTCAATAATTTCAGAGCATGACGGGCTCCATTTTACTTTTATTTTCAGTTATTTTTTTCTTTTTCCTTTTTTAAAATTTATTTTTTTGTGTTTATTTTATTTTATTTCATCTTAGTTTGTTCAGTTTGCTTACCCACTTTTTTTTTCATGTTTGTACTTGCGGCTGTTCAATTTTCAGTCTGTTAACACCTTATCTGTACTAATGCTTTGTCTTTCAACACACCATTAACATATTATTTGCCTTTGCTCCACGACCTTCTGGTCAGCTATTCTGTGACCTTGTCCTATTTACACCTTCTCCTTTGTTATCTCTTGCCTCACCCCCTTGCTTATAACCTTTTACATTTCTAATATTTGCTAGTTCTGAAGAAAGGTCACTGACCTGAAACGTTAACTCTGCTTCTCTCTCCACAGCTGCTGCCAGATCTGCTGAGTATTTCCAGCATTTCTTGTTTTTATTTCAGATTTCCAGCATCTGCAGTATTTTGCTTTTATTAAGGTAATATACTGGTATGGATTAAGGATTGGTAAACAGGCAGAAAACAGAGTAGGAATAAACTGGTCATTCTCACATTAGCAGGCTGTGACTAGTGGGGTACCGCAAGGATCAGTACTTGAGCCCCTGCTGTTCACACTATAGATGAATGATTTGGATATGGGGACCAAATGTAATATTTCCAAGTTCGAGGATGACACAAAACTAGGTGGGAATGTGTGTTGTGAGGAAGATGCAAAGCGGCTTCAAGGGGATTTGGACAGACTTAGTGAGTGGGCAAGAACATTGCAGATTGAATATAGTGTGGAAAAATGTGAGGTTATCCACTTTGGTAGGAGGAATAGATGTGCAGAGTATTTCTTAAATGGTAAGAGATTAGGAAGTGTAGATGTACAAAGGGACCTGGGTGTCCTTGTCAATAAATCACTGAAAGCTAACATGCAGGTGCAGCAAGCAATTAATGGTTAGCCTTTATCACAAGAGGATTTGAGTACAGGAGTAGTGAAGTCTTGCTTCAATTGTATAGTACCTTGGTTAGACTGCACCTGGAGTACTGTGTGCAGTTTTGGTCCCCTTACCTTAGGAAGGATATTATTGCCAGAGAGGGAGTGCAAAGAAGGTTCACCAGACTTGTTTCTGGGATGGCAGGACTGTCCTATGAAGAGAGATTGGGGAAACTGGGCCTGTATTCTCTAGAGTTTGAAAGAATGAGAGGTGATCTCATTGAAAGCTACAAAATACTTAAAAGGATAGACAGGGTAGATGAAGGTAAGATGTTTCCCCTGGTTGGGGAGTCTAGAACCAGGGACACAAGTTCAAAATAAGGGGGAAGCCACTTAGGACTAAGATGAGAAGAAATTTCTTTACTCAGAGGGTTGTGAATCTTTGGAATTCTCTCGCCCAGAGGGCTGTGGAAGCTCAGTCTTTGAGTATGTTTAAAGCAGAGAGTGACAGGTTTCTAAATACCAATGACATAAAAGGATATGGGGATAGTGTGGGAAAAAGGCATTGAAGTGCCATGATAGTATTAAATGGTGGAGCAGGCTCGTTGGGCTGAATGGCCTACTCCTGTTCCTATGTTCCCATAGATGTCCTCTTTGCCCTGTCTTGTTTGTTTGCTGTATCGAAGCTTTTGCTGAATCTATCAGGAAGGATGCAGGCATAAGAGGTGTGACAATCCCAGGCAGTGGATGAACTCAGGTCAAAGCCTCCCCTGTATATGGGCAATGTCCCTGTCTTCTGCTTGGATCCACTGTCAGCTCGCAGGCTAATGAGCATCTGCGGCCAGTTCAAACTGGCCTCGGGAGCCAAAGTAAATTGCAGCAAGAGCGAGGCCATGTTCTTTGAGAACTGGGCCAACCAATCCTTTGTCCCCTTCACTGTCAGATCAGACTATCTGAAGGTGCTGGGGATATGATTTGGAGGGGCTGGGGTGTGCAACAAAAACTGGAAGGAGCGAGCAGCCATGGTGAAACAGAAACTGGTCATGTGGGAGCAACACTCCCTCTCCATTGTGGGTAAGAACCTGGTCATCAGGTGCGAGGTGTTCTCAGTATTGCTGTATGTGGCGCAGTAAAGGCCTGCTCAGGTTCGGAAAAAGAACCCGAGCCGAACCTGACCGAACCACAGCGGACCCGAGCCCGAGTCCCACCGATTTTGTCCCAGGCCCGTCCTGACCCACGTCCGACCCTGTCTCGACCCAACCTGAGCCCGACCCGACCATCCCTTTACTTACCTACCGACTCGGAAACTCCAGGAAGCTGCAGTGCATGTGTGATGATGTCATAGTGATGTCACTCGCTCACTGCGCAGACTCAGTTTCGTCCCGGACTTCCAGTTCAAGTAAGTTGTTTAACTTCAATACTTACCGGCAGAGCACTTACCATGTGTGTCCGGCCCGACCCAAACCGCGCCCGAAAGCCGGACCCGGAAGAGTGGCCCGACCCGACCCGACCCGACCCGACCCGAACCCAACACATGGCGTCGGGTCCCGTCGGGGTCGGGTTGGGTAACAGGCCCTTATGGCGCAGGTCCAGCCCATACCTTATTCCTGCACTGTGGCGGTCATTGGAGTCAATGTCCACTTTATGTGGAGATCAAAAATGGACTGTGTCCCTGATGTTCAAATCTCTAGATAAAGGGGGATGACCACTTTTGTTTGTGGCTGCATCAAGCTGTGCGGAGACCCCCTGTACGCAAACACCAAGTGTCACTGAGGCTCTATCTGTCCCCGGTGTTGCAAAGAATGAGTCAGGCCACATTGTCGTGGAGCACTCCATTCAGTTGGACTGTCTCATACCAGTTGTCCCTCGTGGAAAAGTTTGTACAGAAAAACACCTTTGCCCACAAGTCCATCAGGCAGTGGTCTGCATGGAATGTCCTCAAGACCCTGTGGGAAAAGGAGATGGTGGATCCTGTCGGATGGTTCCCCAAGCAGACAGTCAAACTCATTTGGCAGAATGCCTCATCGCCAGAACATTCAAACAAGCACCAAGACATAGCTTGTTTGGTGGTGAGAAGGGCCCTCCCCATTAGATCCTTCCTACACGCCCGGAGTCTCACTGCCTCTGTACACTGCCCTTGTGGCGGCTGTGGTGGGAAGAAGACCGTTGTCCACCTCCTTCTGGAACATGCCTTTGCAAAGCAGGTGTGGAAAGAGTTGCAGTGGTTTTTGTTGAGGTTCATCCTGATCAGCTCCATATTCCAGGACTCTGCTCTCTACGGGCTGTTCCCAAGAATGCACACCGAGATGCACACCGAGATAAATATCAACTGTTGCTGGAGGGCCATCAACTCGGTGAAGGACGCTCTTTGGTCTGCCCGAAACTTGCTGGTCTTCTTTTGCAAAGAGTTGTCCATGACCGAGTGTTGCAGACTGGCACATTCCAAGGTCCAGGACTACGGGCTGAGGGACTCACTAAAACTTGGGGCAGCCGCTGCAAAGGCTCAATGGGGAAAGGCCACTGTGTAAGGCCCTCTTGCCATAGTGTACCGAGGGGCTGGAGCCTGTGTAAAACCCTTCTGGCTGTATGCAACACAGAATGATTTTTGGTATGTAAATCAAATGTACATTGTAAATATTATCTGGAATGGCAAGAGTAGTGAAGCACCTCATGTTCTGTATTGAAAGAAACTGATCTTTATTGCACTTTATGAAATGTCCAATTTGAATTGTTTTATAATGTATTTTTTTTACAATTTTTTTAATGAATAAAGTATATTTTGGGGGGAAAATTACATAATAATTTAGGGCCTACCCAAATCTGGTATAGTTGCCCCTTTCCAAGTAATGTGCATTAAATATTTGCTGGATTCCAGTCAACACACTGAATAGGTTCATAAGCTTCCTTCCCCGACATTTCTTAAGAAAAATCAGGTTGAGTTATGAATGTTTTTATTACCTTCCTTGCCCTTTTCTTAACAGATATTGATCCGCTGATTTTAAAGTATGAATTGACCCCTAATCAATTTCCTTCTCTGAGAGTTTGTTCCATATGTTCACTATCCTGTGTCGAGTAAGATTTTTTAAGTCTCTAACCTTTCTCCAGGCTTGTAAATTTTGGACTTGCTTCTTGCGGTGTTCTGATCATTCGCCCAGTTAAATAGCTGGCTTGCTTCAACCTTTCATCATTTTTTTTGAGAGAACAAAAGAGGTGTTTGGCTCAAAAGAGGTGTAAACCAAGCATTTTGGAGTGCAATGAATGAGCAATTTGACTAGGTTGGTGCTTGTCATGTGGACTGAGTGAGAGGCTCTACTGTACGAGGATTACCCTTGTATTGTGTGCTAAGTGCATCAATTACCAACAGTTGATCCTGACATTTGGTTTCAAAATGTTCTTTCTCTGTATCTATGTCTATCTCTATCTCTGTTACTATCTCTCTTCCATCCTCTCTCTCTCTCTCTTTTTAGTTCTGGAATGTCGGGTACAGAACCCTACTGATTCAAGCAACTATTTAGGGCAGAGCAATTCTTATTTGTTCACCTCTTACATCCGGAAAGAACAAACACAACTGGGAGATCTCCTGGGATTTGTTTAACACAACTGGGAGATCTCATGGGATTTATTTAACACAACTGGGAGATCTCCTGGGATTTGTTTAACATAACTGGGAGATCTTCTGGGATTTGTTTTAATTTTTTAACAGCTGAAAAATCTAAGATGGTATTGTACCTATATCAACAGAGTAAATTGCATTTCAAATATCACACATTAAAGAAGTTGAAATAGAAAATGGAACTAGATGAGTCCCAGAAAGAATTGATTAACTTTAAATTGGTTCACAACATGATGAAAATATATTCTTTATCCTAGTTCTTCAAAGTAATCATTAGGGGTTTTCAAGTTTTGCAAGTACTGTACTCAAAGATATTTTATAATTGTTGGTTTGATTGTATCATAATTACACTTTACAAACAGTGTTGAAGCTGACATACTCTGCTGGAGATCAGTCTGAACTCCAGCTCACAGTGTGTGGTGATGTTGTTGTGGGTCTCCTCTCAAAGTGATGTGAGTGACAAGTCTGTTTTTAAATACCTCAAAAAATGCTACTCCGAGTAGTAATCAGCAGATTTCTCTATCATGCAGTTGGCAGGTACACTGGCTGCAGTACAACTAAGCCACACAAACCACAGGTGTGTCCTGAGTTAAATGATCTCAACTGAGGTATGGTAGGGACACTACTTCTTCACCTCAGCATCCTGAACTGAGGAGGGAAAAATTAGCCAGTGTCCCTTCTCCTCATCACTATTCTCTGATCTTTCTAGAAATGTGTCTGTGTGTCAGCTAAAGTCAGGATAGAGCTTTGCTGTGATGTCCCCACAGCTGTAAAACACACTGATAGTTATTGTCTAGAATCACAGATGAAGAATGATCTCTTGAGTAAAACCACTGTTCCCAGTGTTATGACCGGGTGAGCAAGGGGTCTCAGGCTCCCCTCTTGGCCCTTTCCTGGTTTGGGCCTAACAGGGTTTAACTTTTAAAATGCAGTGTTTTTAGCTTAACACCTCAGTGAGTCCTTGCTCACTGCTCTCTAATTGTAATTGTAAATGAACCAACCAGACAGGTTTTCTCTGGTTTAAACAAGAAAGATGTAAGTTTATTAACCTTATCACTCTAACTCGGTTAAGATGACTAAACTACGTGACGCAACACACTAGCATGCATACGAGATAAACACACACACAAATAGATACAGAGGTGGAGAAAGAATTAAAAGGGGAGGTTTACGTAGGGTTGGCAATAAATAGAATTCAATTACTGTCTTTCGGTTTTGTGTAAAGTCCTTGGTTGGAGTTGAGGTCTTATAGTTCTTGCTGGGGCCCAATGCACACTTTCAAACTTGCTTCTCTGGTACCAGAAGGCTGAAGATGTGCTCTGTCTTGAAGCTGAAGCTGCTACCATGGGTCCCTGGGATTTTGCTACAGAGAGAGACAGGGAGAGACCTTCCTTCTCTTCTGTCTTCAAATTGAAGTCTATCCCAAAACCTTTCTGTGAGGCACAATTCAATCAGTTCCCAGTCCGGCCAGCAGGTAAGTCATGTGACCAGCTCTTTGTCTGAAACTGCATCTTCTGCGAGAGTTGTTGATTTTCAAAGTTCTCCAGTCACACTCTGGGTGTGGAGCTCTGGCTCTTACACAGACAGAGAAGGTTGATTATCATGATTTCCCAGACCAATCTTGTTAATTGAATCAGTGACCACTTCCATTGTCTCTCTATTCAACTGTCTCTTGGAATGCAAATGTGCAGCCATGTTTCAGCTGTCCAACTCTGTGGTCTTTTTTAAACAAGTTCTGTGCAATGTCCAGCAAAAGGGTTCAAGTAATGTTCCAACTGACGAAATTAATATGTTTCCATTTGGCAGTGTGGTTTCTGTCACACCAGCATAAAGCAGAATATGATTAGATGGTGGCCATTCTTTTAGGAAATTGGATTTAAATCCAGGGCAGACTGATGGAATGAAAGATTGCTGTCTCTCTTGGATATAAAGACCCTGTATGAAATAAGTTTGCAAAATATGAATTCAGTTCCTAATGCATACATGCTGGCAACACAGATTTTGACACTAATTGCCAGCCTCACTCAGAAAGGCCACAGGATGGCATGTGTGGAAAATGGAAATGCATCATACTGGTGCAGTAAGGAGCAATTTCTGAGGTTAGAGTTCAAGCACACTGTTAGGGAAGAATAGAAGGAGCTTTACTCTATATCTAACCAAGCTATACCTGACGCTCATAATAGGTTTCTGAAGTGGTGAGGTTTTGTAACACTAAAATACTGCAACTTGCTAAGAACAAAATGTTGTAAAAAATAACAATTATGCCCAGTGATCTAATATTGCTAAAAATGTACTTCCAATTAGTCAGGACTCATGTAAGTTTTTTCAGGTATTATAATGTTCCATCAGTGGGTAAATGCAGCTAAGTTATGCTCCTTAAGTTGTTCCTGTGTTCCTTAAGTGGAGGAAAATTCCTTCTTCTGAAGACTTGAACGTATGTGAGAGCAGCAGTGAGAAGAAGAACCCAACCAGTGTAGGTGCATCAAAACAGCCCAGTTTCACGCCACTCAGGATAGGAAAGGCGTCTGATGAGGCACCGCTAAGCTGAATTGTGCCTTTCACATTATCATGGAATGAGGTGATGATACTTAGTAGCTTTGGTGGACATCCGATCTTTGCTAGTAGTCTGAAGAGGCCATGTCTGCTGACGAGGTCAAAGGCTTTGGTGAGTTCTATGAAAGCAACATAGAGGGGCATCTGTTGTTCAAGGCATTTCTCCTGTAGTTGGCGAACCGCATGTCAATGGTGGATCTCTCTGCTCGAAAGCCACACTGTGCCTCAGGGTAGACACACTCAGCCAGCTTCTGGAGTCTGTTTAAAATGACTCGAGCGAAGACTTTCCCCACTGTGCTGAGCAGGGAGATTCCACGGTAGTTGTTGCAGTCACTGCAGCCACCCTTGTTCTTATAGAGGGTGATGATATTGGCATCGCACATGTCCTCTGGTACTGCTCCCTCAACCCAGCACAGGCAACGCAGTTCATGGAGTGCTGAGAGTATAGCAGATTTGGCACTCTGATTATTTCAGGGGTAATGCCGTCCTTTCCAGGGGCTTTTCCACTGGCTAGAGAATCAATGGCATAACAAGTTCCGATTTTGTTGGCTGTTCGTCCAGCTCATCCATGACTGGCAGAGACTGACAGAGACTACACTGTTTGGGATCTTCTTCTCTCTGTTGCTCTCATATACGTTCAAGTCTTCAGAAGAAGGAATTTTCCTCCACACAAGATCAGATGGCAGGTTGTTCAACCTTGCCCGTCTAAGAACGAAGACCAAAGTACGGAAAGTCCTCATCAGGGAACTCCTTTTTGCTGATGATGCTGCATTAACGTCCCACACAGAAGAGTGTCTGCAGAGACTCATCGACAGGATTGTGGCTGCCTGCAATGAATTTGGCCTAACCATCAGCCTCATGAAAACTAACATCATGGGACAGGACGTCAGAAATGCTCCATCCATCAATATCGGCGACCACGCTCTGAAAGTGGTTCAAGAGTTCACCTACCTAGGCTCAACTATCGCCAGTAACCTGTCTCTCGATGCAAAAATCAGCAAGCTCATGGGAAAGGCGTCTGCTGCTATGTCCAGACTACCAAGAGGGTGTGGGAAAATGGCGCACTGACATGGAACACAAAAGTCCGAGTGTTTCAAGCCTGTGTCCTCAGTACTTTGCTCTACAGCAACGAGGCCTGGACAACGTATGTCAGCCAAGAGCGACGTCTCAACTCATTCCATCTTCGAAGCCTCCGGAGAATCCTTGGCATCAGGTGGCAGGACTGTATCCCCAATGCAGAAGTCCTCAAGGCGGCCAACATCCCCAGCTTATACACCCTATTGAGCCAGCGGTGCTTGAGATGGCTTGGCCATGTGAGCCGCATGGAAGATGGCAGGATCCCCAAGGACACATTGTACAACAGGCTCGTCACTGGTATCAGTCCCACTGGTCATCCATGTCTCCACTTTATAGACATCTGCAATTGCGACATGAAGTCCTGTGACATTGATCACAAGTCGTGGGATTCAGTTGCCAGTGATCGCCAGAGCTGGCAGACAGCCATAAAGGCGGGGCTAAAGAGTGGCGAGTCGAAGAGACTTAGCATTTGTCAGGAAAAAAGACAGAAGCGCAAAGAGAGAGCCAACTGTGTAACAGCCCTGACAACCAATTTTATCTGCAGCGCCTGTGGAAGAGTCTGTCACTGTAGAATTGGCCTTATTAGCCACTCCAGGCACTGCTCCACAAACCACTGACCACCTCTAGGCGCTTACCCATTGTCTCTCGAGACAAGGAGGCCAAAGAAGAAGTTCCTTAAGTTACATACACCAGTAAAGTCAGTGCTGAACTAACTGGCAGTGGAGGCAAACATTGTCCTCATCATCCTTGGGCTAGCAAAGGGTAGAAAATTATCTAAATGTTCCTGCTCTTGTCAGTTATTCAGCATCTGCCATTAGTTATACTTGTCCCTACAACCTCCAGTTCAAAACAAATGTGCCCAAGTTGCTGAAAGTGCAAGCTGATAATGGGACAGTGAGGGAAACAGGACATCTGGGACCTGAATGAACAGGGCAACCAATAGGTATCTCCTTAACCAATACGATTTAAGGATTGGGATTATTAACAGCAGAAGGACTGAAAAGGAAGGTGAAATTAAGTGGGAGAATTCAATGTCAAATAAGGTTTGGAAAGAGAAATAAGACATGGAAGGAAAGATAAGAGAGAAAAAGAGACAGAAAGGAAAACTAAATACTAATCTGAAATTAAAAATTTAGCATTTTAAGACCGAAAACAATTCACAACCTGAGAGAGTGGCACTCCACACTTATAATCGTTAATTTTCAGTGCCAGAGAGGTTGATTGGCAGTCATTAACACGTATCACGTCATTAAAAGGGTGCTTAGTTACCGGTCTAAAATATCTGTGATGCACTGAGTTAATATCTAGTGCGTTTACAACTTCAAGACATTCAGTGCATGTCAATGGTGAGCCTGACATCAAAATGCACTCATGAAGCTAATGGTGGAGCAGAGCAACTTGGACAGCAACGTTTGGATGTTAACTGCACAACTAGCTCTCACCTGAAGTTGTTGTACCATTTATGCAAAAATAAGTAAGCATCATTAGCCACTGCCAGTATAAAGAAGGCCTGGGACCAGGCCCAGCGCCAGAGCCCCGGAACAAAGGTGATCGAGGTGGGGTCGCTGGAGCCAGTCTGGCAGGCTCCAGCAATTGGTGGAGGGGGAGGAGTATGGGCAGAGGGGTGGCCTTTGCTGCTGGGGGCCCTCCGTGGGTCAAAGATTGCCCATGAAGGATGACCCCCACAAGCCCGCAGGGAGGCTGCCTTGTTTACTGGGCGACCTCCCCGCTATGTTGACAGTAAAATCTGGCCCATTGTGCTTAGCCTCAACTATTATGGTTTTCTAAGGATTTTTTTTGCCTCTATAAAGAAAAAGAAATACTTGCATTTATATAGCAATGCAGCCCAGTCTCTGCCAGTCATGGATGAGCTGGACGTACGGCCAACAAAATCGGAACTCAGTGATGCCATTGATTCTCTAGCCAGCGGTAAAGCCCCTGAGAAGAATGGCATTACCCCTGAAATAATCAAGAGTGCCAAGCCTGCTATACTCTCAGCACTCTACGAACTGCTTTGCCTGTGCTGGGATGAGGGAGCAGTACCACAGGACATGCACGATGCCAATATCATCACCCTGTATAAGAACAAGGGTGACCGCAGTGACTGCAACAACTACCGTGGAATCTCCCTGCTCAGCATAGTGGGGAAAGTCTTCGCTCGAGTCGCTTTAAACAGACTCCAGAAGCTGGCTGAGCGTGTCTACCCTGAGGCACAGTGTGGCTTTCGAGCAGAGAGACCCACCATTGACATGCTGTTCTCCCTTCACCAGCTACAGGAGAAATGTCGCGAACAACAGATGCCCCTCTCGGTTGCTTTCATAGATCTCACCAAAGCCTTTGACCTCGTCAGCAGATGTGGTCTCTTCAGACTACTAGAAAAGATCAGATGTCCACCAAAGCTACTAAGTATCATCATCTCATTCCATGACAATATGAAAGGCACAATTCAGTATAGTGGTGCCTCATCAGACCCCTTTCCTATCCTGAGTGGTGTGAAACAGGGCTGTGTTCTTGTACCTACACAGTTTGGGATCTTCTTCTCCCTGCTGCTCTCACATGCGTTCAAGTCTTCAGAAGAAGGAATTTTCCTCCACACAAGATCAGGGGGCAGGTTGTTCAACTTTGTCCGTCTAAGGAAGAAGACCAAAGTACGGAAAGTCCTCATCAGGGAACTCCTCTTTGCTGACGATGCTGCATTAACATCTCACACTGAAGAGTGTCTGCAGAGACTCATTGACAGGATTGTGGCTGCCTGCAACGAATTTGGCCTAACCATCAGCCTCAAGAAAATGAACATCATGGGACAGGACGTCAGAAATGCCCCATCCATCAATATCGGCGACCACGCTCTGGAAGTGGTTCAAGAGTTCACCTACCTAGGCTCAACTATCACCAGTAACCTGTCTCTCAATGCAGAAATCAACAAGTGCATGGGAAAGGCTTCCACTGCTATGTCCAGACTGGCCAAGAGAGTGTGGGAAAATGGCGCACTGACACGGAACACAAATGTCCAAGTGTATCAAGCCTGTGTCCTCAGTACCTTGCTCTACGGCAGCGAGGCCTGGACAACGTATGTCAGCCAACAGCGACGTCTCAATTCATTCCATCTTCGCTGCCTCCGGAGAATCCTTGGCATCAGGTGGCAGGACCATATCTCCAACACAGAATTCCTTGAGGAGGCCAACATCCCCAGCATATACACCCTACTGAACCAGCGGGGCTTGAGATGGCTTGGCCATGTGAGCCGCATGGAAGATGGCAGGATCCCCAAGGACACATTGTACAGCGAGCTCGTCACTGGTATCAGACCCACCGGCCGTCCACGTCTCCGCTTTAAAGACGTCTGCAAACGCGACATGAAGTCCTGTGACATTTAACACAAGTCGTGGGAGTCAGTTGCCAGTGATCGCCAGAGCTGGCAGACAGCCATAAAGGCAGGGCTAAAGTGTGGCGAGTCGAAGAGACTTAGCAGTTGGCCGGAAAAAATGACAGAAGTGCAAGGAGAGAGCCAATTTTATCTGCAGCACCTGTGGAAGAGCCTGTCACTCTAGAATTGGCCTTTATAGCCACTCCAGGCGCTGCTTCACAAACCACTGACCACCTCCAGGCGCTTACTCATTGTCTCTCGAGACAAGGAGGCCAAAGAGAAAAAAGAGGTCCTGTTGTATTTAACATCAGTTTCTGTGAAACCTACTAAATTTCAGCAAAAGACTTAACTTCCGATGCTTTAGAATTTCAGCCAGTGGAATTCAACCACAGGGAAGCTGCCTCTCTACGCATAACAAAGCAAGCCGTTAGTGAACCTTCATCGAGCTAATTTTAGAGCCAACTTTGCTAAATTAGTCCTAAGAAATAAATAACCTGAAGCCATTATAGAAACTCCTAACACGTGACCCTTTCTCTACAAATAGCAATGAAAACAATGGAAAATTCTTCGAAACAAAATGACTGAGATTTGAAAGCAAAGCTCTGTGAAGTTTCTCCCTGAGCTCCAAAGGTAATCTTGCAAAACTCCAGGCAACCACCTTAATGTTGCAATCTCTGTTATTAAGACCAGAACAGAAATACTCTACAATGTCCAAATAATCCCAGCAGGAGAGGAACCAATGTTCAACAGAGCATTTGATCAACTGCATCAAAATTTATTTTAATCTTTTATTTTAGCTCTGACAGGAGCTAGATATTCATCCAGCTCTTTTTCAGAAGGTTGCAAGTTCAAGGTCTACTCGCGAGAATTGAGCACATTATCTAGACTGGCATTTCAGTGCATTCCTGAAGGAGTGCTACACTATTGGAAATGCCATTTTCCAGATGAATGTTAATCCAAAAGCCCAAAACTTGTTTGAGTGCTTTTAAGAGGGCCATACCACATATTTAAATAAGAGCAGACAATTCTTCCTTTATTCTGGTCAACATTCATCCATCAAACAATGATACCAAAGCAGACTTAGGCTGCATTTTACAGGGCTGCCAACTTTGGACTCCGTAGCGGGGGTGGGGGGGTGCGGAAGATGGTTCTCCTGGTGGCGGCGAGGTTCCGTGGCGGCTCCCTTGCCACTGGGCGACGAGACCTGAATTTCAATATGTAAATCAATGAAATGAATAAATTTAAATACACAAACCTCCAATCTTCCGGGCCTGCCACGATCTTCAGTACGGTGGCCGGAACTCCCACGCCTTCACTTAGCCATCTGGGAAAAGCCGGCATGACACTGGTGGGGAGGTAAGATTTTTAGTGCGGGGGGAAGGGGGTGGGGTCAAATCAACATAATACGTGTAGGGGATGGTGGGAAGGGGTGAACTTTAAACTTTGTACAGTTTGGTGGGGAAAGGTCAGATTTCAAAGATAAGAGTTTGGGGGGAAAGGCAAATATTTAATGTAATTGTTATTGGGGGGTGGGAAAGGGGCATTACAATTTTATTGGGTAGATTTGGGGGGGATACTACTTTAAAAATTCAAATTGATCGCCAGAGTTGGCTGCCCTATAAAAATGACGCCAGTGCCTATGGACAGGCAGCTGACGCCACTACCAGCGTCGGACAGCCCGCCCCCTCCACGTGATTGGGGGGGAGGTGGCAGGCCTCACCGGCTATTTAAATGAGCCGCCGCGCGGGAGATCATGGCGGGCTCTTAAAATCCAGCCTTAACTTTTAATAAAAAGTCATTTGTCACTGTCAATTGGTGACCATGTTTGTCTGATTGCAAGTAACTAATTGGCTGTGAAGCACTTTTCAACATCCTGAGAATGTGAAAAGCATTGTATAAATGCAAACTCTTCTGCCAATTCCCCTCTGCTCTCTTGAATGTTTTGATCCTTTGCTTGGGTACAGTTCCATAGCAATGGTGTTCTCTTCAGAACCTTGCCCTGCTAATCGGTACTCAAAATGAAAGTTGGCAGAATATTTTATTTTGTGGTGGCATCACTGCCTACCACAGGGGTCAGCAACATATTTTACCAGAAGAGCTTTTTTTTTAAATGGCCTAAACTAAAAACTATTAGGAGCTGCAAGATGAAATTTTGGTATTTCTAAACCAACTACATGGCAAATTGCCAAATGTCTCTGGTAGCATGCATAATTTGCATATATGATAATTAAAATACATGTATCGAATTTATGTGTCAATAGATAAAAGAATCAAAATTAAAATAGACCTAACTCTGGATTATTTGAAGTTTTTTGTGTATTTTCTGATTTTTTATTCGTATCTCCAGTATATGCATGTTCAAGTTTTATGTATCAATTTGCATGAATTATGTACAAATATGTTTGAAAAGAAAATGTAAAAATGGTGAACCATATTAATTTAAAAGAAAGGCAGTACGTTTACACTTTGAATAAAAAATAAGAAATGTACATATAAAATTGAAAGAATGCTTCTTGTCTTTGTTTTTATAACAGATTTTGTAATAAATTGATTTTTTTTACTATAATTTTGTTAGTAATGTTATTTTTAAAATCAACTTTAACTTAAGAAGCGTAGAATTAAGACAATATTTTCGAATATTGATTCTCATGATAAAAAAAGCTTCCAGTGGCACATTCAGAATAACTTATCTCAGCTATAATTAGAAACAATAATGGTCACTACTATAAAACCTGTTCCTCAAACCAAAGGCATTATCTATAAGCATGGTGTAGCTATACCACTCGAACTGGTTTATTTGGAGCACGATGATGATTTTTGTTAAAATAATCATTTTAAACTGTAAAGTGCAGCATAATGATTAATTAGCCATTTATCCCCACAATGTAAACATGTCTCTTATTTTTCTTGAATTAATTTCTTTTTAGGCTTTTTCCCATGATAATGCGATCTAACTGGAAAAGGTTGGGAGCCACAAATGAGATGCTGAAGAGTCGCATGCAGCTCCGGAGCCACAGGTTGCAGACCCCTGGCCCAGCCTGATCCTGTCCTCGCTGGGTATTCACAGGCATGCACTTCCAACCGGGATCACTGAACAATGAGCAACAGCAGGAATCCTGGCAATTTACACCTTCCCCCATCTCCACCAATCCAAGAGTAGTTAATTATAGCCTCCTGTCTCCTTTTTTTTATTTCCAAAATATACTTTATTCATAAAAATCTGTAAAAAATACATTACAAAAGAGTTCCAAACAGCACCAAGTCAAACAATACAAACAGTGGAAAGGAGATCAGTTTCCTTCAATATAGGAGTGAGTTGCCTCACAACCCTTCCATTTCATTTTTCATGCTATGTACATTTTACAGCAAACAAATATTTTCCGGATACAGTTCGAGGGGTTTTCCATGGATCCAGCCCCTCAGTTCAGCTTGTGGGGGGACCTTACACAGTGGTCTTTCCCCATTAAGCCTTTGCTGCGGCTGCCCCAAGCTTTAGTGCGTCCCTCCCGACGTGGTCCTGGACCTTGGAATGTGCCAGTCTGCAACATTCGGTCGTGGACAACTCTTTGCGCTGGAAGACCAGCAAGCTTCGGGCAGACCAAAGGGTGTCTTTCACCGAATTGATAGTCCTCCAGCAGCAGTTGATGTTTGTCTCGGTGTGCGTCCCTGGGAACAGCCCGTAGAGCACAGACTCCTGTGTTACAGAGCTGCTTGGGATGAACCTCGACAAAAACCACTGCATCTCTTTCCACACCTGCTTTGCAAAGACACATTCCAGAAGGAGGTGGGCAACCGTCTTTTCCCCACCACAGCCACCTTGAGGGCATTGTGTGGAGGGGGTGAGACTTCGGGCGTGCAGGAAGGATCTGAGGGGGAGGGCTCTTCTCACCACCAGCCAAGCTACATCTTGGTGCTTGTTTGAAAGTTCTGGTGATGAGGCATTCCGCCAAATGACTTTGGCAGTCTGCTCGGGGAACCATCCGACAGGATCCACCATCTCCTTTTCCCATAGGGCCTTGAGGAAATTCCGTGCAGACCACTGCCTGATGGATTGGTGGACAAAGGTGTTTTTCTGCAGAAACATTTTCCACAAAGGATAGGTGGTACGGCACGGTCCAACTGGATGGAGCGTTCCGCGGCAATGTGACCAGGCCCATCCTTCGCTACACCGGGGACAGACAGAACCTCAGCACGTAGTGACACTTGGAGTTTGCGTACTGGAAGTGTACACACAGCTTGATGCAGCCGCAACTGAAGGTAGTCATCAGGATGAGGGCGATGTTAGGTACATTTTTCCTGCCCTTATCCAGAGGTTTGAACATCGTGTCCCTCTGGACCCAGTCCATTTTGGATCCCCAGATGAAGCGGAAAATGGCTCGGGTGACCGCCGTGGTGCAGGAGTGGGGTCTGGGCCAGACCTGCGCCAAGTACAGCATCAACGTAAGAGCCTCGCACCTGATGACCAGGTTCTTGCCCATAATGGAGACAGATCGCTGCTCCCACATACTCAGCTTATGTTGTACCTTGGCTACTCGCTTCTCCCAGGTTTTGGTGCACGCCCCAGCTCTTCCGAACCATATCCCCAGCACCTTCAGGTAGTCTGACCTAACGGTAAAGGGGACAAAGGATCGGTCAGTCCAGTTCCCAAAGAACATGGCCTCGCTCTTGCCGTGGTTAACTTTGGCTCCCGAGGCCAATTCGAACTGTTCGCAGATGCTCATCAGTCTGCCCACAGATAGCGGATCCGGGCAGAAGACGGCGACGTCATCCATGTACAGGGAGGTTTTAACCTGAGTGCCTCCACTGCCTGGGATTGTCACCCCTCTTATGCTTGCATCCTTCCTAATAGACTCAGCCAAGGGTTCAATACAGCAAACAAGCAAGACAGGGAGAGAGGACAGCCCTGTCTGACTCCAGATTGGATCGGGAAACTTTCTGATTCCCACCCATTGATTGAGACTGCGTTACTGATGTTTGTGTAGAGCAGTTTGATCAAATTGCAGATTCCCTCCCCAAATCCCATTTTGGAAAGCATGTCCATCATGTAGGTGTGCGATATCCTGTCAAAAACCTTCTGCTGGTCCAGGCTGATGAGGCAGGAGTCCACCCTCCTGTCCCGTACATAGGCGATTGTATCCCTGAGTAGCGCGAGACTATCGGAGATCTTCCTGCCGGGTATAGTACAGGTCTGATCAGGGTGGATCACCAACTCCAGAGCAGACTTGACGACTGGCTATGACTTTTGACAGAATCTTGTAGTCAACATTAAGCAGTGGGATGGGCTGCCAATTTCTGATTTCTGCCCTCTTCCCCCTTCCGCTTGTAGATGAGGGTGATGATGCCTTTCCTCATGGATTCTGCCATGCTGCCGGCCAGGAGCATACTCTCATATACTTCCAGCAGTCCGGGCCAATCCAGTCCCACAGGGCCAAATACAACTCAACCGGTAAGCCATCGCTTCCGGGAGTTTTACTTGTCTCGAAGGACTTGACGGCCTTTGTCAGCTCATCCAGAGTTAGCGGCTTGTCCAGTCTCTCCCTCATGCTGTCAGCTAAGACCTCTGTGATAGATGACAGAAAGGACTGGGAGGTTCTGCTGTCATTGGGCTTCGCCTCATACAGCCCAGCACAAAAGGATTTGCTGATCTTTAGTATGTCAGACTGCGAAGACTTTACCGAGCCATCCTCTTCCTTCAGGCTGCTGATCACAGAGCTCTCTCTCCGTACCTTTTGGAAGAAGTAACGCGAGCATGTCTCATCCTGCTCAATGGAGCAGACTCTGGACTGGAAGATGATCTTGGAGGCCTCCGTGGCAAAGAGCGAGGCCTGCTGACTCTTCATCTCATGGAGGTCCTCCTTGACCTCGACCCCCATCGACTGCAGCCGGAGCAGATTTTGCATACTTTTCTGGAGTCGGGACATTTCTCCCTGTCTCTCTCTCGCCCTCTGAACACCTTTGAAGATAAAGAACCTCTTGATGTTCTCCTTGATCGCCTCCCACCAGTGAACTGGAGACTCAAAGAGGGGTTTCACAGTCCTCCAACCTTTGTAATCCCTTTAAACCTTTATAGTCTCCTGTCTCCACCTAGGCTAAGGTCAGATATAGCAACAGAGAATGAAGATAAATATGGAAGTGGATTCAGAAACACCAATAAGTGTCCACATTAAAGGTGCTTTAGATCACACTGCTTCCATCGCACAGTTCCCGCAAAGCAGCTGCAAGGCAAATATACAACAGCCACAGTTTGCTAAGACCAGTGACTCAGTAGATCTGCTAACACAGGATTTTCTTGGAAACTGTTCTATATTTGGCTTGCTGGCGGTTATGTGAGATCCATGTTTCTGCAACTTGGCTGTGCTGACATGGGTTTCACAAAGTATAAAAACATCCTTAGGGCTGTGTGATCATTCAGTTAAATCACTTGCTCTTGAAAGAGTCTTGCAATAAATTACTTATAATTCCTGCACAAAATCTTGATGGAAGATATGATGCGTCCTTTAAAATTTACAAAGAAATATTTTGTCGTAAAATAAAATCTGAAGCTGTAATTACAGGAAATTCAACAAACCTTCAACACATACTCAATAGAAAGACGACACCTGTATTTTTAATAATCACATGCACAGTCACTTGTTACCCATATGATTCTGACAGGTAATCCATATTTAGATAAATATATAGATTATTTGGAAATGTGGGTGTAACCCACAAAATGCTGAGTTAGTATATCCGCCCGATGGGAAATCTGCTCAGTATTCTTGAAAATTTCTTATTACTATTAATTTCAAACTGAGGCAAGTGTGAAACAAATGCACAACAATAAGACTGAACAAACTGGGTCTAAGAGATTTCTGAGGGGTGATCTAATAGAGGTCTTTAAGATTATGAAAGGTTAGACGTAGAGAAGATGTTTCCACTTGTGGGTAGGCCAAAACTAGAGCCCACAAATATAAGGTTGTCGCTACTAAATCCAATAAGGAATTCAGAGAAACTTCTTTACCCAAAGAGTAGTTAGAATGTGTAACAGGCTACCACAAGGAGTAATTCAGGCAAATAGCATAGGTGTATTTAAGGGGAAACTGGATAGCACATGAGAGAGAAAGGAATAGTAAGATGCTGATGGCGTTAGATGAAGAGGTTGGAGGAAGCTTGTGTGGAGCTTACACCAGTTGGGCCAAATGGCCTGTTTCTGTGCTGTAATCTCGAAGAAATAACTCATGATGCAACAGCAACCTTCATTTATGTAGTGCCTTTAACATAGAAACATGGCCCAAAGCACTTCACAAAGGCACAATCAAAAAATGGATACCAAGCTAAATAATTTAAGGAAGGATGGCCAAAGATTTGGCCAAAGAGTTGAGTTTTAAGAAGGGTCTTAAAGAGAAGTAGGTGGAGAGGCATAGGGATTGAGGAGGGAAGGTCCCAGGTTCCATCCCTGCTCTATACTGAGTCACCTGATCTTAGGCACCAAAGGCTGCACTTGTTCTTAACACTGTGGGTTAGCAAACAGATAATCTGCCAGGTTCTTGCTGCTCATCAGTATCCAGTGATCGTTACTGGAAAGCACACATGTGGATGTTGGATGAGTACTGGAGCAGGTTCCACTATGATGGTTCCACAGTCAAATAATCCTACATTTGTGCTCGCACATGAAGAATGGCCAAAGTACTGCAGGATGGCTGGTGATGGTGAACCAAAAACATTGGCAAGAACCAAGTAAATAGGGGAGGAAAAGACAGGCTAACAAGCTGTTTTGGATGCTGACAAAACGGTTGTGTAATTCCAATATTTAGTTTTTACTGTAATTACCTGGTTGCATTTATCTTTGGTTAATCTATCGCTGTGTGAGTGCACAAAGTGTATACTCAGCCCCTGCCCCTGCTAATATGGTTTGATCCACAGTGTGCCATATTCACTCACCAACTACTGTGGGCAGGAGTGATTGCAGCTGCTACAAAGTTGAAATGGTCTGCGCAGAGCCACCATGTTAGCTAGTCACACTGGGCCTTGGAGGAAGAGGCTGGGATCCAGAAGCATTAAAGAGTGAAGTGGGAAATCATGGGCACCAAAGGGAAGAGAGTGTGGCCCAGAGGTGGTGGATATCTCTTTGGATTTGAACACATGTTTACTCAAAAAACCTTCAATCTTGATTGAGCCAACAAGTTGGAGGGACACCAAATTTTACAAAGTAATATGTTTGATTATTATTAAAAAGGACACTGACAACATCTAGATTTTTCCTGAATGACTGAGAAGCTTTTTTGTATGAAAGAGCTTTGCTATCACTCATGATTTTTTTAATGTTTGCAATTCATGGAAATGTAGTTATTTTCAGTAGAAGATGAAAATATGCACCTCCCTCACTCTCTTGGCTCCACTTCAGTGCTTCCTCAGATTCCTATGTCAGGAATTGCTTTGAAAAGGGTGCACATTGGCAACGCTGTTCAAATAATGTTTTATCTCCTCTTTTCAGCATTTAATTCTATGATTTGCTGTTGGTGGCTTTTCTGGATTTGCTTAGTAACGCCAAGAGAAATAACACTTAAGAGAACATCCATTAGGGAAAAAGTTTTTCTTTCCACAAATGCCTATTCCTTTACCAACAGAAATGGAGGAAAGGCTGTTTTTTCTGCTACATTTGGGAATGACTGGCTGAAGAGCCCTTGTTCTACTCACTTTGAGCAACAAACACAATGAGAGCTAGGCAAACTGATGCTTGTCAGAGCACTAAATTTCAAAAGGTCAACAAGGAAAATGAATGTTCCTTTCTTCACTCTGCCCAACTGGAGGAACTTAAAATCAGAGCTTGAGAAACCCAGACCCTGAAATTTAAAGACGATGGTTTATATCTCAGTTCAAAATTAAGGGGACTGAAAAGAATGTAAAAGACTTCATGCCAGTTCAGATGTGAAATTTTGGTGGTTCATTCCAAATGGACTTAAAGTGTATGTCCTATAATATGGCCTAATTGAAAGTCTGAAGTGAGGATCGGATTTAATAGCAGTAACCAACTCCGAGTGAAAAGGTTGGAAGTATTAAACATTAGGCTGGTTGTGCTTTTATTACAACTGGTCAGCTGTGGAGCAGTGGAATCTGCCCGGATCATCATGAGCTTTAATCCCAGCTCCAAAGACATCTGAACTGACCTAGCTCTCTCACACACAATCTCGTAGTTTTTCACTGACTAACTAAATTGAGCATACAGCACCGAAGAGTACTTTGAGAGAGGAAGACAGCGTTTCAGCAGAGGCATAAAAAACTGGCAGAAGCACATTTCCTGTTGGCTAGTAAAAGAACAATGTTGAGTGGTCTGTGCTATAAAGAAATCAACAAATAATAAGTTGCATTTATATAGCTCTTTTAATGTAATAAAGCCTCCCAAGGCGCTTCACAGCAGCATTGTCAAAACTAAGTTTGACAACATGCTCAGAGGTAAGTTTTAAGATGCATCCTAAAGGAGGAAAGCAAGGTACAGGGGCGGAGAAGTTTAAGGAGGGAATTCCAGAGCTTAGGTCCTTGGCAGCTAAAGGCATGGCAATCAATGGTGGAGCAATTAAAATCGGGGATACTCAAGAGGCCATAATTGGAGGAACGCAGATAACCTGGAGGGTTGTGGGGCTGGAGGAGATTTCAGGGATAGAGAGGAGTGAGGCCATGGAGATTTGAAAACAGGGTTGAGAATTTTTAAATCGGACTGTTGTTTAACTGGAAGCCAGAGTAGGTCAAGTCTAGGTAGGTGAACTCTTGAACCACTTCCAGAGTGTGGTCGCCGATATTGATGGATGGAGCATTTCTGACATCCTGTCCCATGATGTTCGTTTTCTTGAGGCTGATGGTTAGGCCAAATTCGTTGCAGGCAGCCACAATCCTGTCAATGAGTCTCTGCAGACACTCTTCAGTGTGAGATGTTAATGCAGCATCGTCAGCAAAGAGGAGTTCCCTGATGAGGACTTTCCGTACTTTGGTCTTCTTCCTTAGACGGACAAGGTTGAACAACCTGCCCCCTGATCTTGTGTGGAGGAAAATTCCTTCTTCTGAAGACTTGAACGCATGTGAGAGCAGCAGGGAGAAGAAGATCCCAAACTGTGTAGGTACAAGAACACAGCCCTGTTTCACACCACTCAGGATAGGAAAGGGGTCTGATGAGGCACCGTTATGCTGAATTGTGCCTTTCATATTGTCATGGAATGAGGTGATGATACTTAGTAGCTTTGGTGGACATCCAATCTTTGCTAGTAGTCTGAAGAGACCACGTCTGCTGACGAGGTCAAAGGCTTTGGTGAGATCTATGAAAGCAACGTAGAGGGACGTCTGTTGTTCGCGGCATTTCTCCTGTAGCTGGCGAAGGGAGAACAGCATTTCAATGGTGGATCTCTCTGCTCGAAAGCCATACTGTGCCTCAGGGTAGACACGCTCAGCCAACTTCTGGAGCCTGTTTAAAATGACTCGAGCGAAAACCTTCCCTACTATGCTGAGCAGGGAGATTCCACGGTAGTTGTTGCAGTCACCGCGGTCACCCTTGTTCTTATAGAGGGTGATGATATTGGCATCACGCATGTCCTGTGATACTGCTCCCTCATTCCAGCACAGGCAAAGCAGTTCATGGAGTGCTGAAAGTATAGCAGGCTTGGCACTCTTGATTATTTCAGGGGTAATGCCATCCTTCCCAGTTGAGGGAGGCAATCTTCCTGATGGTTGGCCCAAAAGATCTCTTAATGTCATCAGACATTCCTCTGATGTTTCCGGTGTCAGAGGCCAGCGGAATACAACGGCATCGATGTTGCCAGTGGTCATTTGCGCAGCACCTGGCTGTTCTTTGTGCAGCGCTTCTGGCTTCTTAAAGTGCTACGGATGTTAACTCGCTGGGGGCTTTCTTGTAGTTCAACAGTGCAATGCGGTTAGCGGCTATGACAGTGAGATTGAAACCAGTCTGTATTCTGCTTCACACGTTTGCCATAGGTGGTCATTGCTGAGTCAAAGATGGCGTCTCTGATGTGGGCCCACTTGGTCTCTGCATCCCTTGTAGGAGTGTTTTGAAGAGCTTTTTCAAGTGAATTTAGAAACTTATGTAGCAGCTGAGGATAAGAAATTCTGTTAGTGTTGATGCACGGGCGGCCCTTCTGCTTGGAGTGATGTAGCTTCTTTGGTATGAGTCTAACTTTGCTGCACACCAGGGAGTGGTCGGTGTCGCAGTCCGCACTGTGGAAGCTGCATGTGATTTGAACGCTGTTTAAAAAGGCTCGCCTTGTGACGATGAGGTCCAGCTGGTGCCAACGACGTGATCTTGGGTGCCTCCAAGAAACCTGGTGACAGGGTTTACTATCTGGAAGTGGTTCAAGAGTTCACCTACCTAGGCTCAACTATCACCAGTAACCTTCTCTCAATGCAGAAATCAACAAGCGCATGGGAAAGGCGTCCGCTGCTATGTCCAGACTGGCCAAGAGAGTGTGGGAAAATGGCTCACTGACATGGAACACAAAAGCCCGAGTGTATCAAGCCTGTGTCCTTAGTACCTTGCTCTACGGCAGCAAGGCCTGGACAATGTACATCAGCCAAGAGCGATGTCTCAATTCATTCCATCATCACTGCCTCCGGAGAATCCTTGGCGTCAGGTGGCAGGACCGTATCTCCAATGCAGAAGTCCTCGAGGCGGCCAAAATCCCCAGCATATACACCCTACTGAGCCAGCGGCGCTTGAGATGGCTTGGCCATGTGAGCCGCATGGAAGATGGCAGGATCCCCAAGGACGCATTGTACAGCAAGCTCGTCACTGGTATCAGACCCACCGGCCATCCATGTCTCCGCTTTAAAGACATCTGCAAACGTGACATGTAGTCTTGTGGCATTGATCACAAGTCATGGGAGTCACTTGCCAGTGATCGCCAGAGCTGGCGGACAGCCATATATGCAGGGCTAAAGAGTGGCGAGTCGAAGAGACTTAGCAGTTGGCAGGAAAAAAGACAGAAGCGCAAGGGGAGAGCCAACTCTGTAACAGCCCCGACAACCAATTTTATCTGCAGCACCTGTGGAAGAGTCTGTCACTCTAGAATTGGCCTTTATAGCCACACCAGGCGCTGCTTCACAAATCACTGACCACCTCCAGGCGCTTACCCATTGTCTCTCGAGATAAGGAGGCCAAAGAAGAAAAGAAGAAGAATGCAGGTCAGTGAGCACAGGAGTGATTGGTGAGCAGGACTTGGTGCAAATTGGGACATGAACAGCAGAGTTTTGGATGATTTCAAATTTATGTAAGGTAGAGTGTGGAAAGCTGGCCAGGAGTGCATTGGAATAGTCAAGCGTAGAGGTAACAAAGTGGAAAAGTGCTCGAGCAGCAGATGAGCTGAGGCAGGGATGGACTCAATCAGTGTTACAGAGGTGGAAATAAGCAGTCTTAGTGATGGTGCGGATATGTGGTCAGAAGCTCATCTCCAGGTTGTTGCGACCAGGTGAGGAAGGGGTCTCGGGCTCCACTCTTGGCCTTTTTCTGGTTTGGCCATAATAGGGTTTCATTTTTAAAACACAGTGTCTTTAGCTTCCCCTCAGTGAGTCCTTGCTCACTGCTTTCTAATTTTAATTTTAAAGAATTCAACCAGAAAAGGTTTTCTCAGATTTAAACAAGAAAGGTGTAAGTTTATTAACCTTAAAACTCTAACTCAGTTAAAACTACTAAAAATATGCGACGCGACCATGCTGGCATGCATACGTGATAAACACACACACAAATAGATACAAAAGAGGAGAAAGAATTAAAAGGGGGAAGGTTTGACGTAGTAGGTGGATTCAGTTACTGGTTTTGGGTTGGATGTAAAGTCTTTGATTGAAGTTAAGCCTTGCAGTTCTCGTTGGGGCCCAGTGCACACTTTCAAACTTGTTTCGCTGGTACCAGAAGGCTGCAGGGTCTTCTGTCTTGAACCTTAAGTTACTTCCGTGGGTCCCTAGAACTTTGTGAGAGAGAGAGAGACAGAGAGAAAGAGAGACGTTGCTTCTTTTTTTTGTCTTCCAAAAGCATTCTGCTTCAAAACCTTTCTGTGAGCACAATTCAGTTAATCCCCAGGTTGGCCAGCAGGTTAGTCATGTGACTAGCTCCTTGTTTGAAACAGCCTTGTCTGTGAGGTTTGTGGATTCCTCTAAGCTTACCAGACACACTCAGTGGGGATTGGAAGCTGGCTCTTACACATTCAATGACTCTCAATGTCTTTTGATCATCACTATTGACAAAACCCATCTGGCTAATTGAATCAGGGAGTACTTCCATTGTCTCTCGGTGCACTTATCTCTCAGAATGCAAATACGTGCTGTGTTTTCAGCCATTCAGTCCTGTGGTCTTTTAAACAAGTTATTTCAATGTCCAGTAAACATTCAAATAATGTTCCATATGACAAAATGAATCTGTTTCCATTTGGCAGGTGTGGTTTCCGGCACAAGGTCAAATATAACACCAAGGTTGCAAACAGTCTGGTTCCACCTTAGACATTTGCCAGGGTGAGAGATGGAGTTGGTGGTTAATAAAATAATGATCGCAATAATTATAATAACAATGAATGGTGAACAGCAGAGTCAACTCTGTCTTTCTGCCTTAAATAAGGACAGAAAGCAGTTAAGGAAAGTATTAAGTTATGCAATGGAGAAATGGTGTGAAACGATATGCAACGTGAAAAGAGAGTTGATAGGAGGGCCTTATTGCCTCGAGGTTAGGGAGAAGGAACAACAGCTCGCGTTACTGCTGTTGATCATGACCTAGTGACCCCTGCTGGAACAGTGTTAGTGTGGACATCAGATGACAACAGGGTCAGGCCTGGTTGTGATATCTCCATGGCAGACAGTGCTGATAGCCATCACCAAGGCCAATACATGGATGAAAACTTTGTGGGATGAACGTCAATTTATTATTACTCATTCATGGTGTGTCAGCATCACTGGCAAGGCCAGCATTTATTGCTTATCCCTAAATGCACTAGAGAAGATGGTGGTGAGCCCACTTTTTAAACTGCTGTAGGTACACCTACTGTGCTGTGAAGGAGGGACTTCCATGATTTTGTGAAGGAACGGTGACATATTTCCAATTCAGGATGGTGTGTGACTTGGAGAGGAACTTACAGGTGTTGGTGTTCCCATCCATCTGTTATCCTTGTTCTTCTAGGTGGTAGAGGCCACAGGTTTGGAAGGTGCTGTTGAAGGAGCCTTGGTGAGTTGCTACAGTGCATTTTGCAGATTGTACACACTACAGCCACTGTGTGCCGGTGGTGGAGGGAATGAATTTTTAAGGTTGTGGATGGGTTGCTGATCAATTGAGCTGCTATGTCCTAGATGGTGTCGAGCTTCCTGAGTGTTTCTGGAGCTGCACTCATCCAGGCAAGTGTAGAGTATTCTATCACACTGCGGGGGACAACTCAAAAAGGTTTTTTCAGCAACCCCTCCGAAACCCATGACCTCACTACCTAGAAGGACAAGGGCAGAGGTGCATGGAACTACCATCACCTCCAAGGTCCCCTCCAAGTCACATACCATTCTGACTTAGACATATATCGCTGCTCTTTCATCGCTGTTGGGTCAAAATCCTGGAACTCCCTACCTAGAAGCATTGCAGAAGTACCTCATGGATTGCATTGGTTCAACAGGAAGTCCCACCACCAGCTTCTCAAGGGAAACGAGCAATGAGCAATAACTGTTGTCCTTGCCAATGAAGCCCATTTCTGGAGAATTAATTTTTCTAAAAAGCGCTCAGCGAGAAATTGGCAGCAGTGTAGTGGCCGTCTGTTTTCATCCTGCCTGATTTTCCCTTCCATTGACTTCAGTCGAAAGCAAAATTAGGTAGTGTAAAAGCAGAAGCTTATCTGATCCAATCACTTCCCTGCATGGCGGATTAGGTTAAAATAATCCCCGTATGTCTTATTTTACAACATCATCATGTCATTAAATCACATTCAGCATTTTTAGGTAGTGCATAAAAGGTGGAATTAAGTTTAAAGACCCACAGTAGGTACTTTAAAAGGTCCGGAAAACTTCTTAGTTCTGAATGTGTTTTCATAATTCCTTTTGTTTTCTTCAATTTTTATTACTTCTTTGACAAGAATAAAAGAATTAAAAAAATTACCCCTCTGCTTTCGATTCTCCCTCCAGTTCAAAAACAGCCCACAATGGGTTGGAGGTGGTGAGCTCCAAAAATGGCGGTCTGCCCATGTGGGCTGCACACCAAAGAACAGCCGCAATCTCAGGTGCAGCAGCTTATTTAAATGGGGGAGGGGGGGGGGCAGGCTACCCCCCCCCCTCCCGCCCCCCCCGTGGAGAGGGCAGGCTGTCCATCCCCGGCAATGACATCAGCTGCTTGTGTGCTGGTGCTGGCGACATTTTTAAAGGACTGTTGGCCCTACCGGCTTATTTAAATATTTAAAGACAGATTGAATAAAATTAAATAAATACATTTCTTTTGCCCCTCTCCCAACCCCCCCATAACTAATAAATTAACTATTTACCTTCCCTCCAAAACACCTGTAACATCTGACATGCCCCCCAAACTGCATAAAGTTTAAACTATAACCCTTCCCACTATCCCCTACACTCATGACATTTTTTTGACCCTGTCACCGCCACCCCACTGCACTGATAAACTTACCTCCTCCCCCCTCCCCACCAGCGTGGTGCATCATTTCCCTGGACTGGGCTCCAAGGCGCAGAGTGCTGGCCGCAGCACCAAAGATCGTGGCGGGCCATCAAGATTAAGGGTAAGTATGGTGATTGTGGTCCTGTCGCCGATTGGCGAGGGGGCCGACATGGTGCCCCACTGCCACCGGGAGGATCGGGCCTGGCCCAATGGGTTTCTCACTGGGAATACCCCTGTATCTTTGATTTTTGTAGAAGAGCATTGAAGGGAGTTAATGCAGGTCCAGTACCACAGGACTCACTCATTCTTTCCCTAACTCCAGAATATCACTTGTCCTACTTCCAGTTAATTTAGGAGACCCTTTTTCTTGATGACTGCATTTACCCACTGCATGAACAGTCCTTGTTTATCATCCTCCTTCTCACCACAATGATCCCTTCATCTACAGACACTTACCAATGTATGTCAATGCACATTAATGCAACCATGATATTAATCAAAAAGCATACTGTGAGCGTGCACTTAATGACTCTTCCCTCCATGTTTTACTTTGGTATAAAAATGTGATGCATGCCAATTAATCTCATGCTTCTCCTAGGTACTACCTGAGTGGCAGACTGACTGCTGTGTTCTTATAAGCATCTTTTGAGAAGTTGATGTACATGCTGCCCCTAGCAAACAAAGCCTTTGTCACTTACTTGATGCATCTGTGGACAGTGACTAACTGATTTTTCAAATGTCACCCTTGGTGGCTTAGAAGGGTCCAGTGTCATAACATTTACATAGAAGTTTCCTGCCCAAGTAGGACTGTCTGGGTCTGTCAATGTGGACTCTGGTGCAGTAACGGTACAGAATATCTGAGGTGTCATTTCACTTCCTTTTTTTTATTTCTATGAATTCATCTTTACATATTGGAACATGATTGCAAAGGAATTTCCATCCTAAGCACCTTGTTGCAAGTGGAATTGCTGCTGAAAATATGAGTTTTGTCAGACAGTAAATAAAAGTCTTGTAAAAAGTCAGGTCTATATAGCAACATGAAGTAAAGCACTAAAGACAATGCTGGTGAAACAAAGAGGTGAAAAAAATCAGTTTCAACAAAACATTGAAAACTCCAACACTCCATTGACAAGACAACTTCTAAAGAACAGCCATGTGCCTGTATTAAATGGGTGAGATGCACTAAGGAAACGGAAACAGGGCAAAGGGCATGAAATTTGTCATGGGATCCATTTGAATAAATGTAGAGGTTTAATCAGGCTTGCGCTGGTTGACAATGCAGGCTCCTAACATGAAAATCATTTTGCTGCCAAATGTAGCATGTTGCAAATCGGGCATCTTGGATATTGCATTAAGAATTTGGAGTGCCAAAGAAATATTTTTAAAATTTGAGTATTGAAGCAGAAGAGTTTTGCAATAATATTCTTCCTAAACTGTGACGGAGATTTAAAAAGAGCGACCTTAGAACCAGAGCGGAGATTTAAAAAGAGAGCTGAGAGCCAGAGCGGAGATATTAATCACAATGTGCTGTCACAGGAAAACAGATCAACGATTGGTTGATTATTTCTCTTTTTCTCTGTCTAAACTAGGGCATTCATTCAAACTAGGAGCCAGAAGTTTAAACATTCAATTGGGGTAAGTATAACAGTAAGTGAATTAATAAGAGTATTAGCAAGGAGCAGGTCTAGAGGTCTTAACTAAAATTATTAGTTTAAACAAGGTACTAACTACATTCTAAAAGAGGGAATAGGCTGTAAAGGCCTGCTCAGGTCAGGAAAAAGAAACCCGACCCAAACCTGACAGAACTACATTGGAACCGAGCCCGACCTGGGCAGTGTCCCTCCATTTTTTCCCAAACGACCCGACCCGACTGCTGGAATGTTCACTTTACCTACCTTCCCATTCCGAATCTGCGGGATGCTGCAGCATGAGCACGATGATGTCATAGAGACGCTCACTCGCTCACTGCGCAGACTCAGAGTTCCCTTCTTGACGTCCCGGACTCCCAGCTCAGGGAGGTTTTTTACTTTTAATACTTACCAGCAAAGCAAAATGCAATGCTCACTGTGTGTGTCCGACCAGGACCTGGCCCGACCCGACCCAACCCGAACCCGACACATGTCGTTGGATCCCATCGGGTTCGGGTCGGGTAGCAGGCCTTTAGAATAGAGGTTTTTAAATCATGGATGCTGATGTTTTTTCTAAAATCACAAGTTCACTTCTTTTTCACTTAGATTTAAAGAACAAAAAAAAAGTTGGCCAAATTTTTCTAGTTATCGCAGCCCAATAATAAGGTTTGTTCTATAAACACATTCAGAAACATGGCATTAAAGAATGCAGCAGTCTACCATGGTCTTTACTACATAGATCTGAAAAAACACATTTCAACTATTTAAACAGCATTTTTTTAAAAATCACTAGTAGATCTATGGTGTTCATGGGAAGCTGGGCAAGGGTTAGGGAAAGCCTGAGAAACAACTTGATCGCACTTCTGCATGTCACAGAAAGGCAGAAAAGTAGCAATGATGGGCACTGAGCTTCCAGATGTAATCTGCCACTTTTCAACCTAAGCCTGGATAATATCCAGGTCCTGTTATATAGCCTGGCATGCTTCATTATTGGAGGAATTGTCAAAGAACAACATGCCTGACTTTATGATGGAGAAAAGATGCACCAGCTGAAGATGGTTGGGCTGGTGATGCTTCCCTGAGGAACTCCTGCAGTAATGGCTTGGAGCTACAATGACTGGCCTCCAACAACACTGGCTTCCAATTCCCACTCTGGCCTCTCTGTACTTTGCCTCCTCTACTGCTCAAATGAAGCTCAAGGAAAGATTATGGAACTGCACCTCGTCTTTAGAATAGGCACGTTATAGCCTTCTGGACCCAACATTGGGTTTAACAATTTCAGACATTATCTCTTCTTCTTTCTCTCTTTGGCCTCCTTATCTCGAGAGACAATGGGTAAGCACCTGGAGGTGGTCAGTGGAGGTGACAATATCACTACTACCATTTTTTCCAGACAGCAGCTATTGGTCCTGATTCTGCTATAGCCATCTTCTGTAGACCCATCTTTTGCCTACTTGTCCCATTGATGCCACCCGCCCCCCCCCACCCACTCCCCAGCTTTTGCCTTGCAGCATCATTCTTTTGTCATTCAATCTCTCCTGTTTTATACCTTTTGTTCTTTCCTTGCCTTCCCCACTTCCTGTCTCTGTACTTGTTTCAAACCTGTTGCATCTCAATTTTTTTCCAGTTTTGATTAAAGGTTATCGAACTGAAATGTTAACTTTATTTCAGTCTGCACAGATGGCTACCTGATCTGTTCAGTATTTTCAGCATTTTCTGCTTTTATTTTAAGCTTCCTTTGTGTCTGTTATGATTCCAATCACTGAAGGGTTTTGTCTTTAGCCTCTATTTGACTTCAGTTTTGCTAGGGTTTCTTGTTGCCATGCTCTGCTGAATCCTACTTTGGTGTTGAGCGACCATCAACTTTCCTTTTGCATTCAATTCTTGCACACTAGTCTGGATTAAGGCTGTGCCTGGTACTGGTAGAAATTAAATTGAGCATTGGTGAGCAGGCAAGGTAGCTTGTCATACATGTTTCCCTATTAATATAAAGACCAAACTGGTTCGCTAATGGCTCACCCGAGAGTATTTTTTTGTTGTCGTTCCGGGAACATTTAATAAATTGTCAATCAAAAGGTTTCCTGAATAATAAATTACAATTGCAAGCTATTAGGCAACTCCTGAATCTCTCCTCTGATGTATTTAGTGCAGGAAATGTTTTCCCCCTGTTTTATTTCTTGCTTTTCCCACTTACATTGTTATTTTGTCCTGAATAGCTTGTCATGTTTTGGGAGTTTTGATTTTTCTTTTGGTCTTCATGGAAAGCATTTGGGTATGAGTTATACTTAAGTGTTGTGCTTTAAAACAAAATGGTTTCACAAAGGTTTACAAAGCCAATTGTGAAAATCACTTAGATAAAGCATTTTTTTGGTAACGGACCAAACATCAAAATTGTGTATTGGAGCTAAATGAGCAGGTTTATGCAACATCGCGGATTAAATCTTTTTCAAACTGAGACAACATTGCCTCATCCCTGGTCCATTAAGGCAAAAAAAAGAGAAAATTCTGAAAACTTTCAGCAAGTCATGTAGCATCCGTGGAGAGAACAGTTATTTTGGCTGTGGGATTTATTTATTTATTTAGAGATACAGCACTGAAACAGGCCCTTCGGCCCACCGAGTGTGTGCTGACCAAGAACCACCCATTTATACTAACCCTACAGTAATCCCATATTCCCTACCACCTACCTACACTAGGGGCAATTTACAATGGCCAATTTACCTATCACCTGCAAGTCTTTGGCGGTGGGAGGAAATAGACGTCTTTAAAATAATGAAAGTTTTGATAGACGGGCAGAGTGTATTTACAAGAAATGCTGGAAATACTCAACAAATCTGGCAGCATCTGTGGAGAGAGAAGCAGAGTTAACGTTTCAAGTCAGTGACCCTTCTTCAGAACTGGCAAATATTAGAAATGTGAAATGTTCTAAGCAAGTAAAGTGGGGGCGAGGCAAGAGGTAACAAAGGAGAAGGTGTAGATAGGACAAGGTCACAGAATAGCTGCCCAGAAGGTCGTGGAGCAAAGGCAAACAATATGTTAATGGTGTGTTGAAAGACAAAACATTAGTACAGATAGGGTGTTAATGGATTGAAAATTGAACAGTCACAAGTACAAACATGAAAAAAAAACAGTGGGCAAGCAAACTGAACAAACTAAGATGAAATAAAATAAAATAAACACAAAAAAAATAAAAAAAATACATATAAAAAGATGAAAAAGAAAAAATAACTAAAAATAAAAGCAAAATGGGGGGCCCGTCATGCTCTGAAATTATTGAACTCATTGTTCAGTCCAGCAGGCTGTAATGTGCCTAATCAGTAGATGAGATGCTGTTCCTCGAGCTTGCGTTGATGTTCACTGGAACACTGCAACAATCCCAGGACAGAGATGTGAGCATGAGAGCAGGGGGGGAGTGTTGAAATGGCAAGCAACCGGAAGCTCAGGGTTCAGCTTGCGGACTGAGCGGAGGCATTCCGCAAAGCGGTCACCCAGTCTGCGTTTGGTCTCCTCAATGTAGAGGAGACCACATTGTGAGCAGCAAATGCAGTATACGACATTGAAAGAAGTACAAGTAAATCGCTGCTTCACCTGAGAGGAGTGTTTGGGGCCTGGGATAGTGAGGAGAGAGGAGGTAAATGGGCAGGTATTACACCTCCTGCGATTGCAGGGGAAGGTGCCATGGGAAGGGGATGAGGTGGTGGGGGTAATGGAGGAGTGGACCAGGGTGTCACGGAGGGATCGATCCCTTCGGAATGCTGACAGGGGAAGGGAGGGGAAGGTGTGTTTGGTAGTGGCATCATGCTGAAGATGGCGGAAATGGCGGAGGATGATCCTTTGGATATGGAGGCTGCTGGGGTGAAAAATGAGGATAAGGGGAACCCTGTCGCGGTTCTGGGAGGGAGGGGAAGGGGTGAGGGTAGAGGTGCAGGAAATGGGCCGGACACGGTTGAGGGCCCTATCAACCACAGTGGGGGGGATTCCTCAGTTGAGGAAAAAGGAAGACATATCTGAAGCGCTGTCATGGAAGGTAGCATCATCAAAGCAGATGCCTCGGAGACGGAGAAACTGGGAGAATGGAATGGAGTCCTTACAGGAGCCAAGGTGTGAAGAAGTGTAGTCAAGGTAGCTGTGGGAGTCGGTGGGCTTATAATGTATATTAGCAGGCAGCCTATCCCCAGAGATGGAGATAGAGAAGTTGAGGAAGGGAAGGGAGGTGTCAGAGATGGACCACGTAAAGGTGAGAGAAGGGTGGAAATTAGAAGCAAAGTTGATAAAATTTTCCAGTTCGGGGCGGGAGCAGGAAACGGCACCGATACAGTCAGCATTGTACCGGAAAAAGAGTTGAGGGAGGGGGAAGGGACTCCTTCCTTCAAGTAAAAGGTGTTGCTATGGGTACCTGCGTGGGTCCAAGTTATGCCTGTCTTTTTGTGGGATATGTCAAACATCTGGGTGGCGCTGTGGTTAGCAGCACAGCCTCACAGCTCCAGCGACCTGGGTTCGATTCTGGGTACTGCCTGTGTGCAGTTTGCAAGTTCTTCCTGTGACCGCATGTGTTTTCGCCGGGTGCTCTGGTTTTCTCCCACAGCCAATGACTTGCAAGTTGATAGGTAAATTGGCCATTATAAATTGCCCCTAGTATAGGTAGGTGGTAGGGGAATTGAGGGATGGTGTGGATGTGGTAGGAATAAGGGATTAATGTAGGATTAGTATAAATGGGTGGTTGATGGTCGGCACAGACTTGGTGGGCCGAAGGACCTGTTTCAGTGCTGTATCTCTAAATAAATAAATTCTTTGTTCCAGTCCTACTCAGGCCCCCTTTTATTCATGTTTGTACTTGTGGCTGTTCAATTTTCCTTCCGTTAACACCCTATCTGTACTAATGTTTTGTCTTTCAACACACCATTAACATATTGTTTGCCTTTGCTCCACGAACTTCTGGTCAGCTATTCTGTGACCTTGTCCTATCTACACCTTCTCCTTTGTTATCTCTTGCCCCACCCCCACTTTACTTGCTTATAACCTTTCATATTTCTAATATTTGCCAGTTCTGAAGAAGGGTCACTGACCTGAAGTGTTAACTCTGCTTCCCTTTCCACAGATGCTGCCAGACCTGCTGAGTATTTCCAGCATTTCTTGTTTTTATTTCAGATTTCCAGCATCCGCAGTATTTTGCTTTTATTATTGCAGAGTGTATTTACTTGTGGGGAAGAGCAACATTTGTGGTCATCAATATAAGACAGTTACAGTGAAATCAAATAGGGAATTCAGAAGAAACTTCTTTACCCACAGAGTGATGAGAATGCAGAACTCACTACCACAGGGAGTGGTTGAGGCAAATAGTATAGATGCGTTTAAGGGGATGCTGGATAAAAACATGAGGGAGAAAGGAATAGAGAGTTATGCTGATAAAGTTAGATGAGGAAAGATGGAAGGAGGCTCGAGTGGGACATAAATGCCACACTGGACTGTTTGGGCTGAATGGCCTGTTTCTGTGCTATATATTCTATTTAATTTTATGTTGTTGGTGCCCTTGCAAATGCTAATGAGGGGCTTAACACAAAAGCAAAATATTGCAGATGTTGGAAATCTGACATATAAACAGAAAATGCTGGAAATATTCAGCAGGTCTGGCAGCATTGTGGAGAGAGAAACAGAATTAGTGTTTCAGGTCTGTGACCTTTCATCAGAACTGAGTAGAGTTAGAAAGTAAAGGGAGGAGAGTGAAAATAAGAACAAAAGGGAATGTATGTTTGGAAATTAGGAATAGCAAAAATCAGAAAACACTGGTGGGAGTAGTTTATAGGCCCTCTAACAATAGTTGTAGCGTTGGACAGAGTATTGAACAAGAAATTATTGGAGCTTGTCACAAAGGCAATGTAATAATTGTGGGGGAATTTAATCTTCATATAGACTGGGACAATGAAATTGGCAAGAGTGGTCTATGAGATGAATTTGTAGAATGTTTTTGGGATAGTTTCTTGGAGCAATACATTGTGAAACCAACTAGGGATAAAGCTATCTTAGATCTAGTATTGTGTAATGAAGCAGGGTTAATTAGTAATGTCATAATAAAACATCCACTGGGAAATAGTGATCATAATACCATTGAATTCCATGTTAAGTTTGAAAGTGACATACTCAAATCACAAACAAGAATCATAAACTTAAACAAAGCCAATTATGTCGGTATGGGGGAGAATTGGCTAAGGTAAATTGAGTAAATAGTCTAAAAGGTATAGCGGTAAATGAACAGTGGGAAATTTTTAAAGAAACAATTCAAAATGTTCAACAAAAATACATTCATTGAAAAACAAAAACTCAGCAAGAAAGACCCACCTGTGACTCATTCAGGAAATTAAAGATGGTATTAGATTAAAAGAAGAGGTTTACAATGGTGCAAAAAAGAGTAGTAAGTCTGAGGATTGGAAGTGTTTTAGAAATCAGCAAAGGGCCACCAAAAAGTTGATAAAAAGGAAAAAACAGAATAAGAGAATAAACTAGTCAGTAATATAAAAACAGATTGTAAGAGCTTTTATAGGTATATAAAAAGGAAGAGAGTAGCTAAAGTACATGCTGGTCCCTTGGAAGCAGAGACAGGAGAAATTATCATGGGGGAATGAGGAAATGGCAGAGACATTGAGCAAATATCATGTGTCTGTCTTCACTGTAGAAGACACAAGTTTCATACCCGAAATATACGGTAACCTAGGAGCCAAAACAAGAGTGAGGAAATTAATATCAACCGAGAAAAGGTATTGGATAAACTTAAGGGACTAAAATCTGACAAACCCCCGGGACCTTTTAACCTACACCATAGGGTTCTCAAAGAAATAACTGCAGAGATAGAGGATGCGCCAGCTATGATTTTCCAAAATTCCTTAGATTTGGGAACGGTCCCATCAGACTGGAAGTTGACAAATGTTACATTGCTTTTCAAGAAAGGAGGGAAAGAGAAAACAAGGAACTACAGGCCAGTTAGCCTAATATCAGTTGTTGGGAAAATGCTGGAATCTATTATTTATTACAGTATGATTAGAACAAGTCAACATGGTTTTACTAAAGGGAAATCCTGTTTGACAAATTTATTAGAGTTTTTTCGAGGATGTATCTAGTAGGGTAGATAAAGGGGAACCAGTATATGTAGTATACCTGGATTTCCAAAAGGCATTCAATAAGGTGCCATACAAAAGGTTGATAGGCAAGGTAAAGGCTCATGGAGTTGGGGTCATATATTAGCATGGATAGAGGATTCTGGACAGGAAGCAAAGAGTGGGCATAAACGGGGCATTTTCAAGTTGGCAGGCAGTAAATAGTGGAGTGCCGCAAGGATCTGTGCTGGGGCCTCAGCTATTTACAATCTATATTAATGGCTTAGATGAAGAGACAGAGAGTAATGTCTGTAAATTTGCTGATGATACAAAGGTAGGTGGAAAGGTAAGCTGTAGGGAGGACACAGAGAGACTGCAAAGAGATATAGACAGGTTAAGTGATTGGGCAACAAGATGGCAGATGGAGTATAATGTGGGGAAGTGTGAAGTATTCACTTTGGTCATAAGAATAGAAAAGCAGTATATTTTTTTAACAGGTGTGAAACTTGTAAGTGTTGATGTTCAAAGAGACTTGGGTGTGCTTGTACCAGGATCGCAGAAAGTTAACATGCAGGTGCAGCAAGCAATTAAGAAGGAAAATGGCATGTTGGCTTTTATTGCAAGGGGATTCGAGTACAGGAATAAAGAAATCTTGCTGCAGTTGTACCAGGTTTTGGTCAGACCACATCTGGAGTAATGTGTGCAGTTTTTATCTCCATATTTAAGAAAGGATATACTTGCATTGGAGGTGGTACAGCGAAGGTTCACTAAATTGGTCTCTGGGATGAAGGGGTTGTCTATGAAGAGAGGCTGAGTAAATTGAGCCTATATTCTCTGGAGTTTAGAAGAATGAGAGGCGATCTCATTGAAACGCACAAGACTCTGAAAGGGCTGGATAGGGTAGACACTGAGAGATTGTTCCCACTGGTCGAGGAATCTAAAGCATGAGGGCACAGTCTCAGGATAAGAGACTGATCATTTAGGACTGAGATCAGGAGAAATTACTTCACTCAAAGGGTTATAAATCTTTGGAATTCTCTATCCCAGAGGGTTGTGGATGCTCCATTGTTGAATACATTTAAGGCTGGGATAGACAGATTTTTGGTCTCTCAGGGAATCAAGGGATATGGTGAGCAGGCGGGAAAATGGAGTTGTAGCCTAAGATCAGCCATGATCATATTGAATGGCGGAGCAGACTTGATGGGCCATATGGTCTACTCCTGCTCCTAGTTCTTGCGTTCTTGGAAGGTCTGTGATGGGTTGGAGGGCAGGAGAGATTAAACGACAAAAGATTTCACAGTACAAAGGCAAAGGGAGCGGTAATGGGACAAGTGAAGAAACAAAAGATGTGAGTAGAGGAGGTGTGACTGGCAGGATAGCAGCTGGCTGAATGCAAAGTAAAGGAATTAAGGAAGAAACAAGAGGGAAAAAAAATTAATCCAGGAAAAAAAGTGAAACAAAATGAGGGAAGAGGTTATGATCGAAAATTGTTGAACTCAATGTTGAGTCCAGAAAGCTGTAATGTGCCCAGTTGAAAGATGAGGTGCTGTTTCTTGACCTTGTGTTGAGCTTCATTCATCAAGACTGAAGAAGGCCAAGGACAGAAAGATCAGTGTGAGAGCAAGGTGGAGAATTAAAAAGACAGGTGACTGGGAGCTCGGGATCATGCATGTGGTAAGAATGGAGGTGTTCTGCAAAGTGGTCACCCAGTCTGTGTTTAGTCTCCCCATTGCAGAGCAGATCACATCGTGAGCAGTGAATACAGTATAATAAATTGAAAGAAATACAAGTAAATCGCTGTTTCACTTGGAAGGACTGGTTGGGTGCTTAGATGGTGCGAAGGGAGGAGGTAAAAAAGCAGGTGTTGCATCTCCTGCTCTTGCATGGAAAGTTGCTGTAGGAAAGGGAGGGTGTGTTGGGGGTAACTGAGGTGTAGACCAGGGTGTCACGGAGGGAACGGTCCCTTTGGAATGCTGAAAGAGGAGAGGAAGATGTGTTTGGTGGTGGCATTCAACTGAAGGTGGCGGAATTGGCAGAGGATGATCTGTTGAATACAGAGGCTGCTGGGTTAGAAGGTGAGGACAAAGGGAAACCTATTGTTATTCTGGCAGGGAGGGAAAGGGTGAGAGCAGAAGTGTATGAAATAGAATGGACACGGTCGAGGGCCCTGTCAACCACGATGGGAGGGAATCCTAGATTGAGGAGAAAGGAAGACATATTGGAAGCACTAGTATGGAAGGTTGGATCATCTGAACATATGCGGCGGAGACGGAAAAACTGGGACAATGCAATCAAGCCCTTACAAGAAGCACAGTATGAAGAAGTGTCGGATAAGATAGCTGTGGGAGTCAGTGAGCTTATAGTGAAATAAGCGGAAAATACTGCGGATGCTGGAACTCTGAAATGAGAATAGAAAGTGCTGGAAATATTCAACAGGTCTGGCAGCATTTGTGAAGAGAGAAACAGAGTTAACATTTCAGGTCTGTGACCCTTCATCAGAACCCTGAAACATTAACTCTGCTTCTCTCTACACAAATGCTGCCAGACCTGCTGAGTATTTATGGAACTTTCTGTTCTCATTTCAGCTTATAGTGAATATTGGTTGATAGCCTATCTCCAGAAATAGAGACAGATATGTCAAGGAAAGGAAGGGAACAGTTGAATATGGACCATGTGAAGTTGAGAGAAGGGTGAAAATTGGAAACATGGTTGATGAAATGTTCCAGTTCAGGGCGAGAGTAGAAAGTGGCACCGATACAATCATCAATGTACCGGAAGAAGAGCAGAGGGAGGGTGCCTGAGTAGGACTGGAACAAAAAATGTTCCAAATATCCCACAAAAAGGCAGGCATAGCTAGGACCCATGCAGGTACCCATAGCAACACCTTTTAGTTGAAGAAAATGAGTGGAGTTGAAGGAGAATTTGTTCAATGTGAAAACAAGTTCAGCCAGGCAGAGGAGGATGGTGGTGGATGAGGACTGATTGAGCCTCTGTTCAGGGAAGAAGCGGAGAGCTCTCAGACCGTCCTGGTGGAGGATAGAGGTGTAGAGAGATTGGCCATTCATGGTGAAAAGGAGATGACTAGAGCCAGGAAACTGGAAACTGTTAGTGTGATGGGGGGCATCAGAACAGTCATGGATGTAGGTGGGAAGAGACTGAATAAGGGGAGACAAAATAGAGGCGAGATAGGAAGAAATCAGTTCATTGGGCAGGAACAGGCTGAAACGATGGGCTTGATATTAAGCCAGGTGGACGGGAGCTGGCCACCAACGTAAAAGTGGGTGGTGAATCCACTTCTGTCCAACCTGGGGATTCCACCCATATTCTATGGGTCCCTGGGCTGTAATTGTTCCAAGGCGGGACTTTCACCCGCTTGCAGGAGGATGTCCCGCCTCATTGAGCTGGCAACCAATCATTGGGCCGGCAGCTCTTAGTCCCAACAGCACCACTGGGAGCGGTGGCCACTGCTGGGACTGCATCCCAGCCGAGGACATGGAGCCACGACTGAAGGTATGTAAGGGTTGTCGAATGGCGGTGCAGGCTTGAAGGGCTGAATGGCCTACTCCTGCTCCTATTTTCCTATGTTTCTATGTCTTGCCGGGGAGATCGGTCGTGCCCTGGCAAGGCAAGGGTGGTCATTTGGGGGGAAGGGGTGGTTAGGGAAGCAGGTGCGGCCCTCAATCGGGCAGCCTGTGTCCGGTTGTCAGGCCCCCCACCCACCACTGCGCTGAGAGGCCACCAAGTATCACTGGGCGGCCTTTCATGTCTCCTGGACGCCCTTTCATGTCTCCTGGATGCCCGCTTACCATGGGTAAAATATCCGTGGAGGCAGGCAAAGGCCCTTAAGTGGCCGTTAAGTGGCCACTTTATGGCCTTGATTGGCCTGGGGTGGACAGCCCATTTCAGGCCTCCCCCCCCCCCCCCCCCCACCGGCCTACGTAAAGTGGGGCGGAGGCGGGAGCAGGCTGGGAAGGCCTCCCAGAGCCTCCCACTTTATTTTACGCCACCTCCCCCGCCACCATCCGGCTCGCTGGGGTGGTGTAAAATTCCAGCCGATGGGTCTATCAGGGCAGTCCTGTTTGTGGATCTTGGGAAAGAGGTAGAAGTGGGCTGTTCAGGTTGGGGGTCTATGAGGTTGGAGGCTGTGGCGGGAAGATCTCCAGAGGAGATGAGGTCAGAGATAGACTTCACAAGAAATCTGCGCTGCAATGAGGAGCACATCCATCATCACCCTCTTCTTGATATTAGCAAACCTCTTCCTCATTTTCAGCCAGGTGCAAGGGATCTGGGTGAATGCATAGACTCAGTCAGTGACCTCTTCCAATGCAGTTGTCACTTGTGACTTTACTGGTCGGTGTACATCAGCCTCAAGTAAGGTGACCCTCGCTTGGTGCACCTCCTGCAGCAGGAAAGGGATCATTGTCATCCACATAGCTCCACTATGCCACTCTGTTATTTACTGCTCTTTTCTGTCCCCAACACAACCTGTCCTTTATTGGCTAGCTGCAGCCTTACAAGAACTGCTCCTTCAATGTATTTTCTTAACCACCCCTCCGCCAAATACACTGCAGATCCAATAATATGTATAAGCTAGTTCTGTAACTACTCAAATGAAGTGAGGCGCTCCCATCATAAAATAGGCCAAGGTTAGCCCATTATGCTGCAGGGCTAGGCGAGCCTTTGCATTGCGTCAGCTCAACCCTATTTTTTTCCTAACCCTATTTTTTTCTTATCAGAATATTAGGGCTGTTATTACTGCTCATGAAACAGAGGCACAAAGACAGTTCCTTATATATAAGTGGCAATTGTGTGATCTACCACTCTCAGTGGGAAGTGGCACTCACAGGGAATGCATTTCAGGATATTGTGGACATGCAGCCTATGATTTTGCATCTGTTCCTATAGCTGATTGCTATTTAGTGCTTTGTCCTGGAAAGAGTACATGCATGGATATGAAAAGAAGATTGCATAAAACTCTGCTGTGATACCTCACACTGTTGAAAAGCATGCCAATAAACACTGTCCATATTGTCATGAACATGTGCTATGCTGAATGATTGTTTTAATCCATTGTTTGGAAACCTGAATTAAACTTTTAAAAAAAGCAGGAGACAAAGAACTTGAATTAAACTTTCAAAAGAAAACAACTAAAATGGCCACTACAATTTGCATCGAAATGCCTCACATAGTAATGTATCGAGGTAGAGACGAATTTTTGGTTAATCTCCCACCAGAACAATGACTTGCAGATTTTGAATGAGCTACCTGCCTCATCTCCATTAACAAGACATTCAAAGCCATCTTTTTAAAAATTTGTTCATGGGATGTGGGCATCCCTAAATGCCCTTGAGAAGGTGGTGGTGAGCTGCCTTCTTGGAACATTACCACTGGTGGAGACGAACCTCAAAGGGTAAACACTGAAACAATAGGACCCTGAGAGATTGGAATTTAGACATGATCTAATTAAATTGCAAAAGAGAGAATACATTGGACAATCATGTGACAGTCTTTCCATCTGTGTAAAAACTTGTAGATTCTTTTCACTACAGCAGACAAGCACCTGAGTATTGCCCAGTGCAAGACCCAAGTGGGGGTCTGTCTGTCTCTCCCGCTCTCCAGTCAATTCTGTAAGTTTGAACACTGCCTGCAGGCTGCAAAACCTCCAAGTCTATCATTGCTACATACAGAGACCCTGGGGAGAAAATCATCTGCATCACTGTCTCCAAGAAAACCCTGAGTCTCTACCAGCCAGAAACTTCAGGACCACGAGTTCAGCCGGAAGACAACTGAATTACAGTACTTCACAGACTATATATTCTTTTATTTGTTCTGGCCTCTAATCTAATCAATCTATTCTTCTTCACTCTGTAACCTATTTGTTTGTGTGTGTCAGTGTGTGTGTGTGTGTGTGTCTGTGTGAAAGTTGGGCATAGTTTATTATTTTACTTAGATCAGGTTTTGGTTTTAACTACAGTAAACGATCCTATTTCTTGTTTAAAGTCAAGAAAGCCTGTCAGATTGGTTCTTTTATGATCATAGTACATAACAGGGTTACACACTCACTGAATTGGTAGGCTGCAGTCACACAAGGAGAGGGACAAGAGGGGAGCCTTTCGACCCCTCCTTGCCTGATTGTAACGATATTCTAATTCACACCAAGTCCCGCTTATCCATCACCTCTGTACTCTCTGACCTACATTGGGTCCTGGTCCGGCAATGCCTTGATTTAAAAATTCACATCCTTTGGCTCAGTGCCAAATTTTGTTTGATAATGCTCCTGTGAAGTGCCTTGGGGCAAATTACCACCTTAAAGACACTTCATAAATTCATGTCATTGTAAGTTCATACATGAAGGATAGCTACTTGCTTAAGGTAACACAAGATGACTAACAGCCATAGAACCATACCTCAGCATGAGGCATTAATAAAGTTGAAATGAGTTGCACGCATCTCTCCAAAGACATTGGCCGGAATTTTACAGTGGGCGGACGGGAGCCGGACTCCGATGTAAATGTTGGTGGTGAACCCACTTCCGCCCAGCCTGGGGATCCGTCCCATATTTTACGGGTCCCCGAGCTTTAATTGGCCCAAGGCGGGACTCCAACCCACTTGAGGGAGGAGGTCCCACCTCAATAAGCTGCCGGCCAATCAGCGGGCTGGCAGCTCTTAGTCTCAGCAGCGCCACTGGGAGCTGTGGCCACTGCTGGGACTGCAGCCCAGCCGACCGAGGAGGATACGAAGGAGCTGGGACTGAAGATAAGTTTGGGTTGCCTCACCAGGGGAATTGGTCGTGCCCTGGTGAGGCTAGGGTGGTTGTTTGGGGGAGGCGGGTGTCTAGGATCCCAGGGTTGGATTGGGAGGCAGGGGTGGCCCTCAATTGGGCACCCTGTGCCCGACTGCCATGCGCACCCTCCCCGTCTTCGCCGGGGTGCGGAAAGGCCGGCAGCTCGAGCTGGGCGGCCTTTCAGTCCCCGGTACACCCGCCTGCCATGGGTAAAACACCCGTGGGGGTGGGCGAGGGCCCTTAAGTGGTCTTGATTCGCCTCGAGTGGGCGGGCTGTTTCCCACACCCCACCCCTCCCCGCCGGACCTCTGTAAACTTGGTCGGAGGCAGAATTGGGGCGGGTAGGCCTCCTGGAGCCTGCCGCTCAATTTTCCGCCGCCCCCATGCCACCAACCAAACCGCTGGGGCGGTGTAAAATTCTGGCCATTATCACCACATTAGCCACAGTGCTGCATGCGAACACATCCTTACTGGACAATATTTAGGACAGCACAGAAGATCTGAAATAAAATTATATACATATAGAATTTCAACTATGGTCAGATTCAAAGCACTGATATTTATTTTGATCAGATCCAGCATTAAAACTTCTCACCTCTTGAGCAGCCTTCCCCCTTTATGCAAAGGAATTACTGTAAATATGTTTTGAATCAAAGTAGCGGGAATATTGACCTTTTGGAAAAATTATATCCTAAGTGGACTGTGGAACGCACTGCCATATAGAGCACCTAAAGTTCCAAATAACATTTGACAAGGTGCCGCGTGAAAGGCTACTAGTTAGAGTGATGGGGATTAAGGGTAAATCTTTGGAATGGATAAGAAATTGGCTGAAGGATGGAAAACAGAGAGTACTAGTTAAAGGAGTTATCAAGTTAGCGGGAAGTGCCTCATGGAATGTGCTGAGGACCCCTACTGCTTCTAATTCACATTAAGAACTTGGATTCAGAAACTGAATACAAAATTAGTCACATTTACAGACAATACCAACTGGTAGGTTCAATTGAATCTGAGTCATAGAGTCAGAGAGTTATACAGGACAGAAACAGGCCTTTCGGCCCATCGTGTCTGTGCCGGTCATCAAGCACCTATCTATTCTAATCCCATTTTCCAGCACTTGGCCCGTAGCCTTGTATGCTATGGCGTTTCAAGTACTCATCTAAATACTTCTTAAATGTTGTCAGGGCGCCTGCCTCTACCACCCCCTTCAGGTGTGTGTCCCAGATTCCAACCACCCTCTGCGTGAAAAGAAATTTCCTCAAATCCCCTCTAAACCTCCTGCCCCTTACCTTAAATCTATGCCCCCTGATTATTGACCCCTCTGCTAAGGGAAAAAGTTTCTTCCTATCTACCTATCTTTGCCCCTCATAATTTTGTATACCTCAATCAGGGCCCCCCCTCAGCCTTCTCGGCTATAAGGAAAACCCTAGCCTATCCAGTCTCTCTTCATAGCTGAAATGCTTCAGCCCAGGCAACATGCTGATGCATCTCCTCTGCACCCTCTCCAGTGTAATCACATCCTTTTTATAGTGTGACGATCAGAACTGTACACAGTACTCCATCTGCGGCCTAACTAGCATTTTATACAGCTCCATCATAACCTCCCTGCTCTTATATTCTATGCCTCAGCTAATAAAGGCAAGTATCCCGTATGCCTTGCTAACCATCTTATCTATCTGTGCTGCTGCCTTCAGTGATCTATGGACAAGTACACAAAGGTCCCTCTGACCCTCTGTACTTCCTAGGGTCGGTCCTACCATCCATTGTATATTCCCTTGCCTTGTTAGTCCTTCCAAAATGCATCACCTCACACTTCTCAGGATTAAATTCCATTTGCCACTGCTCTGTCCATCTTACCAGTCCATCTATATCGTCCTGTAATCTAAGGCTTTCCTCCTCACTATTTACGACACCACCAATTTTCATGTCATCTGCGAACTTACTGATCATACCTCCTATATTCATGCCTAAATCATTAATGTACACTACAAACAGCAAGGGTCCAAGCACTGATCCCTGCAGTACACTACTGGTCACAGGCTTCTAATCGCAGAAACAACCCTCGACCGTCACCCTCTGCCTCCTGCCACCATGCCAATTTTGGATCCAATTTGCCAAATTGCCCTGGATCCCATGGGCTCTTACCTTCTTGACCAATCTCCCATGCAGGACCTTATCAAGAGCCTTACTGAAGTCCATGTAGACTACATCAACTGCTTTACCCTCATCTAAACACCTAGTCATCTCCTCGAAAAATTCAATCAAATTTGTTAGACATGCTCTCCCCCTGACAAAGCCATGCTGACTATCCTTGATTAACCCCTGTCTCTACAAGTGGAGATTAATCCTGTCCCTCAGAATTTTTTCCAATAGTTTCCCTACCACTGATGTTAGACTCGCTGGCCTGTAATTACCTGGTTTATTCCTACTACCCTTCTTGAATAATGGCACCACATTTGCTGTCCTCCAGTCCTCTGGCACCTCTCATGGCCAGAGAGGATTTGAAAATCTGTGTCAGAGCCCCTGCTATCTCCTCCCTTGCCTCACATAGCAGCCTGGGATACATCTCATCTGGGCCTGGGAATTATCCACTTTTAAGCCCACTAAAGCTGCTAATACCTCCTCCTATTCTATGCTAATTTGTTCATGTACATCACAATCCCCCTCCCTGATCTCTACACCTACATCGTCCTTCTCCATAGTGAACACAGATGAAAAGTAATAATTTAAAACCTCACCTGCATCCTCCGGCTCCACACACAGATTGCCACTTTGGTCCCCAATGGGCCCTACTCTTTCCCTGGTTATCCTCTTGCCCTTAATATACTTATAAAACGCCCTGGGATTTTCCTTTATCTTGCCTGCCAGTGTTTTTTCATGCCCCCTCTTTGCTCTCCTAATTACTTTTTTAAGTACCCTCCTACACTTTCTATACTCCGCTAGGGCCTCTGCTGTTTTCAGCCCTCTGAATCTGCCATAAGTCTCTTTTTTTTCCTTATGCAATCCTCTATATCCCTTGACATCCAGTGTCCCCTGGACTTGTTGGTCCTACCCTTTACCGTTACATGTTGGCCCTGAACTCGCACTGTTTCCTTTTTGAATAACTCCCACTGTCTGATGTAGACTTTCCTACAAGTAGCTGCTCCTGGTTCACTTTGGCCAGATCCTGAGGAAGTAACACAGCAATTACAAATTGAGTGAGTTAAAATATGACAGATGAAATTTATTATAGACAAGTCTAAAATGCCACACATTGCAAGAAAGAATAGTTGACGCACATACTCCATGAATGGTATTGAAATAGCTAGAGATAAAGTTGAAAGAGATCTAAGAGCCTTAATAGACTCAGTTTTTAATATGTCTAAAGCACTACAGTGCAACACAATAGATAGAATGCTGCAATATTATATGATAACAGTGGAGTACAGGTCAGAGGAATTGTGTTTAAATATTCTGGTGCGACTACACGGTACAAACTGTGACTGGAGAAAGTTGGGCCGGAATTTTACATCCCCCTCAAAGAAAAGGAATGTGGCGGGGGATGGGCATAAAATGGAACGGGAGGCTTGGGGTGCACTTCCTGACTCGCTCCAGCCACCACTGCCATTTGTGCAGGGCGGCGGCAGCATAAAATGGCCTGCCTGCCCCAGACGAACCAAGGCTCTTAAGTGGCCACTTAACAGCCACTTAAGGGCCTCTGCCCGCCGCCACGGGGATTTTACCTGTGGCTGGTCAGGCAGCCCAGATGTGAGAGAAGCCGCCTGACGAAAGCAGGCAGCTCTCTGACAGCCTGGAGGGGGGGATCCCTATCATCAGGCCCCTATGCCCGACGGAAGGCCGCCTGGCTGCCCCAACCACCTCCAACACCCAACTCACCCACCTCGTCCCCCCATTCGACCACCCTTGCCTCGCAGGGGCTCGACCAATCATCCCCGACGAGGCTCCAAAAACTTACCTTCGTTCCGGGCTCCCCGACATCTTCACTGCGGTGGCTGGGCTGCAGTCCCAGCAGTGGTCACCACTCCCAGTGGTACTGCTGGGACTAAGAGCTGCCGGCCCGCTGCATGGCCGGCAGCTCCATTAGGTGGGACTTCCTGCCTCAAGTGGGTGGAAGTCCCGCCTTAGACCACTTAAAGGCCGAGGAACCGCAAAATGCAGATTGGATCCCCAGGCCAGGCGGAGGCGGTTCGCCACTGACTTTTCAGTCGGTGGATGGGAGCCGTCCACTGAGGGAAAATTCCCAGCCATAGTCTTTTCATCCTTAAAACAGATTGCCTGAGGTGATCTCGTGTAGCTATGCAAGATAGTAAATGGTAGATATGGAAAATTAACTCCAAATTAACTCAGCTAAGACAAAAAAATACAGGCTTAAACTAGTGAAAGGTAAATTTAGAATTAAGGTCATAAAATTCTTCACACAAATATTGAACACATAAAATGACCATCTGGGTAGAGCAATGGAGGCTAAAAGACTGAAATCATATAAGATATAAAATTGTGGGCTGCAATTTATATTTCAGCTGCTGTAACCTGCGATGGACGTTAACAATGGCAGTCCGCCCGCGCGGACCGCAGGTCGCGGAGTTGCCGCGCTATTCAGCACGGCGGCTCATTTAAATGGCCAAGGCGAAACGCTCACCCTGATGATGTGGAGGGGATGGGCTGTCCATCACCGGCAATGGTGTCAGCAACCTTTGCACAGGCACTGATGCCATTTTTAAAGGGCTTCGAGCCCTTCTATTTAATTTAAATATTTAAAGGAAGAGGTTACAAAAAATTTGAAAAACGTTTAATTTTCCCCTCTCCCACTCCCCCAATAGCCAAGCAATTAATTACTTGCCCTCTTCCCCCCCAAAACACTTCCCTTGTCCACCTGACCTTCCCCCCCCCCCCCCCGCCCCCATGTACATAAACTTTAAACTCTAACCCTTCCCACCGTCCCCTAAACCAATGAATTTAGTTTGACCCTGCTCCCCCACTGTCCCGCACTAAGAAACTTACCTGCTCCCCCCTCCTCACTATTGTTCCGCCTCGGTTCCCCGGACAGGGACCCGAAGGTACGGGAGTACCCACTACTGGCATCAATATTGCAGCGGGATGGAAGGCGGAGGCGCAGATTTGATTAATTCATTACTTTTAATGGATTTAAATATGTTAATAGGTGTACCACTGCCAAGCGGCCGGGGGGGTGCGGGGCAGCGCCAAGAGGCCTCCCCGCCGTCAGCAATATTGGGCCGGGCCTCCCCAGTGTCGAGGCCCATGGCGGGCCTCTGCCGGAGACATTTTCTGGCCCCCTTCCCCCTGCCACGACACTCAACATTGGAGGTCTATAAAATTCAGCTCTGTATGTTGTGTTGAGAACTTTAGACTCTTTCTGGGTGGATCAGCTAAGATGGCTGAATGGCCTTCCTTATCTGTATTCATCCTGTGATCTCGTGAAAGGGACAGGCTATCTTTGGCCTGGTCCTGAATCAGCATTTTCTGAAAATAAAACATCAACTTTAGAAAGAGCCAAAACCTTGGACAAAGATTTGTACTCACCCTAATAATTCTATCTTTTATTTTTTTCCTCTGTTCTGTCCTGAGTTGCACTGACTCTTCCAGAGATGTCATTCCATATTGAGCGTACAGATCACAAGGTGGCAGCTGAAGCATTATTTTAGCTCTCAGCACTCTGGGCTAGGAAGGGAAAGAATTGACCAAGGCTCCTGCTCCTCATTGCTGTCCTGTTAGAAAACAAGTGTATAAATTGTCACTTGGTAATACAGAACGTGAGTATTGCTGAAAACAGAGACATGCTGTTGAAGCTTTTCATCTTGCACTCATCAGGACAGATGCAAGAATGCCAAATTTTAAAGGGAGGAACAATTTATACTGCATGAGAAAAGGGTGCTTATTGGTTGGCAAGTTGACTGATCAGTCGAGGGGTTGCCATGGAGAATGCACTAGGGAACTATTGCCCCTGCTTTTGTTTAATTCAAAAAAGGCACACACCTGGACGTTCCTTTGCCTGCAGAGGATAGGTCCCTGCGTATGAATATATATATCTTCTAGCAACCATGGCCGTACGCCAAAGAGCTGCCGCGATTCCAAGCACGGTGGCTCATTTAAATATCTGGGGTAGGCTGCACCCCCCTCCCCCCGATCACATGGAGGGGCTAGGCTGTTCGTCTGTGGCAATGGTGTTAGCTGCCTGTGCGCTGGCGCTGACGCCATTTTTAGAGGGCTGTTAGCCCTACTGGCAAATTTAAATATTTAAAGAAATATTTATTGAAATTAAATAAATATATCTCTTTTGCCCCTCTGCCACCACCCCAATAACAATTAAATTAACTATTTGCTCTTCCCCCCGCCTCCAAAACACTTACCTTTACCATCTGACCTCCCCCCAACTGCACAAACTTTAAACTATAACCCTTCTCACCATCCCCTACACCCATGACAATAATCTGACCCTGTCCCCCCTCTCCTGCACTGAGAAACTTACCTCCTCCCCATTCCCCACCAGTGTTGCGCCTCGTTTCCCCGGACGGAGGTCAGAAGGTGGGGCAGTGCCGGCCACCGGGGTGAAGATTATGGTGGGACTTCAGGAGGCAACGGGATAGTGATTAATACAGGTATTTTAATTGATTTAAATATTTAAATTGCGGTCCCGTCGCCGAGCGGCAGGGATGGGGCCGCCACGCGGTCTCACCACCGCTGGCAATATCGGGCTGGGCCCTGCTGGCGTCGAGGTCTGTGGCGGTCCTCATCCAGGGCCATCTTCAGGCCCACCCGCCACAGATCCCAACGTGAGGGCTTTATAGATTCCAGCCCCATAAGTGAGCCACATTGCGAGCCCGACTGATAATTTTAAATAGTTCCCTGATGCATTCTCCATGGCAACACCTCGACTAATCAGAGTCGACTTGCCAATCAATCAGCACCCTTTTCTTGTGCAGTATAAACTGTTGCTCCCTTTGAAATTTAGCATTTTTGCATCGGTCCTGATGAGTGCAAGATGAACAGCTTTGACAGCACGTCTCTTTTTTCAGTAATACTCAAGTGTATAAATGGCAGATGAGGACTGGTCGTGCTTGATTAATGCCAGTTGTTGTTGTTGTGGTGCCCCTCACAGTTGAATAGATTGTTACTCTGTGGTAGCATAAGGTGTTCGAGGGCTACAGAATGAACCATAGCACAAGTGGTGCCTTCAGGATAGGAGGGAAGAAAAATGGAGAGGAGAAGTCAGAAACTTAAAATACTTTTTGGGGATAAAATCAAAATTAAAAAAAATACATTTTATAAACATGGAACACAAATTGTATTTCTAATTTTTTGCAGCCAGCCTATTTGACCAGAATTCTGATTTGTTATTTAAATGATCGGTATCCTTACTTATGAAACCTACTCATGCAGTTAGTAATTACTGAGTTAACGATATATAACTTAATATAGTCTTTCTGAATTGGAGATAAGAAGCCTGTGTGTATTCCATTTGCCTCTTGCTTGGAAGGTAAAATCCTTTATCTTATCTTCATCTCCACACAACAACTAGGCTCTCTCCAATTCAGCCCTAATCTCCTTAGTAAATAATACTGATATTTTTCACCATAACCAAAAGGGGCCTGCCAGATTTTTGTGATAACAGCTCTCATTTACAAACCATTCTCTGTCAGACCTGAGGTGATTTCTGTTAATCTCTCTAACTCATCTGAAAGGAGGTTTTTTTTTTAATATTTTCATGACAGATTTGTCATTGCCAAAAAGAAAGGGAGAAAAAAAATGCAATCCTTTTTAGCACTGACAATTTCTTTAAGAAGATAACCCACAAAGAAATGCAGGATATCTGTTCAATTAGGCTATGGTTCCACAGCAACTGGAGAAAAAGTCATCTCGGAATTGTACATGTTTATTGACGGATATACTTCCAATTATTTAACAGAAATCTGGTTGCTTGCTGATGTACCGGACATCAAGCATGTATCTTTTCGGCCATTGAAAGTTTAAATTAAGTCAGAAAACTCATTTCTTCCTCCCAGCTGATTTCTTGCAAACAAACAACTGATTGCAAAAGTACCTGAAATATCCTTTATTTACCCTATTCTAACCTTGCCTGCCTGACAGGAATAGGGTAGAGGAGGTAGTCAAAATGCCAGTTTTCCTGATACATTCATGCCCACTGCCATTTTAACCTCCTAGTTTTGGGTAGCATCATGGCTGTCAGATATAGGCAGGTAGGGGGCCAGAATAATAGTTAAATATTATCAATAGGCTTAAAACAATGAAAGATCCCTGGAGTAACAGGCCGAGCTGGCAGATGGAGTGCAGATTTACGCAGCTGAATGTAAAGTCCTGATTTTCTACTAATGGCAAAAATGATCTTGAGCCTTTAAGAAGCCTTGAGCAACCCAAGACCTCGGATCCCATATATGCACTTTTTATGGATGAGGTGGATAGGATCTTGAAAAATAAGCACTTAAGTTCAATTCCACAAATAGCTGAACAAAAAAAAATTGAAATAAGTGGGAAATGTACAGCAGTTAGTGGCAGGAAGCCCAAATGAATCAGGCAAACATCCAACATCAGGGAAGAGGTTACCATTGCAGTGCCTGTTTTGTACAGAATTGAGCATTTGGAGAGCTGTTCAGATTCTCCATCTGCATTATGGGTGTTAGTGCAATTAAAACATCATAGTGAGCCCAGCATACGACTGGTCAGTAGGTTAACCAGGTCTCAGGCTCCAGGTTTCAGTCCTGCAATAGATTTTCCTACAATTGTGCTGACACAGTGCACTTTCAACCCAATCATGCCAAAAATTACCATCATTAAACATATGGGCCCTGAAATCCCTGGCCTGGAAAAGTAGAAGAGGGCATAAATCAGGTGGGGCACAGGGGCTGGAGTTGGGATGGGACCTGACTCTAAATTCCAATTGGCATGGGTGGGCTTAAGAAGAGTCTGCTCACTTCCATTCTGACATACTCAAAGAGGTGGGATTAATAGGATAACGTTTCCTGCTGAAATCCCACAATTGCGCTTTTCCTACAGCAGCAATAGTATGCCTGTATGTAACAGATGCACATACTATACCAATATGGAATTGGGAGCCTTTAGAACCAGAGAAGGCAACTCAGCAACTACAAAATGAATTGGGCAAAATAAAGACTGCCTGTAATTAAACAAATCTATGAACTCTCTCTCATGGCTCAGATAGTACATTATCCAATGTTGAACTGATTATATAACCAGGAAGGTATGTTTAGGACCCACAAAGAATGTTAGTCATCCGCTAATGCAAACTTGGCCTTAAAATTAGGGAAACATATTCCTTGAAATGCTGTTGTGTGTTACTTATTGTTTGTTGCAAGGGGAATTGAATCCAAACATACGAACCGACCCCTCATGGCTGATCTGATTGTAACCTCGACTCCCACCTACCCCCGATAACCTTTCACCCCCTTGCTTATCAAGAATCTATCTAGCTCTGTCTTAAAAATATTTAAAGATTCTACTTCCACTGCCTTTTGACGAAGAGAGTTCCAACGACTCACGACCCTCAGAGAAAATATTTCTCCTCATCTCTGTCTTACATAGGCGACCCCTTATTTTTAAATAGTGACCCCTAGTTCTAGATTTTCCCACAAGAGGAAACATCCTTTCCAAATTCACCCTGTCAAGACCCCTCAGGATCTTATCTGTTACAACCAAGTCGCCCCTTACTCTTCTAAACTCGAGCGGATACAAGCCTAGCCTATCCAACCTTTCCTCATAAGACAACTCACCCATTCCAGTTATTAGTCTGGTAATGCTTCCAACGCATTTACATCCTTCCTTAAATAAGGAGACCAATGCTGTACACAGTACTCCAGATGTGGTCTCACCAATGCCCTGTATAACTTTTGTATTCAACTCCCCTTGCAATAAATGATAACATTCAATTAGCTTTCCTAATTACTCGCTGAACCTGCATACTAACCTTTTGTGATTCATGCACTAAGACACCCAGATCACTCTGTGTCTCCAAGCTCTGCAATCTCTCACCATTTAGATAATATGCTTATTTTTTATTCTTCCTGCCAAAATGGACAATTTCACATTTTCCCACATTATACTCCATTTGCCATATCTTTGCCCACTCACTTAACCTATCTATATCACTTTGTAGCCTCCTTATGTCCTCTTCACAACTTATTTACTACCTACAGGTCTGGCAGCATCTGTGGAAAGAGAAGCAGAGTTAACGTTTCGGGTCAGTGACCCTTCTTCGGAGTTCCGAAGAAGGGTCACTGACCCGAAACGTTAACTCTGCTTCTCTTTCCACAGATGCTGCCAGACCTGCTGAGTGAATCCAGCATTTCTTGTTTTTGTTTCAGATTTCCAGCATCCGCAGTATTTTGCTTTTATTTACTACCTATCTTTATGTCATCAGCAAATTTAGCAACCATACCTTCGGTCCCTTCATCCAGGTCATGTAAATAAATTGTAAAAAGTTGAGGCCCCAGCACTGATCCTTGCAGTCCACCACTTGTTATATCTTGCCAACCAGAAAATGACCCATTTATGCCTGCTCTCTGTTTCCTGTTAGCTAGCCAATCTTCTATCCATGGCAAAATGTTATCCCATACACCATGAGCTTTTATTTTCAGCAATAACTTTTGATGTGGCATCTTATCAAATGCCTTCTGGAAATCTAAGTACAGTACATCCACCAGATCCCCTTTATCCACAGCACATGTTACTTCTTCAAAGAACGTCAATAAATTGGTTAAACATGATTTCTCTTTCACAAAACCATGCTGGCTCTGCCTGATTACCTTGAATTTTTCTAAGTGCCCTGCTATAACATCTTTAATAATAGCTTCTAACATTTTCCCTATGACAGATGTTAATCTAACTGGCCTGTAGCTTCCTGCTTTCTGTCTGCCTCCCTTTTTGAATAAAGGAGTTACATTGGCTATTTTCCTATCTAATGGAAACTTCCCTGAATCTTGGAAAAGTAAAACCAACGCATCGACTATCTCACTAGCCACTTCTTTTAGGACCTTAGGAAGAAGTCCATCAGGACCTGGGGACTTGTCAGCCCGCAGCTCCAACAATTTGTTCAGTACCACTTCACTGGTGATTGTAATTTTCTTGAGTTCCTCTCTCCTTTCCATTTCCTGATTTACAGCTATTTTTAGGATGTTATTTGTATCCTCAATAGTGAAGACCAATGCAAAATACCTGTTCAGTTCAATAAAAGCAAAATACTGCGGATGCTGGAAATCTGAAATAAAAACAAGAAATGCTGGAGATACTCAGCAGGTCTGGCAGCATTGTGGAAAGAGAAGCAGAGTTAACGTTTCGGGTCAGTGACCCTTCTTCGGAACGGTTCCGAACTTCAGTTCCGAAGAAGGGTCACTGACCCAAAACGTTAACTCTGCTTCTCTTTCCACAGATGCTGCCAGACCTGCTGAGTATCTCCAGCATTTCTTGTTTTTATACCTGTTCAGTTCATCTGTCTCTGGTCTCCAAAACAGGTTCCAGCCAAAACTGGTCTTTTCTTGCAAAAGAGAAGCTAAGAAACACTTCAGCAGCCAGTCATGTGACAGTCATTTCCCTCTGCTGAGTGGTTTGGAAAAACAGATTGCTTTGCAATTGCCCCACCTAGTTCAGCATTCACTGTTCCCAGAGAAATCCTTTTCTCGGTCTTAAAGGCACACATCTCTTTGTTTTTTTTTAAAACAAAGCACTTGTAACATCAAGCCATGACCTTCTTGAATGGCAGAACACATTTGAGGGGTTGTGTGGCCTACTCCTGCTCCTAATTCATATGGTCATAGTGCTTTTGTAGGACGTTGCTCAGTTAAAATAATGACAAAGTAATTCATACAGAAGTGCTAAATGTGCATTTGTTAGTAATGCATTGAATATGTTCAAGGCATCATACAACAAAATAAAATGCTTTTAGTTCATAGAATTTTGAAACTCATTTAAAGAAACAAATTGTCACACGTCATGTTTGATTATCATGTTGACCTTTTCTGATGTATGATGTCACAACCTCAGGTACCTTGCCTGAATTACCATTTGTACACTGAGATAGTGCATAACAGCAGCCTATTCAACCAGGCAGGGGCAAAACAGCCGCATCTGATCCACTTGATATTAACAATGCCCAGTGGGTGGTCAAGGGATAGTAATCTGGAGCTGGATCCAGTCTTATTCTCCCCTTCTTGACCAAGAGCATTAAGGACAATTCTACTATGCCTACTGCCACTTTGGCTGTACTCAGGATCCGCTGCCCAGACCAGGGATTGAACTTGGCACTTTCCTGGTTATATATTTTGCTTTACATTAGACAATGTACTTATCTGAGCGGTGAGAGAGAGAGCACCAAGATTTGTTTAATTATAAGCAGTCGATATATCAGCATTAAACAATTGAATATATTTCATTAAAGTCATTTCTAGCTTATCTGTGATTCTGCCCCCACTTAACCAGATAAAACTCTGAACATTTTAGTAGGTGCGTCATCCACTTCTGATTTTACTATAGATCTGAATCATTTATTAATTCACACAGTAAATTGTAATATGAAACAGCTTGTAAGTGCTAAGAGATAAGACAATTATGACATACTTTATACATACTACATACTCTCTAAGCTGTTAAAAAGGCTTTGCTTTTCACCATAATGAAACATTAATACAGAAAGAGAAAAGAAGCAAGAATGAAGTTTAAAGTAAGCAAAACCTCTGTGGCTTTGAAAGAAATCAGGAATTTATGACCATCAGTCATTCTTATAAAGGCTGAAATGCATACAAATAAAATAGTTCCACAGCACATTAGAAACTGTTATTATTTAAAAGCCAGCTTTGAAATAGCAACAAGCATCAATTTCATTTCCCAACAATATGATTTAAAAACATACATCCAACATGAATATTTATTTAGGCTTTGCTTTGCAGTGGACTCAGTTTAGCCCTCTGACCCGAACTTGAAATATGCTGGTAGCTCCAATAGTGTGACAAGCCTGAATGTGTTCAGAAAATAGCTATGAAGCTCTGTAACAATGCAGTACTGAACAGTTGGGAGATGACTGACAATTTCTGGGCGAGTACCCCTAATATATAAGCTTTCATTTTCTCCATGAATGAATTTCATTATGGCCAGAGATCTCTCTTGGATGGATGCTTCATGTTAGAATGTTTTCTTGCAATTCAAATGCTCAGATGTGCCGTCAGCCCTAAAATAAAATGCAACTTTGCTCATGGAGCCTGTCTGCTTAATAGTTCCTTCATAATGTTGGTTGTGGGGGTGGTGGAAATGAAAGTAAGAAGTGAGACTGAAAGCATTTTAACCCTTACTGGAGCAAAGTTTTTTTTATTAAAACTGTTAAAATTATTATGTCACAATTTGATATATTATATCAGACATATTTACCTGCCTTTTACATACTTTTCATGTGACAGCTTATGGTCAAGCTGAAATCTGAATACTATGAAACATGTAAGAGGGCGTTTTTAACTGGCAGAGGTTTTTAAGCAGGCAGTGAGTGGAGTGGACAGTGCCTCCGACTGGCGCCATCAGTAAGTTGATTTTAACTGATGGACCTGGTTGCAAGCAAGTGTCGTTGCCCTCTATCTTCTACTCCTTCCTTGCCTTCATCTGAGTCTTCCTCGTCAGATGAGGGGAGGTCTTCTTGCTGTTCTTCCTCCACGTGTATTCCTTGTTTCACTGTGAAGTTGTGCAACGTGCAGCACACTAGCACAATACAGCAGGTTATCTGTGGGCTGTACTGCAGTGAACTTCTGGACCTATCCAAATACAAAAGCTTGCTTTAGGGGCCCAACTGTATACTCAATGAACTGACAAAAATGGGCAGTGGTGAACTATTTAATGCATTACTGGACTACAGATTGACTGATGTACAAAAGATCACCTGTTGCAATCTACAAGGAGCCAGAAGCAAAGAATTTATGGGCAGTGGTGACTTTTATTACCACTAACATGGCCACCTAATCTAATGGGCTCTAGGTCTTGTTTCAGAAAGCTGCACAGGTCTGTGACAGCCTGTCTGGAGAAACACAGTTCCTCATGTACTACTCCTCAGACAATTCCATGAAAGGAACTACAGGCTTTTAAATCCTATGGATCCTCTCCCATGTGGTTTCCTGAGAGGTCCAGACGCTTGCTCCTTGTGTTTGGCCAGCTGACTTCTACTGCTACTTCTCTTACTTCTTTTCATGCAACCAAACTGGAGTACCAAGAACGACAGCTGTCATATATTTATTGAGAGAATAGATTCAAAATAAACATGTAAAATAGCAATCTCCAAGTCAAACCCTCCTGTAGAAATACAAAATCTTTATAGCAAACAGATACCAATGACCTGAACACCTGCCCCTTTAAATACTGCTTACAATTGTCATTGGGAAACAAATCCCGCTAGATTTTACTCAGGGGTTCTGCACTGCTGGGACTTCCAGCTTTGCATGTTAAAATTGCATCGGCATCCTAATGACATCATAGGATCCAATTTGCATGTAGTAATAAGACTCTCATCTGGTTCTGGCAGATACCTCAGATGTCTAAAGACAAGCTGTATGGTTAAGATGACGGCAGACAAGAATCAAGTGGAGAATGAGGCATTTAGTCTTATGATGCAATTTCAACTCTGCTCCTGCCCCGTTTCTATTGAGCAGGGGAGATAATATATATAAGATTCTTACATTTTCATACACTACGAATGCTCTTCGTATATCTGTCTCAAACTCCTGTAAAGGATACAAGAAAAAAGCTTTTTATCTGGTCGGCAACCTCTGATACATTTTGCCTGTAATCTTGATCTCTCTCACACACAGTTGTAGCCTTACTGATGTCTCTGTATTTTATCAACATTACAATGGTTAGTGATTCACTGATCTATCCTCTTCTGTTCCTTTTACTGTGCTCTCCCAGCGTGCTCATTGTATTGAAATCAAAATGATGCTGTGATCTGTTACTACAAGGAGCATATCACGGAAATTCAGAACCTACATGCCTGCCATTTCCCGAGATTCCCCTCTTGCAAGTGCCACCCCCCCACTGGGAGTGATGGATTATAGAATCACCTCTTAAGACCCATTGAACTGCTTCCTATTCTAACTCATCATTTCCCAGGGCCTCAAAAGCTGTGAATTCCCATACCTCTCTGCTTTCCTTTCCTCTTGCAATCTATGTGCTTTTAAAACCAGCAATTGGCATCACATAACTACTGCTGCTTGACTTATCATCTCTCCCACTCTTTTTAACCTAAGTCATAGCTTGCACTGTTGAGATTGGCCCTTCACCTAGGTTTCTCAGTAGAGAAAGAAAGATTGATCAAGTATAACTTAGAAAAGGAGCATCAAGGTTCTTTCTGAAAATTAAATTGTGATATCAAATTATGAAGAAGTAAGTATCTTTTTGTTTGTCCTGTTATCTTTCCCCCATTATTTTTGTTTAAGTAGCGAGCATTGACAACATCAGTAGGGGATTGAGATGGAGGAGTTATTGGACGGAATTTTCTCAACTCTGTGGACTGGCGGTGGGATCCTGAACAACATTTTACCGGTGGCAGCCAATTAAGAGGCCACACCAGGACTGCTGTCCAATTGAGGATGAAGGCCAATCAGTGGGCTGGCAACTCAGCAGCCTTGGCAGGACCACTGATAGAGGTATCTGCTGCTGAGAGTGCAGGAAGAAGAAGAGGACGCCTACATTTGAGGCACCCGTGAAGGCCATGTAAATTTTTTCATTTAATGTGTCAGGTCCAGGCAGGCAGACCCTGCGATAGGAGGAGTGAACCGTCGACTCCTGCGTGGATCATGGAGTGGCCATAAAGGAGGGCCTCCCCCCACCCCTGGAATCCACTGGGAAGCTGCCATGATTATCTGGCGATCTCCCCACATGGCGGGCGCCCATCCCAACACTGATAAAATGCGGGCGGAGGTGGGAAGTGGCCCTTAATGGGCCTATTAAGTGGTCTTCAGAGGGCAGGTAAGATCCAGCCCATTGAGCCTGGTGGCATACAGGAGTTGATTAACATGCAGAGATGATTTGGCACAATCACTGAGGTATCTGGGAATTAATGAGTGTATTTGAACTGCCTCCAGGTGTCAATAGTATTAAGTTTATTTCTTTCTTGTTCTCCCTTTCAATTCTCTCCTCTCCTCTTCTAAAATTACTCATGCTAGGAAATGTTTCCATGGGTAATAATTTCCTCTTTAACTTTGCCCAAGTAGTTACTTTTTTAAATGCAGGAACACAGATAATGAGCGTCAGCAGGCTGTTCAATCACAGAGAGTATCACAAGTAAGACCTATCCTGTGTTACACCATATCCACACACATTCGCCTTCCAGTAGGAGTCACTGAATAGTGATCAGAAGCAGAAACATGACCTAATTTTCTCCTCACTAGTCCAGGATAGAGTCATAGAGTCATACAGCGAAAGAGGCCCTTCGGCCCATCGTGTCTGTGCCAGCCATCAAGCACCTATCTACTCTAATCCCATTTTCAGCCTTGTATGCTATGGCGTTTCAAGTGCTCATCTAAATGCTTCTTAAATGTTGTGAGGATTCTTGGCTCTACCACCCCTTCAGGCAGTGTGTTCCAGATTCCAACCACCCTCTGGGTGAAAAAAAATTTCCTCAAATCCCCTCTAAACCTCCTGCCCCTTATCTTAAATCTATGCCCCCTGATTATTGACTCCTCTGCTAAGGGAAAAGGTTTCTTCCTATCTATCCTATCAATGCCCCTCATAATTTTGTATACCTCAATCAGGTCCTCCCTCAGCCTTCTCTGCTCTAAGGAAAACAACCCTAGCCTATCCAGTCGCTCTTCATAGCTGAAATGCTCCAGCCCAGGCAACATCCTGGTGAATCTCCTCTGCACCCTCTCCAGTGCAATCACATCCTTCCTATAGTGTTGTGCCCAGAACTATACACAGTACTCCAGCAGTGGCCTAACTAGCGTTTTATACAGCTCCATCATAAGCTCCCTGCTATTATATTCTATGCCTTGGCTAATAAAGGCAAGTATCCCATATGCCTTCCTAACCACCTTATCTACCTGTGCTGCTGCCGTCAGTGATCTATGGACAAGTTCACCAAGGTCCCTCTGATCCTCTATGCTTCCTAGGGTCCTACCATCCATTGTATATTCCCTTGCCTTGTTAGTCCTCCCAAAATGCATCACCTCACACTTCTCAGGATTAAATTCCATTTGCCACTGTTCTGCCCATCTTACTAGCCCATCTATATCGTCCTGTAATCTAAGGCTATCCTCCTCACTATTTACGACACCACCAATTTTCGTGTCATCTGCGAACTTACTGATCATACCTCCTATATTCATGTCTAAATCATTAATGTACACTACATTGAGGGTCCCAGCACCGATCCCAGCGGTACACCACTGGTCACAGGCTTCCACTCGCAAAAACAAGCCTTGATCGTCAACCTCTGCCTCTTGCCACTAAGCCAATTTTGGATCCAATTTGCCAAATTGCCCTGGATTCCATGGGCTCTTACGTTCTTGACCAATCTCCCATGTGGGACCTTATCGAAAGCCTTATTGAAGTCCATGTAGACTACATCAACTGCTTTACCCTCATCTACACATCTAGTCACCTCCTCGAAAAATTCAATCAAGTTTGTTCGACACGATGTCCCCCTGACAAAGCCATGCTGACTATCCCTGATTAATCGCTGCCTCTCCAAGTGGAGATTAATCCTGTTCCGCAGAACTTTTTCCAGTAGTTTCCCTACCTCTGATGTTAGTTGATGAGGCTAATGATAGTATCCGTGAGTGCAGAAAAGATTCACAAGAATGGCTCCAGGGATGAGGAACTTAAGTTATGATGATAAATTGGAGAAGTTGGGACTGTTTTCCTTAAAGAGAAGGCTGGTGATTTGTTAGAGGTATTCAAAATCATGAGGAGACTGGACAGAGTAGATAGGGAGAAGCTGTTCCCACTTGTGAAAGGATCGAGAATGAGAGGGCACAGAATTAAAGTAATTGGCAAAAGAAGCAAAAGTGACATGAGGTGAAACCTTTTTCACGCAGCGAGTGGTTAAGGTCTGGAATGCACTGCCTGTGAGGGTGGTGGAGGCAGGTTCAATCGAGGCATTCAGAAGGGAATTAGACAGTTATCCGAAAAGGAAGAATGTGCAGGGTTACGGGGAGAAGGCGAGGGAATGGCACTAGGTGAATTGCTCATTTGGAGAGCTGGTACAGGCATGATAGCCGAATGGTCTCCTTCTGCGCTGTAACAATTCTGTAATTCTGTGAAGCAGTTCTTTCTTGTTCTGGTCTGGTAGTTGTCCCTTTAAATTAGGCACAGTACATGAGATTATATTTTTTTAAATCATCTGCAATTTTGGACTCTTGTATAGAAAACGTATTTTGCGAAATATATCAATATTTTCTCTCTGTTAACAGGTTTGAGAAGAAGTCTAACATAGGATTTTCATATATATACACTTTGTATACAAACTTTATGATTGATTTAGTTATGACAACCTGCTATTTTTTTGATTGGAAATTCAGAACTCCAGCCTCAATGAGGTTGGCAACAGGTGAAGAGTTATAATGTGGGGCAAACTGCCAACAGTCCTCCCATGTAATTGAATTGAACAACTGAGATCTTAATTGAGAGGCAGGTGGCTCCCACAGCTCAATGAGACAAGAAGGAGAGCATAATAATTGTTTATAGAGATGCAGATTATCATTTAGACTTTTGGCTAATTTCTGTTTTTCCCTTTTGAGCAGATAGATTAAATGGCCCAAACTTTGCAGTTCTAATGACTGCAAAACTGGCAACACTTGTCCTCATTACAGCTGCGAAACAGACAGCAACTTCTGGTGTCTGCACATGAGCAGTAAAACGCGGAAATGCAGAAGTTTCTGTCAGTGATTCCCTGCTCCTCCACAGGATGTACCATTGACATCCCCACAGACAGGAATCCTTTAGAAATCACTGAACTAAAGAGAACTTCCCTTTTTACCCTGTAATATCTCTGTTAAAAATCTCCAAAAAAGTTATAAAAACAAGAAATGCTGGAAATACTCAGCAGGTTTGGCAGCATCTGTGGAGAGAGAAGCAGAGTTAGCGTTTCAGGTTAGTGACCCTTCATCAGAACTGGCCAAAAAAGTTATCCTTGCTAGTGGCCTACTCCTGCTCCTAATTTGTATGTTCTTATGTATGAGGTGTAAGTACTGCTCAAGAATGTCTCTGACCCTGGAACATTAATTTTATAATTGAGTAATGTCAACTTTTCCATTATAATAAAAATTCCATAGGTTCTTGAATATAATAATGAAATAAATAAAGTTTGTTTATGATATTTCAGCTTTTAATGTGTATGTCCCAATCTTCATTTCGCTGTTTGTCAAATTTATAAAAAGTGAAGGATAATCAGTGCATTTTACTTCCTGGCTTGCTGTCTCTGAGAATTCTTCAATTCTTCAAATGTTACTGGATGCCTGGAGATCCCTTTGACTTGATGCCAGATTCAAACTGACATCCAGAAAGATAAAAATCCACACCATGACATCGTTATAACTTTGTGGGCAGCTTTATTCGGGGTCAGCGATGAGTCAAATCCAGACCATAGAATTTCTATTGTAAATGTATACATGTATGCCACATTGGTATTGAAAATTCACTTATTCGTTGTTTGGTTAATAAATTTATAAATTTGCTTAATAGTTCAAATCTCAAACCTGTTTGATGTGATGATTTATCACTTATTGATGAGTAGAGGTACATTTTTTGGATATTTAAGAATAATTCCAGCAGCTGACAAATAATTGTCAGGCCACTTTGTGATTGTTGCCTAATCCCGTTCCCAAACAGTAGTCTCATAAAGGTACTCTTGAAGGCATAGAGAAGTGATCTAAGATAGAGAGAAGAAAATGTAAAGTAAAAATGGTGTAAAGGACCATAAATGTGATAACCCTTCTCACCACTTAATCTGGATCAGTCAATTCAGCTGATCTTGGCTGGACGTGATAGAGGTTGTTATTATTTTGGGTCGAGATTCAAATTTGGTGCTTTTCTGGTCCAGATGTCTCAGTAATTTGTACTGAATTTAGCAGCTGTGCCACTGCACACAATTTAAGTTTGAAAATAAACCACAAAGATGTGAACATTAATCCCAAATCTTTATAATTCTTATTTTTAATGGGGGTCCAGATCAGTAGTCACAGTCTTTAAATTGATGTTTTTTTGTACTGAATCAAAGCCACCATTATGCAATCCTTTCTAAGGGCATATAGACTGAGTCAGATATGGCTCAGTGGTTGCCCTCTCACCACTAAGTCAGAAGGTTGTGAGTTTAAGGCTCATTCCAGAGACTCAAGCACATAGGGTTGAATTTTACCAGCTCTCCAACATCGGGGGTCGTGGCAGGGGAGCCTGGAAAATTCTTCTGGGAGAAGCCTGCCATGTCCCCTGACCCCGGGAAGGCCCCACCGCATTTTACCGACCTCAGTGCAGCTCCTGCGCCGCTCAGCGGCGGGGTCCTTATTTTCAAATGCAAATGATAGTAAAATTAAAGAATAATTACTTACCTGGTAGTGACGGCCATCCCACGCTGATATTCCGGCTGCCGGGGGTGGGAAAGGGCCTCCAGCTTTCATTTAATTTTTTAAAACACAACGTACCGTAATATTACTTTAAAAATTCAAGTTTCTTCTAAGGGCTGGAAGCCCTTTAAAAATGGCGCCGGTGCCTGCATGGTGGCACTGGACGCCATTGCCGGGGATGGACCGGCCGACCCCCTGCTATGTTATTGGGGGCGGCCGCTCCGCCCCTTCCATTTAAACGAGCCCCCGCGCAAAATATCACGGGGCCTCAGCGACGGCGCATCCGCGTGGAAGAACGCTAGGATCAGAGTGTGCCGCCACGATTAGCTGCGCGTTCATAAAATTCATCCCATAATCTAGGCTGACACTTCAATGCAATACTGAGGGAGTGTTCCACTATCAGATGTGCTGTTTGTCAGATAAGATGATAAACCAAAGCTCTGTGTACCTTCTCAGATGGATGTAAAAGATCCATGGTACTCTTTTGAAGAAGAGCAGGGGAGTTCTCCTGACCAATATTTATCCCTCAATCAACACCTAAAACAGATGATCTGGACATTACTCATTGCTGTTGTGGAGCTTGCTGTGCTCATGACCTACGTTACAACAGTGACTGCACTTAAAAAAGTATTTAATTGGTTGTAAAGTACTTTGGAATGTCCTGAGGTCATGAAAGGCACTATATAAATTCATGTCTATAAAATAAAATACACATCTTAGAATATCCAATATAAATTCTGAACATAAGTGATGGTCCAAGTGTGCGTTAACCTATTTATATGTATGAGATAAAGTTGACCAGAAAAAAAACAAGCACCAGAATTCACATCTGATCTTTTTGGATTAATTTTCAGCTGGAATATGTTTGCATTAAGGTATGCTGCTTTTAAAATAAATTGGTGTTATTTCAAGTCAACTCTAATCTCATGTATGTAAACACAGTATACACCTCTATTCATACAGCACATTTGAAGAACATGGGCAATTATCTTGGGTTATTTTGTTAATGCAGTTCTCAAAGTATTAATTTATAATAGTGATGGTGTTGAAGGCTGTGATATTGTTAGCTTATAGATTGCCTATTTTAAATAAATACTGTACTATCTGAATCTCGTGGATAATAGCCATATACCACTATGACTATGACATTTCTTGGTACAGCATGACCTTTGATATAAAATTGCTGATGCTTCCTCTCGAATGAAACATCCCTTCACTCTAACATGGTGATTAGAAAAGCTTCCCAAAGAGAGTCTTGTTGAGAGATTTCTGTCTATTTCCAACACCACCATTTTCGAATGTCATCTGCAGAGGGATAAAAGTCAAACAAAAAATAGTTGATGAGAATGCTCCAGTAAGTCTCTTTATAAAGTGAAAATGAAAACTGAGTACAGCTGACTTAGTATTCCTAAAGTGATAGTGTAAATTTTCCTGTAAATTTATACCCTCAATCCCATTGCTGAAGAATTAGTTATACTCAGTCTCTATTCCTGATGAAACAAGGTTCAATTAGAAATTCTCCGAGACCAAAATTCAGTAAGGGCACGGTCTAGTGTGGAACTGAATGGCACAGAACAGATTGTCCAGCTTTCGGAAGGCTTCAATGCCACTGGACTAGATGAGTTGTGGGAGTGGGAAAAGGGTGGTGAGTGGGTGGGTGGGGGTGGTGAGTGGGTGGGTTGGGGTGGAGGCCGAAATCAGAATTCCTATCTCTAATGGCTACTCAGTGTCTTCTATTGGAAAGTAGGGATCTCTGAATACTGGACAAGGACATGATTGGGCCAGGGTGTGATGCCCTCTGTAGTTAAATAGCCTGCCAATACACATTGTGTTGGCTCATACATGGAGAATGGTCACTTGGATGAGAGACCGGAGGTTTTCCTGTGTCTATAGAACTGTACCTCAGCGTGTTAGGAGAGATTGCGAGAAAATCGAGAAAATCCTCCGGGTGCTCCGGTTTCCTCCCACATGCCAAAGACTTGCAGGTTGATAGGTAAATTGGCCATTAGCAATTGCCCCTAGTAGGTAGGTGGTAGGGAAATATAGGGACAGGTGGGGATCTGGTAGGAATATGGGATTAGTGTAGCATTAGTATGGATGGGTGGTTGATGGTCGGCACAGACTCGGTGGGCCGAAGGGCCTGTTTCAGTGCTGTATCTCTAAACGAAACTAAACAAAACAAAAACCCCGTTTCCTTTAAAAGACAGTGCCAATATACTGAGTTTACAGCCTTTTATTGCCAATTTTATCAATTTAGCCTGACTGGAGAATGCAGAAGCAGCATAATTAGAGGAAATCCTTAAACAGAAAAATCCTTGCTTGGAGCTAGTATTACACAGGAAAATGTCAAATACATTAGTAGGCTGCTATTTTTCCTTCTATATATTTTTCTGGAAAGACTCTTCAGAGTTGCAGGTGATGGCACAATAGGATTTGATATGAAGATGTGACACCTCATCTTAAATTCCTTCCCCATGTTGCTTAAGTTGACAGGGATGACAGGAAGTGTGGCTGATAAGGCTTTCCGTCCTCTCCAAGCTGACTGATCACACATGAAGTCTTGGCAAGAGATTACCAGGTTATAGCAGAGTCAGAATGACATCACATCAACTCAATTTCAGATCCTGCACACACCAGTGCCTATCACCACTCCAGGTCGCTAACATCCTTGACATACAAACAGTATTTTCAGTCTTGAATGTCCCCCCTTTTTACCCTATGCCTGTCACTCTGGGTAAATCAGGAGGCAAATTTGTCATTAGATGCAAAGCACCATTAATACACAGCATTCTGACAGTTGCAGGATGATTTTCTTTAGGTCCAATTACTCGAAAATCTGAAGATCCTCTGCTATTTGCATAAAAACTTGCAATTTGAACTGACGATGAAGGACAGCAGTGCCTGTCAAAAAAAAAATCACACGCAAAAATGAGTACGGAAAATAGATTCGGGGCCGTTTGAATATTGCTTTAAATCTTTGAGAGTTGTTCACTCTAATAATGAATTTCAAATAACTTATTCACTTCAGGAGTAAGTGGCTGGCACATGGTCCTTACAGCTGGTTTGTTGAGATAATTGATTTTCAAATAGTTTAAAGCATGGAGAAAGAAGCATATGACAACTGCAGCAGGTTTCAGGCGATTTCAAATACCGTATCAGTTTAATTATTGCTGCAGCTTTTGCCTGACATAGGTCCCTTTCCTGCTGGAATTAAAATATCCAGGAGACAAAAAAATGCAAAAATTATGAATTTTTCATGTTCTTCCTACCTAGCTTGTGTGTCCTACCTTAGGGCACTGTTGCCAACACACTCCGAGTTTTTCAATAGACAGTTAACATGACATACAAGACTAGTCTGCATGACACAGATAACTCGGGGGAATAACAACAAAGTAAATGAGATGCATTAGTGTCTCGAAGTGATTTGGGGATGCACTTCCCAGAACTTCGTGTTTAATTTATGGATTTTTTTTTTGCTAGTATAGTCTGCATGGTGATAATAGAATTCAAGAAATGAGATGCTTCCACTTCACATTCAAATTTCAGATGCTAATATCCATATGCAGAGGCAAATGGTTTACCAGATGTAGTACTCAACATCTCTTTGTTTCATATTACGAAGTTACATCTCCTCACTTCACACACATGGGAGCCATGACCTCCATAACAGAGGATAGGCAAGGGAAATAAAATCCATTTTTGAATTCTGCTTTAATCTTTAAGTATTACCTTGCAAAACTAAATTTAAAACTGTTCCATAAGAATTCACTTTCACGGAGTAACTTCTATGTAGCATTGAGTTTACATTTTCTCTCCTAATTACAGCATTTTTTCAACTAATTTGTTTGCATTTTACGTACGTTACGGTGCCTGGGCTTTCGATCCTGCTAATCTCATTACAACAGGGCTCTGCCAGATACAAATTAGTCTTCCTAATTTGAAGCAGGAGTGAAAAGTAAATATTTAACAGCTATTGATTGCAAGTTCGTGTAAAATAAGAATAATTTGATCATATTAATAAGCATATATTTGAGGTTTGCGTTTCATATTGTGGTTACAAATTTAACCATATCAGGACTCATTTTTTTCATGCTGGTGTTCTTGGCCTGTCAATAAAATTGCAAGATTTGATTTGAGCAAGTGGGGTTGAGTTAAGAGTGAGCGTAGTATATTGGAAGGATCAACACATGATTTGGAGGAAGTAGAAGTGAAGGAAATTGATTGCTTTGATGCTTGTTTACTTTTCCATCTCTGGAGACTGAATATTGTGCAATAAGCAAGGAGTGAGAGAACACCCTCTCTGTCATCCATTGCTGTGCCCTACTGAGCTGTCAGGTTGTGTACTGGTGGCTCCACTGACGATAGCTGAACACTCTAGTCACAGCTGCTACTTTTCCCTTTTGGGTTCTCCCTTGTCAGACTGTGGCCTTAGTAATGCGTATGAGAGCTCTTGGGCTATCCAGCACCAAGGTATCAACCTATTGCACGATCACACTATCCACTCTCCCCCCGGAAAACTACTGCATTCAGCTGCAGTTATTAGAAGATGGCAGTATATTATTGTGATGCCCCATGAGTGCACTATTCCACGCATGCTTGAAGTGCAGCATTGGCTTTTGAATTTTTTTTTTTGCAGTGCATCTGATCTTATTGTAAACATTTGAACAAGTATTCTGTTGTGCCAGGAATTGTCCTGGTTTGCTTCTGCAGGTGGCGGATATTATGAAGTCGTGTTTCATTTTACTTTTGGTTCTTTTTATTGATCGATGCATTTTATAACGTAGATTGAAATACAACTGTTTCAAATGTATTCTCCGAAAAATATGTTATGTTCCTCCGATGGATCAGCAAGCCCAGCTCAGCTAAACATTGCAGGAAAACCCTAGATTTGATCACAATGATGCCCGGTATATACTGATCTCAGCAAAAGCTATAATTAGCTTTAGCGCTCCTACATTAGGGAGGGGAAGTTTGATCATGGTTTACACTGCTGATTGCTATTCAGCAGCCCCCGCTAGAAGTGTGTGTATGTGAACGTTAGATGAGGATAAGATCAGACTTGCCTGTGATGAACAGCTGTGAAGTTGGATCCTTTACCATCCACTGCTCTCTTCCCCAATTCTCTCCAACTTCTACGCAATTTCAAATCTTTCTTTTCTCTCTAAAGTCTTCTATTGTGTTATTACCTTGCGAGTGTGTTCCAATCTGATTTCTACCATACCCAGAGCAATGAGATTCTACTGGTCAAATGACATGGCTGTGGCTTTCTATCCTTCCTAATCATGTTCAACCTTTCCATGTCTTTATCACGACTGCCGAGTTCAATCTCCTCCAATGTATCTCCTTTGCAGTCCTTCTCCATACCACTGCTGCCTTCAAATCCTTCTCATACCTATTGCGATACAGGCACTATAACATCTTCAAAAGTTTCTCCTTCTCTACCTACAAGGTCACCCCTGGTCCAAGAGTCCATCCTTCATTCCTTTCTCTTTATAGTCTACATGTGACAGCAAAGAAGCATATAGTCAGTGTTCCCATGTCTGCAGATGATGCCCATTTTTACCTCTGTTTCCTCCATTGTCAAAATGCCTGTCCAACATCAGGGCTGGAATCAACTTTATGTCAGCAAACTCAAAACTTTTGGTCTTCTGAAAATGCCCAAATATTCAGAAACAGGAGATGTCGAAGCTTGGTGTAGTGCTTGACACTGAGTTCTGTTATCTATTTCACGGCACAGTGGCGCAGTGGTTAGCACCGCAGCCTCACAGCTCCAGGGACCCGGGTTCAATTCCGGGTACTGCCTGTGTGGAGTTTGCAAGTTCTCCCTGTGTCTGCGTGGGTTTTCTCCGGGTGCTCCGGTTTCCTCCCACAAGCCAAAAGACTTGCAGGTTGATAGGTAAATTGGCCATTATAAATTGTCACTAGTATAGGTAGGTGGTAGGGAAATATAGGGACAGGTGGGGATGTTTGGTAGGAATATGGGATTAGTGTAGAATTAGTATAAATGGGTGGTTGATGTTCGGCACAGACTCGGTGGGCCGAAGGGCCTGTTTCAGTGCTGTATCTCTAATCTAATCTGTTCTGTAGCCAAGACCACTTTCTTACACTTTTGCCTCATCTTTTCCCCTCTGTCACTGAACCATACCTTCACTATTTTGAGACTTGAGTTGTCTAATGCTCTCCTTGTTGGTCTCCGCTTCTCAACAAGCCACAACCCATCTAAAATACCACATCCTGCATTCTCAAAAATACCACTTCCCACATTTCCTTGACTTCCATATCTTCCAAGGTCCACTGGCTGACTGCACTCCAGCAAATTGACTTTAAAAATTCTATCACCATCAAATCTTTACCTGGCCTTATCCCACCCTACCTTATTGGTCACCTCTTGACTTACATCTCCACTTTGCAACCCCAATTCTCTAATACAAGGATTCTCCTTGTCCCCCATTCTCTCCACTCCACCATTGGCAGCCACTCTTTCAGCTAGTACAATCTGGCACTCTGGAACTCCCTGCCCAGACCCTCTGTATTAACAGCTCTCTTTGTGAGCCATGGCTCAGTTGTTAGCATTCTTGTCTCTGAGTTCACAAGATTGTGGATCAAGTCCCACTCCAGGACTTCAACACAAAAATCAAGGTTGACATTGCAGTGCAGTACTGAGGGGGTGCTGCACTGTTGGAGGTGCCATCTTTCAGATGAGATGTTAAAATGAGGCCCTGTCTGCCTTCTCAGGTGGATATTGAAGATCTCATGGCACTATTTTGAAGAAGAGCAGGTGAGTTATACCCAGTGTCCTGGGCAATATATATCCCTCATTCATCATCACAAAAACAGATTATCTGGTCAGTATCACATTGTTGTTTGATGTATGCAAATTGGTTGCTGCTTTTCCTACAATACAAGAGTTACTACACTTAAAAGTACTTCATTGGCTGTAAAGTGCTTTGGACATCCGATGGTCATGAAAGATGCTGTATAAATGCAAGCCTTTCTTTTTGTTTTTCTCTGCTTTAAGAACTTTTTCAAAACCTTTTTTTTCAATTGTGTCTTTGGTCCCCACCCTAACCCTCTCCACTTTTAGTCTCTCTGCCTTTGCCCAGCATTCTTTGGCCCAGAGTTTGCGGGGGGTTTTAACAGCATACTGTCAGCATTCACTGTCATTACCCCTCTGAATCTGACTGCAACTTCAGCATTTAGCGCAAGCGCAGATTAATGCAGAAGTCCTGAAGTTGCGGTCTGTCATTCACAGTTCCACCAAAGGCTGTGCCCCCACAACCACCCCACCCCCCGGTCACATCCCCTGCAGAGCCAGCAATCAGTGAAATCAATGGATTTGGCGATAACTTCCCATCTTCTGCTCTAATATCACTGTTAGAAACCCCATAAAAAGTTAAGCATTGATCAATGAGGTGTAACTGGGTTTTTAATGGTGATCTGAGGGATAACTATTGCTGAACAAATTATCTGACCATGAAAAAAATGGAATGTTATTAAATATCTCCATTATGAAAAATTAATAGATTTTTTAAGCAAGATTTTTTAAATAACTAATTTTCTTAGCAATCTTTCATAATATTTCAGCTTCTACCTTAACCTCGTGTATTTCCTAATCTTTAATTTGCTCTCTTTAAAATTTTTAAAGAGTGAATTCATTATTAGTGCTTTTCATTACCTGGTTTGCGGTCTGTGAAAATTCTTTAATGTGATTGGTTGCTTAGGCGGCTGGATGACATAATTGCTGCTCGCTGCTGGGAATCTCCTTTAAACAATTCTACAATCAATTACACATTGAGAGGGGTAAGGCTCTTGCCAGAGATTGGTAGATCTTTTAGCGAGGCTTTCTTCGAGATCAGCGTCAATTGCCATTGCTTCACAGCTGACCACAAATAGTTTTTTGGGCCCAAAGGTAAAGCATTTTATTATATCTCTCTGCGTGTGAGGGACCCTTTACAAATTCAAGTTGTTGCAGTAAAAAATCTTTCTCGGCTGCTACTAAACAAATCTGCATGTACATAGCCCATTCTAGCAGCTCAGAAATATCTTCATTACCAGCAAGGTAATGATGAAATTCGGGTTAACAAAACTCTTTTAGAAAACTATTTAGGCAAACATCGCCGACTTTCCTGGGTAGACATTTTTACCAGTGTGAATTAATTGCCACTCATGACCACATGTAGCAATCTAAAGTAATGATATTCCTATCCAGGTAGCAATGTGACAAAATTGACCACCTATCTGATTGTCTCCCATACCTAATGCTCCCTGTGTTTAGAGGTGATTGCTCTTCTAACCCACAAAGTCCACACTCATCCAGCAACACACCAGCAACACACCAATTTGTACATTCTTCATTGGATGGGCATGCTGTTAAAATGTTAATAAATCATATGGGATCCTTGGCTTTATAAATAGAGGCACAGGCTGAAATTTTAGATTGGGCAGGAGGCCCTGCCCACTGTCCAAAAGGTTGGGGGGCGAGCCTGCTTCCACCTGGCTCGGGAACTACGTTATGATTTTATGTGGACCAGGCCTTTAATTGGCCTCAGGCAGGACTTCCACCCCTCTGAGGCAGGAGGTCCTGCTTTCAAGAGCTGCTGGCCAATCAGCAAAAAAGGTAGGTCTGTGGGGCCTCGCTGGGGACAACTGGCTGGTCCCCAGCGAGGCAAGGGTGTGGGGGGGGTCAGTTGTGGGTGGGGGTGGGGGGGGGAGTGCAGTGCAGTAGGGGCAGTTGGGCTGTGACAGTGGGGGCCCTCTGTAGGACACAGGGTGCCTGTTCAGCAGCCCACAAGGAGGGAGCCAGGTTTTACAGAGCGGCCTCCTGGGGATACTGAGCCGCCCTCCCGCCACTGGAAATATACCAGCGGTGGTGGGATGAGGCCCTTAAGTGACAGTTATTTGGCCTCTAAAGGGCCTTAATTAGCCTGGGGCGGGTGGGCTGTTATCCACTACTGCTGCCCCTCCTAAATTTGCAGCGAGGCAGGAAGGCGATGGAAACGACAACCCCCACCCCCTTCCCGCCCCTCCAGCCCACTCCTGTGGCGAGGGGCGTAAAATTCCAGCCATAGAGTACAAAAGGCAGAAAGTTATGCTAAACCTATACAAAATGCTAATTTGGTCTCAGCTGGAGTATTATGTCCAAATCTGCGCACCATACCTTAGGAAGGATGTGAAGGCCCTGGAGACGGTACAGAAGAGATTTACTCAAATGGTTCCAGGGATGAGGGCTTACAGTTACGTGGTTAGCCAGGTGTTGTTCTACTTGCAGCACAGAAGGCTAAGAGAGATTTAATAGAGTTGTTTAAAATCCTCAAGGGCTTAGATAGGGTAAAAAGAGAAACTGTTTCCAAGAGCTGAAGGGCACAGATTTAAGGTGATTGGCAAAAGAACCAGAGCTGACATGAGGAAAGACTTTTTATGCAACAAATGGTTTGGATTGGAATGCACTACATGATAAGCTGGTGGATACAGATTCAATAATAGCCTTCAAGTGGAATTGGATAAATACTTGAAGGAGAAAAATGTTGCAAGGATATGGGGAAAGAGTGGGAGAGTGGGACTAACGGGATTGTTCTTCAAAAGAACTGACTCGATGGGCCGAATGGCCCCCTCTTGTGCTGTACGATTCTATTTAATCCTTATGTGCCAATAAGGAATCGATGGGTAATTCAGCACCATTACTGCAGGATTTTCTGATTAGCTGCCCAGTGTGCTGAATGTGATGTATCCAGGGTGGGTGGGGGAGGGGATGTTAGTCTCTGAAAGTGGCCCTCATTACTCCCATTTTACACCCACAAAATGGGCCCAATAAGGTCCAATCTCTACCCCATTTAGTCTCATTTAAATGTACAAACAGTGTTCAAATCCCAGCCTGAGAGATGTGAAATTTAAAAAGTCAAGTATCTTTTTTCCAATATAAAATGGGTGTGCACTTTAAACAAAGAGGAAACGGCCCAGCCATTTTTTCTTCTCCTTTAATGTTCACAATATTTATCTTTGTAGTTATAACCCCACCCTGAACACCACAAGTGTGTGTGAAGGTAAAAACAGAAAAGACATACACATAAGTCAATCATCATCTGAAATAGAAACACAGATTAATGTTTCGCTTGGAAATGTTCACCAGAATACAAGTAGCATTGCTTTCCTTTAGTTGCCATGTGGACTGGATATAACTCTGTCAGTGAGTACATATTTGGATAAATTATATCAATTTTTTGGAATGTGTTATGCTTTTTGTTTAAAGTACAATGCAGAAAGGAATAAGCAGGCTGAGTGCAAGGGATTCATTGGACCCTCTCAAATGTTTCTTTAAATAAATCACCAAAATTTGGCACCACTCCTTTTTGTGCAATCATGCATTTAAAAAATATTTGCTTATTTGGGTGGGAACAATATTTAGATATGTTGCCAAGCAGTTCCAGTAGTGTTGTAACACTAGTATCTACCCAGGGATATGGAAGATTTTCCAGGTATATTTTATTCACAAAGAATATGATAAGTTTAACCTGGTCAATAACTGTCCTATCAGTCTCACCTCAACTATCAGTAAAGTGATAGAAGGAGTCATCAATAGTACCACCAAGTGACACTTACTCATTGATAACCTGCTCACCAAAGATCAGTTCAGGATTGACCAGAACCACTCAGCTTCTGACCTTATCACAGTCTTGATCCACACAAGAATGCAAGAGCTGAAACCCAGAGAAAAGATGGGAGTCGTTACCTCAATATCAAGACAGCATTCAATCAACAATGGTATCAAGAAGTCCATGCATAAGTCAATGGGACTGAAAAAGAAAATGCTCCAATGGTTGGAGTCATGAAGGAAGATGGCTGTCTGACACCAATCATCACAGCTCCAGGACATCCCTGCAGGAGTTTCTCAGAGAAGTGTCTTCAACCCAACTACCTTCAGCTGCTTTATGAGTGACCTTCCCTCCTTCCCTCCATCATAAGATCAGAAGTGGGCAGTTTTCTGACAATTCAATAGTGTTCAGTCCTATTCACACCTCCTTAGAAACTAGAAACTTAGAAGTAGCAATGCCAGCTGGATAATATCAGTGCTTCGGATGACAAGTGATAGGTACAATTTATGCAAATAAATGCCAGGTGGTGACCATCTCAAACAAGAAAAAGCCTAGATAATTTCCCTTCACCTTCAATTACACCATCATTGCTTATTTCTCTCATCATCAATGTGTTAGGGAAACCAGTGACCTGAAGTTTAATAAGAAGAACTATAGTAATTTAAGGAGAAGCCTCATCGCCACCTTCTCAAGGGAACTGGGAATGGACAATAAATGCCTTGCCAGTGTCACCAGTATCCCAAGAAAGGAAGAATGAGAATTAAAAGCAAAATACTGCAGATGCTGGAAATCGGAATGAGAATTACCTTCACTTATGTGGAAATTTTTCACTTTTATCATTTGCAATTTTCTCCCACATTCTCCTGAAAGTCCTGACTCAAAGTGGCATATGGTTTCACAAGCATTAGCCTTTCTCTGTACATTGTTCACATGAAGCTACACAATGCGCTGACAGGTAATTCCTCCAAAAAGGCATCACTATCTAACCTGCTACTGTCCTCACCTGCACAAATGGACTTTCCAACAGGATCCATGGTGAAAAGCTGGAGTTCAGGCTGATTTTCCCAACTTTCCTAGTCCAGGATTACCAAGGCCAACTCCAATACACCTATCACCAGCCATGTTAAGATCAAGTAAATCAGCACAGACCAGTAATTAAACCTGGGCCTTCTTGGATTGTATAGCTCAGGTCTACATTGGGCAGTGCACTTATTAAAACTGAAGCAGCAAGGGGAGAAATATTCAGTTCAATGATACATATGCTGTCACTCAATTTAAATCCACATTACTCAAAACCGACATTAGAACATAAGAAATAGGAGCAGCAGTAGATCATACAGCCCCTTGGGCCTGCTCTGCCATTCAATACAACCATGGCTGATCACTGGCCTCAACTTCACTTTTCTACCTGCTCCCCATATCCCTTGATTCTCTGAGAGACCAAAAATCTGTTTATCTCAGCCTTAAATGTATTCAATGATGGAGCATCCACAACCCTCTGGAGTAGAGAATTCCAAAGATTTACAACCCTTTGAGTGAAGAAATTTCTCCTCATCTCAGTCCTAAATGACTAACAAGACTTCCTTATTCTTGTATGCCAATCCCCTTGCCATGAAGGCCAACATGCCATTTACCTTAGTAATTGCTTACTGTACCTGCATGCTAACGTTCTGTGTTCCAAGTCACTCTGAACGTCAACATTTACAAGTTTCACGCCTTTTAAAAAATATTCTGCTTTTTTATTCTTACTACCGAAATGAATAACCTCATATTTCTCCACATTATCATCTGCTGCCTTGTTGCCCACTCACTTAGCCTGTTTATATCTCTTTGCAGCCTATTTGTCTCCTCCCGACAGCTTACATTCCCACCTAGATTTGTAGTGCTAGCAAACCTAGATACATTACTCTTGGTCTTTTCGTCTAAGTCAACTAATATAGATTACAAATAGCCGAGGCCCCAGCACCGATCCCTGTGGCACTCCACTAGTTGCAGGCTGCCAACTTTAAAATGCCCCATTTTTCCCTACTCTCTGGAGGGAATTTTTCACTTGTCAGACGGGAGCCAAAAAGTCAGTGGTGATCCCGCCTCCACCGGGCCTGGGGATCCAGACCGGATTTTACGGTTTCCAGGCCCTTAATTGGTCTTAGGCAGGGCTTCCACCTCATTGAGGCAGGAATCATTGAGTGGGTCGGCAGCTCTTAGTCCCAGCACCGCCACCAGGAGCGGTGGCCACTGCTATGACTACACGCAGCTTCAAGGTGAAGAGGAAGGACAGCCCGGAAATAGGTAGATTTTTGGGGCCTTGCTGGGGTGATCGGTCGGGCCCCGGCAAGGCAAAGGGGGCCAATTGGGGGGGGGGGCGGAGGGCGTGTTAGGCATTGGGGGTGGTTGGGGCATCGGGGGTGGCCCTCCGTCAGGCACAGGGTGCCCGATCAGGAGGGCTCTCCCACCAGGCCGTCAGAAGGCCACCTACTTTTGTCAGGCGGCTTTTCTCAGGCCTGGGCCGCCCGCCTGCCAACAGTAAAATCCCCGTGGCAGCAGGGGGTCAATTGGACACTTAAGGGCCTGGGGATGGTGGGCCATTTCCCGCCACCGCCACACCACGTAAAATGGCGGCGGAGGCGGGAGTGGGTCGGGATGGGCCTCCCGAGCCTCCCACTCCATTTTATGCCACCCCACCCACCACCACCAACCCGCTCTTTGGCTGGCCATAAAACTTCAGCTCCTGCTTCCTGTCCTTTAACCAATCCTTTATCCATGCTAATACATTACCCCGAAATCCATGAGCCCTTATCTTGTGTCTAAACCTTTTGTAATCTTACGTAAAAAAATCACAAATATATACAGGAATGAATTCATGTCTAAAATTTTAAACCATACAAATTGAGATGAGGAAAGCAAATCCTCAAATGTCCCTTGCAATGGGGAAATGACATATGAGAAACTGTCACAGCAACTGTTAAAGCCACTTTGCTTTTCAGATTAGTAGTATACTGCTTTTATTTTTTACAACTGCAGTTGAATAACATTAATTTTACATTGAAAATGAGATATTTTGCTTGGTCCTCAGACCCATTTAATAAGTAGTAACAGGTGTGTTTCTGTACACTGGGGCATAATAGAAGTTTTTCCATTGAACGACGAGAGTATAGTGGGAGTCTGTAAACCAAATGTTGCATGCAATTTTAGGAATTAAAGTCTACAGGAATGGCCTAGGACATTGCTCTGGTTCTCATCGGATTGATTAGCATCAGTTTTTTTACTTCATCCAGAGGTTTCCAAAGCTGTCTTTTTTCATTGTTTGTTGGATCTTGTAAACTTAGGAACACTTCTTTGCACCTTGATCTTCAAACTTTCTGCCATATGCTCCTAATTCAGCTTTTTGCTAGTAAGGTCATTTTTAACCTTTCACCAGGTTTCTGCTTGTTCTGTTAATGTTGCTTCCCCCTCCCGCTTGCTGCCTTTGCAGGCAGTCCTTATTTGTTTCGTCATCTCTCCTGTCTTGTTAATCATTCTGGCAACTTGGTTGCTGGACTTGTTACCAAGAAACTTCAATGATGAAGGCTGGAAATCTTGGGCTCGAATTCAAAGTGGGCATTCAGCATTGGCAATCCTAGGTTTGATGGTATTGCAGAATAAACTCTGCAAAATTTAGTTTCAAGATCTTTACAACTTGACTAATATTTGCTGTGAAATCCAAATAATAAGTGAATAAAATGCAGTGGAAAACAGCTAGTTTACTGAATGTGAACTGAGTGTACCATGGCCTTGATAGTCCAAGTTTCCTTGTTATTCCTGCCCTTATAGCTTGTGAGCATATGAACTACCTCAAGTAAATGCCAGCTTTCTGACACCCAGCCACCCATGAGTTTATATATAACTTGGAACTAGAAAAATTTGCTCAAAACCACAAATCTGTGTGCCATAGTGATGTGATGTGGAAGTTTCACTTTACACCTTTTCAGATTCTTCCCTGTTCAGATTCTGTTTTTCTTTTGTTGTACTGTGGTCAGAGGTGCTGAAGGATGAGAGGCAGGTTTGTTTCCCGAAGCTTGAGCAGCCAGTCTGCAAATTGTCTTTGCTTTTGCGCAGAAGGTGCTCTCATTTGCTCTTTTGTCTTATAGTGTCAATCAGTATTCACACTCCACTTTTCAACCCATTATTCATTTGACAGTTCTGGTACCAGATAGGAAGTGAAAGGCACTAAATAAAAATATATCAGAAAGGACGTACTATCATAAGTCAGTACATCATCGACTGACAGTGTCCTTAGTTTAACTGCAGACAAAACTAAAGGCCAATATATCTATATTTAGATCTATACATGTATCCATCTTTATTTGTTTTAAACTGGATTTTGCCATTTTGGATGCTAGCAAAGTTATCGATTCATTCGTTTGATAGAAGCCATAATGAATTCAGTGATAGAAGAAGCTGGCTTCTTAATGTATGGATGATGGGTTGTTTTAAAACTAAGTCACAGCCCGGGGTTACACGTTTGTGTGGAATGGAGGAGACAGATAGAGGAGCTTCTGAATCTCTCATATCCTGACAAGTTGCAACCCGAAAGGCTACACTTAGCCCATTAAAGATTTGCACAGTGACATTTCAATGCAGCTGCAGCAATGTGCATCACCTTGCCATTTACCATTTGTAAGGCATCAATTTAGTGAAGGGCGGCTGTTCAGAAGAAGGAAAAAAAAATGAATTTCATTCATGGAGGTGAGCTCAGCGAGGCGCATCCATTGCTGATAAATGCAGTTCCTTGAATGTCAGCAAATGTCATTTGAGAAGCCATTTGCAGCTGCCATAATAGCTCCAATAACCCACAAAGAGAAGGAAAACTGAGAAAAGAGACTGGGTGTACACTCTTCCACATGAATAAGCAATCAGTAGCCATAGATTGCATACAAGAAAGTTGTTAAACTTCATTATTGTCAGATAGAGCTGTTTATGCTGCACTGACATACACCTTACTACCAAAAACAATTCAGTGAAGTAATGATTAATTAGATAATGTTTTAGGAAATGGTTGCAGCCTGTTGTGTTTAAAGCAACAGTTCCACAGCTACCAAGTTGTACAATTTTATTTCTTTTTACTTCTGTCACAGCACCTCATCATATGCCAAAACTTACTTTTCTATTTAAATCAGTAAATGATGTCTTATTTTATGTTTCAAAATACAGCTATATGCTATGAGTTACTTCTACACTTTTTATTCTATAACAAACATCTTAAATGAATCTCAGTGTTGTAATAAACATTACTTCTGTACTCCTGATTACTCAGTTTTTTGTGGGAAGAGCAGGGAGGATGAAAATGAAATGGCTGGAGTCAAGGTCTGATCTACTTTCCCTGCTCACCAAAAGTAACTTCAGGAACTACGCAACTTAAACTTCATGTTCAAATCCCACCATGGCAGCTTTAAAATTCAGTTTTTTTAAATTTTAAATTCAGTTAGTACATATATCTCGAATAAAAGCTGTTGTCAGTAATGGTGACCATGACTAGATTGTAGGAAAAGCCATCTGACTCACTAATGTATTTCAGGGAAGTAAATCTTACTCGTCTGGCCTAAAAGAAACTCCAGACCCACAGCAATATGGTTGACTCTTAACTGCTCTCTGAATTGGCCTGGCAAGTCACTCAGTTAAGGGCAATTAGGGATGGGCAATCAATACTGGCCTTACCAGTGGTGCCCAGATTCTCTGAATGAATAAAAAGAAAACATTGTGCCTTAATCCTTTCAGATACCTAAGAATTATAACTTGGCCACGCAGTGGTAGAAGAGCAGGAAGGCAGTGATGAAGAAGAAATACCATTACTCACTCCCACACTCACAGCCACCAGCTCAGGTGCTGACACTGCACATACTTTAGAGGATAGCTTAGAGGTGGGATCTGCACCTGGTGAGACACCAGTCATAAGTGGACTGCAGCCAGGGCAGGGGACAAGGATAGCAGGGGTGCCAGCTTGCCAGAAGGCCAGGGCGTACACAGGTTCTGCTGCAGAGGACTCAGATGAGCACTTCGATAGAATGCCTACAGAAGAAGGCTGAAGGGTGTACACAATGAAATGCTTGGCACATTGGCAGGCCTACCAGAAAGCCTGTTGTCAATGTCAAGGCGCATGGAGGATTCCGGCACCAACTTGGCACAGGGCTTTATGCAGATCTTGGAGTCCATCCTATCCAGCATGGAAGCAGTGACCAACAACATGAGAACACATGCAGACCCAACCATAATGCAGCATTTGATGTCGTTATTTCAGCTTCCATTGGAGCACAACCAGAAGCCACCCAACGTCTGGGTGCTGCAGTGAAAGCTCAGACTGAAATCGAGTAATCTCAGCTTGCTGCCACACAGGTTCAGCCTGCTGCAGTCATAGCTGTGGATACCAGTGTTCAAAGGGACTTTCAGGCTGTTACAAGAGTCCAGCAATCTGTCCTCCAACACATTGCTACAATTGCTGAGGTGCTGCACCAATTGAGTGGCAGTGGTGTTGTGGACTAGAAACCTGCTGATTGTCTCAGAATGACAACATTCACCTTACCATCATTGCCACTCCAGCAGTGCCCTTGCTGTTGCCTGTCAGCCAGCCTGCCCAGACTGCCGCTGCCCATGGCAAGGTGGTGCTGTCTGAAACCGGGCCTTCTAGGGCCAGAGCTGCTCGAGGTCATCCTGCAATGCCATCTGCAGTCTCCCCCACTGAAAGTCACCAGTCTGGCTGAATATGGCCTTCTACTGAGAGCCCTTCTCCTCCTCCTCCCTCTTCCAGCAGTTTGACCTGCTCTGCGTCACTTCTGCTCATTCTCCCTGTCATGCTGTAGGCCAAGGGGGATGCAAACTACTGCATCCATGTCTGGGAGCAAGTGCTTTGTGCAGAAGTCAGGGCAAAGTCCTTTAGCACATGTCCCACCTCTTCCTGCAGACTTCAGCAATGTTAAACAACTCTGAAAACCACGAAAGACTTCTACAATCGCTGCAAGAGCCAGTAGAAATAAATCAACAACTAATCTGAAAGTAGTTGATAATCCCTCCCTTTATATAGTGCTGCTGAATGCGTGTTCAACTGTGCGTGTTTAGGAGGGGGTGTTAGTTGGAGCATTGAGCTCCATAATGACAGTGTTGGTGTTAAATCAACATTACATGCTGATTGATGTCACAATCTGCCTACTCTGCATACTTCTGGCAGAGCTCCCTGTGCATGTTAATGCCCTCACCAAAATTGTATCCTGCGTGGCTAGAGCAGAAGTGTTTGCGTCTGCCATGGATGCCATTTTGAAGGCAAAATTGCTTTTGTAGAATTGAAAAACTGGGCATTACGGAGACGAGGTTCACAGCCTATCCATGGTGTGCTGTTGAAATATCAGAATTTTTATAGAAAGGTCAATAAGTATGTTTTATAAAGCTGCAGAATTTAAGTGTTGACTTTGATTAAATCAATTAGAACACATTGAATTTTGTGCTAAAGGGTAAACTAATTAAGGAAATCTTACTGTCTCATTGTGGTGTTTGAAGGAACTCAATTTACAAATTAATTCAAATAAGCATTCTTTATGCTCTAAATGTAATCATGTTAAATTGAAACTTAAATGTAAGAAATTTGAAACTGACAAAAATTAAATGAATTCTTTTTGAAAGAAAAATAGCAGGAAATAAGTTTACTTTATTCTGTACTGCATATATTAATGAAATACTTCACAAACGACTTAAAAAACATAAAATCCCTGAAGCTAAATCTCTTGGAGATAGAATTTATTGAGGTTCGAAAAGGGTAATGTTTCTGAAATTATCTCTTATTTTAACAATTTTCAGCAGATGAACACAGAACATCTAAAAGGGGTGTACTATTATTGTTGGGATAAAAACCCAAAAATGTTCAAATTCTGAAATAGAGACACATGATACTGGAAACACACTGGGCTGAAATTTATTTCTAGGCCACAGGTCCTGGTGTGGGTTCAAGAAGTCTGTGCGCATTGTTATGACCAGGTGAGAAAGAGGTCTAGGGTTCCCTTTCAGCCTTCACCTGGTCTTACTGTAACAGAGTTTTATTTTAAACACACCATGTTTTTAGCTCCCTCTTGGTGAATCCTTGTTCACCGCTTTCTAATTACAAGGCAAAGAAACCAGCACAAACAGGCTTTCTTAGGTTTAAAGAAGAAAAGTTGAAATTTATTTAACTTAAACTTAAATTCTAATTCGATTAACGTCTATGGATACACGCCATGCCCCACACTAGCATACACAATACACACATGCACATAGAGACAGAAAAGCAGAGGAAAAATAAAGTGGAAAAGTTTGAGGCAATGTCTGAAGAGTTGTTGTTACAGTTCTTCAAGCTCACTGTAGAGTCCTTGATTGTGGTAGATATTGCTTTTCATTGGGGCCCAGTATTCTTCTGAAACCTTGTTCACTGTAGGAGACTTTTCTCTCTTGGGGTTCATGTGTCTTCAGTGGATTCAGAGGCTTGTGAGAAAGAGATGGGAGCAGACAGGAGAGAGATCTTCTCAGTCCAGGAGCAAACTGCTTTCTGCCCAAACTGCTTTCTGCCCAAACTGTTTGTACAAATTCAATAAAATTGAAGTTGCGCAGCAAGTTAGTCATGTGACTAGCTGGTTTGACCATATCTGTTTGTGTATTCGGCCATCTTAGCAGTCAACCTGGAATGCGTGCTCCCCCACCTTCAATGTCTGGTGATCAAAAGTCCATTGTGGGTTGAATGTGTCAGGGAATGGCTGCTTAGTCCTTCCAAACACTGTCTGTTAATATGCAAATATCTTTTCCAGCCACTGCTGATCTGCTTAACAAGTCCTTTCTTAACTCCAGTAACAGTTTAAAATCAATGTTCATGACAAAATTAATGTGCCTCATTCTTGGCAGATGGGGACCGAGCATGACAGCATCTGTTGGAGCAATCAGCAGCTAGCCAAATGCAATTGAGTGGCTGGCAAATTAAGAATTGGGAATCGTGGGGGCTGTCCAGAGCTGCCATACTTAAAGGGTTGACAGCCCCTGCCTGACTGCTGATATCCTCAAGAGAGCCCCTGCCTGACCGCTCACAGCCTCAAGAGAGCCCCTGCATTCAGGAGTGCCAGGCATCGGCTTGGAGGCCTGTGAGAAGAATGACAGAAAGACTCCGGGTGGCTCCACGGTTCATCAATGCCTCCCTCCAGACTCTGCTCCATGCTACAAGGGAAAGGCAGGAGGTCCTCTTTTCCGGGGATGAGAGGAGGAGAGCAGCTCGCCTGACCAAGCAAGCTTGGCCAGAGATAGTGGAGGAGGTTAGCAGCCGTGGGGTCACCGCAAGGATATGGATCCAGTGCTGGAAAAGGGTCAATGACCTAATCCGGCCTGCCAAGGTCCATTCAATTGCAATCCTTTGGGCCTAGCTTGTGTCAGAGCAAGTGGCTGTGTTTGGTGGAGAGGGAGGGACCACCTAGCCATGGCAATGGGCTTCTGGAGTTGCCAATGGGCCTGAGGCATGTCTGTACCTCATTTAGAGGTGCCCGTCTGTCAGTGCATTCCCCTGCATAGTCCCACGAGAGTGGCGACATGCAGGAGGCATATGTGAGCTCCCCATCCTGATTCGATGGACTATCATGATCAGAACTCTAGGGCCTTTACCCACTGGCTGATTAACTTTGTCCCTCATTGTGTCTGCAGGAGATGACTGCCCACAAGAGGAAGGAGCGTGCCAAGACCGGCAGTGAAGTTCTTTATCTCCATGTCTTAACACTGATGGAGGAGGAGGTCATAGAACTGGCAGGGAAACAAGGCAAATGCGTGTAGTAGATGGTGAGACAGAGGCATCCACCCAAGAGAGTGAGTGATCATCTCCTGGGCACAAGGTGTCTCTGGTGGTAAAGAGCCATGTTGCACATGTGATCCCCATTGCATCAATGGAGAGATACACTTGGGGTGGTATGAATGAGACGATGGGCAGACCCTAATCCTTCTATGTCTATGATTTTTCATGCAGATCTAGGTGACCGAGAAGAGAGAGGAGCTCAAGAGGCTGGGGAGAGTTGCCATCTCTGAGGAAGAGAAGGCAGTCTCAAAGGGTCCACCGTCACATCATTCCCCCGCATCCTCAACCAGCGCAGATACTCTTACGTCGGTGGGTAGTTGCAAGCATTTAGATATGGGCACACAACCTGATGAACGCAGCACATATGCAACAAGGCAATTGACGGAGACTGTGACAGCCCAGGTCACTGGCAGTTGGAGGACTACAGAAGGCCAGGCCCATGCTGATGACGTGCCTCTGATGTCGGCGGCAACATGGGAAATTTTGCAGCTACGGCGAGAGGTGAGACCACATCTTGCAGAGATGCCAAAGGCTTTGCAAACCCAAGCATGGACAATGGAGGAGTCCATCCAGGCCTTGGGTGCTGCACTGTCTCTGCCGATTGCACGTCTGCCTTCCTCTGTCGAGAGACTGGAGACTCTCATGGAGAGCCACATCCAGCAGCTCAATCAGTGGCTGCCGAAGATGTGCGCTAACTTGCACTCCATTACTTTGTCCATGAGCTTGATGCAGCAGTGGCAAGGCGAGAGCGGGCAAGGCACCTGGAGTCTCCACCAGGTCCATGTCCGTCTCAGGTCAGCAGGGAGTTAAAAAAGTGCCTTATAAGGGGGGAGGAGCAGCTGCCTGCTGCATCTGGGGGTTCCTCTCAGGGTGCTCCTGGTGCGGACAGTGGCTCCAAAGTTCCTTTGTCAGTGATGCCAGTGCCTCCATCATCCCTCCACTGACTGAGGCACTCAGTGTTCCAGGACTTGCCAGAGGAAGGCTGTCAATGTCATCACAAGCCAGGGGGCAGCAAGGTCAGCAGCCTAACTTCATCTCAGCTGACAGCGCAGGGGGAACACCACATAGCAGCACCCGTAAAAGATGTAAGAAGAGCACGTTGATGCACTTAGAGAATCACGGGTGATAATGCTGCACAAAAGGGGGTTGTTGCGATGGTAGTCTTGCATAATAAAACTATGTTGTCCTCTCACCACGTCTCCTTTCTGTTGTTGATTCCCTTTGGGATTTCCTTGGAAACCTTCCTCCCAAGGGGCTGGAAGTGAGGGAGTGCGATGTACACCTGGGTGCTGCAGTACAGAAGGAGGCGACAACAGGGCTGCTTAAAGGTAAGGTTTCATTGTTGTGGTTCCGGAAAGTGGTAAGGCTCAAAGGAAATGTGAATGTATAAAGGCGTCTCGTGCCTCCCTCGTGCATATCTCATGGCACCTTTCATGCTGTGTCTGGAACCCTTCATCTGGCACTGCCTGGGCAGCATCCTCCTCCCCATCCTCATCATCAGAGGAGGCATTTCAGTCCACAATATCCTCAGATCCTCAGTGGTCAAAGCCTTGCCCCTCTGTAGTGCCAGATTGTGTAGTGCATAGTAGACCATCACAATATGTGAGGCATGCTGAAGGGCTCCACCAGATCGATCAAGGCATCTAAATCTCATTTTCAGCAGACCAATGGCCTGCTCGATGGTTGCTCAAGTTGACCCATGGCTTCTGCATCCATGGGTGGGTTCCTCACAGGTATCAGTAGCCACGTTCTCAGTGGGTAGCCCTTGTCTCCAAGGATCCATCCCTGAAGGCGCATGGGGTCACGGAAAAGGTCTGGCACTTGGGACTGCCTTAGTATGTAGGCATCGTGGCTGCTTCCTGGGAATCGTGCACACAATGTAGGATCCGTTTGCGGTGGTCGCAGACCAGTTGTACATTGAGGGAATGGAAGCCATTCCTGTTGATGAAGGCAGAAGGCTGGTCATTTGGAGCCTGAAAGGCACATGCATATAGTCAATCACCCCCGGACCTGGGGGAATCCAGTGATGGCCTTAACCCATTCAGCTTGACTCTTTGGGTCGGTGTGGAAGCACACATAGTTGCCAGCCCTCCTGAACATGGCATTGGTGACTTCCTTGATGTAGCGATGCACCGCAAACAGGAAGATTCTGCACATATCTCCAATGGACTCCTGGAATGATCCAGTGGTGTAGAAGATCAGTGTAACGGTGACTTTCAACACTACTGTCATCAGGTGTCCTCCAAGTCCCACTGGCCTCAGCATATTCTGCATCATGGCACATAGATCATTGACAGCCTCCTCGGAGAGGCACAGTCTTCGAAGACACTGCCACTTGGTTATCTGCAGGTAGTTGAGCCATGGCCAGTAGACCCCCTCTGGAGGGTAGCCTCTTCTGCATGCCAGAGGTTGTTGCCATGCCCCTTAACAATATTCTGCAGCCTTCTGTGCCTGGAGTGGCCCTTCTGTGGGCCCCTAAGTTGCTGGTGTTGACCTGCCCCTGTCTGAAGCTCCCTCCCTCTCTGCTCCTCCTCTTCCATGGGGCCTCGAAGACAGGATGAATGAGGCCCATGAGAGGTTGCCTCTCCCTGAGCGCAAGGCTTCCGAGCCAAACCAACCTACCAAGTCCCCCCTTACATGTGACCTTCAATGAGGTGGCACTGCTCTGATGCCATCCTGGTGTGGGTGCCCTGCAGGACTGGCACCTTGGCCCCCATTCCTGACAGTCTTTCACAATGCCCCCCTCCACCCTTTCTGCCAAGTGAAGCCAACACTGAGCTCCCGCTTCCTTTTACCAGGTGAGGCTCTGAGGCCCCGTGGTTCCTGTGCGCCATCAGGAAAATTCAAAATGGAGAATAAAATTGCTGTCACTTGGATTTTTGAATTCCTTAATTGGCTTCCTGCCTCGTGAATGTGTAAGGCCTGCCCTCCATGTTGGCCACTGACTGTAAAATCTGGAAGGGGCATCACAACATCGGACTTCCTGTAAGTGTTCCGACCCAATTTTATGTCCCCACCCCCACCACCTCTTAAATGGCCCCATAATATTCAGCCCACAGCATCTAAAAGGGAAAAGCTGGTTTGGGCAAAAAGAGTCCTACCTGAAACATCTCTTTCTCTTGCAAATGCTGACTGAATTAGTGTGTTTTTCCAACAGTGGGATAAGGTTCCACCTACAGTAAAAAAGTTGTCAGAGGAGTAGTGGGGTCGATTAGGAACCAAAATGGAGATCTATTGGTGAAGGCATGGCTGAGATACTCAATGAATATTTTGCATTGGTATTTAGCAAGGAAGAGGACTTTTCCAAAGCTATGGTGAACAATGAGGTTGCTGGGATACTGGATGAGATAAAAATAGAAAAAGAGGACGTGCTAGCAACTTAAAGTAGATAAGTCACCCAGTTCAGATGGAATGCATGCTAGGTTGCCGAGAAAAGTAATGATAGAAACTGTACAGGTGCTGGCCACAATCTTCCAATCCTTCTTAGATACAGGGATGGTGCCAAAGTACTGGAGGATTGAAAATGTTACAACCTTGTTCAAAAATGGGTGAAGGACAAATTTGGCAAATACTGGCACATCAGTTTCACGTCAGTGAGAGGGAAGCTTTTAGAAATAATAACAACAGCCACTTGGACAAGCATGGGTCAATTAAAAGAGAGCCAAAAAGTAGTTATTAAGGGCAAATCTTGATTGCGTTTTTCGATTAGGTCACAGGGAGGGTGGATGAGGGCAGTGCAGTTGATATTGTATTATATGGACTTTCAGAAGGTGTTTGATAAAGTACCAGATACTAGGCTTGTGAGCAAAATTGAAGCCCAGGAGATAAAAAAAAAAGGGCAGGAGCAACATGGATACAAAATTAGCCAACGAGTAGAAAATAAAGAGTCATGGTGAATGGCTGTTTTTCTGGAGTCACATACTGGAGAGAGATATACCACGGAGTTCCCCATGTTTCAGTACTAAGATGACTGATGTGTTTGATATACAATAATGACTTGGACTTAGGGGGTACAGGGCACAATTTAAAAATTTGCTGATGACATGAAACTTGGAAGTAAACAGTGAGGAAGATAGGAAAAGACTTCAAGAGGACACAGACCGGCTGGTAAATGGGTGGACACAGCGCAGGTGAAATTCAACACAGAAAAGTGTGAGGCAATACATTTTGGTAGGAAGGAGAGACAATACATGGTAAATGATACAATTTTAAAGTGGGTACAAGAATAAAGCAACCTGAGGGTGCTTGTGCATAAATCTTTAAAGATGGCAGGATAGGTCAACAAAGCATATCGACTTTATCCTGGGCTTTATAAATAGAGGACAAAAAACAGCAAGTTATGCTAAACCTATATAACACTAGTTCAGCCCCAGCTGCAATATTGTGTCCAATTCTGGACACCACACTTTGGGAAGCTGACTTTAATGGAAATAAAAATCTGGAGAGATGTATAACAGTCTGTCAACTTGCTATCATCCATTTTACACTACTGCTCAAAGTCATTTCATTCTATTTAAATTACTGTGGTTCCATATTATAGTAAAATATAATTTAACCAAATCTTTGAATTCTTAGATATTATCAGTTTTATTCTACTGAATTGTCAGGAATTTGTTTTGTTCGTTTATTATCATATTGCCATAATTTTGGCAGAAGATTGATGAGAACTCAGAATGAAGCTTTGGAGAAGGTACGGAAGAGGTTTAGTTTAGTTTAGTTTAGTTTAGAGATACAGCACTGAAACAGGCCCTTCGGCCCACCGAGTCTGTACCGAACATCAACCACCCATTTATACTAATCCTACACTAATTCCATATTCCTACAACATCCCCACTTGTCCCTATATTTCCCTACCACCTACCTATACTAGGGGCAATTTATAATGGCCAATTTACCTATCAACCTGCAAGTCTTTGGCATGTGGGAGGAAACCGGAGCACTCGGAGGAAACCCACACAGACACAGGGAGAACTTGCAAACTCCACACAGGTAGTACCCAGAATTGAACCTGGGTCACTGGAGCTGTGAGGCTGCGGTGCTAACCACTGCGCCACTGTGCTGCCTACTAGAATGGTTCCAGGGATGAGGGATTACATTTACATGGATGGACTAGAGAAGCTGGGGTTGTTCTCCTTACAGCAGAGATGTTTAAGGGGAGATTTGATAGAGGTGTTTAAGATCATGAATGGTTTAGAGTAAATATAAGAAACTTTCGAATGGCTAAAAGGCCAATAACCAGAGGGCACATATTTAAGGTGATTGGCAAAAAGAACAGAGGCGACATTAGGAAAAGCTTTGTAATGCAACAAGTGGTTAGGATTTAAAATGCACTGTCTGATAGGATGGTAGATATGGATTCGATATTAGCCTTCAAAGCAGAATTGAATAAATATTTGTAGGTGAAAAGATTGCAGGGATATGGGGAAACAACAGGAGAAAGGGATTAACTGAATTGTTCTTTGAAAGAATTGGGGAGACTCGATGGGCTGAATGGCCTCCTTCTGTGCTGTATGATTCTATATTTGCACTGCTGTATTATCTCACTCAAGTGGCCTTGAGTTTAGACAGTGAATGCCAACTGGCTATTCGAATGTGAAGAACATCACAAGTATGATACTGTCATACCTGTGCATTTTCCAGCAGGAGCCACTAGATAGTAATCAAGGTTTGCATTTCCTACAGGGTGTGAAGTGTAACAAAGAAAAAGAGTCAATTAGTGTGCAATGCTGGCCTTCATCAAAAACAAAAACTGCTGTTAGTGCTATTTAAATTTCTGCCACAGGTAAAGTGCTGCAAGGCGAAAAAAAAATACACAAAAAACCTGCTTGTTAATGGTTTGCTAATGCCTTGGAATCATGAAATTTTACAGCACAGAAACAGGCCATCTGAGACATCAAGTTTGCGTCAGTGATTTTCTCCATGTGAATCTAATCATACTCTTCTGCTTGCTCTCCATTCCCACTAATATTCCTCATTGTCAAGCCATATTCAGACCAAAGACATTTGCCTGGAATTTCCTTGGGGTTTTCTCCCAGTTGGCTGACGTAATTACATCGGAAGGTCGCTGTTTACCTGATGTATTCTGAGTTCTCATCAATCTTCTGCCAAAAGTATGGCAATATGATAATAAACTAACAAAACAAATTACTGACAATTCAGTAGAATAAAACTGATAATATCTAAGAATTCAAAGATTTGGTTAAATTATATTTTACTATAATATGGAACCACAGTAATTTAAATAGAATGAAATCAATGGGGTTGCTCGTGACTTTGAGCAGTAGTGTAAAATGGATGATAGTGAGTTGACAGACTGTTATACAACTCTCCAGATTTTTATTTCCATTAAAGTCAGCTTTTTCTGCTGCAGTGCTATAACGTCAAATTGGAAACCTCGATGCAGTGGGAGAAACTCTGGGAAAATTCACCCGCACGGTCTTGTTTCCCTGTGTGCAATGCTATGGGAGCTCGACTAGATTTAAGGAAAGTTTTGATCCTGATTTTCTTATCATTTGGAGCTAATTTTTCATTTCTAGAAAAATAATTTTTAATTCCCCTTTTGTTACTGTGAAGGGCAGAAACCAATAATAAATAATCTAATTGTTAGTTGCATTTTATGAAGATGAGTGAGAATAGTTCATCAGGGAAGGATTCAGTGAAATGTAATTCTCCCAATGGCCAAGTGGGATAAAAGCACTGTCTAGTGTTTCATCAAACCATATAGATCAGGATTTCTCAAATTCAGTTTCTAATCTGTGTTGAGTTAGTTGATCTCAGCTGGTGCAACAGTAGGAGTCTCAGTACTACTTGACTAGGGAAGGGAAAAATCAGACTAAGTTCCTGCCCCTCATTGTTATCCAGTGGCTACTGTGCAAAATGGATGGGTGTGGATTTCAAGTAAGGACAAGGTCAGATTTGGCTGTGATGCCTGTTGCGTTATTGCCTTGATGCAATAAGGTACCAAACAATCTTAAGCTGAGTGGTTATAAACTGTGGGTTCTTTATTGTAGAGTAACACATTTACAAGCGAGCTCTATCATACATGTCTGACTAGGTGTCTTACACAACTCCAAGCAACTGATCACATGTTGGATGACATCACGTCCTGTGATGATGTGTAGCGTACTTACACTATGGAATTAAATGACTGAATAATATTTACACATGCATTGTCTCTAATGTCCTTTAGTCAAGTGTCTCTGAGCAGTACAGGCGGTCTACTAACTCGACATAATCACGTCCCAGTGTAGCTTGGTTGAGAACTAGACTTGTCAACTTGCTTTGCTTGACTTTTGTGTGTTTTGACAGTCATCCTGTGCTTGAGCGTCATTTTCCCTTACTACATTCTGCAGATCTAAGTGTGACTGTGTTCTCAATGCAAATAGGATTGTCAGGCACAATGTTGTTAACTAGTTCCCATTGCTGACATCAGTTTCTTCTTAGCACTGCTCCGTTAGGGGTGGATACTTTAAGATTTTGGCTCATTGCAGATTTTGGACACTTTCACAGGGAACCACACTGTTTCCTGAGGAGGAATTACCCTGACATTCTACCCTATCTTTAATGGTAGGAGTTCCACACCCATGTTTATTGTGCGTCGTTTTCATCTTCTCTTGCTTTGCTAGGAGCCTGTTTTGTACTGAAGAGGATTTCATGAGATGGTGACTTGGAAGTTTTATCTTACCCTGTCTTCCAAATATGATTTCTACAGTGAATGGCAGCCCTGTGTTGATTGATGTCCCCCTCAAGTGTAACATGGCTAAATGTAGATCCTGTTTTGTTTCACAACACTTTACAATCCGTGATTTGACTGTATGTACCATTCTTTCTGCTAAGCCATTCGTCCTCAGGTAATACAGTGAAGAGGTAACATGGTTTACATCCCATTTTCTACACATATCCTGGAATGGCTTGGCGAAATATTGTGGACTATTGTCCGATACTATCTTCTCTGGGGAACCAAACAAGCTGAAGATTGCACTGATGGTGTTGGCAACTGAGGCACTCGAAGTGTCCTGGAAATTTGAAGTAGAAATTGGTGAGCACAAATAGTCGTCGCCTTTGATTGTGAAGAGGTCGATGGCTATCCTTGACCAAGGATGCGACGGGATGTCATGAGGAAGAAATGGCTTTTTTTGCTGGCATGGTTGATGTTGCTGGCATGCATCACATGACCTTGCAACTCACTCAATGTCACTGTTCACATCCGGCGAGTAGACAGTTTCACGCGCAAGTCTTCTAGATTTCTCAACACCTGTATGGCCAATATGTAACTGTGAGAGGATGTCAAGGCAAAGCTTCTGTAGAATTATTACCTGCCTGCCTTTGAAGATAACCCTACTATAAGTGCCCAACTCATCCCGGTATGGCCAGAAAGTTCTGAACTCCGTAGGAACCTCTTGTGTGCTGTCAGGCCATCCTTTAATAATGAGTTGCCATAACATCTTCAAGACTAGGTCTTCAGGGGTTTCTTCCCATAATTCTTCACACTTCTTCTGCCAAAACACATCAAATTGAGCTGGTATACATCTTCCAACTCATCAACCTTGTCAACTTGGATGTCTAGTGGAATATCCTCCCACTTCCTGTGATTAGGTAATCTGCTTAAAGCATCAGAGGTCATCATGCAATTCCCTGGCTTAAATCTGACCTCACAGTCATATCCTTGCACCTTTATCAATAACCATTGTAGCCGTGGAGGTGTGCTATTCAGTGGCTTTTGCCAGTTCTTCGCTAATGGTTTATGATCTGTTTTAACTACAAAACGTTTTCCAAAGAGATAATGTAAAATCTTGTGATTCCAAACACCAGTGTTAGTGTTTTCCTTCCTATGTTGAGGTAGTTGGCACATGTGGGGGATAAGTTTTGTAAACCGAAAATGATTGGACATCTGTCTTGCAATAAGTATGCTCCCAGACATTTTTGCAAGGCATCTACTATGAGAATGGTATCCTTGTTCGGATCATAGTACTGCAAAATGCATCCATTGATAATGACTGCTGTAGCAAGTTGAATGCATGCTGGTGGTCCTCATGCCACAGAAATTGTGTTTACTTTCTGAGCAGTTCCCGTAGAAACAAAGACTTCTCAGAGAAATTTGAAATATAAGGAGCTAAGAAATTGAAGAGACCGAGACATCTTTGTAAGTCTTCTTTGTCTTGTGGGCTTGGCATGGACTGAATATCCTCCATCGTGTTTGGATCTGGTCTTATGCCTGTGTCTGAATAAATGGAGCCAAAGAAGTTAATGTATCTCGTGTCTATGGCATATTCCTTATTGTTAAATACAAGGCCCTCTTTCCATCAGGAAATGCAAATTTCTGTCATGTTCTTCTTTCATGATGCCCACAACTGCAATATCTTCGGTGATACATATACACCCTGGCACATTCTCTGTAATGTGATCCTTGCATTGCTGAAATAAATCCTGGTTTACTGATAAGCCAAATGGTTGGCACATGAAGTAATATCACCCAGAGTCCTGAAATTTGTCAACTCTTGAGAACTTTCACAGAGATGGACCACCAAGTACCTACGCTTTACATCTAGTTTCGAAAAGCACTTGGCCTTTGCGAATTTTGGATACAGCTGTTCCAATCTGGTGATTTTGTAAGGACAGCGTTTTAGAGCCTTGTTCAGCCTTCTGGGATCCAAACACTCCCGGATGGTGCCATTGTTTTTGACTACAGCTGTTATACAGCTGCACCAATCTGTGTGCTGCTGAAGACATCTGATGATTTCTTGCCACTCCATAGCATCCAGTTCTGTTTTCAGTTTGTCCATGACATGAACGCACATTTCCTTGGCGGATCCATAGAAGCAACTGTGTCATCCCTCACATGTAGGACAGCATCTCCTTTGAAACTTCTCACTGTGTCAAAACGGTCTGGGTACATTCTTCGTACGTCTTGGATGGACTCGATAGGGTCGCACCTATTCCGATCGTGTCTTTGACGTACTGCTGATCTCATGGATCATTATGATTTGAAGCTCACTACATGCTGGCAGACCTGCGACTGCTGGACCTTCTGTGTTGATGAAATTTGAAAACCCGTTGTGACCAAATGGAGGTTCCATACCTGTACTTCAACTTTAGCGTACCTCTACAGTCGATTGTTGTACCGCTATATGCAGCACACGGCGAGTCTTGTCCTCGTTGGTTATATCATGGCTTCCCATCTTGCCAGGTACATGTTTTTCACAATTCTCAGTGGAAAAATGTTTGCACTTGTCCCTGTATCGACCTTGAGCTGCAACATATGTTGTCCACTTTTCTCTGGGCATACAATGTCAATGGTGGCGAATGCTTCCCACTGTGTAATCACATCCATTTGGTGTGCCATAGTTACTGTGTGAAAGACTTGCTCACCTTGAGTGCCCTGTATGTTGCTCGCAACATTGTTAATCTCATGAACATGTCTGCATTTGGTTTAGCCCATGGCAAATGTATCTCTGTTTTTTCCACAAGGTGGTGTCTGCTTCTTGTCAGTTCGTGGTCTGCTGTGACTTCTGGCCAAGTTGCCATTATTAGAGCTCCTGCACAGCCTTGCCCAGTGCCCTTTCTTGCCGCACACCTTGCAGTTGTCCATGTAGGCAAGACAATTTCTCAGTTGGTGCATCAGGCCGCACTTGCCACATATCTTTACTGGTTGAGGTGTCCTGTTTACCTCACCTATGATTGTTGTACCAAGCGCTTTTATGCACTGCCTACTTGCAGTAATGGCCTCCTGACCTTGAGCCGGTCCTCTAATGAGGACCATAGTCTTTCTGGGTCCTTCTGTCCGCTTCGGAAAGTCTCGAGGTGTTAATCTGGTGTAGCCCATCATTACAAATTGCTATTTTTATCCTGACTGCTTGCTTTTCCAGCTCCGTGATGGCCAGATCCAAGAAGCACAGCTCCATGCATTGCTTAAAGAGCTGAAACTCTTGGAGAAGGTCATGGAAGGATACTTAGTGGACAAGGTGCCAAATTTCCAGTGCCAAAATTGCAGCTGGAGCTTTCCCCTTTAAATTGCAGCCTTTTCTTTTGGCCTTTCTCTGCAGGGAAAAAAACCTGCAGGCCTACTGTGCCTGCAGCACCGAGCTTCAGCCATGCCCAGAACCCTGTGCCTGTAGCCCGTGCTTTCTGCCTACAATCAGGGAGGCTCCGTCCATGAAGCACTAATGGCAGGCAAACACACGGCGCGTAATGATGGTGCTGAACCACAGCCTCGATGAGAACCAACCTTGCCCACTGTTCCCAAGCACGATTCCCCTGATATCTGCTGTTTTTTTGCGGCCACTGTCCATTTTATCAATCCCCTACATGTACTCACTGTGTCTTGAGCACAACAGATGAGGAAGGTCGTCGAACTTGCCTGTGCCAAATTGCTGCTGATGAAGAGTTGTGTTGCCCTGTCTGTGCTGGACTACGACAGATCGTTGATCTCGTGCCTCGCCCAAGATTGCTGGTCCCAGTGAGTACCATTCCTGAGCCTCTCTGCAGTGGTGCTACCTCGAAGCTGTGATCTTCACTGAGTATTGCTATCATCACGTTGTGAATAGTGTGATGTTTCAGAGATCACACGATGCCGCGATGTCGTTGAAGGTATGATTCTTTATAGACTGCACGCTGCCATCATGTTGAAGATAGTGCACTTGAAAGTCGAAAAATCTTCAGAAACCACATGCTGCCACCATATTGTGTTATTGCTTGATGTAGAAATAAGGTACTAAACAATCTTAAGTTGAGTGGTTATAATGTGGGTTCTTTATTGCAGAGTAACACATTTACAAGAGAGCTCTATCATACATATCTGACTAGGTGTCTTACACAACTCCAACCAACTGATCACATGTTGGATGACATCACTTTCTGTGATGTGTGGACTACTTACACTTTAAAGTGGTATCACAACAATGCCCCTAATGTTGAATAAAAGGAAAGAACTTGCACTTACATGTGGCACCTTTTACAGTCACAGGATGTCCCAAAGCCCTTTACAGTCTATTAAGCACTTTGAAGTGTAGTCCCTGTTGTAATGTAGGAAAGTACAGCAGCCAATTTTTACACAGCCAACTTCCACAAACAGCAATGAAATACATGACCAGTTAATATGGTTTAGTGATATTGATTGAGGCATGAGTATTGGCCAGGAAACTGGGTAAATTCCCCAGCTCTTCTTCAAAAAGGTGCCACGGGATCTTAGATATCCACCTGAGAGTGTGGACGGGGCATCCTTTAGAGTCTCAATCAAAAGGCAGCACCTCTGACAGTGAAGTAATCCCTCAGCATGGCATTGGAGTGTCAATCTGGATCATGGACTCAAGTGCCTGGAGTGGGGCTGGAACGCACTGACTCAAAGGTGAGAGTGCTACCACTGAGCTGAAGCTGTCCCCCCAGAGATAGTATACCAATAGTCACCATCAATGCTCACAAAAAAAAGGGCCACATGGGTGAGACAATCAGGTTTGCCGGCAACCTTAAAACCATACTCTAGCACATCAGTGCCTTCAGGAGAGACAAGGAGAAGAATTGAAAGGAAAGGAAAGAAAAAGAGACAGCTCAGATAAAAGGCATTGGTGAGAGGTTACTGTTATCCATCAATTTGATTCAGATTGAACCATTGTGTTAAACAATTGCATAGTCAAATGCCCCATTTACAAAAAAAAACTTAATGTTTCCCTCTAAACTTTATTAATCTTCAGAAAACAACAGAAAATCAGTGATGACAAATAAAAAACTCTAAAGATGTTTATTTCAAATTGATATTTTTCTATCTAAGGTAGAGTGACAGGCACAATATTTAATACAAGGTATTTTAAGAGGGATTGGAGAGGGTGCAGTTATTTTATATTATGTTTACCAGACACTACAGTTTTGTTTGCGATTCTTATTGTAGAAAAAAGTGCTTACTATTAAACTATGGACAGATGATTAATTTTTATAAGTTGCACCTGTTAAATTGCCAATTCATTTTCACACAGCCATTGCCTTGTTCTTTTCACATGTTGTTGTTGAATTCTAATGGGCGGCTATCATAATTATTTTTGTGCTAATGTGCCCCATTAATTCATTTAGTTCTGAGTTCAGAGAGGCAGTTAATGTCATATGCTGACTGTGCCAGCCACTTGACATTCTGTTCATTATGCTCGCTTTTTTTTGGTTTTTGCTGTTGTTAGCTTTTTGTTTGTTCAAAATTTTTACAATGTATTACACAACAGTGATATGACATGGTTTATACTGTCAAGTGATAGTTATTCTGATCAGAACATGGTTTTGAGTTTGTGAGCATGCAAGTAATGACAGTTCACTTATTACAATGTAGACACTTCACAGCAGGTTGGCATATAAGGGGGGAAAAAGTGAGATGGAAAGCTACATATTTCAAGGCTTTTAGAAGGACGCCAGTATGATAACTGATATTTTACTATCACAGTATGTTAGTATAGTCATCTGACCCTCTCATTGTCAATATGCAAGGATATGTTATGGGAGTTTTGTCATGAAATAACTTTCAATCAGCAACGCACAGCTCTGGTGCGATCTATTTAAAGAAATCTCCTAGCAATTCATAGTCATTTGAAGATGCCTTGGTAGAGTTAACCATGCACAGTAATTTTCGCAATAATCCATGTCCCATAATAAATCCTTTTGGAGCTATTGGAGAGTGATTTATTTATTAAGTCGGTGAAGTGGCATATAAGCCAACATTCTCCGAGATGGTTTATCCTTAATTCAGGTCTGACAGATGAAACAGAGCAATTTTAACCTAATCTTCCAGTCAGGAAGCTGTCCTGCTCAAGTGGAACACTGGATTCATACACTGCCCATTGTTACTCTTCATTGACCTAGGCTGGAGCTGGAGCTGGAGGCAGGAAAGCATTTAAAAGGCCCACGTATTTTAAAGGTAAGTGGATTTGGTCTTTTAATTGGTTTTTCAGCTGGCACTTAGGCTTTCATGAGAATTGTGCCAATTATTATTCCTTTTTTTGTTGCTCTGGGCTCCCTTTATTGGCAAAGATGGTTTGCCATCTCCATCCTTGGAGCTGATGCATTTGGAAGAAGATGGGGGGAGCTGAGGAGAGAAACCCAGGAGGTCAGGCTGTCCGAGAGGTGCTCTTTCACTGGATTGGTGCTATGGAGGGGCACAGTGGGCAGCCTTTCATACAGGCATCTCATGCAGCATCACCTGGACTTCAACAGCCACCAAAGAGGAAGTTGGATGCTTGGCTGCACCATCACTTGTCACTTGTCTGCAAACTGAAGACTGCATCTAGGAATTATTTTCCCTTAACTGTGACCTGCCACTTCTCAATCCCCTGCTCTATCAACCTTAATGTGTTTCTTAATACAGAATCACAGAATAATAGTGTAGAAAAGACCCTTCGGCCCATCGAGTCTGCACCGATGCATTAAAGACACCTGACCTGTCTACCTAATCATATTTGCCAGCAGTTGGCCCATAGCCTTGAATGTTATGACGTGCCAAGTGCTCATCCAGGTACTTTTTAAAGGATGTGAGGCAACCCGCCTCTACCACCCTCCCAGGCAGTGCATTCCAGACTGTCACCACCCTCTGAGTAAAAATGTTCTTCCTCAAATCCCCCTTAAACCTCCTGCCCCTCACCTTAAACTTGTGTCCCCTCGTAACTGACCCTTCAACTAGGGGGAACAGCTGCTCCCTATCCACCTTGTCCATGCCCCTCATAATCTTGTACACCTCGATCAGGTCACCCCTCAGTCTTCTCTGCTCCAGCGAAAACAACCCAAGCCTATCCAACCTCTCTTCATAGCTTAAATGTTCCATCCCAGGCACCATCCTGGTGAATCGCCTCTGCACCCCCTCCAGCGCAATCACATCCTTCCTATAATCTGGCAACCAGAATTGCACACAGTACTCCAGCTGTGGCCTAACCAAAGTAATATACAACTCCAACATGACTTCCCTGCTTTTGTAATCTATGCCTCGATTGATAAAGGCAAGTGTCCCATATGCCTTTTCACCACCCTATTAACCTGCCCTTCTGCCTTCAGAGATCTATGGACAAACACGCCAAGATCCCTTTGTTCCTCGGAACTTCCCAGTGTCAGGCCATTCATTGAATAGTTCCATGTCACATTACTCCTTCCAAAGTGTATCACCTCACACTTTTCAGGGTTAAATTCCATCTGCCACTTTTCTGCCCATTTGACCATCCCGTCTATATCTTCCTGTAACCCAAGACACTCAACCTCACTGTTAACCACTCGGCCAATCTTTGTGTCATCCGCGAACTTACTGATCCTACCCCCCACATAGCCATCTATGTCGTTTATATAAATGACAAATAATAGGGGACCCAGCACAGATCCCTGTGGTATGCCACTGGACACTGGCTTCCAGTCACTAAAACAGCCATCTGTCATCACTCTCTGTCTCCTACAGCTAAGCCAATTTTGAATCCACCTTATCAAGTTACCCTGTATCCCATGTGCATTTGCTTTCTTGATAAGTCACCCATGTGGGACCTTGTCAAAGGCTTTGCTGAAATCCATGTAAACTACATCAACTGCACTCCCCTCAGCTGCACACCTGGTCACATGCTCAAAACATTCAATCAAATTTGTTCGGCAGGACCTCCCTCTGACAAAGCCATGCTGACTATTCCTAATCAAATGTTGCCTTTCCAAGTGGAGATAGATTCTCTCCTTCAGAATTTTATCCAATAGTTTCCCTACCACTGACGTGAGACTCACTGGTCTGTAGTTCCCTGGCTTATCTCTACAACCTTTCTTAAATAATGGGACCACATTAGCTGTTCTCCAGTCCTCTGGCACATCCCCTGTGGCCAGAGAGGAATTAAAAATTAGGGTCAGAGCCCCTGCAATCTCCACCCTCGCCTCCCACAGCATTCTGGGACACAAATCGTCCGGACCTGGAGATTTGTCTACTTTTAAAGCCTGCCAAAACCACCAATACCTTGTCACTCCCTATGACAATTTGTTCAAGAACCTCACAGTCTCTCTCTCTGAGTTCCATATCTACATCCTCATTCTCTTGGGTGAAGACAGATGTGAAGTATTCATTCAAGACCCTACCAATTGGCTCCACCCACAGATTTCCCCCTTGGTCCCGAATGGGTCCTACTCTTTCCCTGGTTATCCTCTTCCCATTGATATACTTATAGAATATCTTGGGATTTTTCCGACTTTTACCAGCCGGAGCTTTCTCATATCCCCTCTTTGCTCTCCTAATTGCTTTCTTAAGCTCCATCCTACACTTTCTGTACTCCACTAATGCTTCCGTTGATTTTCTCTCCTTGTATTTGCTAAAAGCCTCTCTTTTCCTTCTCATCGTACCCTGAATGTTTCTGGTCATCCATGGTTCTCTGGGCTTGTTGCTCCTACCTGTTACCCTAGAGGGAACATGTTGGACCTGCACCCTCCCTATTTCCTTTTTGAATGCTCCCCACTGCTTTTCTGTAGATTTCCCGACAAGTAACTCTTTCCAGTCTACCTTGGCCAGATCCTGCCTTATTTTACTAAAATTCGCTCTCCCCCAATCCAAAACCTTTTTTTGCAACTTGTCTATTCCTTTCTCCATAACAAGCTTAAATTGTACCATGTTGTGGTCGCTATCACCAAAATGCTCCCCCACGAACACATCAACCACCTGTCCGGCTTCATTCCCCAGAATTAGGTCGAGCACTGCACCCTCCCTTGTTGGATCCTCTACATATTGAGCTAAAAAGTTTTCCTGTACACATTTTAAGAACTCCACTCCATCTAAGCCCTTAACACGATGACTATCCCAATTAATGTTGGGAAAGTTGAAATCACCTAATATAATTACCCCATTATTATTTTTACACACCTCTGCGAATTGCGCACATATTTGCTCCTCAATTTCCCGCTGACTATCTGGGGGTCTATAATAAACACCTAGCAATGTGGCTGTCCCTTTTTTACTCCTAAACTCTACCCATAAAGCTTCATTTGATGCCCCCTCCAAGATATCATCTCTCCTTACTGCAGTAACTGACTCCTTAACTAATATTGCAATGCCCCCTCCTCTTTTACCCCCTCCTCTGTCTCGCCTGAAGATTCTATATCCCGGGATATTGAGCTGCCAATCCTGCCCCTCCCTCAACCATGTCTCCGTGATGGCTACTATATCATAATTCCATGTGTCAATCCTTCCCCTTAACTCATCCGTTTTACCTGTAAAATACCTCAGGTATTTTCAAAGATATTGTCCCCTTTCTTGTGACACTCCCCTTTAAATGTCCCCATCCCATTAAATTTGATTTACATACTATTTTTCTCTCCTCCAGTGGCGTCATCCTTAGGCCCATTTGGATTTACACCTGGAGTTGTGACTGGACCAGAAAATTGAGTGTTTTTTATTTGAAAGTTAGAGGGTATGAAAGCAATACAAACTGGTTCAGAACAAATTTACACATGAAGATGATAATCGGCCCCTCTATGTTGTTGTCTGAGAACAGAGGCTGTTACCTTAAGGACTATATTTTTTAATATATGTGAAGTTGTGATTGATCAAAAATCCTTAAAAGTTGTGGCTTACCAAGAGCCTCCCATCCAATATCCAAACACACATTACTTGATCCCCATATGGTTCTACTAGATCAGTTACAAATGAAGCTTCATTCTTAGTTAAGACATAAGCACAGTTGAGCCCAATCCTGTTCTCACTCAACATCCACACAATTTTAGCAAGGCTGTTTAGATAATGATCATAAGTGAGATGAAATTTCTTTTCTGTAGCTCAGGGGTGCTGGAACTATTTAAACGCCCAATATGCTACACAAGCTGTGATCAGCTAAATTAAACTTTTCTGTCTTGAGATATTCACTACCCAGGTAAAACAAAGGATCGATTTTTACCTGGAGTTCGTATCGGGCATGCGGGGGGGTAAGGGGGCAAGGCACATGAAAAATGCATTCGTTGGCCTAGATTTCAGACACAGGCTATTTAACTCCCTGCCCTCATTTAAACTTGACTGACAGGTTTCCCAATCAATTATGTCGAGAATGGGAAGCCCACCTTAGTGGGCTTAGTACATAATTTCCAGTAGACCTCCACAGGCCTATTTAAAGCAAGAATGCACATCTTAAAGGGAGGTTACATTCCCTTCAGGCAGCTTGTTCTGTGTGATTTTCTGCAGAAATGAGTCAGAGGTTGACAGAGATGTGGACATCATGGGCCCAGAAAACTGCTTGCTTGTTATGCAAGCTACTGGAAAGCCTCCCAAGGTGATTCAGCACCATGGCTGATAGTATGGAGGAGCCCACTTTCAGCTTGTGTAGTGTGGTGAACAGCATCATCACTCTGCAATCTACCTTGGAGCATGTGGCCAGCTCCAGCAATGCTGCACCCAGACTCTCACAGTAGGAGCCTATGTTACCTTGGAGAGATTGTTGAATGGAATCACTCATCTCCTGCAGTCTGGTCTCCTGCAGATCAATGGGACTGATAAGCCTTAGCCCCATGTGAGTGGCAGGACACTACGGAAGCAGCACATGTTGACCTCTTGTAGGATGTCAGCATGCCTGCTCACTCAATCAATAACTATTATGCTGGCAGAAAGCCAGCTCGGCCAGACTGCACTGGCAACAGCCAAAGTGCTGCAGTTTGCGGCCCACCCTCACAGGTACAAGCACCAAAAGTTACCAACCATGTGCAACTCAATGATCCCCACATGAGAAACAGCAGCCATCTACCAGATTTTATGAGGCCATTGGAGGGGCGGGTGCTTTGTGAATGTCTTAGGAGTAGCAGAGTTAGTAAACTTTCTTTTGACACTTTGGGCGAGAGATGAATTCAAGACAATTAATAGCCCAAAAATTGCTATCAAAGTAATAGTGAGGTTAATGGAACTCACTGTTATTCCTGTGGAAATGCCACAGCAGTTCAGGCTAGGGCAGAGGTCTGATTAAACATAGAAATCGAAAAGTTGCTAATGGAGATATGCCACTCCGTCACTAACTTTGCGAAAACAACATCTTGCTGTCTGGCTCTTATTCAGAAATTTTGAGCAGCATGAAGTTCCTGTACTTGCTCAGTAGATACTAAGTAAACTTGCCACAGAAAGCTTAAATCAAGTCAATTCAAATCTAAGTATCCTTTTAACAGCATGCGGAGTCTTAATTATTGCCAGTTAACCTCTCCAGCACTGAAACGTAACTATTGAAAGCAATGTTCCCTCTAAGCTGCATGACTTGGAATGCGCATGGAACCAACAGGCCACGCACAAATAGTGGTCCCTATAAGATGCGCACATGTGCAGCTGCATGACAGTATTAAAAGGGACTGCGCAGTGCAAGAAACATGCTGTGCACAGTGTAGAAAATTAGAGAGAACACTGATTACAAATGTGGAGTCTCTGCTTCAAATTTTAAATATAGTTGGAGATCTTTAAAAATATAAAATTTAAAAAAATTACATTTTCTTTTTGTCTTCTTTTTCTCTCTCACTATGAATCTAACTTCTCTTTTCCTCTCTTTATTTATCACCTTGTACCAGATATAACATTGAATTCATCATTCTAACTTACACTTACTTGTTCAGACATTGTGTTCTGTGGCTAAGGTGACACACAGTTGCTTGTCCTATTCACTCAGATCCCAGGGGCCGGATATTTAAAGCCCGCTGGGGGCAGGAGCGGGTGTGTGCACGATTGTAAGAATGTGTTCTTGGAGGTCAGCACTGGGTCCCACCACCTCTGGATTGTGAAGCCATTTTTAAAGGGACGCCCGAAGAAAGGAAACAGCAACCCCTCATGCCTCCAATTAAGTACCAGTTAAACCCATTGAGGAGCTTATTAACAGGCTTATAAGCAGCAGTTTTCAATTTTCAAAGGAAGGGTATGTGGAAAAGCAGGGTCACCTTCTGTTCAGTGTTCTCCCCCTCCACTTCCTCTCTTACCTCCTGCTCCGTCCCTAATAAGATATCACCCTCCAGGGCCTCGCTAACCTCAAGGTCCACACCGCTCTGGAGGGCCATGTTATGGAGAGCGCAGCAGATCACTGCAATGAGTGAGACCCTTGCAGGAGGATACTGGAGAGTGCCACGTGACTGGTCCAGGCACCAGAATCGCATCTTCAGAAGCCTAATAGCCTGCTCAATGATTGTCCTGCTAAGCAAGTGTATTGCCTTTGTGCCATTGTCTGGTGTTCCCATAGAGGGGTCTGTAGCCATCTCGTCAAGGGGTTTCCCTTTTTCCCTTGGATCCATCCACACACTTTGGTGGTTGGAGTGAAGATCTGAGGCAGCCTGGACTGGTGGAGGATGAAAGAATCATGGCAGCTGCCGGGAAAGCGAATGCACACATGGAGAAAGCTCTTGTTGTGGTTACAGATCAGTTGGACATTGAGGGAGTGGAAGCACTTCCTGTTGATGGATCTCACTGGCTGGTTGCTGGGTACCTTGATGGCCACACGGGTGCATTCAATGATGCCCCGCACTTGGGGGAATCCAGCGATGGAGGCAAAACCCAATGCCCTCTGTGCATACGGAGGACCATCTGTGTCAAAGTAGATCGCATTGCCACCATCTCCTGTGTGATGCCACCACCAAACGCATCTTCCCCTCCCCTCCCGTCAGCATACCGAAGGAATCATTCCCTCCACGACACCCTAGTCCACTCCTCCATTACCCCCAACACCTTGTCCCCTTCCCACAGCACCTTCCCATGCAATCGCAGGAGGTGTAATACCTGCCCTTTTACCTCCTCTCTTCTCACTATCCAAGGCCCCAAAGACTCCTTTCAGGTGAGGCAGCAATTTACTTGTACTTCTTTCAATGTAGTATACTGTAAACGCTACTCACAATGTGGTCTCCTCTACATTGGGGAGACCAACTGTAGATGGGTGACCGCTTTGTGGAACACCTCCTCTCAGTCTGAAAGCATGACCCCGAGCTTCCGGTCGCTTGCCATTTCAACACTCCCCCCTGCTCTCATGCCAATATTTCTGTCTTTGGCCTGCTCCAGTGTTTCAGTGAACATCAATGCAAGCTTGAGGAGCAGCACCTGATCTTTCGATTAGGCACTCTACAGCCTTGTGGACTGAGCATTTAGTTCAACAACTGCATAGCATGACTGGCCTTTTTTTTAATATTTTATTTTTTAATCATGTGCCTGCCTTTCATGTAGTCAGAGCTGCCCATTATTCCGCTATTAACACTCTCTCTGGACTAATGCTTTGTCTTTCACCACAAGCATTAATGCACTCTTTGCCTTTGTCCCAGGACAGCTTTGTTATTTAATCCTCCTGCCCTCTGCCCGATCGAACACCTTCCCATTTGTTGTCTCCCCCACCCTCTCCCCTTCAATTGCTTAAAACCTACTTCTTTTCTAATCTTTGCCAGTTCTGATGAAAGGTCACAGACCTGAAACATTAACTTCGCTTCTTTCTCCACAGATGCTGCCAGACCTGCTGAGTATTTCCAGCACTTTTTGTTTTTATTTCAGATTTCCAGCATCTGCAGTATTTTGCTTTTATAACTTTGAATGACCATTAGCAGTAAAAGTGAAACATAAGCAACAAAATTGTGAAGCAGTTAAGGTGGTAGCTCTTCATCCTGTGACAGTCATCCACGTCCTGACTATTCCACCTTTTGAGAGTGTAACAGGATGGTTGCAAAGGTTTAAGAACTACCCTCGGTACATATAACTGATGGCACCCTTCTGCAACCCCAACATTCCCGAACAGCTCAGGTACAATCATGGTCATGGGACCCCAAGAACATCACTAAGTACACTACTGGGCTATTGAAGCAACAGTTCAGATGCCTGGATAGGTCTGGGCAGTACAGAGAGGCTTGGAAGAAGGTCAACAGGAAGCATCATCATCTAATGAGGAAGAACTGGATGAAAGCGAAAGAGAAGTAGAAGGAAAGCAAGGGCTGATTATTGCAGTCAAATAGGTCAGGAATCAGCTGGTAGAACAACACATTAGGTAACGTGTTCATTCCCCTCCCCTGAAAAGTGACACAAAGTCCCTCTGCACCAACAGTCCTTGTTACACCTTTCACCAATCCCTTAAAGCAGCATTAAAGAACATTGAAGCCATTCAGCCAACTTTTCATAAACGACAAACTGAAATACAAAGTCAGAAATAAAAACAAGAAAGTGTTGGAAATACTCAGCAGGGCAGGCAGCATCTCTGGAGAGAGAAACAGAGTTAACCTTGAAAGGTCACAGACCTGAAACATTAACTCTGCTTCTCTCTCCTGTTATGACCAGGTGCGAAAGGTGTCTAGGGGTCTGTTACGATCTTCAACTGGTCTTATTGTAACAGGGTTTAATTTTAAACACACTGTGTTTTGGGCTCCCCCTTTGTGAATCCTTGTTCACAGTTTTCCAATTATAAGACAAAGAAACCAATTCACACAGGCTTTCTGTGGCTTAAAGAAGATGAAATTTATTAAACCTTAAACTTAAACTCTAATGCGGTTTACGCCTACGGATATAAGACGTGCCCAGGCTAGCATGCACACGTGATACACACATGCAAATAGGGACAGAAAAGAGCAGAAGAAAAGATAAGTAGAACAGTTTGAGGAAATATCTTGTTACTGTTTCTTGAACTTGCTGTAGTCCTTGACTGAAGATATGGTCTTGCATTTCGTTAAGGCCCAGTATTCGTCTTAAACCTTGTTCACGTAGGAGACTGTTCTCTCTTTGAGTTTATGTATCTTCACAAGATTCAGTTCCGTGGGAAAGAGATGGAGGCAGGCAGACAGGAGAGGAGATGTTCTCGGTCCATGAGCACATGGCGTTCTGAGTTCATAATCTATTTTTCTAGTTTAAAACTCCCTTAGTTTGCCAGCAGCTGGTTATGTGACTGACTGGTTTGACCAGGTCTCTTTCTGCGTATTGGGGGGCAGGGACTGGCTCCCTTTGTTTTCACATTGTCTGGTACTATGCAAATTTCTTTCCAGTCAGGAACTTGCAATCTTTAAGTTTTAATGTTCATGTGGCGAAATAATGTGTGCCTCAGTTTTGGCAGATGCTGCCTGACCTGCTGAGTATTTCCAGCACTTTCTGTTTTTATTTTAGATTTCCAGCATCCACAGTATTTTGCTTTTAAATGCAAACTCAGAAACTGCTATCAAACGACATTGCACACCAAATTCCCCAAAAGCGATTAATTTCATGCTGAATACAATGGTTCAAACATTGCTGTGTGAGGCCAATGGATGGTGCCCACCATTAGTTAGACTTGCCCTTGCCTGTTTAAGCTCTGTGATATTTTGTCCTTAAATTTCCTGAAACTGCAAGGTGGAAACATAACGCAGTACCTGATACAGGGCATCTGAGGCTGGATTTTCATTACAGAGGGGGGAAACAAGAGCCTCGTTTGCTTTTGGGCCAGAAACCTGCTTCCAGTGGGAAACTGATTCAGATTTTCAAATGGGTAAGCCCTTAATTGGTGATGGGTTTCCTGAGGCAGTGGGGCCAGAAATGGAGGTGGGTTAGATCAAGTATGGGGCGTGTGTAGACGCCCCACAGCAACCATCACTGAGACTAATAGTTGTCCTGAGGGAGAGATCTGCATTTAGTGCCAAAACCTTCCACTTCACTCGAAAGAAGCAAGATGTCACAGGGGAGCTGGAGGCCTGGCACCTGGGGCAGGGCTGCCAGCTGCTTCATCCATGCCGACCTGGAGGCTGTGAAGGAGAGGAGGGAGGTCCTTTCCCAGAAGGTGGCAGGAGGAGGCCAACTCCTTGTGCAGCAGGGGCACCTTCTATTCAGTGTTATCCCCCTCCACCTCGTCTTCTGCCTCCTCAAAGTGACCCCGAGCTTCTGGTCGCTTGCCATTTCAACACTCCCCCCTGCTCTCATACCAACATTTCTGACTTTGGCTTGTTCCAGTAAACATCAGTGCAAGCTCGTGGAGCAGCACCTGATCTTTTGATTAGACACTCTACAGCCTTGCAAAGTAAACATTGAGTTCAATAACTTCAGAGCATGACTGGCCACGTTTTAATATTTTATTTTTTAACCATGTGCCTGCTTTCCATATAGACAGGGCTGCTCATTATTCTGCTATTAACACTCTCTCTGAATTAATGCTTTGTCTTTCACCACAAGCATTAACACGCTCTTTGCCTTTGTCCCAGGGCAGCTTTGTTATTTAATCTCTCCTGCCCTCTGCCCTATCAAACACCTTCCCCTTTGTTCTCTCCCCCACCCACCCCCAGCTTCCCTTCACTTGCTTAAAATCTAGTTCTTTTCTAACCTTTGCCAGTTCTGATGAAAGGTCACAGACCTGAAATGTTAACTTCGCTTCTCTCTCCACATATGCTGCCAGACCTGCTGAGTATTTCCAGCACTTTTTGTTGTCATTCAAAGTTAGTTTTGACAGCATAGGCGTGGGCGTTTCTGTGATTGAACAAACCCCACGGCCGGCAAGCCTAGTTTAAAAGAACGCTCATTTGGCAATGAAATAATCATATTAGTGGTATTTATTTTTATCATTATTCAGTCAGTGACTTGGAATGTGCCAGCTATGATGTATGCAGACTGATTGTTTATCCATACCCTATTTTGGAATATGCTATTGCTTTCTTAAAGGAGCTTGATTATGTATTTATAACCTTATAGTAAATTCTATTAATATCTATTAAACACAAATATGAGATAATAAACCTATAAGGAATTCAGGAGTAACTTTTTTTTTTTAACCCAGAGAATAGTTAGAATGTAGAACTTGTTCCCATATGGAGTAGTTGAGGTGAATAGCATAGATGCATTTAAGCGGAAGTTGGATAAATATAGGCAGGAGAAAGGAATAGAAAGTTAGTCGGATAGGATTAGATGAAGTAGTGTTAGATGAAGTAGGGTGGAAAGAAATAATATTTCAGACTTCCAGTATCCCCAGTATTTTGCTTTTATATTAGGTTGGAAAGAAGCTTATAAACACTAGCATAAGGAGGATGGGTTGAATGGCCTGTTTCTGTACTACAAACTCCATGTAATTCCATATAAAAATGAATATAACTGCAGCATAGATAATGACCTTACAGATGGATCACTGAGCCATTTCTCGGCTAAGTCTAAAGATGTACTGTTTCATTTCCTGATGAGCTCTGCTGCTTATACGCCAATACGGTTAGGGTGACATAACAGGAGCTAAAGCATCAAACCTCCTGAACAAAAGTCTGCTTCTCAAATTAAACCCACTTCACACCTGTGTTTAACAGCTTTCGTCAGCTGGGTGATTATTCATTACTTTTTGAAAATGAACAGAAAAATTACTTTCAAGGTGCTGTAATTGTTGCTGATGCCTGGTGCAACAGCACCACCATGTCGAGTAATCTAACTTAATCATATCAATCTAAAAAGCCATTGGAAGAAAATATAATGGGTAACCAATAGACTTTGTTCTCTTTGGTGTGATTCATCCATGGTAACAAACATAACAATTTCTGCAACATTCATTTGAATAGTTCTCACCCTTTCATCACAGGCAAGGAGTAATAACAGAGCTTGGCATGTAACCTGACATCATATAATACAAAAAAATTTACTTAACTTTAACTTTCCTTGGCTGTAATTATAGAGTGAACAAGACACAGACACCAGAGCATTGAAAATCCTTTTGTTTGTGTAACTCAGTACGACTTAGTAACACCCATGTTCGTGGGAGAATGCAGTGCTCTCATTTCCTGGCACTTCTGACTGTAAGAAGCAGGACAAGGAGAGCTATGCTGGAACAAGCCTGTGCCATGTATTAATTAATAACTCAAATAAACAGTTGCCATCTTTAATCAAGTTGAAAACCAGGCAGGATCAGGATAAGGCAGGACAGGGTGGGATCACTGTTTGCTTTGCTGATGAAGAGAACTCAATCAAATCTTACTAACTTGTGTCTTCATTGTATATTTTAAGACAACGATAAGCAGGAAAAATAAACCTGTGATTTTAAAGCCAGTTTTGATATCCTGTTTGTGTTTTAGATATTCTAGACAGCCTACATAAATTTCTAACTGACCATTCAAAAAGGTACCCTGAGCTACCTTGGCATGTGTGTTTCAGCATCCTGCCTGAAAGTGGCATTGAGTGAGGCTCCCTCTAATGACTCAGTGAACTTATCCAGCAAGAAATGAAAACAGAAAGTGCTGGAAATACACAGCAGGCCTGGCAGCATCTGTGAGACAGACACAGAGTTAACGGGCTGGATTTTGTGTTGCAGGCGGGGCTCCCAGCGCTGGGCCGAAAGGCGGGGGAAAGCCCACCTCTGCCTTTTTGCGCCACTTCGCAGCGATCCTCCGGTCATTTTAAATCGAAGCTTAAGGGGCCAGGATCCCCATCCCTTTAAAGACAGGGAACCCGCCTCCATGAGCTGCCAGCCAATCAGAGGGCCGGCAGCTCAGCAGTATCAGCAACATTACCAGAATGGTGGCCACTGCCAGTACTGCAGAGGCCTTGGATCCAGGCCCAGCGCTGGAACCCTGAACCCAAGGCAAGTGAGGCAGGGTTGCCAGGGCCAGCCTGGAAGGCACTGGTGAGTGGGGGTAGGGGTGTGGTCGTGCAGTCCAGGGGGAGGGGGGTTTCGGGGGGGTAAACTGGCTCCCAATGGGGGTCCTCTGTAGGCCCATGGAGGAGGGACACCTCCCCTCCCAACAAGCCCGCGGAGAGGGTGCCTCATGTTAGAAGACATCTTCCCCACGTGGTGAAGGCACACCCGCCTCTGGTAAGATCCCAGCAGTGGCAGGAAGAGGCCCTTAACTGGCTGTTAATATGCCCATTAAGGGCCTCAACTGGCCTCTGGGCGGCAGGCCGTCATCAGCCTACGCTGCCCCCGGGAAGATTGCTTGGCAACGGGCCCTCCGCCCCCGCCACCTGTCGCAATAATCCATGCCCCCCTACCTCTGACCCTGCCTCAGGGGGCCACATAAAATCCCAGCCAACATTTCAGGTTTGTGACCTTTCATCAGAACTGGCAAAGGTTAGAACTGTTTTGAGCAAGTGAAAAGGGGACGGGGGAAGAAGTACAAAAGGGAAGGTCTGTGATAGGATGGAGGGCAGGGAGATTAACTGACAAAGATGTCATGGAATGAAAGGCAAAGGGAGAGGTAATAGTCATAAAAAAATACAAAGCATTTGTACAGAGAGAGTGTTAATGGCAAAATAATGAACAGCTCTGTCCAAAACCAAAAACAGGAAAAACAAGTTTAAGACTGGTACATGGTTAACAAAAACAAAATGCTGGTCATGGTCTGAGGTTGTTGAACTTCATGTTGAGTCCACACAGCTGTAAGTGCCTAATCGGAAGAAACGGTGCTGCTCCTCGAGCTTGCGTTGAGCTTCACTGAAACACTGCAACAGACCAAGGACAGAAATGTGAGCATGCGAGCAGGGTAAAGAATTAAAATGGCAAGCAACTGGAAGCTTAGGGTCATGCTTGCAGACTGAGAGGAGATGTTCCACAAAGCAGTCACCCAATCTGCATTTGGTCTCCCCACTCTACAGCAGACCACATTGTGAGCAGTGAATATGGTATACTAAATTGAAAGAACTACAAGTAAATCGCTGCTTCACCTGGAAGGAGCGTTTGAGGTCTTGGATGGTGAGGAGAGAGGAGGTAAAAAGGTAGGTGTTACACCTCCTGTGATTGCATGGGAAGGTGCCATGGGAAGGGGACAAGGTGTTGGGGGTGATGGAGGAGTGGACCAGGGTTTCGTGGAGGGAACGGTCCCTTTGGAATGCTTACAGGAGAGGGGAGGGGGAGATGTGTTTGATGGTAGCATCACACTGGAGGTGCTGGAAATGGCAGAGGATGATCCTTTGGATGTGGGGGTTGGTGGGGTGGAATGTGAGGACAAGGGGAACCCTGTCATAATTCTAGGAGGGAGAGGAAGGGGTGAGGGCAGAAGTGCAACAACTTCAGACCATGACCGCCATTTTGACTGATTTGTTACCATGTACCAGTCTTAAACTTGTTTCTCATGTTTTTGCTTTCGGACAGAACTGTTCATTATTCTGCCATTAACACTCTCTGGACAGATGCTTTGTCTTTTATGACGGCTATTACTATTCCCTTTGGCTTGTATTCCAAGACATATTTGTCATTTAATCTCTCCTGCCCTGCATCCTATCACAGACCTTCCCTTTTGTTCTTCTTCTTCCCTTCCCCCTTTCACTTGCTCAAAGCCTATTACATTTCTAACCTTTGCCAAGTCTGATGAAAGGTCAAAGACCTGAAACATTGGCTGTAATTTTACGCCATCCCGACGAGCGGGATGGTGGCGGGGGGGTGGGGGGGCCAGGGGGGGGCATACATTGCAGTGGGAGGTACCGGGAGGCCTTCCCAACCCACTCCCACCTCCACCGCCACATTATGCAGAGCGGCGGTGGCGAAAAACGGCCCACCCGCCCAGGCCAATCAAGGCCTTTAAGTGGCCACTCAAGGGCCTTTGCTCGCCTGCACATGGTTCTGGAGCCGGGAGAAGCTGCCTAACGAAACCAGGCGGCTTCTGAGCGTCCCAGGTGTCCCTCATGGCCCCCCGACGGAGGGTTGACCCCGCTGCACCAACCACCCCCAAGACTCAAGACCCCCCCCCCCCCACTTCACCCCAATCAGCCACCGTTGTTTTGCTGGGGCCCGACCGATTACTCCCGGCGAGGCAACCAAAACTTACCTTCCTTCCCGGCTCCCAAGCATATTCTATTCATGCTGGGCTGCAGTCCCAGCAGTGGCCACCGCTTAAGGTGGCGCTGCTGGGACTAAGAGCTGACGCCCCACTGATTGGCCGACAGCTCTGTTAGGTGGGACTTCCTACCTCAAGAGGGTGGAAGTCCCGCCTCACACCAATTGAAGCCCGGGGACCCGCAAAATACAGGTCGGATCCCCAGGCGAGGTGGATGCAGGTTCGCCACCAACCTTTCAGTCGGTGGCCGGCTCCCGTCCGCCTAGGGTAAAATTCCAGCCATTAACTCTTTCTCTCTCTACAGATGCTGCAAGACCTGCTGTGTATTTCCAGCACTTTCAGTTTTTGTTTCAGATTTCCCCACAGTATTTTGCTTTTATCCAGCAAGCAGCCAGGCCATACGGATCAGGAAAATCAGATCCCAATATGGTTCCCCCTGTCGGCACCTTCCACCCACCAGCCTTCAAATTCATAGGATCATCCTCCGCCATTTCCGTCACCTCCAGCACAATGCCACCACCAAACACAACTTCCCCTCCCCTCTCAGCATTTCAAAGGGACTGTTCCCTCCACGAAAAACCTTCTTCACTCTTCCCTCAACCTCAACACCCGCTCCCTTTCCTACGGCACTTTCCCATGCAAGCCCAGGAGTTGCAACACATAGAGGTCGGCAATCCACGGCTCCGTAACATCTCATTTGTGGCTCCCAATCTTCATCAGACAATTTGGCAAATTTTAAGCTGAAATAAACTCAATACTCCAATATTTTTATTTATAATAAAGTATGTTGGTTATCTAGAAGTAATGTTTCAGCTCAATTTGTAGCATGTCTAGAAGATAAGATGTATCCTGATAGGTTACAAAAGTTTTATTTCATCGTTGTTTACACTGACCATTTAAATAGCCATAACAGAAAGTTGCAAGACCACAGAACGATAGCTCTCCTACTTTTGGAAGAAGTGCTCTTTTGAGTGAAAATTGCAAAAAATACAAGGGAGACTCTTCATGGCACTTCTTTGCACCTTTAAATAATTTTTATAAAGACAAATATATTGTCAGGCAAACCCCTCACCTGCCAAGATTGAGGCACACATTATTACGCCACATGAACATTAAAACTTAAAATTGCAAGCCCCTGACTGGAAAGACATTTGCATAGTAACAGACAGTGTTGGAACAAGGGGCAAAGGACCATGCCCTGACCCATTCAACCAACAATGAACTTTTGATTACCAGATGTTGAAGGTGGGGGGAGCTAGCATTCCAGGCTGACTGCTAAGATCGTGGAATCCACAAACACAGAAGAAGTGGTCAGACCAGTTTTAGTCACATGACTAGCTGGCTGTTGAGATTTGAACTTCCAACAAGGGATTTGAACTCAGAAAGCTCCTGGCTCCTGGTTTGAGAAGACCTCTCTCCTGTCTGCTTGCTCATCTCTCAGGGAACTGAATCTTGTGAAGACACATAAACCTAAAAGAGAGAAAAGTCTCCTACAGTGAACAAGGTTTAAGAATACTGGGCCCCAATGAAAAGCAAGACTACCTACAATCAAGCAGCTCGAAGCACAGTAAACAAGAAACTCTTCTGAAATTGCCTCAAACCCCTCTCTACTATATTTTCCTCTCCTCTTTTCTGTTCCTATTTGCATGTGAGTATCGCGTGTGCATGCTACTGTGGGCACGTCGTATATCCATAGACAGGAACCATATTACAGTTTAAGTAAGTTTAATAAATTTCACTTTTCTCTTTTAAACCGAAGAAAGCTTGTTTATGCTCATTTCTTTGCCTTATAATTGGAAAGCTGTGAACAAGGATTCACAAAGGGGGAGCTCAAAACACAGTGTGTTTAAAATTAAACCCTGTTACAATAAGACCAGATGAAGACAGCAAAAGACCCCAAGAGACCTTTCACACCTGGTCATAACAGAAATTTGGGTGCTATCATCTGGAATTTTACCCACAGACGAACCAGTGAAATTGGAAGTGGGAATCCAAATTGTTCCCATTCAAAAAGAGCAAAATATCAATACAGGTTTTCTTGTGGTTGTGTGTGATTGAATACTAACATGTCTGCAACTGAAGCGAGTAGCTCTCCAAGCCAGGGTGAAATAATTTGGGATAAGTTAAAATCACTGTCTATGGAGGAGTTGAAAAAAAATGGCTGAGCAGTGTGGGATCACTGTACATGGCAAGGCTAGGAAGTTTGAACTCCTAAGGCTAGTGGCCAACCATTTTTCCCTTGAATCTTAAGAAGCAGAGGCAGTGTTAGAAATGGAATCCGACAGGGTATTGTTAGCAAAGATAGAATTGGAACAAAGGGAACTTGAATTTGAGGAAAGGGAAAAAGAGACAGAGAGGCAGGAGGGGGAGAAAGAGACTGCCTTCCAAAAAGAACATGAAGAAACAGAAACACAGGAGAGGGAAAGAGAGAGGCAAGAGACAGAGAGAGAAAGAATATCCCGGAAAGAATCCGAAGAGAGAGAGCAGAAGTGGCTTGAGTTAATTAGGGGACGACAGAGTAACCCTAGTGAAAGCATGGCCAATATGGAGGAGCACAATTCAGGGCTGGGTACTAGATTGCTAAAACTCACTCAATTACTTCCAAAATTCAATGAGGAAGATGTGGAAGCGTTTTTCGTGTCCTTCGAGAAACTGGCAAGGCAGCTAAAATGGCCAGGTGAGACCTGGTCTCTTTTACTGCAAAGCAAACTAACCGGAAAAGCCCATGAGGTTTATTCCTTGCTACTAGATGAGAGTTCATCAAATTATGAACTGACCAAAAATGCTATCCTCGGGGCATATGAATTAGTGCCCGAAGCCTACCACCAAAAGTTTAAGAACCCTCAAACAACAAGCTAATCAAATTTATCTGGAGTTTGAAAGAAGTAAGCAGCTGGCTTTTGACCAGTGGCTGAGGGCTTTAAAAATACAGCTCAGCTATGAGACTCTCAGAGAAGTAATCCTGTTAGAGGAAGTTAAAAACTCTCTCCCATTCGCAATAAAAACCCATGTAGAGGAGCAGCGGGTTCAGGGAGCCCGGCAAGTGGCTATTCTGGCCAATGAGTTTGCTTTAATTTATTAGTCAGTTTCCCAGGGGAGAACCTTTCCTAATCACCCCCACAAATCCGAAAAGGACAAAGGGTGTGAAGCTGATATCAGCCCAGGCAGTCCTGGAAGAGAAAGGAAAGAAGGAGACACAGGGGGCCCTCCTCCAGCAAAAAAGGAAGGTGCTGTGAGCAAGAGTGAGACCGGAGACCTGTGTGCTTCCATTGTAATAAGGCAGGGTATTTAAAAGTTGACTGCTGGAAACTAAAGAGGAAACCAGTAGGGTTAATGAGGGCACACCCGCTCAGTGAAGACGAGGATCTGATGGATAACACAGAACAAGCTGTGGCTTTAACTGCAGTAAGAGTGCAACCCAGGAAGCTTACTATGGCCAGTGCAGGAAAACTTAATAGGATTCCTGAAGGTTATCAGGGTTTTGTATTTGAAGGGAAAGTAACCCCATATCCCTCGAGTGGGGCAAGCAAGCCCATAGTGATTCTCAGGGAAACAGGGGTGACTAGATCCCTTTTACTAGGAAAAGGTCTGACCTTTCCCCCAGAGGGTGCAGTGAACACCAAAATGGTGGTGAATGGTATTTCAGGGCAGAGTATACCTTTACCTGTACACCGAGTGCACCTGGAGTGCGACCCAGTTTCCGGACCGGTGATTGGAGGGATTGTCCCTAGTTTGCCTGTGGATGGGGTTGACCTGCTCCTCGGTAATAGTCTGGCAGGGGTGAAGGTGGTAGCCCCCCAGTAGTGAAAGAAAGACTGCAGGAGGTCAGAGGGACAGGGCAGTGGCAGGAGACGGGCCCCTGCAGAGTCCCTCAATGTGTCATGGATCAGGCCCTGATCAAACCGGCTCCCCCAGAGGAGACTGCATTGGCACTGCGGGCAAATGACCATCAGGTCTGCCTGTCCGAGACTTTCTTTCGAAAGTTAGGAGACCCAGGAATGAATTAAATGGATTTTCCCTAGGTGAGACTCAGCGAGCTGACCCAGCATTGCAAGAGTTAGTACAGGCTGCCCAGTCTGAAAGCGAAGCAGAGGGAGTCCCTGATTGCTGCTATTTAAAGAATGAGGTACTGATGAGCAAGGAGTGGACAGTAGTTCACAGTAGGACAGTAATGGTGCCACAGAGGTACTGGGGAGAAATATTAAGAAGGGCCCACAAGACTACAGTGGCTGTACATACCAGTATACAAAAGACCAAAGCCGCATAAGATAGCAGTTTGACTGGCAAAACTCCAGAAAGATGTGGTGGAGCATTGCAGGAGTTGTCACATGTGCCAGGTTGAGGGGAAACTCCGACCTACAGTAAATCTTGCACCCCTAAGTACTGTACCAGTGTAACGAGGACCCTCAAGCAGAGGGCTGGTAAACTGTAAGGGACCCCCGCCAAGAACAAAAGGGGACAGTTAGGCACACAGCTGGCAAATGTTTAGAAAGAGAAGGGGGAAAAGTGACCAAGAGGGCAGATTAAAGGAAGTCTGGGAAGAATCCCAGATGAAAACCCTCTACTGTCTGGTCAACCAACTCTGAAAAATGTGAAAAGTTAGACCCCGCATCCTCCTATGTAAATGCAGACTCCAGAAGCAACCCACCAGAGTTGCTAACAGCACTTACAGGAACTTGCAGGGACAAAGAGAGACCTTTAGGGGGCAGAGAATCCATGAGGGTAATGCCTCACCGAGTCGAAATGCTACAGGAGAGTGTAGTTAAGTCGGCAACAATACCCATAGGTAGGAGTGTCCCAGAGAACAAAGGGAGAGTAACAAAGACTCCTCTCCCACAGTCACAGTAAAAGGGAAGCACCCATCCCCTGAAGCCAAAAGTCTTTGCATGACTCAGAGTTCAGGATAGATTGCCCCCTGCTAACACTTCTGAGAAAAGAAAAAGGAAAAATTAAAGCAGCCCAAGCACCCAGAACCGACCATTTTTAATGAGCTTTAAGATTAGTGAATGAATGAAAATGAATAAGAAAAATGCATTTTTTTTTCTGTTTCTTATATTTCTCTCAAACTCTGTAATGAAATGCGCCATTTTTCTTCAAATCGCATTTCATTCTCCTGGGTGTGGAGGTGTCAGGCAAACCCCCCCCCCTGCCAAGACTGAGACACTCATTATTTTGTCACATGAACATTAAAACTTAAAACTGCAAGCCCCTGACTGGAAAGAAATTTGCATGGTAACAGACAGTGTTGGAACAAGGGACAAAGGACCATGTCCTGAGCCATTCAACCAACAATGGGCTTTTGATTGCCAGATATTGAAGGTTGACTGCTAAGATAGCAGAATTCACAAACACAGAAGAAGTGGTCAGACCAGTTTTAGTCACATGACTAGCTGGCTGTTGAGATTTGAACTTCCAACAAGGGATTTGAACTCAGAAAGCTCCTGGCTCCTAGTTTGAGAAGACCTCTCTCCTGTCGGCCTGCTCATCTCTCAGAGAACTGAATCTTGTGAAGATACGTGAACCTCAAAAAGTGAAAGGTCTCTGACAGTGAACAAGGTTTAAGAATATTGGGCCCCAGTGAAAAGACTACCTACAATAAAGTGAGCTTGAAGCACAGTAAACAAGAAACTCTTCTGAAATTGCCTCAAACCGCTCTCTACTATATTTTCCTCTCCTCTTTTCTGTCCCTATTTGCATGTATGTATCATGTGTGCATGCTACCGTGAGTGCGTCATATATCCGTAGGCATGAATCGCATTAGAGATAAAGTTTAAGTAAGTTTAGTAAATTTCACTTTTCTCTTTTAAACTGAAGAAAGCCTGTTTATGCTCATTTCTTTGCCTTATAATTGGAAAGCTGTGAACAAGGATTCAAAAGTGGGAGCTCAAAACACAGTGTGTTTAAAATTAAACCCTGTTACAATAAGACCAGGTGAAGACAGCAAAAGACTCCTAGAGACCTTTTTCACCTGGTCATAACAGTATCAATAAAAAAGATTTTTTGAATGAAATACATAAAATGAAAGAAGCCTTTGCTAGTTGATTTCAAGAATTAAGAAAGATAAAAGAGTGCTAAATTTTATATCAAGACCTCTTGAGTTCGATACAATGTCTTTGAACTTCTCAGAATTTATGTTTTTATATTCTTAGAGGTGCCAGAAAAAGTCAGGCAATTGTCTGTTTACAGCATCAGTAACTGCATAATGTTCATTAGAGTCTTGATAAACAACTTTATCACATTAATTTGTGCTTATTCCTTTACTCCACCTCTTAAAATTTGATCTCTTTTGTCTTGCGGCTCCAGTCAGTTTGCATTTTAAGCACATTTCTTTAAAAAAGCTCTTACGGTAAAAAAAGTTCCCAATCCCTTTTCACCTCCTCCCTTCCCACCATCCAGACCCCCAAAAACTCCTTCCTGATGCAACAGCAATTTACTTGTACTTCTCTCAATTAACATACTATATTTGCTGCTCATGATGCAGTCTACTCTACACTGGGGTGACCAAATGCAGATTGAGTGATTGCTTTATTGAGCAGCTCTGTTCAGTCTGCAAGTGTGACCCTGAGCTCTGGTTGCATGCCATTTCGATTCTGTGCCCCACTCTGACCTTTCTGTCTTTGGTCGCCTACACTGTTTTAATGAAACTCAATGGAAGCTCGAGGAACAGCCCTCATCTTGTGATTAGGCTCTTCATAAACTTCGAGAATTAACAATGACTTCAATGTTTCGGATCATAACCACTGCTCCCATTTTTTTGGAAAGCAGGTGCTGGTAATGATTCTGACTTAGTCATTAACAGCCTCTCTAGACTTGTATTTTATTTCTTTATTCCTTTCATTATCAACCCCTATGCCTTGCACCATTATTCCTTTAGTCAATTAATCACTCCTGACTTCCACCCTATCACAAAGCATCCCTTTTGTCCTTATGTCCTCGCCTCCCCTTTCAAGCCTTTGTACTTGCTTAAAACCTGTTACATCTGCAACATTTTCCAGTTCTGATGAAAGGTCACTGATCTGAAATCTTAACTCTGTTTCTCTCTCCATAAATACTGCCTGAGCCACTAACTGTTTCCAGCATTTTCTGTTTTTCCCTTCCCATCCTGATGAAAGGTCATCAACCTGATACACTGGGCCAGATCTTGCTTGAGCGGGGCATTTTTTTATTCATTCACGAGATGTGGGTGTTGCTGGCAAGGCCAGCATTTATTGTCCATCCCCAAATGTCCTTGAGAAGGTGGTGGCGAGCTGCCTTCTTGAACCACTGCAGTCTGTGTGGTGAAGTTACTGTTAGCTCAAAAGTTCCAGGATTTTGACCCAGCGACGATGCAGGAATAGTGATATATTTCCACGCCAGGATGGTGTGTGACCTGCAGAGGAACGTGTAGGTGGTGGTGTTTTGATATGTCTGCTGCTGTTACCCTTCAAGGTGGTTTGGGAGGTGCTGTCTAAGGAGGCTTAGTGAGTTGCTGCAGTGCAACCTGTAGACGCTACACACTGCAGCCATGGTGCGCTGATGGTACAGGAAGTGAATGTTTAAGATGGTGGATGGGATGCCAATCAAGCAGGCTGCTTTGTTCTGGATGCTGTTGAACTTCTTGGGTGTTGTTGGAGCTGTACTAATCTAGGCAAGTGGAAAGTATTCCATTACACTCCTGACTTGGGCCTTGTAGATGGTGGCGGCTTTGAGGAGTCAGGAGGTGAATCATTCACCACAAAATACCCAGCTTCTGACCTGTCTTGTAGCCAAAGTATTTATGGCATTGGTCCAGTCGAATTTCTGGTCAACAGTGATGTCTAGGATATTGATGGTGGGGGCTTCAGTGATGGTAATGCCATTGAATATCAAGGGGAGGTGGTTAGATTCTCTCTTGTTGGAGATGATCATGGCCTGGATTTTGGGTGAAGCAAATGATAATTGCCACTTATCAGTCCAAACCTAAATGATGTATAGGCCTTTCTGCATGCAGACACAGACCGTTTCATTATCTCAGGAGTTGTGAATGGAACTGAACACTGTGCAATCATCAGTGAACATTGCCACTTCTGACCTAATGGAGTGAATCGCATTGATGAAGCAGCTGAAGATGATCGGACCTAGAACGCTACCCTGAGGAACTCCTGAGATGACGTCCTGGGGCTGAGATGATTGGCCCGCAACAATCACAACCATTTTCTTTTGTGCTAGGTATGACTCCAATCAGTGGAGAGATTTCCCCAATTCCCTATGACTTCAATTTTACAAGGATTGCTTGATACCACACTCATTCAAAAGCTGCCTTGATATCAAGAACTGTCATTCTCACCTCACCGCTGGAATTCAGCTCGTTTGTCTATGTTTGGACAAGCTTTGCCGTATCCAGTGTACTCAGCCGTTTCTTGATATCGTGTGGAGTGAATTGAATTGGCTGAAGGATGGCTTCAATGATGGTGGGTACTTCAGGAGGAGGCCGAAATGGATCATCCACTTGGCACTTCTGGCTGAAGATGGCTGCAAACACTTCAGCTTTGTCTTTTGCACTCCTATGCTGTGCTCTGCCATTACTGAGGATGATATATTTCAGATCAGGAAAATCCTGGGTTTGATTTGCTGTCTGTACTCAGTTAGCTGATCATAGCCAGCCTGGCAGTAGGTGCAACAATTGGCCTTTGGATCCATGCATAAGGGAGAGGAAAACAGTCCGGGGACCCCATCAGTGACTTCTGCCAGATGTGTGAAGGACTGGGCATTGGGTGATGATGGAATCTGATGTTACTGTGGTTACATAGCTTGACAACATGCTGTGAAAGATAACGTCAGACCCTCAACATATTCACAAATTAAGCTATTTAACCTAATGCATCTCCGCAAATTAGGTACGTTAGTGAACAGATGCCTCACCGTAAATTGAACATTTTTTTGTCCTATTTTTGGGAAACTTTGATGGCTATAATTCGCATACTGTGAGGGCTAACACATTAATAAATTATACAACTCACACTTAATTTACATATGCAAACTGAACAGTTCATAAAATAGGCTTTTCCCTAAAATAAAGAAGATAAGCCCTGTCCTAATTGGACAGCAAGCCCATTATGCTATTAGTGACTAAGTAATAATTAATTGTATTATTAAGATTTAGAGTAAATGTGTAAATGAGGACACTTAAAAATACACTCCCAGTAACTCAAAAACAATTAAGAACTGCCTTTATAAAACATAGTAGGTATTATTGTTAGTTGTTAGAGATTGTAAAATAATTACCAAAGTTAACTAGATCTAATTTAAGTAGACTCATTTACATATTGACATGCTCGTGCAAGGAGGAATTATGAACTATATAATGAACTTACAAAACGGGCACCTGTCCTGAAAAACAGGATAGAGTCAAGAGGTCAGATGACCTTATCTTGTACTGCCAATACACATGGAAACTACAAGGACCCTGAGTCAATCTTCATGTCTGGAACAGCCTTGGAGAAGGCATTAAAATGTAAATGACCAGTTCTGTGTTAATGGCTATGCTCATCAACAAATTGGGTTAACAATGGCATGGCAGACATGGTGGGCTGGATCTTACCAGCCCTACAATGTCGGGGGTCATGACAGGGGGCCTGGAAAATACCTCGTCGCCGGGATGGACCCGCCCAATTTTACCGGCGGTGTCGAGGCCTTGTGGTGGCCTCCCCCCGCCATTCGGCAACGAGACCTTCATTAAAATATTTAAATCTATTCAAAATAATGAATTAATACTTACCTCATTGCGACGGCCGTCCAGCTGCAATATTCCGGCCGGTTGCCGGAACTCCCGCAACTTCGAATCTCTGTTCAGAGATCCGAGGCGGAACACTGGTTGGGAGGCCGAAGCAGGTACGTTTTCATGGTGGGAGGGTAGGGGGAGTGGGGAAAATCACTGCAATTGGTGGAGGGGATGGTGGGAAGGGATTGAGGATTAAAGTGAAGTAAGTTTGGTGGGGAAAGGTCGGGATCGTGAGTTTACTTTTTTGGGGGGAGATGACAGTTAATAAACTGTGTAGCCATTGCGGGGTGGCGGAGTGGGGGGGGGGGTGGTGGGAGAGGGGATTGAAACTTCTAATAAACATTTCCTTTTAATTTCTCAGGTCAGATAACTTTAAATATTTAAATTTAAATGGAGGGCTGGAAGCCCTTTAAAAATGTCGCCAGTGCCTGCGCTGTGGTGCTGGACTTCATTGCCAGGGATGGAGCGCTTGCCCCCTCTATGTCATCGGGGGCGGCTGGACCGCCCCGGCCATGTAGATGAGCCGCCATGCTAAATATCACGGTGGCTCCCTGGTGCGCATCTCACGCCTGCGTCGCGCCGTTTTTGAAGCTCACTGCCGATCAGCCCGGTGTCTTCAAATTCAAACTCAAGTGAATGGGTGTGAAAAAACTCCACTTTATCAAAATGGAATGAAAATGGGTGACAACCAGACTGGTATCTGCCTTGTCATATCAAAAAGAACCACCAGGCCAGTCAGGATCTTCTGCAAACAGTGGAGAGAAAGGATATCAGAGAGTGTGGGGCCAATTTTAACTGTGCAACTCAGTGGGTTTTGAATGGGTTAAAATCTGGTCCAGTGTGTTTTCATCCTCCCTCACCCATGCACACTCAGGTTGTCCTCATGAACCTTCTAAATACTGGTTTCAGAGGACCACTGGCTGAGGGGCCAAAAACAAAGGGCCACAGATAAAAGTAAAATGTAAAAGATTTAGAAAAGAGGGTGGGAAAAAACTTCTTCACACAGAGTTGTGAGACTGCGGAATTTCACTTCCTGAATATGTGATTGAGGCAGAAATTATGTCAGCAATCAACATTTGGTTATTTAAATGGATGAAGGGAAAGGGGTTGAAGGGATGTGGGAATATGGTGGCTAAATGTGATTAGAACTATTTGCTTGAGTGCAGACATGGACTGGTTAGGACAAATGGACTGTGTCCATATTGTAACTTCCATGTATTTCTGGGAACTGGATGCCCATCCATCTATCCTTTCATGGTGGATAGCATGTACTGCAGGAAGATCGAATTGGGAAAAAGAGAAAAAGTAATAAATAGAAATAATTTTCACAAGGAATAATTAACTATTACAATTATATATGGGGAGTGATAAAGTGAAGAAAATACACCAAAGAGAAACAGAATAAATGAGAAACTGGGAGGGACAGACTGAGAGTGAGAGCAAGAATAAGAACAGAAAGACTAAAACAAAAGACAATGAGATGAACAGCAGAAAAAGCAGACAGAGAAACAAAAAGGTGTGGAATAGTAGAAGGAATGAAGATGTGTGTTCAGGGGACAACTGTTCTGAATCTCATTTCTCAACCACAATGGTTAAACATTATAGGAGGATAAATTTCCATGGAGATCTCCCAATCTTCCATCATAACATCAACACAAAATCAGCAGTAACTCCAGAGGAAGAGCCATTTTTGGTTATTTATACTTTTTCTCCAGAGGTTCTGTTGATCTTCTGCTGATCAACTCCCACATTCCAAGTTTATTTCTGTTCTTACTTTACAGTATTAAGTTCCTGGTTTATAAATGGAGGTCTGGTTTAAATACAAGCAGTTCTTACGGTGCTGCCTGTTGTAATCTTGTACAGAAATGATGGTGTGCCCACATCTCCCTGATGTTGTTAAGTGAAAAGTCCTTTGAAAGTCAGAATTTATGTGAATGAGGCCTCAGAGCATTGCTGGCACCCATTGAGCTGTATCCTAGTCACAGTTAGCACCTTCAGGACAGAGAAAATAGGAAGGGAAAAAGAAAACCATTGGACACACAGCAAATGTTAACCTTCTAATCATTCATTGGTTGAACTGGTAAAGTCATTTAGCGTGCTAATCCATCATCTACTTAACCAGCATAAACATCATACCTGAATCTCTTCGAGTAGTCAAAACTATCTGACTATATGTAAATATAAAACAGCAAGCTTTCAAATAAATGAGTCATTGTACAGTGGATATCTGTATGTGTTCTTATGAGTATATAAAGGATTGAGGAAAATGGATTACACACCTAGCAGGAGTGCACAGTGAAACTGAAGCAATTATTACATTCCTAGGTAAATACAGTTGGCGATCGAGAGGATCATTGTGTTGTTGACAATGTGCTTTCGCGCCCTGGGAGAGGACCTACAGTTTGTTGCAGATCGGGTGATCAGAATAGTGATAGCCTGCTGTGCCCTTCATAATGTGGTGGCGTCTTTCATCCATCTCTCCTACACATTGATGAGATGAAACAGCATACAGTTAATGCAGGCTTTAGCTGGGAGTCAACAAAACCCACTCTGACTCTCACCCCCAACACCCCCTGCAGACTAATAAAACTATATGCTTATGGTGTTTGTTTGATTAGTTGTCCTTATTTTTAAAATGTAAAAATTTTCATGAAAATAAACTGGTTGGGCATAGGAAATGAAAAAGATTAAATATAACCACATCTTAAAGGCTCAAGTACATTTCCAGTTGCTTGTTGCCATGGTCTTTTACTGGGAATATGTGAATTTGGATTTCCCAGTGTTCACAAGAATCTTTTTGGGAATAATACTCGAACTAAATATGATTGGCTGATGCCCAATGACTAACAATGTGTCATTTAATATTGTGTAATTTGCATCTTTTTGTTACTGTCTGTTTCTTGTCCAAGGTGGAAGACGACTTTTGGGAGGATCTGTCCTCTGATGGTCTTTGCAGTAGTCAACAAGGTCTCCTCTGAGCACATCATCCTAATGGTGTGCTCCATGTAATTTGGATTCACTGGAGACAGAAACTACTCCTCAATCTTGTCTAAACTCCAGCCCTTCATAAATCACCACATTATGAAGGGCACAGCAAGCTATCACTATTCTGATCACCCAATCTGCAGCAGCTGTAGGATCTCCCCCAGGGAGGGAAAGCACATTGTCAACAACTCAATGATCCTCTCGATCACCAGCTAATGGCTGTATTTGCTTCAGTGTGGTGCTCTTCTGCTGCTGTTCAGGGTACTCTGATTAGGATCATTTGCCACAGGAGCAGGCGGTATGTTTTGTCACTCAGAAGCCATTTGTGGACCTGATTCTCTTTTCTGAAGAGGTCAAGGTGGGCCAAAAGATCCAAGACAAAGGCATTGTAACAACTGAAATATGGAGGATCCTCTGGTTGTTGTCACAACTATCAGAATATTGAGGGAGTAAAAGCACTCCTGTTTTTATAGTTGAGCGGTTGTTCAGTGAAGCTCTCAATGCACCATAGCTACCATTCATTGTAGTCTGGGAGACCAGCAACCCCACAAAACTGTATGGTCATATCTCTCAGCACACCTTGCTGTGATGCCAAAGTTCATGAATTGGGCTGCTGTGCTGTAAAGGCCATCAATAATCTGACGAATGAAGATATCTACTACTCTCTGATTGATGTTGCAGAGATCCCAGTGGCTGCCCGAAATGGTCCTAGAAGTTGAGGGCACTCATCACCTTCATAACCACTGACAGAGCAAAGTAGGCAGCTGAGTTTGGCTGCAGGTGCTCCTGTATCAAGTCATGGAGGTGCCCTAACATTCTTTTGGTAAAGCACATTCTTCTTCACTGAGCTGATTATAGATCCTAATATAACTGGAGTTGCCCATATATTCTTTATGGGAGTAGGTAATATCTGGTGGACTGCATCCTGCTTGAATGATGTCAGATTCTCCTTTACATCATCCATGAATATTTTGAGGGAAAGGATTTCTGTCAATCACCATTTTTGATTCCTCATGCTCTTATGTTTAAAGTCAAGACTTGCACACAACTGGAGGCCACAGCTTGACAAATATCCATGTGAGGCTACTAATATTAACTAGTTCAAGAAGGGAGAGTTTGAAAGGTATTGAAGCTGTGGAGATCGATGAGGTGTGCAGAGTTGCTTGTATGTACTGCATTAATTAAAATTCAATGATTTGCATATATTACAGTCTCTGCACAAGTACATAATAGTGCATGTAATAACAACACTAAAACCAAATGGATGTATGCATATGTGCTAATAATGACCCATCTGCTCTCAACTCGATGTACCCAAAGGTCACCATATTTAACACATTTCAGCATGAAAGTAAGATTTGGAGTAGAGTTCAAACAGACTAAAAGGCCATTACCAGCTTCTGCCAATTTTGCTTCCATTTACTCATGCCCTTTTTTTTCACCAAATCAGGAATGAATCTTCAGAAATTGAATTCTTGTTAGTGTTGCCTAAACTGAAATCTTAAAATATTTCTGTAATGCATATAAGGGGCTAACTCTCAGGCTGCAGACAGCAGTTTTTTTTCTCAACAATAAGCCAACAGCCTGGAATTAATCTGATTACAATAATGATTTGAACTTTAATTTAGTTATTCCTTATATATAATCTCATCTGGAAGTACATAAATGTGATTATGAATGGTACCCCAAGGACCCCATACAGTGTCAGTACAAGTCTAATGACCTCACAAGATCAGCAAAGTTAAGTGAGTTGTCAAGTAAATAGCAGGAAACATTAATGAAACAGATGCTTCTTGCCCCAATATTCACTATTCCTTTGAAGTATCACACAGCATCTTCCTCCTTGTCCCAGAAGATCCAAAGCACACAATACAGGAATATTGAATTCTTACATCCTAGATCCTTGTTCCCTTCCACTACCTGTTATTACCATTCATCCCATGATGCTGACAGATTGTAACTGCAGGATCTGATGACTGCTACTGCCAATTAACAAAATGCCTTCATCTTGCAGGAGATGACAGTATTTAAGACCAAGAAGTGGCAAACTACTGGAGAGAAATCACAGACATCCACACATTAACTCATCACAAAGAAGAAGCACAGTCAGCCATTATAATAAATGCTGGTCTAGTAATTGGAGATAGATATCTGGGAATCAATATCATTTCAGTGGGCTTGTCATCACATACACGTTTTCCTATACAATATTTCTATTATTCTTCAATCTGAATTAAAAGTGGAGCTATTGTACCCTGGTTACTTGGAGATATTTTAATACAATCTCACAACATAAACAGATATAGCAGGGATGAGAAAGACTTTTGTGTTTCTAAGATGTGGCATGTTTGATCTTTGACTGCGGGATAAGATGCTGGCACATGGGCTATTAAATAAATTAACATATTACCTAAGCATCCTGCATTTTTAGAAAAGTTACAAGTAATCGGAAGTCCTCAACATGAGGTGACAGCTTAGCTGTGGACAAAGAGAACAATTTCTACCAACCCACAGGAATGCAATTAAAAATCATTCAACTACATTTTCATTATCGCCGCTGATGATTTGAAATAATAGATCTCCACGTAGCAGAAAACTAACCATTAGTAACATTCAAGGCAAGAATTATTCTGTAATCATTGTAGAACATGCAATGTTTAAAGTATCTCCTTTATTGTCCATAAGCAATTTAAAGCATTAATTCAAGTTAATAATGATATCTAGCCAATAGAGGTGGCTCAATCACAAAACCTGGGCTGAAGTTTATGCAATTTTCTTTTGCATTACAACTTGTTTAGGTCAGATCATGGGAGAGTGATGTTGGTATGCTGACTCTATGGCAGACTTTTATCAGCCTCATGGCGACAGGAATGGAGGCAGGGTGCCGGTAAAATGGCATGGGCCCCCGTTGGGCCAGCTCCCTAAAATCTTCCCACTGCCAATGCGGGCGGTGAGACGGACCAGTGGCTGACAGACTGGCAGCAGGCGGACTGCCAGTTGTCAGGTATTTTCCTACCTTTTTCTGATTTTACCAATTGCGCATGAAATGCACAAAGGCTCAGAGTCTTGCCTACTCGAATGAGGCAAGATCTGAGCGAGAGCTGAGTTGTGGAGGGAACTGGCAGCCACATTGTGAAGCTATTTGTAGGCTGGCCTTCCAGAAGCGATGCTACCAGGTTTGGAGACACTGCAGAAGGTGGAGCCAAAGCGAAGTTCTGCTAGTGGAAAGATGTCTCCATGGCCACAGCAGCCATTGGAGACAGGACAAAGCTCTTGAGAGGCTCATTGCAGTGCAAGCTTCATCTGGCTATGGGGCCAATGCTTTTAGTCTTTGGCTCCTCCAGTGAGGAGGAGAGAGACATAGAGATGGAGATGCAACCACTTGGAGTGACTCTGCAGCAGACAGACAGAGGAGCTCCAGTGGCTTGAGAAAGCCACAGGACATGGACGAGCGGGACAAGAGGGCAACCTCATTGTCACAGAAGGTGCTATGCAGCTCAAAGGGTGTACCATCAGAGGCTCAGCTTCATCGAGATTTCTGAACATCAATGTCCATGAAGACTGCATCCCTCCGGACAGGTGGTGGCGGTACTGTTCAGCATGTTGGAGCAGGAGTTGATGCCAATGGCAAGTGGTGGATACCCAATACCTATAACTTTAAAAGTGACACTGGCACTCAATTTTTTCACCTGTGGTTTATTCCGTGGATCATCTGAAGATCTATGTAACATCTCTCAGTTAGCGGCCCATCGCTGCATAAGGGAGGTCATGGATGCCATGCATTGTTGGGCTGTCCAATACCCAAGTTTACAAACTGTCAGGCCAGTCAGGATGAGAGGGCAGTTGGCTTTCAGGCCATGGTTGGCTTTCCCCATGTGCAGGGGGTTATTGACTGTACTTTTGTGGCCATCAAGGCTCCCTCAGAGCAGCCAGGCACATTTGTGAACTGGAAGGGGTCTACTTCTTCGATGGTCAAGTCATCTGCAACCACTGTAGGTGGATCATGCAGGTATGCACGAGGTTTCCAGAAAGCTGGCAGACCTCCTACATCCTTAGACATTCACAATTGCCTAGCTCTTCACGTCACCTGAACAACTTCCTGGCTGGATTCTGGGGAACATGGGGTATTGACTGAAATCATGCTGCTAACCCCTGTATGCAACCCCAACACACAGGCAGAGGACGCCTACAAAAGCTGCCATATGACTACAAGAGCCACCATTGAGCAGGCAATTGTCCTTTTTAAGATGAGGTTTAGATGCCTCGATAAATCTGGGGAAGCCCTGCAATAAGCACCCTCAAGGGTATGCTGCATCATTTTCGTCTGCTGTCCATTGCACAACCTGGTGGTCTAGAGGGCAGTAGCGCTGGAGTCAGAGGAAGCCAATAAGCGAGCCACTGCCTCAGAGAAGGAGGATGAGCATGAGGCACCTCAACAGGTGCCAGCCGATGTAGATGGCGCCACAGGGCCCTGGTCAGTGAGATGCATAGCAAGGAGATATGCAACTCTCTGATCACCAGACACTTCACATGAGGACAAGTGCAAGGGGCCAGCAAACCAAGATCTCTCCCAGAGGCAGCGTGCTGACCTTTCATCAGAGACGCTTAGCGTCTTTCCGTACCTGTCAGCGCTATATGCCAAGGCCTCTGTCAACTCAGGCATTCATAAGGCCTTCACTTTTATATATCATCCTTTTATTTGATTCCGCATCTGGCCACTGTCAACGGTTGCATGGAAATAAATACATGAGTCATTATACACCGAATGTTAAAAACTTTAACTGTCATTAACCATTAAAGGCTTCTGCAGTTCAAAAAATATTATCAGTCAGTGAAACCCATTGCTAGTCCATGCATTTATGTGCTTGCTAACGGTCACTTCTACAGGGTGCTCCCCCTGCACCTCGACTTGATGTGGAGGCAACCTGCTGCCTTTCTTGCTCCAGTGCATTAGATGGCTGTGACCTGTGCCCTCTGGTTCCCTGAGCCCTACTGGGGCCCTGCACATTCAAGGCCACCTGCATCTGTGCAGGGGTGGCCTCAGTCATCAGACCAGCATGCAGCGGTTGGAGCCCCCATTGCCTTCAGCCTGCCCCGCCTCAGCCCTTTCAGGCCCCACATGCACTCCCAGGGTTGCCTGGTGTAGTTCAGCCCTGGGCAACGATGAGATGTGTGACTGGCCCATTTGGCCCACCCATCACTCCAAAGAGCTCATGGATGAGGCCATGCTATGGAGGTGCGCGCTCCCTGTATCTACTCAGTGCTATGTTCTATCTGTCTCTCCATGATGGTCGCCACTTTCTCAATGAAGGACGCCATGTGTTCACATGCCAGAGAATATGGAATCACTCATGGCATGAATGGACTCCTCCATTGTTTGCGCATGGGATTTCACTGCCTCTGGAAACTCTGACAGATGTTCACGTATGTGATGCTGCTGCTAAAGCATCTACTGCTTTGCTGATGACACCCGAGGCCTGCCAACTGCATGGACTTGAGCATCACTGGGCTTCTTATCACTGCTCCAAGGGGAAGAGGTTACAGCTGTCCCTGCCTCTGATACCTCCTCCTGCGTACCTGTTCTCACTAGATTGTGCTACCCATTCTACATTTGCAACAAAACCCACTGACATGAGTGTATCTGCGCTGGAATAAAGTGACGCAGTGTCTTGAGATGGCTTTGCATCCTGTGAGCTTTCCAGTGTAGTCAGAGCCCTGGTCTGATCCTCATCTGCTGGAGAGATAGGATGTAAGTGAAACAGCTGCTCCTTCAACCAAGCCCTTGTGCCTCCCCTTGGTCAGGAGCAACCAGTAGTGTTAAAAGCCCACACAGGTGCCACAGGCCAAACATGGTCTCGGGAATGCTGGACACAACCATCGCTTTACTCACTCTCCATTGCTTCCACACCTGCCTCACCCTGTGACAGAAAGCAGTTGAGGCCAAAACATTGTATGTTTTCAAGAAGGAGTTAGATATAGCTCTTGGGTCTAAGAGGATCAAAGGGTATGGGTCTAAAGGGATCAAAGGGTATGGGTCTAAAGGGATCAAAGGGTATGGGTATCAAAGGCTCTGCCATGATCCATCTGATGTCCATGGCCTCCTCCTCTATCGATGTCTCCATGGCGAAGGCACTCCACCTCTGATTCGTTGACGTCCCTAGTATTCTGAGTGCGCTTCTACAAGCACAGACACAATCCTGTCTCATGGCCCATCTATGCTGGTCACTCTGAGGCACTGTAAATGTACAACACCACGCCACGAGGATGGCATGGTGAGGTGGCCATTTGGTCATCTCAATGCAGCATTCACCTCTGACCGATCATGGGTTTCGAACACATGTAAACCGTCGCCTCAATGTGGATGTTGGTGCCTGGTGTCGACACACGCACGGGCCTACCACCTGGCTTCACATTTCATAAGCACCTTTGAATTCATGCGGGGATTCCAGTTTACAACTCTAAATGCCACTCACCTTTCCCGACCACAGCAGATCATTAAATCTCTTCCTGCACTGGATCCAGGTTCTTGCAACCACCCCTCGGCTGCTCACTATGTTTGCCACATCCAGGCATGCCTTCTCGTGAGGCTTGCTGGCCTCCTCCTCCTGCCTACAGGACATCTCTCCTTTGCCTTATTGCCTGCAGGAGCACCTCCAGGGTGGTGTCGCTGAATCGTAGAGCAACCCTTCCTGGTTCTGATGCCATTCCTCCGCTGCTTTCTTTGCTGCTGACTCCTCCTTTTTGCCTGTGTCTTCAGCCGAGCTGACTGCTCCACATGTGCCTTTAGAAATGACGCCTCCGTGCGAGCGGCCAGCACTGGAACCCGCTAGAATGAGAACTAATTGGTTGGCTCCCCAGCCTGACGGCCCTTAATTGGCACTTGCTAGTAAAGTCTGATCAGGAATCCCGCTGCCTGTGCCGTCGACCCGCATTTCTGCCCAATGCTGAATGAGGCGCTTAATTTTCGGGGCCACCAGCTCCTGCCTCCCTTTCAGTGTCAAATTTCCTGAGCCGAGGGAAATCTCTACGGTAGATGTAACTTTTAAATCGGCTCTCTGTGCTGGCCTCTATTGAAATATGTTAATGAAGCACCCTGCCGCTTGAACGCTCTGATATGAATTGCCGTGAAAAAGGTGGCAGGCATATGCTTGGTGAGATGGGGTCACGTTGCACGTATTTCACTTTTTAAAAATTCTCCTGACTCTCTTTCGGCCTTTGTGGAGCTTTCTATCGCTGAGACAAGAGAGCTCGCTTTACGACACTGTTGCCCAGTGATCCAAACTAATGAGAAGCAAAGCAAAAAAGCACTTTGACACATATAGAAACCATATGGTGCTTCAAACTGTGTGCACACTCACTGTCAAGCCAAACCCCACTTACACCTCCCCACTTTCACCTAAATCCAGAGAGCTTAGCTGGAGGTTGGCCATCAAGAAGCATCATTGACACCCAAAATAAAAACAAGAGTACTGTTGGAGTTTAACCAGTTAAAACTGTACAGCTTATCATAGAGTGATACAGCACTGAAACAGGCCCTTAGGCCCACTGATTCTGTGCCAACCAACAGCCACCCATTTATACTAATCCTACATTAACCCCATATTCCCTACCACATCCCCACCTTCCCTCAATTCTCCTACCACCTACCTATACTAGGGGCAATTTACAATGGCCAATTTACCTAGTAACTTGCAAGTCTTTGGCAATGGGAGGAAACCAAAGCACCCAGCAGAAACCCACACAGTCACAGGGAGAACTTGCAAACTCCACACAGGCAGTACCCAGAATTGAACCCAGGTTGCTAGAACTGTGGTGCTAACCACTGTGCTGCCCTATTGGTAAGACTTTGCTTCTTGCAGTCCTGATGGCACTACACAAATTGCTGGGGGATTGGCTGCAGGTATTTTTGAGCGAAATGAGAAGAATTGCATGTGTAACTAACAGGTCACATATAATTCGCCAGGCTGCGAGGTCAAACATCAACAGTTCCCTGGAGTCTTAGAAATATAGAAAATAGGAGCAGGAGTAGGCCATTCGGCCCTTCGAGCCTGCTCCACCATTCATTATGATCATGGCCGATCATCCAACTCAGTAACCTGTTCCTGCTTTCGCCCCATATCCTTTGATCTCTTTAGACCCAAGAGCTATATCTAACTCCTTCTTGAAAACATACAATGTTTTGGCCTCAACTGCTTTCTGTGGTAGCGAATTCCACATGGTCACCACTCTCTGAGTGAAGAAATTTCTCCTCATCTCAGTCCTGAAAGGTTTACCCCGTATCCTTAGACTATGACCCCTGGTTCTGGACTCCCCACCATCGGGAACATCCTTCCTGCATCTATCCTGTCAAGTCCTGTTAGAATTTGAGATGTTTCTATGAGATCCCCCCTCACTCTTCTGAACTCCAGCGAATATAATCCTAACCGACTCAATCTCTCCTCATACGTCAGTCCCGCCATCCCAGGAATCAGTCTGGTAAACCTTCGCTGCACTCCCTCTATAGCAAGAACATCCTTCCTCAGATAAGGAGACCAAAACTGCACACAATATTCCGGGTGTGGCCTCACCAAGGTCCTGTATAATTGCAGCAAGACATCCCTGATCCTGTACTCGAATCCTCTCGCTATGAAGGCCAACATACCATTTGCCTGTTTTACTGCCTGTTGCACCTGCATGCTTACCTTCAGCGACTGGTGTACGAGAACACCCAGATCTCGCTGCATATTCCCCTCTCTCAGTTTATAGCCATTCAGATAATAATATGACTTCCTGTTTTTGCTACCAAAGTAGATAACCTCACATTTTTCCACATTATACTGCATCTGCCATGCATTAGCCCACTCCCTCAACTTGTCCAAATCACCCTGAAGCCTCTCTGCATCCTCCTCACAACTCACCCTCCCACCCAGTTTTGTGTCATCTGCAAATTTAAAGATATTACATTTAGTTCCCTTATCTAAATCATTAATATATATTGTGAATAGCTGGGGTCCTAGCACCGATCCCTGCGGTATCCCACTAGTTACTGCCTGCCATTCAGAAAAAGACCCATTTATCCCTACTCTTTGTTTCCTGTCTGCCAACCAATGCTCTATCCATCGCAATACACTGCCCCCAATCCCATGCGCTTTAATTTTATACGCTAATCTCTTATGTGGGACTTTGTCGAAAGCCTTCTGAAAGTCCAAATAAACCACATCCACTGGCTGTCCCTCATCAACTCTACTAGTTACGTCCTCATAGAATTCTAGTAAATTTGTCAAGCATGATTTCCCTTTCGTTAATCCATACTGACTCTGCCCAATTCTACCACTGTTCTCTGGGTGCTCTGCTATAAAATCTTTGATAATGGACTCTAGAATTTTCCCCACTACCGACATCAGGCTGACTGGTCTATAATTCCCTGCTTTCTCTCTACCTCACTTTTTAAATAGTGGAGTTACATTAGCTACCCTCTAATCTGTAGGAACTGTTCCAGAGTCTATAGAATCTTGGAAGACGACCACCAATGCATCCACTATTTCTAGGGCCACTTTCTTAAGTACTCTGGGATGCATACCATCAGGCCCTGGGGATTTATTGGCCTTCAATCCCATCAATTTCCCCAACACCATTTCTCTACGAATACTTCAGTTCCTCTCTCTCACTAAACCCTGTGTTCCCCAACATTTCTGGTATGATATTTGTGTCCTCCTTTGTGAAGACAGAACCCCAAAGTATGCATTTAATTGGTCAGCCATTTATTTGTTCCCCATAATAAATTCCCCTGTTTCTGACTGTGAGGGACCTACATTTGTCTTCACCAATATTTTTCTCTTCACATACCTATAGTTCCCCGCAAGCTTGCTCTCATACTCTATTTTCCCCTTCTTAATCAATCCTTTGGTCCTCCTTCGCTGAATTCTAAACTGCTCCCAATCCTCAGGTGTGTTGTTTTTCCTGGCAAATGTGTATGCCTCGTCCTTGGATCTAATGCTATATCTAATTTCCCTTGTAAGCCATGGTTTGGCTACCTTTCCCGTTTTACTTTTGCGCCAGACAGGGATAAACAATTGTTGCAATTCATCCATGCACTCTTTAAATGTTTGCCATTGCCTATCCCCCATCATCCCTTTAAGTAATGTTTCCCAATCCATCATAGCCAACTCGCGCCTCATACCTTCGTAGTTTCCTTTACTAAGATTCAGGATTCTAGTCTCAGAATCAACTACGTCACTCTCCATCTTGATGAAGAATTCTATCAAATTATGGTCGCTCATCCCAAAGGGGTCTTGCACCACTAGATTGTCAATTATTCCTCTCTCATTACACAATACCCAGTCTAGATGGCCTGTTCTCTAGTTGATTCCTCAACGTATTGGTCCCGAAAACCATCCCGTATACACTCCAAGAATTCCTCCTCTACGGTATTGTGACTAATATGATTTGCCGAATCTATATGCAGATTAAAGTCACCCATAAATACAGATGTTCCTTTATTGCATGCGTCTCTAATTTGCTGTTTAATGCCATTCCCAACATCACCACTACAGTTTGGGGGTCTATATACAAACCCCACTAATGTTTTTTGCTCCTTCGTGTTTCTCAGCTCTACCCATACAGATTGTACATCATCAGAGCTAATATCTTTCCTCACTATTGCGTTAATTTCTTCTTTAACCAGCAATGCAACTCCACCGCCTTTTGCTTTTTTGTTTGTCCTCCCTAAATATTGCATACCCCTGGATGTTCATTTCCCATCCCTGGTCACCTTGCAGCCATGTCTCCGTAACCCCGACTATATCATACCCGTTTACATCTATTTGTGCGATTAATTCATCCACTTTATTGCGAATGCTCCACGCGTTAAGACACAAAGCCTTAAGGCTTGTCTTTTTAACATTACTTGTCCCCTTCCCACTATTTTTCACTCTGGCCCTGTTTGATTCTGGCCCTTGATTTCTCTTCCTATCACTTTTCTTATTCCCCTTACTGTCTTTTGTACTTGTCTTTGATCCCCCCCTCCTCTGACTCCTTGCAAAGGTTCCCACCCCCCTTCCATTTTAGTTTAAACCCTCCCCAACCACTCTAGCAAATACTCCCCCTAGGACATCAGTCCCGGTCCTGCCCAGGTGTAACCTGTCCCGTTTGTACTGGTCGAACCTCGCCCAGAACCAGCCCCAATGTCCCAGGAATCTAAAACCCTCCCCCTCACACCATCTCTTCAGCCACGTATTCATCCGATATATCCTACTTTTTCTGAGAGTTTATTTATATTTTAAATATTTACCTCAGAGGATGTCTTCTCATGGTGATACGAGTGCTTTCATTTTCATGTTAAATTTTGAAGATTTGTGTTTTAAAGTTGAAAAGTCCATGGATTTCTTTTTTACAAGGGTCACTGAGAGGTCTGGATTTGTTCATCTATTTTTACCACACTTTGTAATGAAACACAATTAAAATTTGCTCATCTATTTTTACCACACTTTGTGATGAAACACAATTAAAAATGACATTTCCTTCCCCCAAGGGTGGGGATGTTACAAGTGCTTCCACTTTTGTGACAAATTTTGAAGACTTATGTTTTAAAACTGAAAAAAGTGTCTATGGATGTTTTTTTTTACAAGGGTCACTGAGAGGTCTGGATTATAAACAGTTACTGGAAGGCATCTGTCTTCAAATAATTACCCAGCAAGGGGTTGTTTTTGACTTGGGGAAAGATGTTTGCCAAGAAGTGACAGGTCAAAATTTATAAGGGTCAGGAGGCTTGACTCCTGACATTGTTTGTGGTTTTGCTATGCACAGTGAGTTGGGATATGGACAATGGTTTGAAAAGACATTTGGAGAAAACTTGCCAAGAAAGCAACACCCAGCTCAGTCTGTTCCAGCTCTTTGAAAAGCCTGCCAGTTTTTCATTTCTTGAGAAGCTGAGATGCAAGTGTAACAAACTGCCTGAAACTCCTGTTACTGCATTTTCCCTGGGAAGCCTGCCCAAACTTATCTTCAACGTCGCCTGTCAAGAACTGTTCGAGGAAGATCCCAGTGTCAGCCTTCTATATGTATTTAGGATGCCAAACAAAAAAGGACTTCTGGCATCTTTTCATATCTTCTCTTTTTTCTTCAAGAATTGGCAAGTATTTTGGCCCATGTATTCCTTTTTTTTGTACTAGAGCTCTAATGGGTAGATCTCTATTTTTTCGGTTAACCTGTGTATGTGTGTATGTGTGTGAGGGGCTCAGGTAAAAAGGGGACTTTTAAATTTCGATCTGTGTGCTTATGTTTTGCTTCATTACTGGTTAAGACTTGTTTTGTAATAAACTTATAATTTTGTTGTTTACTAAAGAAACCTGGTTGGTGTGTTTTATTCTGGGATAAAAATAGAGTCTATGATTGACCGTAACGATAAGTGGGAAAAAATTTAAATATATGTTGTGACCTGTGGAGAAGTGGAACTAGAATAAACAGTGCACTCCTCCCACCTCGGTCGTAACATATAATTGGGGGCTCTTTGTGGGATATCCAATGCCGACAATGTGCAATTGTAAGTGGGGTAATAATAATTGAAAAGAGGACAGGGAAATAAATGGATGTCTTGTGCAGTAGATTAAAGTTTACTCTACTGGACTGTCTCTTCCAGTTGCTGCGACCTTTCTGGGGAAGGAGGATGTATCCCTGAATGATTTGAGAGACTTAACCAAGGTTAGACTAAGGGATCTGGCAGAACTGTTGGTGTAAGAGTTAAAACTAGGAGTGGAGAAAGCAGACACAATTGCACACCATTTGAAATTGGAAGAAGAAAGCAAATCAGAGGGTAATGCAGTTGAATTAGCTAGGATTCAGTTGCAATTGGAAATGAAAAAACTTGAGCAGGAACAGGAAATGGAAAAACTTATGCTTGAACAGAAAAAGGAGGAAAAAGAATTGTTAAAACTTGAGCTTGAAAGAGAATTGGCAATGAAAAAGCTTGAATTTGAAAAAGAGAGCATTTCAAAGAGAAAGAGAAAGAGAAGGAAGAGAATTTGAAGTTAAAAAGGGGGAACTAAGACAAAGGGGTGGTCTTGACTCCAGTGAAAGTTCTGGTGGGGAAAGATCTGATTCCAGCCCAGGACCCAGTAGAGAGCTGTTTAAATTTGTGCAAGCCCTCCCTACGTTTGGGGAAAGGGACATAGAAAAGATAGCCAAACAGATGAAGTGACCAAAGGAAAGCTGGATAGTGCTTATGCCATGCTTTCTGAGGAGGCTTCTGCAAATTAGGAGATAGCAAAAAAGGCTATTCTCACTGTGTATGAGTTAGTCCCTGAAGTGTACCAGCAGAAATTTCAGAACCTCTGGAGATTGTCTGGGCAGACAATTTGAGAGGGTAAAGAAAATTAATTTTGGTCATTGGATATGGGCACTAAAGGTAAAAGCCATGTATGAGAATCTGAGGGAACTAATTCTCCTGGAAGAATTTAAAAGTTCACTCCCTCCGTTAGTAAGAAGCCATGTAGAGAACCTGAAGGTTTCAACAGCCAGTCAGGCAGCGGAAATTGCTGATGATTACAAGCTTGTTTATAAGCCAAAACCCTTTGTCCACCGCCCCTACAAACCTGAGATGGATAGAAGTTGGGAAGGTAAAAGAAAGGCAAGTAGCCAGATACTAGAAGGGACAGCTGGGACTGCCCCAGGATCTCCTCCTCAGGCCAGAAAGGAAGATGATGAGAGTGGAAGTGAGGTCCGCAAGCCTAAGTGTTACCATTGCCACAAGGTGGGACACCTTCGTGCAGAATGTTGGAAGTTGTGGGGTAAACCCATGGGACTTTTTGGGGTACACAAAGTCAATGTAGAGAAAGGGGCCCTGACTGAGAGAATGACAGATCAGGCTGTCGCTCTGACTACAGCTGTAAGGCTAAATACAAAAACCACTGTGAGCACAGGGGTTGTGAATAAGATACCTGAGAGTTATAGGGAATTCTTGTCAAAAGAAAAGTAACTCCTTATCCCTCAAGTGAGGCAGGTAAAGCTATGGTTATACTTAGGGATACAGGAGCCACCCAAACTCTTTTGCTGGGGTAAGGCATAACATTTCCACCAGAGAGTGTACTGAATGTCAAGGTTTTAGTGAATGGTATTGGCAGGGACTATATACCTTTGTATCGGGTGCACCTAGAGTGTGACCTAATGTCTGGAATGGTAACTGTAGGAGTTGTCCATAGTTTGCCAATAGATGGAGTTGACGTACTCCTGGGGAATGATTTTGCCAGAGCAAAGGTAGTTGCTTCACCAGTAGTCACGGAAAAACCAAGTGAAGTTAAAGAGACAGAACAGTTGCAGGAAAAGGCTCCAGGAACTTTTCCTTCATGTGTAGTAACCCAAGCAATGGCTAAACAAGTTCCATTGTCGGAGGTAAAAGTGGCACCACAGTCAGCTATTCAAATATCTGAAACTTTCTTTGGGGATTTGGATAATCCAAAGGAAATGTTTAATAAGTCTTTTCTGATCAAGGCTCAGCAAGCCGATCCAGAGTTAAATAAAGTGGCACAATCAGCTCTAACAGAAGCTGAGGCAAAAGGAGTCCCAGAAGGCTACTATATTGAAGATGGGATTCTGATGAGGAAGTGGAGACTTCCTCACAGACCTGTGGATGAAGAATGGACAGTAGTTCGTCAGACAGTGACACTGCCAAAGTGTTGCCAGGAACAATTAAAGATAGCCCATGAAATTCTTATAGCGAGACATGTGGGGATCCATAAGACGCAATCACGTATAAGTTGACATTTTTACTGGCCTGGTCTTTCAAACAATGTGGTACAGTTTTGTAAAACATGCCATATTGTGGGAAAGCTGCAACCTGCCATAAAACCTGCATCTCTAATTCTTGTACCAGTTTTTGGGGAACCATTTAGTAGTCTGTTGGTAGACAGTGTAAGACCTTTGCCGAAAACAAAAATGGGACACCAATATATACTCAGTATCATGGATATGGCTACTCAGTTCCCAGAGGTCATTCCCTTGAGAACAATTTCTGCTAAGGTAATGGTAGAGAAGTTCACCCAGTTCTTCACTAGATATGGTTTACTGATTGAGATTCAGTCGGATCAAGGTTCCAATTTTATGTCTAAAATTTTTCAGGAAGCTATGGGTAGTTTGGGATAACAAAGTTAAAGTCTTCAGCATACCACCCACAGTCACAAGGGGCTTTAGAAAGGTACCATCAGACCCTCAAAACGATGATCAGGGCATACTGTCATGAATATCCCCATGATTGGTTTAAAGGGCTAGAATTTCTTTTGTTTGCCACTAAGGATTCACCTAATGAGTCTACTAGTTTTAGTCCTTTTGAATTAGTTTATGGATATGAGATAAGAGGTCCTCTAAAACTAATCAAAGAAACATTTTTAGAAGAGGGATGAATCTTCTGTGTTAGATTATGTATCCGTGTTCCGGGAGCAGCTCACGAGAGCCTGCAAAGTGGCTCAAGCACACCTTAAAGCTTTACAAACAACTATGAAAAAATGGGTAGGCAAGCATGCCAAGACCCGAACATTTCTGCCTTTACAGAGTGAACCACTGAAAGCACAGTACAGTGATCCATATAAAGTGGTCAAGAGATTTGGTAAAGTAAATTATTTAATTGACACCCCAGATCGCTGGAAAAAGAATCGACTGTGTCATATCAATATGTTGAAACAACATTATCACCAGGAGGAGGATAAGCAAGCACAGGTGTGTCAGGTAGTAGTGACAGAGAAGAATGAAAGGGATAGTGAGTATGAGGCAGAAGGAGACCTAGACAATTCTCAAATTGAACTTCCTACTATCCGGTTAGCTAATACTGAATTGTTGTGGAGATTGGACACTATGCTTTCATATATAGATGCAGAACAATGAGAAGACCTAACAAGGCTAGTCATGGCATTTAAAAGAGTCTGTAGGGATAAACCAGGATGTACAACCTTAGCCACACATGATGTGGATGTAGGAAATCCTTTCCTATTAAACAGCATCCTTATTGTTTAAGTCCAGAGAAACAGGTCCAGGTAAAAGCAGAAATCCAACACATGCTGGAAAACCACCGAATTGAACCCAGTCAAAGCAGCTGGAGTTCCCTAGTGGTAATAGTGCCTAAACTTGAAGGGTCAACTAGACTCTGCTTAGCCTACAGAAAAGTTAATGCAGTAACAAAGGCAGTCTCCTACCCAATTCCTCGCTTGGAAGGCTGTATTGACAGAGTGGCAGTGCCGTGTTTCTTACCAAAATAGATTTGTTAAAGGGATACTGGCAAGTTCCTTTAACACCCCGAGCTAAAGAAATATTGACCTTTGTCACACCAGGTGGTCTTTTTCAATGCCAAGTGATGCCATTCGGGATAAAAAATGTCCCAGCAACCTTTCAGAAACTAATGAACCAAGTGGTAGCCAGTTTTCCGAACTGTGGTTTATCTTGATGATGTGTTGGTGTACAGTGACACTTAGAACGACCACTTGAAATAACTGGAAGCTCTGTTTAGAAAATTACAGTTAGCTGATTTGATTATAAAGTTTGCGAAACATTCAAAACCCAGAATACTAGACTATTCCAATTATCACTTAATGATTATCCACATTGCAGGCAAAAATAATGTAATTGCAGATGCTTTATCTAGAATCTAACTTTGCTTTGAGTTATCTGAATGCAAAGAGGGTAAAAGCAGAATTGTATTAACTACAGGTAAAGAGTGAATGAGTATGAATGTGAAAATGTGTTTTAAAATTTGTTCATCTATTTTTACCACACTTTATAATGAAACACAATTAAAAATTACATTTCATTCCCCCAAGGGTGGAGATGTTGCAAGTGCTTCCACTTTTGTGATAAATTTTGAAGATTTGTGTTTTAAAACTGAAAAAAGAGTCTATGGATTTTTTTTTACAAGGGTCTCTGGGAGGTCTGGATTATAAACAGTTACTGGAAGGCATCTGTCTTCAAATAATTACCCAGCAGGGGGTTGTTTTTGACTTGAGGAAAAATATTGGCATAGAAGTGACAGGTCAAGGTTTATAGGGGTCAGGAGGCTTGACTCCTGACATTGTTTATGGTTTTGCTTTGGACAGTGAGTTTGAATGTGGATAATGGTTTGAAAAGACAGTTGGAGAATTCTTGCCAAGAAAGCAACACCCAGCTCAGTCTGTTCCAGCTCTTTGAAAAGCCTGTCAGTTTTTCATTTCTTGAGAAGCTGAAAAGAAAATGTAAGAAACTACCTGAAACCCCTGTTACTGCATTTTCCCTGGTACGTCGACTGTCAAGAACTGTTCTAGGAAGATCCCAGTGACCCAGCCATCTATACGTATTTAGGATGCCAAACCAAAAACGACTTCTAACATCTTTTCATATTTTCTCTTTTTTCTTCAAGAGTTAGCAAATATTTTGGCCAGCAGATCTTTTTTTGTTTTTTTGTACGAGTTAACCAGTGCATGTGTGTGTGTGTATGTGTGTGTGTGAGGGGCTAAAGTAATAAGGGAACCTTTATATTTCGATCTGTGGGTTTGTGCTTTGATTCATTACTGGTTAAGACTTGCTGTATGATAGAGAGAGAGGGGGACAGAGAGAGAGAGAGATGGACACAAAGAGAGAGGGGTACAGAGAGAGATAGGGGGCAGATAGGGGGGCAGAGAGAGAAGGGGACAGAGAGAGAGGGGGGGGACAGAGAGACAGAGAGAAAGAAGGGGACAGAGAGAGGGGGGGCGGAGAGAGAGAGAGGGAGGGGACAGAGAGAAAGATGGATACAGAGAGAGAGAGGGGACAGAGAGAGGGGATAGAGAGGGGGGAGAGAAAGGGAGGGACAGAGAGAGTGAGAGGGGACAGAGAAAGGAGGACAGAAAGAGGGGGGAGAGAGAGGGGGGGGAGAGAGAGGAGGGGACAGAGCGAAAAGAAGGAGACAGAGAGGGAGGACAGAAAGAGAGAGGGACGGGACAGAAAGAGATGGATACAGAGAGAGACAGGGGCCAGAGAGAGGGGGGATAGAGAGAGTGGGGACAGAGTAGAGGAGGGACAGAGAGAGAGCGAAAGGGGACAGAGAGAGAAAGGGTGACAGAGAGAGAGAGAGGGGGGGACAGAGAGAGAGGGGGGCAGAGAGAGAGAGGGGGGCAGAGAGAGAGGGGGAGGACAGAGAGAGAGGGGGAGGACAGAGAGAGAGGGAGGAGGACAGAGAGAGAGTGGGGGAGGACAGCGAGAGGGGGGACAGAGAGAGAGAGATGGGACAGAGAGAGAGAGAGAGATAGACATAGAGAGATAGGGGACAGAGAGAGAGTGGGAGACAGAGGCAGACAGAGAGGGGACGGAGAGAGTGGGGGACAGAGAGAGAGAGGGGGACAGAGAGAGAGAAAGAAGGGGACAGAGAAAGGGGGTACAGAGAGAGGGGGGCGGAGAGAGAGAGAGGGAGAGATGGATACAGAGAGAGAGGGGACAGAGAGGGGAGATAGAGAGGGGGAGAGAGAGAAGAGGGGACAGAGAGAGAGAAGGGACAGAGGGGGGGAACAGAAAGAGAGAGGACAGAGAGGAGGGGACAGAGAGAGAGCAAGAGAGGGGAAGTGAGAGGTGAGACGGGGGGACAGAGAGAGAGAGAAGGGACAGAGAGGGGGACAGAGAGGGGATAGAGATAGAGGGGGACAGAGAGAGGGGGAACAGAGAAAGTGGGGGACAGAGAGAGAGAGGGGGACAGAGAGAGAGAAAGAAGGGGACAGAGAAAGGGGGTGCAGAGAGAAGGAGGGGAGAGAGAGAGAGAGGATACAGAGAGGGGGACAGAGAGAGGGGCTATAGAGAGAGAGGGGAACAAAGAGGTGGGGGACAGAGAAAGAGAGAGAGACAGAGGGGACAGAGAGAGAAAGGGGGACAGAGAGAGAGGGAGGACAGAGATAGAGAGAGGGGGCGCAGAGAGAGAGGGGGACAGAGAGAGAGAGATGGACACAAAAAGAGAGGGGGAACAGAGGGAGATAGGGGGCAGATAGGGGGGCACAGAGAGAAGGGGACAGAGAGAGAGGGGGGACAGAGAGACAGAGAGAAAGAAGGGGACAGAGAGAGAGGGGCGGAGAGAGAGAGAGGGGGGGGACAGAGAGAGAGAAAAAAGGGGACAGAGAGGGGGGACAGAGAGAGAGAGGGAGGGGACAGAGAGAGAGATGGATACAGAGAGAGAAAGGGGACAGAGAGAGAGGGGGGACAGAGAGAGAGGGGGGGACAGAGAGCGAGGGACAGAAACAGAGAGGGGGCAGAGAGAGGGGGGTCAGAGAGGGTGGACAGAGAGAGAGCAAGATGGAACAGAGAGAGGGAGAGATAGACACAGAAAGGGGGATAGAGAGGCGCACAGAGAGAGGGGGACAGAGAGAGAGAAAGAATGGGAGAGAGGTAGAGGGGGGCACAGAGAGAGAGGGGGAGGTGACAGAAAGAGAGAGAGAGAGAGAACGGGAGGGGAGGCAGAGAGAGAGAGAGAGTGGATAGAGAGAGAGAGGAGAGAGAGAGAGAGGGGGGGACACAGAGAGAGGACAGAGAGAGAGGGGAGACAGAGTGGAGGACAGGGAGAGCAAGAGAGGGAGGGACAGAGTGAACAGAGAGAGGGGCAGTGAAAGAGAGAGAGAGGGAGGGACAGAGACAGAGAGAAGGTGGGCAGAGAGAGAGGGGGCAGAGAGAGAGGGGGCAGACAGGAGGGGACACAGAGAGTGAGGATGATGCTGAGAGGAGAAACAACAGAGAGGGGGAACACAGAGGGTACACAGAAAAGGGGTATACAGGGAGAAACAGAGACAGAAAGAGAGAGGGAGAAAGAGTGATCAAGATCACTCATGACAGATGGACATCTATCCAGAATACTCCACATCGCTGCGACAAGTGTGCAGGCAAACATTGACAACTCGTGCAAACAAAGATATGCCAGGTATCTCACTAAATCAGTGTGCAACCTAGTGAAGAGAAAGTAAGTCAATAAATTAGTCTTCTCATTTAAAGCTTTGTCACAAAAGTTTACATTTATTGTTGTTTTGATTAATAGTAAGATACATTTTTAATGTCTTTTCTTTATGAAATTGTCTCACTGGTCCCCTATGTAAGACAAAAATTGTAATGTGGCCCCCTACCCCCACGTGAAACGGTTGGACAACACTGGGCTAGACTAACACATACACCGTTCACAATCCAAATTGTATGCCGTTCCCACATCACAAGACATGGCTTAGAAACTGACCTGCCATCAATTTTATAAAATGGCAAACCAATTGTCCAGTTCATGATTTCAAAGTAGAAGAATTTTTACACAAATTGAAAAATCTATCATACTTCCTCAAGTATGTAGATAAACTTAATGATCAAAGCGAATAACTGAGTCACATCTGGTTGGTTGGCATCCTTCCATCTATGAAAGATGATGGACACATAGCAATAAATCCATTCAGGTGGGGTGTCTTCTCTTGGTGCACCTCTGCCAATAGCTGTGAAGGCCATTTCTTGAGAGGCAGATTTTGCCACAGGTGCTGCATGTGAAGCTGCCAGGTGGCACTGTAGTTGTTGTTTTTGACGTTGGTGCCGGTTGCCAAGCTGCTGTAGCAACTGGTCATCATGGTCGTGCACACTAGTCCACAGTCACCATTTCCTTCTTTCACCAGCTCGTGAATCCCAGGTGCAAAAGTCGACATTTAGGGCCTTCATGTCAGGCGGAGCTTTGGGCGTTACTGCTACCTCACCGTACAAAAGGTCCTTGGGTATGTGACCGTCTTCCATCCTGCAGATGTGTCCAATCCACTGAAGCCACCTTTGCTTGATTAGTGCCAACAAACTTGGGAGCTCTGCCATTGAGAGGACTCCTGCATTTGTGGTTTTGTCCTACCAGAATATACCAATAATGTGCTGCAGACAACAAAGATGGAAATGATTGTGTTTCTTTTCCTGGTAGCTGGAAGTCATCCATGTTTCACAGCCATACAACAAGGTGCTGAGAACACAGGCCTTATAAACCATCAGCTTGGTCCTAAGGGACAACTTGGTGTTATTCCATGCAAGTTTCGCAAGTCGGCCACTGGTGGTAGCTGCTTTCCCTATGTGTATTGAGCTCTGCACCAAGGGATGGATTGTCTGTCACCAAGGTCCCAAGGTAGAATTTGCTAATCACTTCCAGTGGGGTATTATTTAGTATGACCGGGGCCGAGATGCAACACCTTGTCCCATGACCATGGTTGTCTAGATGCTTATAGTCAAGGAGTGGTCGGTGTCGCAGTCCGCACTGTGGAAGCTGCGTGTGATTTGAACGCTGTTTAAAGAGGCTCGCATTGTGACGATGAGGTCCAGCTGGTGCCAACGACGTGATCTTGGGTGCCTCCAAGAAACCTGGTGACAGGGTTTATTGTGAAAGAACGAGTTGGTGATGCAGAGGTTATGATAGGTACACAACCCCAGCAGTCTCTGTCCATTCTCATTCATCCTTCCAATGCCAAAGCGCCCAAGGCAGGATGGCCATGAGTCATGGTCAGCCCCAACCCTGGCATTAAAGTCCCCCAGCAGGAATAGGTGTTGGGTGTTGGGGATGCTACTAATAATATTATGGAGTTCCTCGTAGAACTGGTCTTTAGCTTCAGGTGGGGAGCAGAGTGTTGGAGCATAGATGCTGAGTAGGTGTACTAGACCAGAGGCAGTGAACAGTCAGATGGACAGTATGCGTTCCGAGCCATTTGAGGGTGGCTCTATCGTGCTGAGCAAAGAGTTTCTGATGGCGAAGCCCACTTCGTGCAGTCTTGGTTCTTCAGGATCCCTACCATGCCAGAAGAAGGTGTAGTCTTGTTCTCTTAGAGATCCGCTCGCAGGGAGGCGTGTCTCCTGAAGTGCTGCAATGTCCACATTGAGTCTACTGAGCTCGTTGTTGATGATGGCAGTCTTCCGAGAATCGTTGATTTGTGTAAGGTCTTCCGACAGGCCAGGACACATAGTTCTGACGTTCCAGCTTGCAAAACGAAGGGCTGATACCTTCTTTCCTTTTTTGGTCGTGCTGTTTGGTGCGGTGCTACAGTCCACTTGTCGGGCAATGACCCTGAGCTCCAAGTACCTATTGAAGCTGGTGGACTGTGGCGGGACAGAACCTTACTGACCGGGGGCTGCCCGGTTTGAGGTGGGCGGTAGCTGTCCAGTGAGATGCGATGACCTCTCCCACTGACAAAGGCAACCCGTGGCACCCAATCTCTACGCCAATTGAGCTGGACTTATAACCCGTAACTGCTGCCTTCCGTATTGATTTGGTCGCTGTGAGGTAACTATGGAGTGACCTCTCCATGGCGCATGCCTGGGCGTATGTATGGAGGTTGTGAGTTGCCCAAGCGTCAAAACCCCCCTCTCAGTCTTCCTGGTGGGGTCCAAAGGAGTGCAGAGCACGACGTTTGGCACCAGTTTGGCTGCAGGAACTGCCAAAAACATGCCAAAGGTGACACATGACCGCCTTCGGGGTTCCGCTCTGGATTTTCTGTTAGGGTTTACTCCCTTAGCCTTGGTCTCTCCCGAGACGCCCACAAGGCAGTGGGGTTGTTGGGGCCCCTACACAAGGGTAGGTGGATGCCGGTGGGAGGAGGTGGGGGGAAGGGGGTGCGGGGGGGAGGGGGTGCGAGGAGGCAGAGTGCGGTGGGAAGGGGTGGAGGGAAGGGGGTGCAGGGGGAGCTGGGAGGGGGGCTGCAGGGGGTAGGGGAGAGGGGTGCAGGGGAAGGGGGTGCGAGGGGAAGATGGTGCAGGGGGGAGCTGGGAAGGGGGTGCGAGGGCTGTGGGGGGAAGGGGGTGCGAGGGGTGTGGGGGGAAGGGGGTGCGAGGGGTATGGGGGGAAGGGTGTGCTAGGGGGGTGGGGGGAAGGGGGTGCGAGGGGGGTGAGCTGGGAGCGGGGGGGGAGGGGGTGCAGGTAATAAAACATTGCATCAGCTCCCACCATTGTCCCTTTTACAATGGTGTACTACTACTGGGATCGGGATCGGGATCCGGGAGCCGAGCTGGAGTTGTGGGGAAAGTTTGTGTGGAAACAGCGCAGAGTCGCCGAGTGAGCGGGAGCCGATGCCGGGACCATGTGGCCGCTCTTCCTCCTGATCTCCGCCGTGGACCTCATCGTCACAAGGCGAGCCTCTTTAAACAGCGTTCAAATCACACGCAGCTTCCACAGTGCAGACTGCGACACCGACCACTCCCTGGTGTGCAGCAAGGTTAGCCTCAAACCAAAGAAGCAGCATCACTCCAAGCAGAAGGGCCGCCCGTGCATCAACACTAGCAGAATTTCTCATCCACAGCTATTACGTAAGTTTCTAAATTCACTTGAAAAAGCCCTTCAAAACAATCCTACAGGGGATGCAGGGACCAAGTGGGCCCACATCAGAGACGCCATCTATGACTCAGCAATGACCACCTATGGCAATCGTGTGAAGTGGAATGCAGACTGGTTTCAATCTCACTTTGAAGAGTTGAAACCTGTCATAGCCGCTAAGCGCATTGCACTGCTGAACTACAAGAAAGCCTCCAGCGAGTTAACATCCGTAGCACTTAAAGCTGCCAGAAGCGCGGCACAAAGAACAGCCAGGCGCTGTTCAAATGACTACTGGCAACACCTATGCAGTCATATTCAGCTGGCCTCTGACACAGGAAATATCAAAGGAATGTATGATGGCATTAAGAGAGCTTTTGGGCCAACCATCAAGAAGATCGCCCCCCTCAAATCTATATCAGGGGCCACAATCACTGGCCAACGCAAGCAAATGGACTGCTGGGTGGAACACTACCTAGAACTGTACTCCAGGGAGAATGTTGTCACTGAGACCGCCCTCAATGCAGCCCAGTCTCTGCCAGTCATGGATGAGCTGGACGTACAGCCAACAAAATCGGAACTCAGTAATGCCATTGATTCTCTAGCCAGTGGAAAAGCCCCTGGAAAGGACGGCATTACCCCTGAAATAATCAAGAGTGCCAAGCCTGCTATACTTTCAGCACTGCACGAACTGCTTTGCCTGTGCTGGGACGAGGGAGCAGTACCACAGGACATGCGCGATGCCAATATCATCACCGTCTATAAGAACAAGGGTGACCGCGGTGACTGCAACAACTACCGTGGAATCTCCCTGCTCAGCACAGTGGGGAAAGTCTTCGCTCGTGTCGCCTTGAACAGGCTCCAGAAGCTGGCTGAGCGTGTCTACCCTGAGGCACAGTGTGGCTTTCGAGCAAAGAGATCCACCATTGACATGCTGTTCTACCTTCGCCAGCTACAGGAGAAATGCCGTGAACAACAGATGCCCCTCTACGTTGCTTTCAGTGATCTCACCAAAGTCTTTGACCTGGTCAGCAGATGTGGTCTCTTCGGACTACTAGAAAAGATTGGATGCCCACCAAAGCTACTAAGTATCATCACCTCATTCCATGACAATATGAAAGGCACCTCATCAGACCCCTTTCCTATCCTGAGTGGCGTGAAACAGGGCTGTGTTCGCGCACCTACACTGTTTGGGATCTTCTTCTCCCTGCTGCTCTTCCTTCAGAAGAAGGAATTTTCCTCCACACAAGATCAGGTGGCAGGTTGTTCAACCTTGCCCGTCTAAAAGCGCAGACCAAAGTACAGACGGTCCTCATCAGGGAACTCCTCTTTGCTGACGATGCTGCATTAACATCTCACACTGAAGAGTGTCTGCAGAGACTCATCGACAGGTTTGCGGCTGCCTGCAATGAATTTGGCCTAACCATCAGCCTCAAGAAAACGAACATCATGGGACAGGACGTCAGAAATGCCCCATCCATCAATATCAGCGACCACACTCTGGAAGTGGTTCAAGAGTTCACCTACCAAGGCTCAACTATCACCAGTAACCTGTCTCTCAATGCAGAATTAAACAAGCGCATGGGAAAGGCTTCCTCTGCTATGTCCAGACTGGCCAAGAGAGTGTGGGAAAATGGCGCACTGACACAGAACACAAAAGTCCGTGTGTATCAAGCCTGTGTCCTCAGTACCTTGCTCTACGGCAGCGAGGCCTGGACAACGTATGTCAGCCAACAGCGACGTCTCAATTCATTCCATCTTCGCTGCCTCCGGAGAATCCTTGGCATCAGGTGGCAGGACCGTATCCCCAACACAGAAGTCCATGAGGCGGCCAACATCCCCAGCATATACACCCTACTAAACCAGCGGCGCCTGAGATGGCTTGGCCATGTGAGCCGCATGGAAGATGGCAGGATCCCCAAGGACACATTGTACAGCGAGCTCGTCACTGGTACCAGACCCACCGGCCGTCCATGTCTCCGCTTTAAAGACGTCTGCAAACGCAACATGAAGTCCTGTGACATTGATCACAAGTCGTGGGAGTTAGTTGCCAGCGATCGCCAGAGCTGGCGGGCAACCATAAAGGCAGAGCTGAAGCGCGGCGAGTCGAAGAGACTTAGCAGTTGGCAGGAAAAAAGACAGAAGCGCAAGGGGAGAGCCAACTGTGTAACAGCCCCGACAAACAAATTTTTCTGCAGCACCTGTGGAAGAGTCTGTCACTCTAGATATTGGCCTTTCTCGCCACTCCAGGTGCTGCTTCACACACCACTGACCACCTCCGGGCGCTTAGCCATTGTCTCTCGAGATAAAGAGGCCAAAGAAGACACTTCTCTTGTAACAGAGACACATATACACACTTAAAACAACAACACAAGAGCCCAAACAGTAGAAATGAAAACAGCTGCAGCACAAATCCTGCAAATTAAAGTTCTTTGTTAAATGTACAGAATGATATTCTAAAGCAAACGAAGCAACAGTGACATGAGAAAAAACTTTTTTATGCAGCGAATGGTTAGGATCTGGAATGCACTGCCGGAGATTGTGGTGGAGGCAGATTCAATGGAGGCCTTCAAAAGAGAACTGGATAATTATCTGTCAGGATAAATGTGGGGGAGTGGGATGAGGAGAGTTGCTCTTGTAGATGTGCCAAATGGCATCCTTCTGTGCTGGAACCATTCTATGATTCTATAATCTCCCACAGAATCAAACGCCAAGCAACACAGGTTGACAGGGTGGTGAAGAAGGCGTATGGCACGTTTGCCTTCATCGGCCGAGGCATTGAGTACAAGAGTTGGGACGTCATGTTACAGTTGTACATAACGTTGGTTAGGCTGCATTTGGAGTACTGTGTGCAGTTCTGGTCACCGCACTACAGGAAAGATGTGATTAAGCTGGAGAGGGTGCAGAAAAGATTCACAAGGATGTTGCCTGCTTTGGAGGGCTTGAGTTATAAAGAGAGATTGGATAGGCTGAGTCTGTTTTCCCTGGAGCAAAGGAAGCTGAGAGGGGACATGATAGAGGTATATAAAATTATGAGAGGCATAGACAGGGTAGATAGCCAGAGTCTGTTTCCCATGGTAGGGGGTGAATAAAACAAGAGGGCATAGATTTAAGGTGAGAGGGAGGAGGTTTAAAGGGGATCAAAGGGGTAAATTTTTCACACAAAGAACAGTGGGTATCTGGAATGAACTGCCTGAGGAGGTGGTGGAGGCAGGAACAGTAGCAACATTTAAGAGGCATCTGGACAGGTACTTCAATGAGGGAGGCATAGAGGGATATGGAATTAATGCAGGTAGGTGGGATTAGTATTGATAGACATTATGGTCGGCATGGACACGGTGGGCCAAAGGGCCTGTTTCTATGCTGTATGACTCTATGACTCTTCGGGCAATAAGGTTCGGAATGTTATTCCAACAGGAGTTAGTACTGTGACACAGAACTACCGTTATCAAAGGCAACTGCAAGACTCTGAAACATGTCCCTTGTGGGATGTCAAGTGTAGTCCAGACAACAGTCTCCAAGGCCATTGTTGTCCTTCTGAAAGTATTTGAGGAATAAAACCAGATGGACTGTCTGGGGTCGCCGCAGGTCTCACAATTCTCCCTAACAGCTTGATGTATATGGTTTTCATTTATTGAAATTACAGCTGAGAGAGAAAACCATACGGCGTCAGCGAGTTTAACATCCCAATGCTTTGTTTGGACCAATCATTGGGTGCTACTGTCGTCATTTAGGAAATTTAAATCGTGCCGCTCGCTATTAATGGAAGAAGTTATTAATTTGAGAATTCACAATATTACAACAATTTCAATAGAAAATTCGAAAACAGATCAACAGAGAACCATATGTATATATATATATAGATCTTCAACATGGGACAGTTACTGCATTAGAGAAGCCAGCTTTGATGGGCCCAGTCTCCGCTTCTTTCACAGACTTGCGTTTTTTCCCTTATACGCACCAATGCATTTTGCAAGATAGTAGACTGGCGACTTGAGCACAATCTGCAATGCAATATAGAGAATGATTAAATGATTTGAAGTCTTCCTGCAATTAACGCTTTTAAGAATAACAAACACAATACATCATAAAAACTTGTAGAATCTGGTGTGTTCAACAATCAGGGTGCTGAGATTCTGTAATAAAAACAGAAAGTGCTGGAAATACTCAGCAGGTCAGGCAGCATCTGTGGAGAGAGAAGCAGAGTTAATGTTTCAGGTCTGTGACCTTAAGGTCTTCCGTCCAAATGTTTAACTGCACTGTCTAGCAGAATGAAGACTCCCTCACTTAAATTGATTTGGACTTGATAATCTCAATTCTGAAAGACACGTGTCCCCAGTGTGAACTGCTGGATTCTTGATATGAACAAAAATAATTTCTAGATTAAGCGCTTAATTTTTTTTTTAAATCTAGTTCGGTAGCTTGTACTTGTCCTTTGCATTCTTTGCTAATATATCTCTGACGGCACCCGAGGCCACGAGTGAACCTATTGCGCTTAATATTTCATGTTACTAAGTACTGCTGAATTAAATCGATAGTTTTATATATCAATATCAGTTAAAATACAACTTAAGTGCATCTTAACACATTGTTTTGTTTTGTGCTGTATTTTGTTGCCATTTCACAGTAGTTTCATTTGATCGAAAAAGCATTCCTGCAGATGTTGGAATTCCGAAAACAAACAGAAAAGGCTAGAAACATTCAGCAGGTCAGGTATCATAAGTGGCGAAACAGAAATTAGTCCATGTTTCAGATCTTAAGCCTGTGAAGTGCTTGGGGAGGAAACAGGAGATTGTTGAATGACAGAAGTGATAGCAGCAGCAGACAAAAATAAGTCATAATGAGAAAATCAAAGAAATAAATGACACGTTTTATTTGACCAGTGTTTCTGAGAAATGGTAAATGCCCAGTTGAGGTAGATTAAAGATTACTTTGTTGCCGAAAAGATAAATTATAGATAGCATCTCATTTAATGGAAGTTGATCTAATGCAGAGTTAAAAGACAGTATGTCTATTTAATATGACACTTGCACATTAAAGTGGATGGCTTTGTGAGCAAGGTGCTGCACTGTATACCACTTAGATTGTGAGTTTAACCCAAGGAAAGGGAATTAACATTTGTGACTGATTAAATGTGTCAAGCAGAGCACAATGTGTAATAATGCATGATTCCACTGATAAGAACTAATATTTGGAGATTCCTATGTAATTCAAAACTTCTACAATACAATTAGGATAAAATGTAATTCCCAGAATACGATTTGATATCTTCAGACATCATAATTTCTAATTTACAGATTAATCTAACACAAACAAAACACCAGAATAAAATTTTGTAGAGTCAATGTTTAACAAGAGAATCGTCCCATCTGTGTCCCTTTAAAAATTAAATAGTTCAAATTAATTTTTAATCTATTTTTTTTTGACTCCTTTAGAAATATTTTTGTTCGGAATTACTGGTGGAATTAGCAGGGAGCAGTTAGTGCGTCTGATAAAGTGATGGAACATAAATTAACGTCGTTGATGCCACGATATCTCCAAGCAGTTCTTTTGGTTTTGGTTTTTATTTTAATAACAGAATGACATAAAATAGAAATGCTTCAATAATTTGTTGATGTGGCTGGTGCTGTGGATTCTACCTCATTTCGAGCGGTGGGGTAGATTCCACAACACGGGTTAAATGTAGTTGCGATTCTGCACTTGTTAACAAAGCGCTATTTGAAAGTTAGTTTATGTTAACTAGATTGTTGGCGATGTGTGTGATAACCCCACACAGGTTGGTGATCATGAAACCAATCTTAGACTGTGTTGGGTGGGGTGAGTGTTCAGTGCATTCAGATGCAAAAGAAAATGTCTGACTGTTGTTTATATTCAGCGCCAATGCTACCTTTTTTGTTTGTTCTTGGCAGCAGCATCACCTCATTTGCAATGCTGCCATTGAACCTGAGGGTGCCATTGTTAAAGTAACATTAACCTCACAGGATCAGAAAAGCTAACAAGTGGATATTGAGTCAAATTACAGAGCAGCCCATTATGTGACCTGCTGTGTCATGGATAGTGTTGAGCTTCTTAAGGGTAGTTTTGGCTGCACATGTCCAGATGAGTGGTGAGAATTCCATCACACTCCTGACTAGCCTTCGGCCTTGAGGGGTCAGGAAGTGAGCTACTCACTGCAGAGAACCCACCCTCTGCCCTGCTCTTGTATGCACAATATTGATATAGCTGCTCCAGTTAAGCTTCTGGTCAATGCTAACTCTAAGATGTTAATGGTGGGGGACACAGCGATGCTTGTGTCATTGAAGGTCAGAGGGAAATGCCTAGGCTTTGTCCTATTCAAGATGGTCTTTACCTGTAACTTATTTGTTTGTCTGCTACCTCCCACTTGTCAGCTCAAAATTGGATGTTGTACAAGTCCTGTTATAGGTTAACATGGGCAACGGCAATAATGAAGGAATTGTTAATGGAGCTGACTATTGTGGAATGAACAGCAAACTACCCCCCACTTGGATTTTTGATGGAGTGTAGGTCATTGATGAAGTAGCTGAAAATAGTTGAGCTAAGGACGCTTCCTTGAGTATCTCCTGGATCAATGTCCTGGGGCTGCAATGATCACTCTCTGATATCTAAAACCATTTTCCTTTGTGTTAGGTATGACTCCAGCCATTGATACGTCAGGTGTTTGACTCTAATCAACCTCAATTTGGCTAGAGCTACTCGGTGCCATATTCAGTCTAATGCTCCCTTGATGCCAAGGGTTGCTGCTCTCAGCTAGCATTCAGCTCTTACATCTATGCCTTGATGAAGGCTGAGGAAGTTCAGAACTTAATGGTCCTGAAGTAAATATAAGGATTGGTGACCAGATTAATGGTGAGTAGATATTGCTTGTTGACTTCTTCCATCACTTTACTGGTGATTGGGCAAAGCCTGAAAGGATAGTAATTGGTTTGGTTAGGTTTATTGTGCTTTTTCTAGATGAGACAACCCTTGGCAATCTAACAGATAGTCAGGTGGATGGCAGTGACATAACTGAGACAGCTTGGCTAGGGGAGCAGATAGCTCTGATGTGCCAGTCTTCAGTACGCCAGTTGTTTTTTTTTTACCAGGGCCCATTGTCTTTGCTGGAACCAGTGCATTCTGCAACTTCTTAATGTCATTCAGTGAACTGAATTAGCTGGATGCTGGCATCCATGATAGTGGAGACCATGTAAGGAGGCCCAGTGGAAATGTGCCTTGAGCAATTTTTTTGGAAGAAACTTGCAGACACTCCAGCTTTGTTTCTTCCATTCACACGCTGGGCTCCATCATAGTTGAATATGTAGGGGATCATGGTGCCTCCTCTTTTTGTAGTTGGCTGATTATCCAACATTATTCTCAACTGGGATAGAAACAGAAAATACTGGAAATGCTCAGCAGGTCTGGCAGCATCTGTGGAGAGAAAACAGAATTAATGCTTCAGGTCTGTCACCTTTCATCAGAACTGGAAAAAGTTAGAAATGTAATAGGTTTTGAGTGAGTGAAAGGAAGGGTGGGTGGGAAGAAGATCAAAAGGGAAGATCTGTGATAGGGTGGAGGGCAAGAGAGATTAAATGATAAAAGATTTCATGGTGCAAGGCCAAAGGGACCGGTAATGGCAAAAGTAAAGAAACAAAAAATATGTCTAGAGGAGGTGTGAATGGCAGGACCCTGCTGCTGGTAAAGGCAAAGTAAAGGTAGCAAGAGAGAAATGAGAGAAAAAACAAACTAGCAAAGAACAAAACAAAATGGGGGCAGAGATTACAATCCAAAACTACTGAACTCTATGTTGAGTCCAGAAGGCTGTAAAATGCTCAGTCGAAATATGAGGGGCTGTTCCTTGAGCTTGGGCTGAGCTCCATTGGAACATTGCAGTGGGCCAAGGACAGAAAGGTAAGGTTGGAAGCGAGGTGGAGAATTAAAATAACAGGCAACTGGAAGCTCAGGGTCACACTTGTGGGCTGAACAGAGGTGTTCCACAAAGCAGTCACCCAGTCTGCTATTCTTAACTGGATTTGGTAGGACTAGAGAGATTTGCTAAGATCTATTGTCTGTGAAACTACTTAAGTCAATCTATAGCCTGCTGCTTATAATCTTTAGCTCTAGCCCGGTAAAGTCATTTCACTAGGTTGGTAGCTTATTCTAAGGTGTGTATGTTCATGCTCCTGGCACACGCTTCTATACTCTGCCAGAACCAGATTTGGTCTCTGCGCTAAATGGTGGTCGAAGAGCGAGGAATGTGAAATGAGGTTACATATTGTGTGATACACTTCTACTGCTACTGCTCACAACACATCATAGTGTTGACCTGCTAGATCTGTTCCCAATCTATCCCATTTAGCACAGTAGTAGTGCCACACGACACTATGGAGGCGTTTTTATGATGAAGATGTGACTTTACCAATTTTATTGTGTTACGACCGGGTGACAAAGGTGTCTCAGGTTCCCTGTTAGCCTTCACCTGGTCTTACCGTAACAGGGTTTTATTTTTTTACACACTGTTTTTAGCTCCCCCTTGGTGAATCCTTGTTCACTGATTTCCAATTATGAGGCAAAGAAACCAGGACAAACAGATTTTCTTAGGTTTAAAGAAGAAAGGTTGAAATTTATTAAACTTAAACTCTAATTCGGTTAACGCCTATGGATACATGAGGCGCCCATGCTAGCATGCATACATGATACACACATGCAGATAGAGACAGTACAGATCAGAAGAAATAAAGTCAAAATATTTGAGGCAATCTCTGAAGAGGGTTTTTGATACAGATCTTTGAGCTTACTGTAGAGTCCTTGATTATAGGTAGATCTTGCTTTTCATTGGGGCCCAGTATTCTTCTTAAACCTTGTTCGCTGTAGGAGACTTTTCTCTCTTGGGATTCATGTGTCTTCAGTGGCTTTGGAGTTCTGTGAGAAAGAGATGGGAGCAGACAGGAGAGGCTGTGGCGAGCCAGCCGGAGAGGCCTTTTCAGTCCAAGAGCCAACATACACTCTCAGTTCAAACTGTTTGTACAATTCAGAAAAACCCAGTTGCCAAGCAGGCTAGTCACGTGACCAGCTGGTCTGACCATGTCTGTTTGTGGATTCGGCTATCCCAGCAGTCATCCTGAAATTTGAGCTCCTTCACCTTCACTGTCTGGTGCTCAAAGTCCATTGTGGGTTGAATTGGATAAGAGAAGTAACCTCTCTTGTCCCTATTGGTATGTAAATGTCTTTCAGCCAAGTGTCTGGCAGCCCTTGTAACAGACCTTCTCTTCTTCCCAGCAACAATTTGAAATTTAATGTCCATATGGTGAAATTAATATGCCTCATTCTTGGTAGGTGGGGGTCTAGCATGACAATTGTAAACAGGCATGCCTGTGAAAAATAGGTTCAAAGGTGAGGACAAGAAAGGTACTTCCTTGTGTTGGTTTCCTCACTACATGTAATGCAGGCTTAGTCTGGCAACTACGTCCTTCAGGACTTGGCTAGCCTGACCAGTGGTGGTACTACTCAGGCACTGTTGGTGGTGGACAATGAAGCCCCCACCTAGAGTACATTCTGATCTCTTGCTTCCCTCAAATTTGCTCCAGTTGATGTTCAACATGGAGAAGTACTGATATGTGAGTTGAGGAGTAGCAGTAAGTGATGATAAGCTGGACATTACCTTGACTTTTGCCTGAAGCCATGAGATTTGACGTGGTCTGGCGTCAATGCTCAGAAGCCCCAGGCTCCCTCCCACCTAACTGTCTACCACAATGCCTCCACATCTGGTGGAATGAAGTGATAAGGAGCAAAAAATTACAAATTTACAGAAATAAATACCAAAAAAATCATATTTAATTAGAATCATGGTGACCTACTGTTTTTGCAAAAAATCTGGTCAGCACAGACTTGGTGGGCCGAAGGGCCTGTTTCAGTGCTGTATCTCTCTATGACTCTATGACTCGATGAGAATTATGAAATGTGATCAACAAACCATTGAAAGCAGTGCTCAAAACATGGAAATCCATGGACAGAGGAACAGAAATTGTCTTATTCAGCAATAAAAATAGAAAGTGCTGGAAAATCCCAGCAATTCAGGCAGCACCTGTGGAGAGAGAAGCAGAGTTAACATTTCAGATCAGGGACCTTTCATCAGAACTGGCAAAGGTAGAAATGTAATAGGTTTTAAACAAGTAAAGTGGAGGAGGGGAGATGAGATCAAAAGGGAAGGTGTGTGATAGGACAAGAGGGCCGGAGAAATTAACTGACAAGGTCATGGGACAAAGGCAAAAAGAGTGTGCTAATGGTGTGATGAAAGGCAAAGCATTAGTGCAGAGGGAGTGTTAATGACAGAATAATGAGCAGCCCTGGCCAAAAGCACAAACATGAAAAAAAACAGTAGGCAGGCACATGTTGAAAAAAAGGAACAAAATAAAATAAAATAAAAATAAAAAAGGGCCAGTCATGCTCTGAGTTAATGTTCAAGGGCTGCCAGCGCTCAGTATCATGGCGCCTGCCAAGACATCTGCAGAAGGAGAGGAAATCGGCTGAGACAATGGTGGAAGGAAGACCCGGGTGGCCCCAGGGTTCAGCGATGTCCCCTGAAGGGCGCTGCAGTGATCATAGGACAACTGCCCACCTCTGAGGAGGAGGAGGGTGCACTGTCACATCATTTCCTCACACCCTCCACCAACGCAGATACTTTCACATTGGTGGGTGTCCGTTCATGCAGAGATTCAGTTTCACAGCCTGGGGAACAGAACACAGATGCACCCGAGCAGCTGACAGAGGCTCTGACAGCCAAGGTCACTCACACTCAAAGGACTGCCTGAGGCCAGTGTGATGCTCAGCCCCAGGCTGATGACGTGCCCCTATGGTCGTTGACAAGCTGGCAAATACTAGAGCTGCAGCATGAGGTAAGGGAACATCTGGCAGACCTTCCAGAGAGTATGCAAACCCTGGCATGGAGAGTGGAGGAGTCCATCCAGGCCCGGAGTGCTGCCATGTCTCTGGTGAATGTGCACTTGGCTTCCTCCATTGAGATTGGCAACCCTCATGGCGAGCCAGATCCAGCAGATCACTCAGTGGATGCCAGAGATGCACACAGAGCTGCATGACATTGCCTCATCTATGAACTCTACACAGCAGTGGCAAGGCAAGAGGGGGACAGAGCACCTGCAGTCTCCACCAGGTCCTCAGACTTCTCAGATCAGTAGGGAGATACAAGCGTGCCTGGCAAGGGAGGAGGAGTGGCTGATCTCTACATCTGGCTGCTCCTCTCAGGGAACTTCTAGTGTGGAAAGGGGCCCCTCAGCTCCACTGCCAGTGACACCAGTGCCTCCATTATCCGCGACAGCAGAGGAAGGTCCTGCACAAGTGCAGGAGCCCCTGAAAATGCCAGGGTCCTTCAGGCCTCAGGCAACTGGGAGGACTAACAAGGCAAGGGAATTAACAATGGATGGTAGGACCCTAGAAAGTACAGAGGATCAGAGGGACCTTGGTGTACTTGTCCATAGATCATTGAAGGCAGCAGCACAGGTAGATAAGGTGGTTAGGAAAGCATATGGGATACTTGCCTTTATTAGCCGTGGCATAGAATATAAGAGCAGGGAGGTTATGGTGGAGCTGTATAAAATGCTAGTTAGGCCACTACTGGAGTACTGTGTACAGTTCTGGGCACCACACTATAGGAAGGATGTGATTGCACTGGAGAGGGTGCAGAGGAGATTCACCAGGATGTTGCCTGGGCTGGAGCATTTCATCTATGAAGAGAGCCTGAAATGGCTAGGGTTGTTTTCCTTAGAGCAGAGAAGGCTGAGGGGAGATATGATTGAGGTATACAAAATTATGAGGGTCATTGGTAGGTTAGATAGGAAGAAACTTTTTCCTTTAGTGGAGTAGTCAATAACCGGGGGCAGAGATTTAAGGTAAGGTGCAGGTGGTTTAGAGGGGATTTGAGGAAAAGTCTTTTCACCCAGAGGGTGGTCGGAATCTGGAATGCACTGCCTGAAGAGGTGGTAGAGGCAAGAACCCTCACAACATTTATGAAGTATTTAGATGAGCACTTGAAATGCCATAGCATAGTTAGGTGCTTGATGACCAGCACAGACATGATGGGCCGAAGGGCCTGTTTCTGTGCTGTATAACTCTATGACTCTATGACAACCGCCAAGATCATCCCAAGCCTCGGGACAGCAAGGTCAGCAGCTTGTATCCAACTCAGCTGATAGCACAGGGGGAACACCATACAGGAGCACACGTAAGAGATTTAAAAAGAACACCTAGCTGCACTTGGGGTTCACGGATAAAGAGCGTGTTAAAGGGTGAAGCCTCGCATTTCTTGTTGCATTTAATAAAGGTTTAATGTAGTGGCGCAACATCTCCTTCTTTCAGAGGTTGGATGCAAGGGACCATGCCACATGCGGTCCACGCTTCACCCTTGCCGCTTTGCGATGTGCAACTGGCTGGAGGGCGATGGAATGCTAAATGAAGGAGGTGACAACAGGGCTGCAGAAAGGTGAGGCTTTACTGGTATGGAACCAACAGTTAGTAAGGGCCATCTGAAATGTTTGCATATTCGTACATCCCGAGCTTCCCTTGTGCATATCTCATTGAGCCTTGTCTGTGGCTCCCTGGGGTCCTTATCTGGCAGTACCTGGTTAGCAGGTTCTGATCATCAGAGGAGGCATCACAATCCATGATATCCTCATTGTCCAATGCCTTGCTGCTCTGCAGCGCCAGGTTGTGCAGTGCACAGCAGACCATGACGATACATGAGACCCTTGCTGGGGCATACCGAAGGGCTCCACTGGATCGATCAAGGCATCTGAATCACATCTTCTGGAGACCAATGGCCTGCTCGATGGTTGCTTGGGTTGTTGCAGGTGTTGTACCTCTCCTCTGCATCTGTACGTGGGTTCCTCACAGATGTGTCTTCAGTGGGGAGTCCTTGTCAGCCAGTATCCATCCCTTGGGAGGCCAGAAAAGCTATGGCATCTGGGACTGCCGAAGTATGCATCGTGGCTGCTTCTCAGGAACTGTGTACACAACTGAAGGATTCCTTTGTGGCGGTTGCAAACTAGTTGGGCATTAATGGAATGGAAGCCCTTTCTGTTGATGAATGCCTTTGGTTGCTCTGTAGGAGCCTTAATGGCCACATGTGCAGTTGATCATATCCTGCACCTGGAGGAATCCAAGCGCTGGCCCCGAACCCAATGGATCTCTCGGCTTGACTCTCTGGGTTGGTGCAAAAACGCACATATTTGTTGGCCCTCTTGAACAGGGCACGGTCACTACCTTGATTCATCGATGAGCCACAGAATGGGAGATCCCACACATATCTCCAGTGGATCCCTGGAAAGATCCAGAGGTGTAGAAGTTCAGGGCCACAGTGATCTTCAGCACCACTGGCATTGGGTGGCCACCACCTCCTATGGATCTCAGCTCATCCTCCATCTCCATCATGGCACACCGCTCAGTGACAGCCTCCCTGGAGAGGTTCAGTCTTCGGCAACACTGCCGCTTGGACATTTGAAGTTAGCTGAGCCTTTGATGGTACATGCTCTCTGGAGGGCATCTCCTCTGGAGGGTAGCCTCTTCTGCGCACAAGAGGCTGCTTGCATGCCCTTCTTCTCCTGCCTCCCCATCCCAAGGCAGGCCCTCCTGTCGGCCCTAAAAATGCTGCTCTCCTGCTGCTTGTGGCTGCATCTCCCTCCCTCTCTGCTTCTCCTCCTCACTAGAGGTGCCGAAGCCTAAGTGAATGAGGCCCATAGCAGGCAGCCTCTCTCAGTTTCCATGGCATCTTACCCCTTTCCCCTCCCCCACCCCCACTGTTAAATGACCACAAGTGCCAGTGCTCAGATGAGACCCTGGCAGCATGCCCCCAAAATGTTGGGTCCTTTCCCCTGCAACTGCAAGTGATTGCCAATGTCCGTGCTGCTCCACACTCTCTGGGCAGCCATGTTGGCTCGCATGATGGCTTCCGGAAAAAACCAGCACTGAGTTCCTGCTTGCTTGCCACCTCCTTCTACCAGGTGAGCTTCTGAAGCCCTTGGTTCCTGTGCACTCTTTGGAAAATCCAAAACCCCCCATAAAATTGCTGTTAATTGACTAATTAATTGGCTTAATTGCCTTCCCGCTGCGTTCAGGTGCAATGTCCTCCCACCATGCCAGCTACCGTTCGCAATATGCTGTTGCGATGTGAAGACATCAAGCTTCCGTCCCAACGTCTTCACAACCTGATATTCTACCCCTTCCATCCTTTGAGCCCATCCCCAAAGGGTCTGTAAAATTTAACCCAACATTTCAGGTGCTGTTCTGTAACTGGTCATTGGTAGCTCACTTGATATATGATTTTTCCTGTCTACCCAATTGCAGATGTAATCCTGCATCTTATGTTGATATTTATGGTGATTATTATATTATGCTGGTGAACTGCAAAAGCATCCTCTTTAAATATTGCTCCACTTTATATTTATTACAAAGATAACTCTGAAAAAGTTTATTCCAGCTTTGAACATCGGGGAAATACTAGCAGTGAGACAAGAGTGACACAAATTTCAAAAAATATTTAAACACATGGAATTGTATCTATTTTTGAAAGTGAAATTAATTACTTTTGTTCCCAATTAATGCCACAAGTATGGAAGTAAGCAGAAGCCAATGCAAGTTCCAGGCTTCCCACTTGATAGTGGCAGACCAGGAGGTGGGAACATGACCTAAATTGTGACAGTATCACTGATGATATATTTAAAAAATTTGGGTAATATTAATAGCTAGTGGTATTTCCCCATAGTTCCACAAATTTATCCAGTAAGTAGCTGAGCCATTTGGATTAGGACAGTCTCAGGCTAAATCCATGGTCTGTGCAAAATTAGTTTATCTTAGGTCAGGTGGTGATAGTGGAGCTAAAATTGGTCTCAGCACAACTGGAGTTTGGGAGGGAAAAAACAGACAGGCTTCTTCTTGTGATTGGATATCTGTCAACTCACTGTCAAGACCCACGCACAAATAATGACCACTTAGGTGAAGTATCAAAGGGCACCTAATGTCCATGGAACTGTCCTTTAACAAATGGTCAACAGGAATGAAATTGATCTGCAGCAGTAGTACTAAACAGACAATAACAAATCAGTATCCTGTTTTACAATCCGCCAAATTTTGTTTTCTATTACAATCAATCAGTCAGGTTGTAAAATGGGCTACCGATTTGCTATCACCTGTTTATGTGATACTACCGAAGACCAATTTCACCCCAATGTCTTCAGGGCAGAAGGGGAGAAAATTGGCAAAAAAAAATGTTAAAAAGTAATGCCACTATATTAGAAGTGGAGAAAATGGACTTGCATTTTAAAATTTAGAATTGGATATTTAATTTACACTTCATAGATTTCCAGGCACCCACTCAAACACCAAACTGACAAAGCCGAAACTGATGACAACTCCAAGATAAGAACATCTATAAATATAACTATGTGGAAAACTAGCTTCCTCCCTCCCTTTCCCTCTCCTTATTCCTAACCTTATTTTGATCCCATCAGTGCCATAGTAAATGGCTACTATAGCCTGACCAAGCAGCACAGAATAATCTATTTAAATAAATGCCAATATATGTGAGCCTAAAAGAATCTCAACTTTATTTACACATTAACACCTCTAAATGAATTGGTTCCAGCACCTTTGTTTCTTTTCGAATAATGATAAGCCTAATTACTAATCCCTTCCCCCAAGCCTGCTATTTAATAGACTGGAGAACAGAAATATGCCTATTTAGTTTCCAACTCACTTTAAAGTGTATCACTACCAATTTTGAGACTAAAGGCAAACATCAACATTTACTAAAACTGGCAGAGTGGTAAATTGAAGGAAGCAGAATTAAAAAAAGAATACTAGTTACTTAACCTTGAAAGCTGTGACTGTTTCCTGCCTGAAAAGCTTGTGATTTCTCGTTAACTATTCATTATTTGTCAGGGACATCTGTGACCTACTCTTGTTATAGTATTACCATTTGAATTGACCTAGCAATACAACAGATTGTGGAATGGGCAAGTACGCATCAGCATAAGCATGTAAACTACTACAGAATATAATTAATGTCTGATTTAATGCTATCAAATAACACTGTATCTGGGTTAATTCGGGTGTTGAATGAGCAGAGGTGGATGAGCTGCCTACTCAAATTGGAAAGCAGCCTTCCATACATACATGCTGAATGCATGAACATGACAATTTTTTCTCCTCATTTATTCCTTCCTTTCCAAATTAGGGTTGCCTTTTGTCTGGTTTTAAATAGATAGTAGGATAATTTTCAAATTGTATCTGGATATAGCTAGTATTATTTAATTATTTTAGTAAATCAGCTTCCACACATATACAGATGGAACTCAACTCCACGGTTTGACTGCTATTGTTTACTCCAGAGCTGTTGCACTATCCAATCCCAATGACTTGTAACTTCCAACAACTCATTGACCAAATTGAAACCAACCTAAGCTTTTTCCAGAAGAAGAAGACTTGCATTTATATAGAGTTAACGTTTCAGGTCAGAGACCCTTGGATTAACTCTGAAACGTTAACTCTACTTCTCTCTCCACAGATGCTGCCAGACCTGCTGAGTATTTCCAGCATTTCTTGTTTTTATTTCATATTTCCAGCATGTGCAGTATTTTGTTTTTATATTATTGCATTAAAATGGCGCCTTTTATGACCACTGGACATTTCAAAGTGCTTTACAACCAATTAAGTACCTCTGAAGTGCAGTCACTGTTGGAATGTAGGTTAGGGCCTATGTGCCCTACTGCTAACTTCATCAACATTAGTAGTTTCTCATTTAGGCTCAGGCAATTATCCACAACCTCAACATTCTATCCAAACCTGAGTTGAGCTAACACCCCTCATTTGGCCTGTTCCCAAGACTATGACTCCCAATTCTGGAACATTTCTGCTTATGTTCCTCCTCAATCAATCTGCTGTCAAAACATTTAAACTATGCTTTCAGCACCTCAATGGTTAGTTTCTCTACTACTCTCTTTATCAGCCTTTATCCATTACAAACTTCAGCTAATTCAAAACTCCACAGCCTGATTTCTTCTCATGTACATAGTTTGCACATTCATCACCATCATATTCACCCTACTTCCCAGACTCCCAATGCCTCAATGAATTGACTTCAAGATTCTCATTTTTGTTTTGAAATTCATTTACAACATTTCCTAATCCTAATTAGGCAATCTTCTATGTCCCATTTCGTATTTTCTTGCTTATTCTCACCCCTATGCACAATTATTGGAGTCCAATTTTTCAGTCACTAAGCTCCTGCCCTCTGGAACTTCCTTCCAAAACCACTTTGCTTGCTATCTCACTTGCTGCCTTCAAAACCCTCCCAAAAATCTAATTCTTCAATAGAGTGTAATAGTCCCATGGTGGGGAAGTGAGGGGCGGAGCAGAGGGATATTTGGGATAAAGATGGGGAGGGGAAAATAGAGGCAGGATAAAAGGTGGTAGAGGTGGGAAAGGGAAAAAGAAAGGGGAGGGGTGCGGGAAGGAGTGAAAAGGGGAGAAGATCGGAAATACTATTATGAGTGGGCAGAAATGGGTCCCCGGGTTGGAGAGGGGTTCAGTGGGTGGGGTTTTGTATCTTGTAATGTAGGGGAGAAGCCAGTGGACTGGGCATCAGGCCAATCAGGTCAAAGTGAGGTGGGACTGGAGACTGTTGATAGGTTTGGCTGTGGGGCAGAACATCTGTGAGATAGTCAGGCCAGCGACTGGCAGACCAGTTGGGCTGGAGAGTGAATATGTTAGTGGGCCCATTGAGCAAAAATGCAGTGGTGGAAGAGGCCAAGGAGCTGTATAAACTACCTCAGTGTGGGTTTGCAAATATAACAGGAGTATCTGATGAGATTCCTGGTCAGGCGTGAAACACTGTTATTGAATGGGGGTAGTACAGGTGAGATTTGCTTCTCTAGGCTGGGAAAAAACTCTCAATGAGCCACATTACTACAGGGTGTTACAGCTAATGTTAAGTGACAGATCAAACTTATTACCACCTACAGGTATGACTGCTTCTGCAAGTAAATATTGGCAAAGATTGGCTGTTGAGATCCATCAGCATTTTTAATATGTAATGATATTTAGAGAGGATCATACAGGCAAAAAGCTATCAACTGTGACTGTAGGACAAGGGCAGTGCTTGGGTCCAAACTAGCAAAAGGCTATATGTCAATAATGTTTTCTTCAAAAAAGGAGTAATTATTTCATGTAATGGACTTTCAGGTAAAGCAATGGAGGCAAAAATCCAGGAAGGAAACATCTAAGAGGTTCGGTAGTGTACTGTTATGGGTCTGGAAGTTCGTTCTAGACCAATGATCTAATATGACCTCAGTGGCTTGCCTCACCTGCATTAATTTTGTGATACTGAGTTTAAAACAGATAATGGCTTTTACTTTTCAAAAAGAATGTATCATTAGAATAAGCACACTGTAGCAAGGGTCTCTACACACAAAAGGTGGTTGTTGCATTATACACACATGCTCACTGCAAATAAAAATTCAGAAATATATTCAATTCCGATAATTATAATTTGCATACTGTCTTATAATCATGTATAGTTATAAAAGCAATCAATCATAATTTTTTTAACATCCATTAAAAAATGTTTACTTTCCATTTATTCTCTAACAGTGTCATTACATGACAGCATCTGTCTTGATGAAAGTCATTTTTGGATGTGCACCAAAACAAAAGTGGTTGTGTAATTTGGGAGTCATGTTGACATCCTCACTCCTGAGCATACTAAAATGCGAAAACCTCTAATAGGTAGTATCATATTGCTTTGGTTTTGCAATGGTGTAGTAAAAGCCATATTTTAACAGTGCCCAGATAATCCATTGGATCTCCTGGGAACCTTTCAAGCATTATGGAATCACTTTAATGTTATAAGAGAAGCAATGCTATTGCCTGTGTTCTCTTAACATTAAAAATTATCCACCTGAGAATGGAACTTTGTACCTGTCCAACACTAGTATTCTTTTGTTACTAAAGTTCAGTGCAAAGTACAGCCCACAACATAACCTGAATCTGCCAGCTGCCCATTGTACCATAGAAGCCTCATTTATATCAACCTTTGTTCATCATATTCCCGTTTTGCACTCTTGGAGTCAATCTCGTGTAATATTGTCAGGAACTGCTGCTAATGTGGTGATCCAAAGTCTGAAAGAACAGAACCAGCTCCCTGCATTTACTTTTTTTAATCCAAGTACACATTCGCAGATTTGCATGTGATAGAGACATAGATCGTAGTCATAGAGTCATAACGATACAGAAGGAGGCCATTCGGCCCATAGAGTTTATGCCACCTCTCTGTAGAGCAATCCAGTTAGTCCCATACCTCTGCTCTATCCCCATAGCCCAGCACATTTATTTCCCTCAAGTGCCCATCCAAATTTCTTTTGAAATCATTGTCTCCGCTTCCACCACCCTCGTGGGCATCAAGTTCCAGGTCATTGCCAGTTACTATGTAAAAATGTTCTTCCTCACCATCCCCCCCTTCATCTCTTGCCCAAAACCTTAAATCTGTGTCCCTAGTGCAGCTAATGGGAACAGCTTTTCTTTGTCTACCTTATCTAAACCTGTCATAATCTTGTATACCTCTATCAAATCTCCCCTCAATGTACAAATAATGGTGTGAGACCATGAGTACTGTTAAGTCACTCTTAGATTACTTTCTGATTCTTCAGTTTTGTATGGTTGAACTAAAACAGTAACTTTCCTCCAAGGAACCACAGCAGAAAATCACACATTATTAAGCCACAGCAGTATATTAAGAGATTCTGAATATCAGACTTCGCATTATAGGTCAAAGATCAAATCTCAGCTGTCTATGGAAGAACCCTTCTCAAACATAGACTGAACTGTCCAAAAAAAAAGTTTTTTAAATGTCTTTCAATGTATTTTTTTTATTTCCAAATCAATCACTTCTGATATCAGTAACTACAGTATATGATAAAGCATGCCTTTCAACTGACAAACTTAAAAACTATTTGTAGTATGACCCTGCAGGAACTCAGGCTATAAGCTATGGAAACTGGAATCATATTTAAATGCCTTGCCTTTTCTTCAAATATTAACATTCTCCCCAAAGGCCACAACTATCTGCATTTAACCATAAATATTGTGAGTTTGTTTATTTCCCAAAGTTTACTTATATGGACACTTTTTCATTCTTAAATCTTGACCTATTCATTTGGCATGGTATGTAAGTTACTTTTGCATTGATCAATTGTAGCTATAGCTGGGGTATGTAAATCAATATGACAATGCAAAACTTTGACTATCGTGATGTGCCCTCAACATCACTTTGTCGCAGAATTCTTCCTGCATATTTCTTCACTAAAATTATTAATTATATGGCATTTACACTAGGAATATCACATTGCATGTGAACTTGAGAAACTATAGAATGAGTAAAGGTTATTTTGCACTCCAAGCTTATCTCAGTTTATGTGCTTTCACCTCTGAGTCAGAAGATTGTGGGTTCCAGCTCAACTAATCCACATTATCACCAGTGCCATGCAAAGGGAGTGTTGCATTGTTTGAATCACTGTGAATCAAATGAGATGTAAAATTAAGTCAACACAAAAACAAGAAATGCTGGAATCACTCAGCAGGTCTGGCAGCATCTGTGGAAAGAGAAGCAGAGTTAACATTTCGGGTCAGTGACCCTTCTTCGGAACTGACAAATATTAGAAAAATCACAGATTGTAAACAAGTGAGGTGGGGGTGGGGCAAGAGATAACAAAGGAGAAGGTGCAGATTGGACCAGGCCACATAGCTGACCAAAAGGTCACGGAGCAAAGGCAAACAATATGTTAATGGTGTGTTGAAAGACAAAGCATTAGTACAGATTAGGTGTGAATACACTGAATATTGAACAGCAGCAAGTGCAAACCTGAAGAAAAACAACCTGAAAAAAACAGTGGGTAAGCAAACTGAACAAACTAAGATGAAATGAAATAAATGCAAAAAAAGATTGTAAAAAATGTAAAAAGGAATGTAAAAAAAAGGAAGAAAAAATAACTAAAAATGAAAGTAAAATGGGGGGCTGTCATGCTCTGAAATTATTGAACTCAATGTTCAGTCCGGCAGGCTGTAGTGTGCCTAATCGGTAGATGAGATGCTGTTCCTCGAGCTTGCGTTGATGTTCACTGGAACACTGCAGCAATCCCAGGACAGAGATGTGAGCATGAGAGCAGGGGGGAGTGTTGAAATGGCAAGCAACCGGAAGCTCAGGGTCCTGCTTGCGGACTGAGCGGAGATGTTCCGCAAAGCGGTCACCCAGTCTGCGCTTGATCTCCCCAATGTAGAGGAGACCACACTGTGAGCAGCGAATACAGTATACTACATTGAAAGAAGTACAAGTAAATCGCTGCTTCACCTGAAAGGAGTGTTTGGGGCCTGGGATAGTGAGGAGAGAGGAGGTAAATGGGCAGGTATTACACCTCCTGCGATTGCAGGGGAAGGTGCCCTGGGACGGGGACGAGGTGGTGGGGGTAATGGAGGAGTGGACCAGGGTGTCGCGGAGGGAACGATCCCTTCGGAATGCTGACAGGGGAAGGGAAGGGAAGATGCGACTGGTAGTGGCATCACGCTGGAGGTGGCGAAAATGGCGGAGGATGATCCTTTGGATATGGAGGCTGGTGGGATGAAAAGTGAGGACAAGGGGAACCCTGTCATGGTTCTGGGAGGGAGGGGAAGGGGTGAGGGTAGAGGTGCGGGGAATGGGTCGGACACGGTTGAGGGCCCTGTCAACCACAGTGGGGGGAAATCCTCGGTTGAGGAAAAAGGAGGTCATATCAGAAGCACCGTCATGGAAGGTAGCATCATCAGAGCAGATGCGTCGGAGACGGAGAAACTGGGAGAATGGAATGGAGTCCTTACAGGAGGTAGGGTGTGAAGAAGTGTAGTCGAGGTAGCTGTGGGAGTCAGTGGGCTTATAATGGATATTGGTAGACAACCTATCCCCAGAGATGGAGACAGAGAAGTCGAGGAAGGGAAGGGAAGTGTCAGAGATGGACCATGTAAAGGTGAGAGAAGGGTGGAAATTGGAAGCAAAGTTGATAAAGTTTTCTAGTTCGGGGCGGGAGCAGGAAACGGCACCGATACAGTCATCAATGTACCGGAAAAAGAGTTGGGGGAGGGGGCCTGAGTAGGACTGGAACAAAGAATGCTCGACATATCCCACAAAAAGACAGGCATAACTAGGACCCATGCGGGTACCCATAGCGACACCTTTTACTTGAAGGAAGTGCATGGAGTTGAAGGAGAAGTTGTTCAATGTGAGAACAAGTTCAGCCAGGCGGAGGAGGGTGTTGGTGGATGGGGACTGGTTCGGCCTCTGTTCCAGGAAGAAGCGGAGAGCCCTCAAACCATCCTGGTGGGGGATGGAGGTGTAGAGCGATTGGACGTCCATAGTGAAGAGGAGGCGGTTGGGACCAGGAAACTGGAAATTGTCAAAATGACGTAGGGCGTCAGAAGAGTCACGGATGTAGGTGGGAAGAGACTGGACCAGCGGAGAAAAGATTGAGTCTAGATAGGAAGAAATAAGTTCAGTAGGGCAGGAGCAGGCTGACACAATGGGTCTGCCGGGACAGTCCCGTTTGTGGATTTTGGGAAGGAGGTAGAAGCGGGCTGTCCGGGGTTGTGGGACTATGAATTTGGAAGCCGTAGAGGGAAGATCTCCAGAGGAGATGAGGTCAGTGACAGTCCTTTGGACGGTGGCTTGATGTTCGGTGGTGGGGTCATGGTCCAGAGGGAGGTAGGAAGAGGTGTCTGTGAGTTGGCGTTGAGCTTCTGCAAGGTAGAGGTCGGTACGCCATACAACAACAGCACCACCCTTGTCTGCAGGTTTGATGACCATGTCGGGGTTAGACCTGAGAGAACGGAGTGCCTCAAGTTCAGAGGGGGACAGGTTAGAGTGAGTGAGGGGGGCAGAGAAATTGAGACGACCAATGTCTCGCCGACAGTTTTCAATGAAGAGATCAAGAGCGGGTAAGAGGCCAGGGGGAGGGGTCCAGGTAGAGGGAGAATGCTGGAGGCGGATGAATGGGTCTGCTGGTCGGGGGGAGGACTCCTGGTCGAAGAAGTGAGCCCGGAGGCGGAGGCGACGGAAGAAGAGCTCAACGTCATGCCGAGCGCGAAATTCATTGAGGTGGGGGCGTAAGGGGATAAAACTGAGACCTTTGCTGAGTACAGAACGCTCAGCATCAGAGAGGGGGAGGTCAGAGGGTATGGTGAATACACGGCAAGGGGTCAGATCAGAAGGGGTGAGGTCAGAGGGAAGTGAAGTGGAAGGAGGATCTGGAGGGGCATTAGTCCCCATCAGCTGCTGGAGCTTGCGTTCCTTAACACCTGAAAGGAAGAAAAATTAAGTAAAATTAAGTCCCTATCTGCTTATCCCAGTGGTTCAGGTGTACATTAAAGATTCAATGGCACTGTTCAAAAAAAATGAAGAGTGCTCTGTGTGCCATGACCATCTTTGTTTCATCAACCAATATGATCAAAAATAATTAACGTGCCATTCTTTGTGGAATCCTCCCTTTTGTAAAATTGTTGCTGTAATTATGTTCACATAATAACAATGAATGTAATTTTTAATGTATTTACAAGCAGGTCACAGTATGTGACGTGCCTTGGGATGTTTCTGAGAAATGAGGTACTTTAGAAATGTGTGGTTTTCTGTTTCAAACCCATTCCTTCTGCATAGGATTCATTCCATCATGGAAACTGTACAACCCATCTAATTCCTGAGGTAAGGTTATGTAAAATATTCTTAGCTCTAAAGAAAAATCAAAGAAAACTCCAGAATATTTATGTAACCTTGTAGCCTATGTTACACAACCAAGATCTCTTGTTTTTCTTACCATCACATTTCTATCAGGAACTATCATGCCCCACACAATAGTTAATGAATGTTAGCATGATTGATAGCCTTCAATTCTGTTCCTAATGGGAATTTCCTCCAGCTTTATTCTATTAAAGTTGTTAATCAACACACCATTATATATTTTTATCTGGAATCTATTCCACATTATGGCATTAATAGTTAGTTGCTCGATTCTTTGCTCGAGTCGCTCTAAACAGGCTCCAGAAGCTGGCTGAGCGCGTCTACCCTGAGGCACAGTGTGGCTTTCGTGCAGAGAGATTGACTGTTGACATGCTGGTCTCCCTTCGTCAGATACAGGAGAAATTCCGCGAACAACAGATGCCCCTCTACATTGCTTTCATTAATCTCACCAAAGCCTTTGACCTCATCAGCAGACGTGGTCTCTTCAGACTACTAGAAAAGATTGGATGCCCACCAAAGCTACTAAGTGTCATCACCTCATTCCATGACAACATGAAAGGCACAATTCAACATGGTGGCTCCTCATCAGACCCCTTTCCTATCCCTGAGTGGTGTGAAACAGGGCTGTGTTCTCGCACCCACACTTTTTGGGATTTTCTTCTCCCTACTGCTTTCACATGCGTTCAAGTCCTCGGAAGAAGGAATTTTCCTCCACACAAGATCAGGTGGCAGGTTGTTCAACCTTGCCCGTCTAAGAGCGAAGTCCAAAGTACGGAAGGTCCTCATCAGGGAACTCCTCTTTGCTGATGATGCTGCATTAACATCTCACACTGAAGAGTGCCTGCAGAGTCTCATCGACAGGTTTGCGGCTGCCTGCAATGAATTTGGCCTAACCATCAGCCTCAAGAAAACAAACATCATGGGGCAGGACGCCAGAAATACTCCATCCATCAATATTGGCGACCACGCTCTGGAAGTGGTTCAAGAGTTCACCTACCTAGGCTCAACTATCACCAGTAACCTGTCTCTAGATGCAGAAATCAACAAGCGCATGGGAAAGGCTTCCACTGCTATGTCCAGACTGGCCAAGAGAGTGTGGGAAAATGGCGCACTGACACAGAACACAAAAGTCCGAGTGTATCAAGCCTGCGTCCTCAGTACCTTGCTCTATGGCAGCGAGGCCTGGACAATGTATGTCAGCCAACAGCGACGTCTCAATTCATTCCATCTTCGCTGCCTCCGGAGAATACTTGGCATCAGGTGGCAGGACCGTATCTCCAACACAGAAGTCCTCGAGGCGGCCAACATCCCCAGCTTATACACACTACTGAGTCAATGGCGCTTGAGATGGCTTGGCCATGTGAGCCGCATGGAAGATGGCAGGATCCCCAAAGACACATTGTACAGCGAGCTCGTCACTGGTATCAGACCCAGCGGCTGTCCATGTCTCCGCTTTAAAGACGTCTGCAAACGCGACATGAAATCCTGTGACATTGATCACAAGTCGTGGGAGTCAGTTGCCAGCATTCGCCAGAGCTGGCGGACAGCCATAAAGGCGGGGCTAAAGTGTGGCGAGCCGAAGAGACTTAGCAGTTGGCAGGAAAAAAGACAGAGGTGCAAGGGAAGAGCCAACTGTGTAACAGACCCGACAATCAAATTTTTCTGCAGCTCCTGCGGAAGAGCCTGTCACTCTAGAATTGGCCTTTATAGCCACTCCAGGCGCTGCTCCACACACCACTGACCTCCTCCAGACGCTTACCCATTGTCTCTCGAGATAAGGAACCCAAAGAAGAGTTAGTACACCAGTCTACTTAATGGACTGCAAACAAAGTTTAACAGAGTAAATCTCTTTTAGTGCCAGCATTCATTTCCAAAGCAGTATGTTTACTAATGACTATTGCATGACAATCATATGTTCTTTTCTTGAGTCTAAGAATGTACTGATTTTACAATTAACTACAAACTACAATAAGAAACAATTAAGAGGACTATAAACTGACATCCAGTTCAACATATAAAACATTAACATCATAAAATATGATATAAATATTCTTGTGTGTGCCAATTATATCTCTCTTTCCAAATAGCTCAGCAAACAGAAACAAGAAAGAAAATTTTAGAAAAAGCTAATAAACAAAACAGCAGGCACTAAGCTTTATTCCAGGATAGGCCCAGCATCTCCCATTTTTTCTGTCTCCTGCTCCCTGACTCCAGAAAAGAAGTTGGGTCCTGAACAGTTAAGAAGGATAACACCTCGTTCTCTTAACTTTCTACTCTAAGGACGCTATTCGTCCTCTGCAAACAGTTTTACCTTCCATAATAAAATGCCAGTCTCTCCAGATCCATATTCTTGAGGACTATATTTGCTCAGTGAGAATGCATAGATGGCTCCTTTGAATGCCACATGAGGACGAGTGACTCTCATTGTGATCAACAATGCTGCTATCAGTGCATTTTCTAATGTATATGTAGTTGATAAAGAAGCTAACCTGTTTAAAAAAAGGTCCAATATTGCTGTTAGGAAAGTGCTCAGATTTTGAGTGTGTCAATGTTCGGTTTCATAACCATGTTACTGATCACTGATCTTCAGCAATGAATTCTGATTATGTGATTCACAGGAATGAAGGAGGCAGGATTGATGATCAGGAGCACAATTAACAAATAGTACGTGAATGACATTATCAGTGCTGAATAAACTTAAATAGTTTCATAAGAGATGGCATCAGAAAGAACATTTGTTACAGCCACTAACTGCTAGTAGGGAAGATTCATATGTCTGCTAATTGTAATAATATCATGTGTGTTTTCTCTGTAAATTTTTTTAAACTCCATCCTGGTGTTACTGGGCTATGAAATTTATTTGACTAAATTTACATTTATTATGTAAATGACTTGGATTAAGGCACCGAAGGTATGGTTGCTAAATTTGCTGATGACACAAAGATAGGTAGGAAAGTAAGTGGTGAAAAGGACATAAGGAGGCTACAAAGGGATATAGATAAGTTAAGTGAGAGGGTAAAGATCTGGTGAATGGAGTATAATGCGGGAAAGTGGGAAATTGTCCATTTTGGCAGGAAGAATAAAAAAGAAGCATATTATCTAAATGGTGAGGGATTGCAGAGCTCTGAGATGCAGAGGGATCTGGCTGTCCTAGTGCATGAATCACAAAAGGTTAGTGTGCAGGTACAGCAAGTAATTAGGAAAGCTAATAGAATGTTATAATTTATTGCAAGGGGAATTGAATACAAAAGTAGGGAGGTTATGCTTCAGTTATACAGGACATTGGTGAGAGCAAATCTGTACTACTGTGTACAGTATTGGTCTCTTTATTTAAGGAAGGATGTAAATGCATTGGAAGCAGTTCAGAGAAGATTTACTAGACTAATACCTGGAATGGGTGGTTATCTTATGAGGAAAGGTTGGACAGGCTCATGGGTAATGGTGGCATGGCAATGCTGATATCGCATATGTTAGCTCTCCTGAAGGGCCAACGGTGCAAAGGGATGTGACATTGGCGCTACATGCTGGCACACATCATTCACACAAAGAAAAGGACATGCATGTTGGTGAGGAACATTTAGTGAAAGATGTATTTACATTGCTGTGACACCCGTGCATTCCCATTTGTGTCAGTGTGTTCTCTGTAAAACTCTGTAATACCTTTTATGGTCTATTTAAGGCTCACATCCTCGAATGTGCAAAATTAAGATTATTCACCCAGGTGCGGCACGCCTACAAGAAGGAATGTTACACTTTTTTTTTTAGAATTAGAACATTACAGCGCAGTACAGGCCCTTCGGCCCTCGATGTTGCGCTGACCTGTGAAACCATCTGACCTACACTATTCCATTTTCATCCATATGTCTATCCAATGACCACTTAAATGCCCTTAAAGTTGGCGAGTCTACTACTGTTGCAGGCAGGGCGTTCCACGCCCCTACTACTCTCTGAGTAAGGAAACTACCTCTAACATCTGTCCTATATCTATCACCCCTCAACTTAAAGCTATGTCCCCTCATGTTTGCCATCACCATCCGAGGAAAAAGACTCTCACTATCCACTCTATCTAACCCTCTGATTATCTTATATGTCTCTATTAAGTCACCTCTCCTCCTCCTTCCCTCCAGCGAAAACAACCTCAAGTCCCTCAGCCTTTCCTCGTAAGACCTTCCCTCCATACCAGGCAACATCCTAGTAAATCTCCTCTGCACCCTTTCCAAAACTTCCACATCCTTCCTATAATGCGGTGACCAGAACTGCATGCAATACTCCAGGTGCGGTCTCACCAGAGTTTTGTACAGCTGCAGCATGACCTCGTGGCTCCGAAACTCGATCCCCCTTTTAGTAAAAGCTAACACACCATATGCCTTCTTAACAGCCCTATTAACCTGGGTAGCAACTTTCAGGGATTTATGTACCTGGACACCAAGATCTCTCTGTTCATCTACACTAACAAGAATCTTCCCATTAGCCCAGTACTCTGCATTCCTGTTACTCCTTCCAAAGTGAATCACCTCACACTTTTCCGCATTAAACTCCATTTGCCATCTCTCGGCCCAGCTCTGCAGCCTATCTATGTCCCTTTGTACCCTACAACATCCTTCGGCACTATCCACAACTCCACCGACCTTCGTGTCATCCGCAAATTTACTAACCCACCCTTTTACACCCTCTTCCAGGTCATTTATAAAAATGACAAACAGCAATGGCCCCAAAACAGATCCTTGCGGTACACCACTAGTAACTAAACTCCAGGATGAACATTTGCCATCAACCACCACCATTATCTTCTTTCAGCTAGCCAATTTCTGATCCAAAGCTCTAAATCACCTTCAACCCCATACTTCCGTATTTTCTGCAATAGCCTACCGTGGGGAACCTTATCAAATGCCTTACTGAAATCCATATACACCACATCCACTGCTTTACCCTCATCCACCTGTTTGGTCACCTTCTCGAAAAACTCAATGAGGTTTGTGAGGCACGACCTACCCTTCACAAAACCGTGCTGACTATCGCTAATGTCTCTACTCCCCTTCTTGAACAAGGGGACAACATTTGCTATCCTCCAGTCTTCCGGCACTATTCCTGTCGACAATGACGACATAAAGATCAAGGACAAAGGCTCTGCAATCTTCTCCCTGGCTTCCTAGAGAATCCTAGGATAAATCCCATCTGGCCCAGGGGACTTATCTATTTTCACACTTTCCAAAATTGCTAACACCCCCTCCTTGTGAACCTCAATCCCATCTAGCCTAGCAGTCTGAATCTCAGTATTCTCCTCGACAATATTTTCTTTCTCTACTGTAAATACTGACGAATACTGGGTGGGAGAAGAGGATCGTGACTTCACAGGACACTGGGACACAGCAGGGTAAGTATGTGGCAGCAAAGTGGAAAGTGCTGGGGTAACTCAACAGGTCAGACAACATCTGTGGAGAGAAAAGCAGAGTTAACTTTCAGGTCTGTGAACTTGGACAAGCTTCTCGCTCTACAGATGCTGCCTGACCTGCTGGATTTCTGCAGGACTTTCTGCTTTGCTGCCAGATTGATAGCAGCCCCACTCTTCGGTAGTCAGGTAAGTGTATTCTTTGATAGCTGCCAGGAAGCAGGTGCTGGGGCGCTTAAAATAGGGCCCCAGCACCTGCTGCACAGCTGTCAAAGACTATCGCTGCGCTGAATGTCCCGCCTCTCCCGCGTAATATGGGGAGGGCGGCTCGGCGCCGTGATTCTAATAAACCCCCGCGATTAATATCAATAAAATTCAACCCAAAGAGTGTGTTAATGGAGTGGTGAAACACAAATCGTTAGTGCAAAGAGGGTGTTAAATGACAGAATAATGAAAGCCCTAGCCAAAAGCAAAAGTGGGCAGACACATGGTTAAAAAAGTGTAATGATGAAACAAACTAAAATGAAATGAAATAAAAATAAAAAATACAAAGTAAAACTTTGTCTTTGCAGGGGTGTGTGTTGAAATGGCAAGCGATAATATAATTTACTGTTTCCTTTAGGGAGTAGCAACGCGAACTGCTCCCTGTATGTCCCAATAGGATAACTAGTTGTCAAAAGGTAGGGTCGTTCAGTATCATTAGAGAGATAATGAACAGTGTCCTTGGCTCGTTTGTCTTCCCGAGCACGTGATAGAAGTAATCCTACTGTAACTGAAATGCAAGTACGCCCATATTTACCATCCCACAATCACATATATCCATGTAAATATTTTCAGGTACTATGCTTCACAGTTTTGAATGGGTGTACAGTTAACTAACCGAAAGTGTCTCTAATTTGTTTATGTGACCCATCTTTCCGGTTTCTTCTTCAAGTTTTCTTTCTCTGCTTCTCCCACTCATCTCTTTCACATCATTTCCTCTAGCTCTGTATTCTCCATTTCCCCTCTGTATCTCGCTCATTTTTGTCTCTTTCATTGTCTCTCTCATTCACTTCCTCTCTCTTCCTTTCTATGTCTCTTCCATTCACTTTTTGTGTGTCTGTCCCAGCCTTCTCCTTCTCCCTTACTCTGTCCCCCTTCTCTTTCTCTTTTGCTCACTCAGTCAGTTTTAAGCCACCGCCAATTTAACTCTGTGTCTTTCTCCTCTGTTGTTCACTCTATTTCCATTCACTGTTATGATACTGAACGACCCTACTTTCTGACAACTAGTTATCCTATTGGGACATACAGGGAGCAGTTCACGTTGCTACTCCCTAAAGGAAACAGTAAATTATATTTCCCCACTAGATACAAAAGCAAGACCCTTGTTACTAGCAGTGCAGAGATGCTTAAACAAACTACTGCGGCCAAAGAGTGAGCACGCCGCTGCCTCAACAGCTAGTCTCAATGTATCCTCCCCTCCCCCGTGTAGGCAGAAAGATAAACGGTTCCACCCTCTCTTTTACAGATACCTGCACACTGAGCTCTCGGACCTTCCAACCAAGTGGCTCGTACAGAACCCCAACAAAGGGATTCATTCTGAGAATGGATCCCTCCGGGTGGGTCAGACCCACTGGATTATTTGGGTGCTTTCTGTTGAGATGATAAAAGACGAACGGGAGTCGAGTATGGTTTACTTTACTGAACGATGCCGCTCATTTAGACCTCATCAGAATAACATCGAAGGGTCTATAACTCGTTTTGTGTTTTTTGTTATTGGTTTATTGAACTGCCTGATTCGGGTCTGTCCTTGTGTTGGCCACTTTCTTTTCTAATTTAATCTTCTTGCATTCATTTGCAGTAATATTTGGGAACAATTCATAAGAACATATACATTATTCATATTTTAACGGGTCGCAAGTCAGGTCTCTGGGTAGCTAATCCGCACAGGTGACCAAGTGGATGTCGCTCCGTTCTCTTCTGTAGGTCCCGTGAAAGGACAGACCTTCTGACGCAGATAGTTTGTTCTTCTATCATATTTACCTCGATCCTGCATTAGTTCACTTTCATTGCCAGAAACAAAGATAATTTTCCCTTTTCATTCTGAATATTACATTAAAGCTGACTGTTTCAGTTGCGTTGTAATTTAGGAATGGAATAAGTTTGCTGTCAGAAACAGTTCTATTTTAGATCAGGGTTCTTTGAAATTTCGTGCTGTCAAATTCTTCCTGTAGATGCGCTGAAAAGCTCAGACTAAAACTGTCTCCATTTGTTCTTCACATTTCGGTCTGTTTTACTTTCCCTCTGTATAACAGTAACATTATTTATGTTCACAAAGAAGTTACGGATCTGAGCTCACGCGAGGGCTCATGACTGCTACAGTAAGAACATTAAGGGTCGGAGTATTTCATTATTCAGTGATTGTTTCTTTCAGGCACTGTCTACATAACGCTCACTGTAAATTCAGATACATTGCAGAGCCAAGGTCTTGGAGTAAAGCAAGAGAACTGAACATTGCGGCACTGTGCAATGCATCATTCGCGCGCTTTGACGACGGAGCTAAAGAAAGGCGCCGTTTTAAGTATAAAGAATTAATGTACAAAAGTTAAAACTTGTTTGGGATGTTTGGAAACTGATGTTTGCAATAGAACCATACAGTAGCTTTAATTTGCTAAATAGTTAATTTTACAGTATGAAATCTTGAATCCAAATATTCATGTTTACATTCAAAGGAGACAGTATTAATTTTATTTTGCTATCGAACAATTATGCAATTTTGGTGCCTACCACTTGTGTTACATTTTGAATAGGTAGAGTTCTTATAACGGGTAAACTTTACAACTTTGAGCTTTGAGGTATATTCTTCCGGAAATATGAAGCAAAAGGGTCTAACCTACTTTGCATGTTATCAACCCACGGTTTGTCACATTTTGATGGCGTTACAGAGTAACATCTGTATTTTGCCACTCTGATGAAATATCACTAGATAATAATATACTTCGTTCCATTTTGATCGCATTACGTGATAATGCTTATTCCAGATCATGCTCAATGACATGTAGCACCACTCAATAACAATATTAGGCAGTGAGCTACTCGGTGGACTTCCACTGAGTAAAAGCTTGCATTTATATAGCCACCTCAAGATCTCGTAAAGCCTTTACGGCAATTAAATACTTCTGAAGTCTAGTCACTGTTTTAATGTAGGAAAAAGGCAACCAATTTGTGGACAGCAAGGTCTGCCAAACAAAAAGTAAATAAATGACCAAACCATTTGTTTTTAGGAGAAAAGCAAAATATCACGGATGCTGAAAAGCTAAAATAAAACAGAAAATGCTGGAAATACACAGCATCTATGGAGAGAGAAACCGAGTTAATGTTTCAAGTCGATGAAAAGTCACTGATGTGAAGCATTAACTCTGCTTCTCTCTCCACAGATGCTGCCAGACCTGTTGAGTATTTCCATTTGTTTTTAGATGTTGGTTGTGAGATGTTGGCCAGGCAACCAGGAGAACTCACCAGCTCTTCTACCAGCAATGCCCTTGGGTCTTTTACTTCCACCTGAGAAGATTGAGTGGGCCTCTGTTTAACATCTCATCAGAAAGATGGCACTTCCCACAGTGCAGCAGTCCCAGTACTGTACTGAACTGCCAGCCCAGATTATGTGCTCAAGTCTCTGGAGTAGGGTTTGAATTAACAAGCTTCAGGCTGAGAGACGAGAATGCTACCACTGAGCCAAGGGTGACATTAAACCTTACTGGGGTTGGAGGGGGGTGGGGTAGGGGCCTTGGGGTGGAGGTGGGAAGGACAGTGGTTCTAAAGGCTAAGTCAAGGCCCCCTTTGAATCCATTTTAAGATGCTACACAAACCTTCAGATACAGTAAAGGGACTGAATTAATACAGATATTACACGGAACTGAGACCAGACAAATACATGGTCCTGGCCACAAATTATTTTACTCCACCTCAAGTGCTTGATGCACTTCCTACTGATTTTCTTAAAGGGAAATCTAGGTGGTTTTGGTGAAATATTGTATACCTCAACTAGTTCCAAGTAAAAGTTAGAATTAAAGCTCACAAAACTAAAGGCAAATTATTGACCTGATTAGGAGATAGGTTAGGTGGTAGAAGACAGAGAGTAGGGATAATAATAATGTACTTCAGTTGGAAGGAACTAACTAGTGGTGTCTTAAAAGAATTTATGCTAGGGCCTTAACTATTCATTATATTTATTAAGGGCTTAGATATAACAATAGAGAGCCACATATCCAGGTTTGCTGATGGCACAAGATTAGTGGTATAGTAAGTAGTATATATGGAAATATAAAATTGCAAAGAGACATTGATAGGTTAAGTGAGTGGATAAAAGTGTGGTGGATGGACGTCAACACAGGTAACTGTGAGACCATCATTTTGGAACAGAAAAGGAACGATCCAAGTCTTATTTAAATGGTGAAAAGATAAGGACAGTGGAGGTTTAAAAACATTTAAAATGTTGTAGTCGGGTGCAAAAAATCCAAACGGCTAATGTAATGATAGCCTTCAGAACCAGAGTGCTAGAATATAAAAGGGAAAAAGTTTTCCTACAGCTATACAAAGCCCTGGTTACAGCACTTATTGATTACTGTGTACAGTTCTAGGCACCATACGTTAGAAATGATATATTGGTCTTGAAAGAAGTGCAATGGAGATTCACCAGAATGCTACCAGGACTGGAAGGTTTAGATTATGAAGAAACATTACATAAACCAGACTTGTATTCCATAGAATGTAGAAGGTTGGGGGTGATTTGATTGAGGTTTTTGGATTTTTAATTGAATTGATATGGTATATAGAGAGCAAGGATTCTCCGGAGGCAGCAAAGATGGAATGAATTGAGATGTCGCTCTTGGCTGACATACGTTGTCCAGGCCTCGCTGCCATAGAGCAAGGTACTGAGGACATAGGCTTGATACACTCAGACTTTTGTGTTCCGTGTCAGTGCGCCATTTTCTCACGCTCTCTTGGCCATATCTCCAACACATAAGTCCTCGAGGTGGCCAACATCCCCAGCATATATACCCTACTGAGCCAGCGGCGCTTGAGATGGCTTGGCCATGTGAGCCACATGGAAGATAGCAGGATCCCCAAGGACACATTGTACAGTGAGCTCGCCACTGGTATCAGACCCACCGGCCGTCCATGTCTCTGCTTTAAGGACGTCTGCAAACGCGACATGAAGTCCTGTGACATTGATCACAAGTTGTGGGAGTCAGTTGCCAGTGATCACCAGAGCTGACGGGCAGCCATAAAGGCGGGGCTAAAGTGTGGCGAGTCAAAGAGACTTAGCAGTTGGCAGGAAGAAAGACAGAAATGCAAGGGGAGAGCCAACTGTGTAACAGCCCCGACAACCAATTTTATCTGCAGTACCTGTTGAAGAGTCTGTCACTCTAGAATTGGCCTTTACAGCCACTCCAGGCACTGCTTCACAAACCACTGACAACCTCCAGGCGCTTACCCATTGTCTCTCGAGACAAGGAGGCCAAAGAAGATAGAGAGCAAACCATTTCCACTGGTGGGGGAGTCTAGGACAAGGAACATAACCATAAAATCAGAGCCAGGTCATTCAGGAGCCCTGAATGGTTCCAAGGAATGAGGGACGTTATCTGCAAGGTTAGGTTAGAGAAGCTGGGAGTTTTCTCCTTGGAACAAGGCGATTGAGGGGAGGTTTGATAGATGTGTACAAGATTATGACATGTTTAGATAAGGTAGACAAAGAAAAGCTGTTCCCATTAGCTGATAGTACAAGACTAACAGACACATATTTAAGATTTCGGGTAAGAGATGTGGAGGGGATGTGAGGAAGAACTTTTTATGCAGTAAGAGGTAATGACTTAGAACTTGCTGCCTATGAGGGTGGTGGAAGCAGAGACAATCAATGATTTCAAAAGGAAATTGGATGGACACTTGAGAGAAATAAACTTGCAGGGCTACAGGAATAGAGCAGGGGAATGGGACTGACTGGATTGCTTGGACTTGATGGGCCAAATAGCATTCTACTATGCTGTAATGACTCTATAAGAAAAGTTAGGAAACACTTGTCATGCAAAAGGTGATAGGAGTGTGGAACTCTCTTCCACAAAAAGCAGTAGATGATTGCTCAATTAATAATTTTAAATCTGAGATCGATAGATTTTTTCTGGACAACGGTTTAAGAAAATATGGACCCAAGGCAGGTGGTTGAGATTAAGATACAAATCAGCCACTATCTCATTGAATGGTGGAGCAGGCTCTAGGGGCTGAATGGCCTACTCCTGTTCCTATGTTCACATTCCAAATAGTTATTCTCTGCTACTGAGTGTTTGCTATAATTTGTTTTGTGAGTCAAATATCTACAAAAATATTAGTGACCCCAAACAGCATGTTCGCTCATATTTTTAAAATGGCAATATAATTGTCATACCTTGATAGGATATTACTGAATGTTAACACACCCTGTCACATATTGATATATTACCAGATAATAAAATTCAATCACTTTCGTGATAAAAATATAATCTGTCATGTATTACTGGGTTATAATTCATGATGCATTCCATCTGTTCATTGTGTTCTGCCCTAGGGCAGGTCTGAACTCAAATTTCATGAAGGAGATTCTTGAGCCATTTACTGGGAAAAGTAGCTGATGTGGTTTCTCCATTGGCTTCCTTAAAGGTTGTTATCTTCAGTGTAGCTTCTCCTTGATAGGTTACAACCAAGTCTTAAGAGCTCCGCCTATCCTTTATACTGGGGAAGCCCACATACCAATTGGAGGCAAGTAGTCTCATTGGATAACAGCTCAAAATTAAAAATCAGCACTCCAGTTTATACCTGCTCGGACTGTTTGGAGAGGGGCCTAATTCAAACCCTTCGGATTGATAGGCAGGAATACAAATACTGAACTACTGGTCATTCCATCTGGATGCAAGTATCTGATTGGATGTCAACCCAATATTTCGAGGCCATTTTCCAGTATCCACTCATTAGGGCTGTCTGTCATAGAGCTCAAACCCTTTACATTCTGATTCAGAGGCAGGAATACTATGACCAAGCCAGTGGTCACTCCATCTGGATGCAAATAGCTGATTGGATATCAACTTCATATTTAGAGACCATAGTCTAGTTTCCACTTAGCAGGGCCGTTTGGAATGTAGCTCAAACCCATCACCTTCTGCCTCAGGAATATTATCACTGAACCAATGGTCACTCCATCTGGATGTAAGTAACCCCACTAGATGTCAGTCCAGTATTTAGAGATCTATTCCACTGACTCAGAGGTGGAAGGCTACCAATAAACCAAAGGCTAACTCTTACCTTTGAAATATTTCTGGATAGAAATTCAAATCTTTATCACATATAACCGGACACTAGCACACAACGTGTTATATTCTCAGGGTATATTATTATTAATGTATATTCATTTATAGTCACAATTATAGCCTGTCACACTTTATGACTTATCATCAGGTAATAATGCATATATTCTGCCAGATTGCAATGATACATTGCTGGAAAAACATAAGTACCAAGTAGCATTTTCTTTGATGATTTTTAAAATAATAATGTTGTGTTCTACTGTACTTTAATGATATTTTACTGATGATATCATATTTTATCATAGTTTGATGACATATTACTAGAGATAACATGTATATTTTGTCATGCATTTTACATTCATGATAATAACTCATGCACTGTGTTACACTTCTGACATTGCCAGAGAATAAATACTTACATCCTGTCAGAGCTTGGCAACATACTGCTGGGTAATACACACATCTTGCAGCATTGGTAATAAAATATATCTTGTCAGATTTTTATGACATTATTGGGTAATATGCATCGACCTTACTCTTGCAATGCTTTGACGATATACTGCTGGGCGTAGCATACCTGGCATGGTACCTGCCACACTTTAACATATTACAACTAGATAATAATATGCCAAACATTGACAAAATGTAACGGAACAGTATATTTATCACATTTTAAAGATATATTACTGTATATTTTACACGTATGCCCTGTCACAATTAAATAACCCTGTTATTCAGTCGTAACATATAGGCACTGTTATCGTTTGATGCTAACATATTACTATGCAATCTTATACGTACTTTATTACACTGTTTGATGAAATACGACCAAAATCTCACAGCTATCGTGTTTCAATGTCACGTTTGATAATATACAGCTTGGCACTCCTGCCGGTATATCTTGCCATAGTTTGATGTCAAAACAATGATACTTTGCTGCAGTTCGACTATATATTACTAGGCAATGACTGGTATGTAATGCCATGTTTTACCTTGACGACATATTTGTCGGTAATAACACTGATCCTGTCAGAGTTTGATGACCTGTCACTAACTAATATCATTCTCCTCATATACTGATGGTGGAAAAAAGCACATACTAAATTAACGAAATAGCCATTCCATACAGAGGTGTCAACAATTAAGTATTTTGTTCTATTTGCTTCGTTTTAAAGGCAAGTTTTCTCAGGTGAGACAGTAACATTGTGTGAGTGCGCGCTCAGCAACTGACCTGACAGGAAGCAGCAGTTTATTTATTCTTCTTGGGGCTGTTGTTTTATATAGATTCGAAGCTCTAATTGGAGAGTAATTACATGAACTTCCTAACTTTGTAATAGCTAAATGTAACAATACTTCTTTTCTATCTAACTTGACAATACCAGAAGATAAAACTGAGTGAAAGAAAGAATGATATTGGAATTAAGCTGTATTTTATTCGATGACGTAATAATATCGGTTGTTTTCCTGTTTGGCAAGAGCTCACACAAGGAAAACAAACATTCGGGGTGGCTGATGACATAGTCGGGAGAAAGCTGCTGCGACGAGGCTGAGCACATCCCCTGCAGGAAGGAAGTGGATTCTGAAGAAGGAAAACAAAAGATGGCAGCCGCTCTGACCGCAGCTTGAACCAGACCTCATCGCCACCCAGCTGCTTCCCAGCAACTTCCCATTACCTTTACATGACACTTTACCCTCTTCTATCAATAGTAAACGCCAATTTGATCCCTTAATTAAAAAGTAAATACCAACTCAGGCATACACAACTGAGATTTATCTCTTATGTAACTTAAGCAGAAATGGTTTATAAGCCAACATACCCCACTTTCATACAACGACCTTTCGTGATCAGACCTGTTATGTAGAAGCATTAACAGCGTTGTTTCTCTTCATTTCCTCCCGTGCCTCACGAAGACTTAATTTCCAGGGAAGGCAGGGTCTTGCTCTGTACGGAAATCGAAAACATTGCAAAGAAAACCCAGCTTTTACACGATGAGGTCTTTACACGACAGCACTGCTGAGATAAATTGATAATGTATTCGAACTAATAAGAATGAAAATTCAAGCTTGCATTGCTACCTACACGAAGGGCAAAGGAATTTACAGCAAACCGTTACCGCTGTCCTGTCTACACATTTAAAACAGTAGCTTCAATTTGTTAACACAACACACTAAACGGCTCATGGGCGGCCTTCGGCTAACTTCTTCGACTGTTTACAAAGATCAAACTTGGCCAAACTCTCAAGCGCTTTCGAAGTACTCAATGGTTTTGCTATGTTTCTGTGAAGCTTATTATATGAAAGTCAGAGCCAGCAGACAATGTGGTTTGCACATATAAAAAAAGATCAAAATAATCAAGGGTAAGTTGTTGAAAAGTAAGTGAAATGTATTGCACGAACATTGTTACCTTTGAGAATTTCTGTCCTTTGGAACAAGACAGTGGCACTATTTTTTTAAAACTCTTCTATGGAAGTGTATACATTGTTTCTCAAATCTCAGAAAACACAAAAACAATATTTTACTGCCGATCTTTAATGCTTCAATAAAAGCCAACATTAAAAGTTTGTGCTGTACTGCGAACTACCGACTATATAGTCTATTAATATTTAGTCTGGCCTAAGCTAGTACCGAGTGTGGAACGTGCATGAATAAATCAATCGCCCCTATACTTAGGTTCTGATATACCATCTCTGCAGACATCAATAAATAATTATTTTAATCAGACATTCGGAACTCATTAATTCATTAAAATTAATAAAGCAGTCCCGCTTGCTCATGAATGAGGCTGTTACAAACAGCTGTTCTTTATACATATTTTATATTACAATCAGATAAAGTGTCTATGCATCGTTTTAATAATTTAAAAATAAACATTTCAGCATAAATCTGTATGACTGTCTACAATTAGTTTGGAAAGCAAAATACTTAAACGTTTTTTGCTTCAGTCTATGCTGTTTTATATATATTATAAAATTAAACTTTCAGACTGACATCCTTGGTTACACTTCATTTCAAAACTCATTGTATCCAAACATGCCGCTTCTCCTTTGAATGGCTTGTATTTGCTTCTTAGATGCTTTTGTAGAGATGTTTACGTGAACTATAAATGCTTCCAGAGTCTGTTTGGATTTTCTGTAGTATTTCCAGCAAACAATGGAGATATTTTGGATTTTAATAGAAAATGATTAAGCGGTCAAATTGTGACATTTTCCCGCGCATCGTTTAGAGCTGCCATTGATTTAATAAACATGTCAACTTAAGACAAAGGAATATAGTGATGGAAGACACGGCATGTTTTAAAGTTTTCAATTCTCATCATCACATTACTCGTCCTTTATGCAAAGTCTTGGCGTTTTTTAAAAAAATTTAACAAACTCTGAACATTCTACAGATTTTGGCTAGATACATAGATGAATAGATGATCAGATAGATAGAAAGAAAGAAACATATTTGGTCGTTCTGCATCAAAATCTGTAGTAACTTCTGGAAACATTTGCTATTTATTTAATGAGTTTCCAAATTAATATTGATTGAAGATGTGCATGCATAACACAATATTTAATATCTTGTATCACTTCAGACTTTTTCAAATTAAAACTTTACCATAAATATTGGATCATTTTTCAGAAATTTATCAATTAATTAAAAGGTTACGTAGTTTCATTTAGAAATAAATTTAATCATCGTATTAATTTGAAAACAACCACAAGCCATACAAACTGTTTCAATGTATTCCTGATTTCTATTCCATCTTATTGAAGTGAAAGAAACAAGAATTTAACAGGTGTTCCTGTAGATTAACTATGGAACCAACGTATCACTGGGTATTCATTAAACAGTCTATAATTCCTGAACAGTTCATTTCTGCATTCTGAAAATTCTGAATTCTTTCTGCAAAGATCTGTATACATTATTGGTTCTCTGTTAGCAATCTGTAAAATCATACAAACCCTCCAGTGCAATTTCAACTCAAGTACTGTGCAGAAATATAGCAGATATAGGTACATGCATTGCTGTATAGGATGGGCTGTGGGAGTTTCTGATGTAGGTGACACTCCAGGAATCAGTCTGAGACTCCGGGTTAGTCTACAATATAAAGTCAGACTTGTACAAACGCGATAATAACGTCAAAAGTCGAGACCTTCCGGCTTTCGTGAGTTTGGAACCAAAACTTCTGCCATTTTTTCTTTTGTTCCCCTGTTTCCTGGAGGTAATCCCTTTTCTGAAATAAAGACATTCGACAATTGAAAAGACATTGCGTGCCTTAATAGCGTTTTCTGAATCAAAAATAATGAGGAAAAAATCTTTTGATCGACTTCAGGAAAAAGACTTTTTGTGCAAGTGTCTTTTGTTTTTGTTGACTTTATTTTACTTTGACTCTTGTGGCCAGGAAGCAAAATCCAAACAATTTCGTCTCTTTTCTTGCGCTGTTCTTTATTGAAGTAAAAATAAAACTGAATAAAGACTTCAGATTTTTGAAAAATTAAGAAAGCAAATGCCAAGTATGTGATAAGATGGAGCAAAACAGATTTTAAGTAAAATAAATAATACATTTAAATAAACTACAACTTTAAAGGATACATCTTTTAACTCAAAAAGAAACAATGTTTCTCCAAAAACCAGTAGTAAGACATAAATGGAGTACCGGCCACAGTACAAAGATTAATTCATTGATACTCTGAAGTAGTATTGCTTTTATTTTTAACAATTCTTATTAAGATTTGTATACTTTACTATTACGGTGAGAACCTAAACTAAATAATAAGGGGCACAAATAAAGGAGACCAGATCATTAAAATACATAATACATACATATAACGTTTTCACAGACTTTACCAACACTAGGTAAAAATAAACTTTTTTTAGCTATAAACTTTTAGCTGTGATTCTTCAATCCAGAATAGTTGAACTGCCCTATAAATTAGTTTCTGCGTCCAATGACTGAATGATGAAACAATTGTGCAGATACATATTACAGCATGCAACAAACATATGTAATAACACATGGTAAACATATTACAACATTCAGCAAGCATGTGCATTACAATGTTCAGCAAGCACATACATTTCAGCGTTCAGCAAATATATTATAGCATTTAGTAAACATATATAGTACAACATTCAGTAAAGGTATATATTGCAGCATCTAATGAACATATATTATAACATTCAGTAAACATATTTTATAACATTCTTTGAGCATATATATTGCAACCTCTAGTAAACACCAATATTACAATATTTAGCAAACATATACATTACAACATTCAGGAAACTTACATATTTAAGAGGATCTTATTTTAATTGCAATTGTTATAATGTGTTCACATACATTGCTTTCGTAGTAATGCGTAGTGTGCATGGGATATTGTCGTGAGTGACCTTTACTGAGCTGTTTGGGCAATGGGCTGGGTTGGAGACTGATCCAGGAGTTTGGCAATGGTACTAGTAGGACTACTGTGTTTTCCCACTGTGCCATTGCCCCGTGGATGTTTTGTGTATTTATGGCATTTGATCATAACTGTAATCAAAACTCTGCTGCTTAATTTGTGTCTATGTCAACCTGTCGCTTCAGGCTATGATAAGCCAGCACAACAATTTAGAGACATGGGTGCCTTGCCAGCACACTTCCTATGGCATAATCTATAACATATTAATATAGGGCATATAATTTGTAGTACAATAATATAACCTATCAGGCATTATTTATAAGATATTGTCCGTAACATTAATGTAGAGCAAAATATCTATATTACATTAATGTAAGCTGTAGAACATTAACTATATTTTAGATCATCAGCATGGAACATAATAGACGTCTATATAGGCCACTGATATAAGGGCACGGAGTTACAGCTGCTGAACTTAAGAAATTAAGTTTGATTATAATTTAGTTCAGTACTAGTGCAGTAGATCTCATATTAGTGTTTTAATAGACAGTAGTAATAAATGTAGATGAGTGAGTAATGCATATAAGTTCTGGGGAAAAACGTGAACAATAACTAATTGACTAACAGTGCATTACATAATTTGACACAACCAATCAAAAGTATCATATTCGCCTTCCATTGACTGTGAATTCGAGCCTAGTATCCGTTGGGTAGATTTATGCAAGCCTTAACTGAGAAGGTATAATTGTACAATGCGCAATGTCTTTTATATTACTTTTCTTTGATAAACGGTTTGCATTTCATTGCCGAATGCTGCAGTTACCATTGTGAAGTGAAAATGCCTTACCACAGTTATAAAGCATCTTTGAGAAGGGAATTTTTTAAATAGAAATTGGTTTATTGCCATCTTTTTCTTAGTTTGAACAAAACCGTGATGCCAATAGCACATCGTGTTCATTCAAACGGAACATTTTTGACCAGTAGTGTTATCTGTACTGCTTCCTTCCACCAATCTATAGAGAAAAAGAGACAGAAATCTCGACCGCCAATTACAGGGTCTCCAGACTGCTTGGTTTTCTGATTAAAATGTATCCGCATTCTTTTGCATTTTGGGATTGAAAACCAGCACAAGTGGACCGGCTACGGTGGTAAAGAATGAGTTTGGATTATACCATTCTGCACTGTGACAGAATTTGTTGCAGTTTGTTTTGATGTTTTGTAGCCATGCAAGCTTATAACAGTGAGAATGTTTTTGAGAACAGGGACGCCGAGAAAAGAAGTAAATAAATACTTTTTTTTAAAACGTGCAGTCTCGCTTTCCGTTTCCTAGCTATACACTGATGATGACTGTGATTTGATCTGAGCTGACACATTTCAATAACGACTCTACACCGTAATTGCCAGCGAGCGATTGGTAGAGATGCAGTTGTTTTAAAGCTGCCAGTAGCACTGATCAGAGAAATACTGTATATTGTACCTGTCACGGTGCTGCTGCGCACAGGTTATTGACTGACTATCCTTTCAGTCTTCAGATGTCCTTATCGGTATTGATTGTGGCAGACAAACCGGGAGAAAGATGAATATGATATTCGACAGACGTTGCTCATTCGTGAATAACAAGTTCAATGAATGATGTATTTGTGCCATTATCCTGTAAGTTAATCGAGTAAAATACATCTTCCTAAATATCAAAATCTATTTTTAGGAGTTAGCCACGATGTGTGCGTCTGACCTTCAATTACAGCAACCTCGATCAGTAGACACGTTTTTAGTATGTTTCTATTCCTCTTATCAATGAATTATACTTTTAATAAATGCAAGGATATAGTTAAACCGAGAAAGCACCCGTTCCAAGCAAAGATTGCACTGAATCAACCAACTTCATGGAGTTAATTAAATCCTTCATGGAGAATTAACACTAACACGTTCAACAACAACTTGTTAGGAAACCTATTTCCTGGAGTGTCCGCAGCAGAAGGCAACACAATATAATCTTTTTATCACATCAGTGCATATTCTTTTCGAGAAAATGATAACAAATAGCTGAACTTATCAATTTGGTGAGTGAATGGCATCGTTATTTGCTTATCGATGTGAACTTAATTTTACACATTCAATGGCAGAACATGTTCTTGCTCATTATTCTCCTTGTATACCATGCTTTGTTGTTTAGTCCAACGTTCTCAAAGGGCAGATTATTCGATTTAATTGGCATGAATTTTTATCAACAATTTCAGTAATGGGTTACCCGTTGCTCGGTTTGTGTCATGTTTAACATCATTGATAAGATTTTCCAAAAGATAACCTCATATCATTTATCTATTAACTGGATAAAATTTATAGGCCACATCAGCTGCAAATTGAACTGTAATACGTGAAATGCTATAGCCTCCACCGACCAGTGTGCACTTCGCAATATTTCAAAACCTAGCAGCCATCTTTCATTAAGAAAGTACAAGTCAACTATGTTTTAAAGGGGTTCAGAAAACATTTTGACAAATGCATTAAAGAAATGCCTAACAATATTGAAGGTTGTCTTACAGCCGAATGTAATGCAGCCATCCATTAAAATAAGTGAAACAATCAATTCCATGTCAGGGGTTCCCAAAATACGCGAATATTATATGTGCGTGGGGTGGGGCAAGGATGAGGGATGGGTTTCACTATACAACTCACAATATATTGACAGATTCATTATCGTGCAGCGCAATTCTGAAAAAAGCAATATAAATGAAGTTACGTGTAAAGTAAACGAAACATTGAGATAATAGGTATTCAGAGAGAGGAATCTGCTTTTTTGAGAAATCTAACGCGTTTTGTATTCCTCACATTGTTTTAAATGCACTCTAAATCCTTGTATCCCATATAGTCCAAAGAAAAGTCTATATTTAGTAGTTGTCCATGTTTTGATATTTTCTATTTCCCAAACATATTTTTGGATGTAACCTGTGCCTATGAGAGCGAGACAAGAGAGCCAGCAGGTGTGCATGCGGGAAGCAGAAGGTGAGAATGAGAGGGCGAGGGTGAGAAGTGTGTCTGAGAATGGAAGCATGAAGAGTTTGTGTGTGAGAGAGGGGGAGTAAGTCTACGAAGGGTATATGAGAGGGAGACTGAGCAGTGTGAAAGTGAGGTTGAGTAGTGTGTGTGAATGGGATTGGAAATGAATGAGTGTGTGAGAGAGAAATCAGATGATGTGCTCGCGCAAGTAAGAGCAAAAGTGTGAGTCAAAAAGAGAAAACAACAGAGAAAGAAAGACAAAAGAAAGAGGAGAGCAAGAGAATAGTGGAACGAAGCAAGTGCGTGTGTGTGTGAGATAGGAAGTCAGAAAGGGAGAGTGAAAGATTTTAGTTTAGCTGTGTGAACAATAGTCTACACTGTCACCCAAACCAGTTGAAGTGTAACAGACTGCTAGATAAGACATGTTGAGAGGAATGAGCTGGTGTGATTAAATGCCTTGAGATGATACATTTACAATAACATTGATTTCACTTAAATATTGAATGACAGAAAGTAATTACATTTTTTACAGGGAGATAGGGTCAATAGGTCGATCCCATCCCGAATTGTAGCTTCAAGTTGCATCAGCTCTGCAGTTCTGAACTCCTTAACTTAAGTGTAAATTTGGGAAACACAACATTTTACATGCAAGTGGATGTTTTACTTTCTGTATTAATTAGCCATTCTACCCAGATCATTATAAAGACAACATAGATCAATTCAACTGCCTAAACAGATCTTCAATTTACCACCATAAATTCATAGCATGTTAAAATGCTAAATCATGAATGAATGCGAAGCACTACAGGCAGCTAATCGCGTTATTGTTAGATAATGGAGTGTTCATCTCACTGCGAGTTTGAGAGTTGAACACACGAGTCTATTTCTTACAATTTGGATTAGAGCTTTGTCGACAATGTTCACGCCGTTCGCTGTTTATGTATGCCTATTTATACATGCGACTATGTCTGGCATCATATCTTACGAAAATGTTCATGAATGTGATTATATTTAATATCGTCATGTGATTGATAGAAGTATTTCTGCGTAAGATTCTCCGAGTTCTGTTGTACCTTTATACCTTCAAGTAATGTCGAACGGTGGCTAAAGGCTTCGAGCCACAGTGTGAAACTTCAGGCCAATTCACACGTTATTTATTGGGCACAGCAAAGTCTTATTTTGATTAAAAATGCAACTATTTTGATGTTTGTAATTAATAAAATAAACTCAGCTCTATAAGTTTAAGTTCAGTTTGGAACCTGTGACACTTCTAACTGATCATTATCGACGCCCCCAAATAATGCTCCTAAAATTGCCTGATAGTAGCTCTGAAACCTGGGCTGGATCACACTGAAGAATGATTTGCAGGTGTTCAAGTTCTGAGGTAGGGTGTGGATGGGGCATGGGGGGAGGGGGGGGGGGGGTGAGGGGGAGTTGTTGCGGGGTGGGGGGGGGGGGGGGCAATGAGGGGGGGGTGTTGATGATGGGGGAGACGGACGGCTGAACCTCAGAACTCACATGTTACGGACAGCGTCCTCTACAGGGAACTGAGGACATATCCTTCCCAAACACTCACCAAGGGAAATGGAAATTTACAGTGTCGTAACAGTCAAGTAGCAAGGTCTTCGACTTGTAAATAGGCCGCTCTGGTCAATCATTGTTTGCATTTTAAATAAGACTACAAGGTCCTGTATTAGCATACGCCTATATTATCAATACTAATATTAATATTAGTCGATTGCTTTGTCTTGGACAGACGTTTTATGAATTAATCCATGAGTGCTACTAATGAGGCCCTACAAAGAAACTGCAATACTACCGAACGATGATATCATACAAATTAGTAAGACATTAGTTTGCTCCTTGTCCCATCCCCCACCCCTGCGCCTCTTCCCACCCACCATGCTTTAAGGAAGAAGAGCTAAGAGAGGAAAAGTGAAGCGGTTCTGTTAAACTCCAAAAGATGTTTAGTGTTTCTATCTGATGCCTCAAATACTTTTGTGGTATAATCTCAGGTGCAGGTCCTTGATTTAAAGCCAATGATGGATACTCCGCTGTTGTGCTGGTGTAACAAACAGTCTCTCTCGCATTCTTCTCCACGATCTTTGAGCATTACTTAGACTCAGAGCTTCTGACGCGGCATAGCGAGGGAAACTGTAACATAAATTGCCCGGTATAACCACACGAGTAAATATCTATGTAAGCTTATCAGACCATTAATAGTATGGCTAACATGATTCATTAAAAATAACGTTAGGACAAAGATTTGGAAATTGCATTTGTGGAGCATTGCTATTGGATAAAATTCAGTAAAGTAGTTGCGTTACTGTTTCAAAACCAACATTTAACTTAAAGTAGGCTTAGGAGGACTAATAAATCTTATTGTTAACGGGTTGTTGACTCCACAAGTGAGAACAATTTAACGAGCCACAGTGAGTCACTCCAGAGTTATGATTACTGTATTTGTATGCTGTGTGTTTATGGGCATGTATTATGTTTCTCCGGTCAGTTATATCCACTTGACGGTAGTTCATTTAGGTGTTTGTATCGCGTTTTCTATGTGTATTTAGGGTGACATTGTTTATATTTGATGTGCGTGTTTGCGTTTTTATGTTCCGTATGCTTTTTGTTCCATGTGTAAGTTGTGCATGTTTGTCGCTGTATGTAGTTCTTGTGTTTTGTTGATTTTGTATTATTTGTAGCTATGTATTATGTAGCTAACAGAATCGGAATGTTACAACACGAAGGAGGCCATTCGGCCCAGTGTCCGCGCCCGTTCTCTGAAGCAGTTCCATTCCCTCATATTTTCCCTTTACCCGTTCACATTTTTCTTTTCCAAATATTTAACCAATTCTCTTTTAAAGGCTATTATGAATTCTGTTTCCACCACTGTCACTGGTAAGGCATTTCATGCCGTACCAACCATCTGCATTAAAAATTCTCCTAACGTCTCCCTTCCAGTGTCTCTGTATTTTGTGTCTATGTGTATTGCTGTGTATATGAGTATAACTTGAATCTGTGCATTTTAAGCGCTGTGTTAATGTGTGTCTTAGAGCCACTTATTATGCTCAGGAATTGCGTCTATTTGCGTGATTTATGTTTTAATAGGTTACATATGTTTGTATGTTGCATTTGTATACGTTGTATTGTTAATCAGAATCATAAAGCACAGAAAGATGCCATTCGGCCCATCGTGTCTATGCCGGCATGTATTCGGTTTACATGTTCCGTTTGAGTGTTGTGCTTATGTTTTGTTGGAGTGTTCTGTGTCCATCCGTGTATGCTTGTGCATTACATTTATTCCGTTTAGTGAGCGTTTATGATTTTTGTATGTGCTTGGTTTGTGAATGCATTACATTTATGTATTGTGTTTGTATGTGTTTATTGTGGAGTGTTTTGTTTCTGCTTTATTGGTTTCTATCTATTACTGTATGTTTGTGTATTCAGCTTGCATGTTCTGTTTGGGTGTGCATTATTTTTCTTGTCATTGTGTATGTTTTATTTGTGAATGTGCATTACCGTTGTACATTGTATATATTTTGGAGTGTTATGTTTGTATATTATGCATTATGTTTCTGTGCTGTGTGTGCATGTGTGTATTGTGTTTGTATGTTATGTATTGTTTGTGTTTTGTGGCTCTATCCTTGGCTTCATCATTGTGCTTCATGAGTGCGACGTTTGTGTACCCTATGACTGGATCATTTCCATATATTGGGTATTTGTGTGCCGTTTTTGTATGTGAACATACAAAGCCAGTTTAATTAGTTCCAATAGTTCTGCTGTAGAAGGACTATCAGAATAATGAGGTATGAGTACAATCAGCTTCTTTTCACTAAATAAATAATGCAAGTAAAAAGAAACAATCCCAGTGTTTAGCAGCACGTGTAAAACATAGGTTTTTGCGCCTAGATGCTGGATTTGGATTGATTCGTACAATAATGTCACATTTACTATTTTATGTATGACTAGGTGTTGCTTAATACTAGGCTGTTCACTTTGCAGGGAAGTGAAGGAATCTTAGCATGCTTTCTCCAGTGATTCCTGTTGTAAATGAAGAACCAAAGCTCTATTGAGGAAGTACGAGTCTTTGCAATAAATATGAAGAACAGTACACATGCATTACAAATGCAACACTCTTTAGATTAACAACGACAATAGGAACTTGTTACACTATTCTTAAGCATTCTCCCAAACACCATCCCTCACAACACCACCGCCCACCCCACCCACCCCCGCCCCACAGACACACCCAGCTTCTTCACATCCGACCACCACCCCAACCCACGCCATCCCGGTCCCGAATTAACCAGCAGTAGTTAAAAATCCAAGTGGTAAATACATTGCGGTTGCTCCGTTTGTACACGTGTTCTGCACAAGTATGTCCTGGAGATTGTGGTTGTTTTGGATTAACGGTGTGGACAGCCCCACTTGCTGTGCATTGTCCACAGCCCATTCAAACAGACTGAAAGACAAACCAAAGGTTGTCCAAACGTCACTTTCGCAACCGCTATAACTGAAGCAGAAGATAGCTTCGCTATGAAAAAATATTCATAAAATATAGTTAAAACTCTATCTATCTGTCTGCCAATCTGTCGAACCAACCATTTTGTGCATTAATTACAATTACAACTGTAAGCGCACAGGCAACGCTATGATAACCTGACCTGTCCTTCAGCAATTCACTTTTCCGTACATATTTGACTTTGAATGATAATTAGCAGATTGTTGGATTTATGTTTGTTTACATATGTGCAAGCTCTTATTTTCATTTGTTGATAAATGCGCTGAAAAATTGCCTGTTTGTGAATTAATGCTGTGATTAAAAAGATTCACAGTCATATATCGCAACACACATATAACACGACTTCACAATTTAAAAATCTGAGGATCCATTCTTAGTTCCATAGAATTACCCACTTTGGAAAGCTTTAAACATTGCTGTGCCATCACAATTAGTGCAAATTTTTTCAAATGCTAATTTCACAATATTGCGTTCCACGGCACCACAAAAACAATCCGAAGTTATCTCATGGGTCAGCCAATACCTTACGTTGTTGGCGTCAGCAAGATTCCGAGTTTAGATGTTAGCCAGGGCTCTGTTGGTATCACACTTGCCTCTAACTAAGAGGGTTGTGCGTTCAAGTCCCGCTCCAGCGCTATGAGCACAAAATCACGGTTGACACTCCAGTGCAGTACTGTGGGAGTGCTGCACTATCGGAGGTGCCATCTTCTGGATGAGATGTTAAATTGAGGCCCCGTCTGCCTTCTCAGGTGGATGTAAAAGATCCCATAGCACTAATAGAAAAATCTTCTATTTGGAAGAAGAGCAGGAGAGTTATCCCCCGTGTCCTGGTCAATATATATTCCTCAATCAACATTACAAAAATAGATGATCACATTGCTGTGTGTGGGAGTTTGCTGTGCACATACTGGCTTCCGCGTTTCCTACATTAAAAGAGCAACTATGCTTCAAAAATACTTCATTGGCTGCAAAGCGCTTTCAGACGTCTGGTGACCATGGAAGGCGCTATATAAATGCAAGTCTTTTTTTCTTTTATGTGAAAAGGGCTCATATGATTTGAAATAACAGGAGGACTTGACAAAGAGTGGGTGTATTTTAGCAGTTTTGTATATCTCTAATTTGTAATTAAAAATGAATCATACTTTTTTTTAAAAATTAGTGTTACTCACTAATACCACATGTTATTAGTCAGAAGATAGTTAGCGAGAAAGAATGGTGCATGGATAGCGGGAAAGATGTAAACACCGGGAAATCTCACAAAACCCGTGGCCGGCATTAATACATAATGAACAATCAAACGGAATTTGGGGGCAATGTATAGAACCGCAGCAAGGCTTCCAGTGGAGCAAACACAAAACCAAAATCCAACGTCGGACAGCGGGCACCACAGCATCCTAGTGTCTGGTTGTCGTGCGCACAGACTCACACTTACGCACATGCTCACACACACAGCACTCAAAAACTCTCTCTCTCACACACACACACACACACACAACTCACAAACTCACACACACTTAGATGCATATAAGTGAGCAGACTGCACAGTTGAGAAATTAGGTAAATAATGCAAAAGAATGGACAATTCTCACTAACTCACAAGTTCTGACTCCAGGATACACCGAATGCTACGTTTTTAATAGTCTGTGGCGATCCGGTCTGGTTACATCACTTGTCAAATACAAATGTGAAATTATGCAACCGAATTCGTATTTACCTTCACAGCTATCCAAGCAATTGGACTTCTCGCAAGTCCCTTGTCTCGGTAGAGAATATTATGAGGTGGGGATGGAGGCAATGTAGCTAACATTTAGGAAGAATGCAACAATACAAGAAGACACTTTTTGCAGACTGGACAGTTAAGTAGAAAATTAAGTTTAGCATAGATAAATGTGTGGCGATGCACTTCTGTGGGAAATGGAAACATCAGCTACACTTTAAAAACAGGAAACTGATTAGGATAGAAGAGCAAAGGGATCTAGGGATAAAGATGACAAATCAATAAAAGCAGCCTGGCAGGTTAGCAAAGCAAGTAAAATTGCTAACAATTGCTAGAGGTATAGACTTCAAAAGTAGTGCCGTTATTTAAACTTGTATAGGACCCTGGCCAAGCCGCACTTAGAATATGTCCACAGTTGTGGTCTCCGTACCATAAAAAGGACAGAGAAGCACTGTAGAAAGTACAAAAAAAGAATTACAAAGATAGTACCAGAATTGAGAGATTACAACTGTTGGGAAGTATTCAACAGGTTGGGTTTTTTTCTGTAGAAAAGGCTGAACTGATAGAGGTCTATAAAATTATGCATGGGGTGGACTAGATAGATGTGAAGAGAATTTTTCCACTTGTGAAAAATTCAAAACTAGGGACTATAAATACAAGATAATTACTAACAAAAAGTTTCAACAGGGAAATAAGGTGAAATTTCTTTACTGGGTGAGTGGTTGGAATGCGAAACTTATTACCACAGGAAGTGTTTGAGGCAAATAGCTTAGATCCTTTCAAAATGAAACTAGATGAGTACACGAGAGAAAAAAAGAAATAGAATGATATGCTGAAAGGCTGAGGTGAGTTAAACAGAATGGGAGTATCAGCACAGACTAGTTGGACTGAATGTTTCTGTGTTTTATATGCTATGCAATTCTGTAAAGTGTTGCAACAAATTTTGATAATGCTCATCATTGAGGAATTTTTTTGTGATCCATGTTCGGTCATAATAGCTAATTGGTGTTCATTTAATCGAAAGTTAGAGATATAGTAAGACAGACGAGTGGGCATAATTGCATGCAAAGTCCATAAACTCGAGCCGCAAGGTACTTTACCTAAACGCGCGAACAAGGTTAAGTGCATTCAGTGCCGTAGATATACACAACTTTTCAACAAACTAACCTGATAGCTGTTTCCGCCATTTGATGCCAGCTGACAATTGATTATCCACACCTTCATTAATGCTAATTTAACTTCTTATTACAAAGTTAAATACGTGTCCAAATGGGTTTACATAAAATCTATCGAGAATGCACGGGCGTGCTGAAGGCCCGATGGTTTAGAATGTCGTGCATCCGTTGTACAGGTGAACAAAGAGTTTTGTTTTTGATTCTTTAATTGTTGTAAATTTTGAATCCTAAACAGTAGAGACTTTGAACAAATTAACAAGAGGGATTACGAACATTTAACTTCCATGTGTGTAATGAGTGGGGAACGGGTGATGGGGTTGCTACATTCTGTTTCCTTCCTCCAATAATTAGTCGAAACATATTTTCGCACATTATGCAATAGATTCAAACTTCAAACCTGTAGCAACTCTTAACACTTAGCATGCCCGACAGGTACTAGGCACTAGCCTCGTATATAACAGCCATCATATGCTATTAGGTAACTGAGACATGCTGTGCTTTCAGTCGTCAGAGTAGCGCCAGAGCTGTACACACTCAAACTTGTTGATCATACTGGTACTTTATTTTTCAAGTCCATTGTCTACGTTTGTGTGATGGCGATGTAAATAATGGGAACTGCAAGAAGAGGAAATGCAGTATCAGCATTATCAAGCAGTAGTGAAAATATCGGTGATTGCTAAACATGGCTTCACTGCCATCTGTAATCTCTATCTGATTTGAAAAGTATTTTTCTTCTTCAGTATGCTGACAAAATGTGGACGCTGAATAAACCAAACAAAACAAATGTAAATCACACTGAATGTGTGTAAAACTGCGTATTTCTCAAAGAGAAATCTTTCCACTCCCAAAAATTGCCCGATAAAAATAATCAACATATTTTAACCGGAATTGACCCACAGCTATTGGAACGACCACAACTGTTTTGCAACTAACATGCAAACAGTTAAAGGCAACGATACATTGAGCTGGTTTTCATTCGCATCTAGGATCATGTTTAGCCATTGTAGCGCAGGCTATATAGCATATAGTTTGTGGTTAAGTCACGTTGGCAGCGTGACAGGAATAGTTTGCCCCATCGTACAGCGTATTTAGTGTTGGTTGGTCAATTCAACAGTTCATTCTGAGCTTTTAACACATCGGTACAGGGACCAGTAATAGACACAAGAATGCGATGGTAAATGACGTACATTTATTTGATGGAATACTGTTGGTGCATAAAACAGAATATATTTAGCTTGATACTTGTCATAATTCATCATATAAATACTTGGCAACTATTGTAAACGAAACATGCAGTTTTAATAGTCTATTGTCTGGTTAAAACACACTTAAATTGACATAAAGAACAATGAGAAGCTAGGCTATCTTTACTCAATTTTGTAACTTTTTACAGACCATTTCTCTTCTCTAATTGCGTACATGTATCGTTTACGGTGGATTGACATCACTTCTACCTGAGCTCAGATGAATAATAGTCACCGAATGAAACTCCTGAAACTGACTAAACTCACAAATGTTTTATTTGACTTTTAAATAAAAGTAACCAATCATTCCGCCCGCTTTCGCGCAACAGATCTGTCCTCGCCACCCTATGAAAATAATCCAGCCCTTGTATCGGAAAAGAAATGGAAAAGACTGTTGTTATGATTTTAATTCTATGCTGTCACCCAGACTTTTGATTCCTAAATGGCATGTGTAACTAAACAATGGCTGTAACCATAACAATAAAGCATTATGACATCGATCTGCTCATGTTCAAATAGTAACAACAACTAACTGATTCAGTTTTATTCAGAGGCCCTTTCCCTCTTTAGTGGAAGGCAGACCAATAGGGCGCCACTAAGTTTGGTTTACGAGGAAACTTTTTCAAAGCGCATGTAGTACTACAATTGCATTATTGTTAAAGACGCGGTTTCCTTTACAGTGGCAAATATAACTTTGCATTAAACAAGTCATTGGAGATTAATTATGAAGAAGATATTGATTATAATAAATACCAGTAAAGGAAAAATAATGTGACAAAGTTGATTAGAGACTGTGATCGGAAATTATAAGATGAATGCTTGTATAGTCACGCTGCATGAGTTTAGTTCCCATTTCTCACGTGACAGAAGGTCCTTATCACTTGGGTGTTGAGGTGGGGGTGGGATTATGTCAATTTATGGGTAAATAAAATATATTATTATGCTATTTCAGCGAAAACATGTGAATTTACTTTGAACAATTTATGAAATTAACAACTAAATCTTTTGGAGAAGAATAGTATAAGATTAAAAGCCTTCGCATATAAAGAGATCCTGTTTTGTCATTAGTTTATTAGTATTAGCATTATTATTTAGTGAAGTGGCGTGATAATCCTCCAACGTTAAAACCTTGCGCTTGACTGAGTCAACTATTGAGTGCAATGCGGGCGATGGAAATCAATGTATCTGCTGCAGGCCAGGCTAATGGATTAGAATTAGTCTATGGTGTAGAGTGTTCGATAGTATGGGGGATGGTGATTGCTGAGCTGGGATTGTATAGCTCCCGTTTATCTATAACAAGCTGTCCATAATCCAAATAAAGTAATCATCAGCAGCGTGGAAGTTCCGGCAGCATTATTTTCTAACTGTAAGGAGCTAGTTCTCACACGCACAAATTAATGAAGGCGCTCAGCAAGTGAAACGGGAACTGATTTGGCAAATTGTTCTTTCATCATCTGTCAGAGGCTTTTGGAATAAAACAACATAAAAAGAAACCTTTTATCTGGCCCCGCTCTCCCTCGGGGGAGCACTATACATTTGTTTCGAATAATTTACTTTAAGATTTGAAAAGACTAATTGATTTTTAAGTGCTAACCCAGTAGGGGAAAGGCACAATACCATACGCCAAAAGCAAGCAATTGGCAATCGAAAGGTTACCTGAATTTGATAGCAATCGAGCGTTTTATTCGGAAGAAAGCACGATGGGCATCTGCTTTGGGCAGCTCGAGGGACCGATTATATAGAGGCAGTTAAGTCAACTTTTTTTGACTAAAGCAGATTGAAATGTCAAGCCGACTGACCAATGAGCCATGATAGCACCATATGATATTATATTGTGTTGAACTGGATTCTGTGCTTTTATTCCTGTAACTAATTCATTTTGACACATACACACATAACCCGGTAGCAGGAAGCCGGGAATTCACCCTTCACCCCCTCCTCCTCCTAGCAACTTCACCCACCCCATCACATACTGCACCCTCCACCCCATCCCCCCACCCCGCCAGCCACCATCACCACAAAAAAACTGCTAGGTTTGCTGGGCTTGGACTCACATCTTTGTTCAATTCATTAGAAGCAACGAGTTGACATAAGGTAAATCTACGGCAAGGCGCCTTTATTTCTTGTCTATAGGGCGACCTCATTAAATATCGCTAACAAGGCGTGTAAATCTCCTGATTGGACAGTCCTCTTGTAACACTCTGTCCCTTGCAGGATGTGCACTTAATGAAGGCCACAAGGAAAATGACTGACAATAAATTCCAAATGTCCACACTAACAGAGTAGGAAGTTTTTCAACATATAATTTGATACCTGTCGCCTTTCTCACTGCAAATTGCGCATCCAGCGCTGTGGTGGGGCAACGACCGGTCGGTTGTAAACACAATTGCTGAAATTGTCAGAGCAAATCGTTCCTTCTAACTAATATTGCCTTATTTACATTATTAAATGTCAAGAAACGACTATCAACATATTACAATTCAAAGTGTAATTGTCTCCGCAATAAAATGTTTATTTTTACGTTTTCCAGAGCAAGCCACTCATTTTTTCCAACCTGTTCACTTAATGTATCAGCCCGATTATATTTTCAACTATTACAAACTCTTTAATGCCATACTTAGTGAAGGCGAACATATTTGTGATGTTCACATACGGTCCTTCAACTGTGATGGGATGATAGGAAAAGAGTTAGCCAAGTTAGAATAGTTATGCAGTTCTGGGGTTAAAACTTTATCGCCTTTCTCTTCACTCCAGATCGGAGAAATTGAAACTTATTACGCTCGAGTCATAAATTAAAGCAAATACCCATTAAATTTTATAATAAACCATTATCTGTTGAATTTCACTGGAATGGCAGTGATGCTGGTGTAGAGTGGGTTGGGAGGGGAGGATTGTGTAAACTTTATAAAAACAAATTTCTCTATTTTATAGAACCCGCTTTTGTAAATGCACCCTTTACCCTACAATTAGTTACGCTATATTAATACCGCTTTTAAAAAAAACTATCTTATACAAGATACAGGTCTGCGTTTTAATCATACTTATTTCACGTCACCGGGAAACTTGTTATCTAGTTAAATACATGGCAGAGGTTTGCTCTTTCAGGCAACGTGTCTTTCTAAGTTTCCCGGTGACGTGAAATAAGTATGATTAAAACGCAGACCTGTATCTTCAAACATTCCATAAATAAATATTTAATGGCGCCCGTTGATCATTAGTAGTTATGCGTTTTCCTTTGACATATATTTAAGTTGCGTCACCATTTCTGTAGTATATTTCAGGTATATTGATATTTATTTTTAGAGGAATGCACATTTTCCATAACTGTTTCCATTTTCATTTTCAAATGATTTTAATTGCCTTTGAGCAGGTTATTAATTAGCTGCTTGCTTTTAAATTATCTAAAGTGCAAAAGCGACCCTGATTTATCTGCGATATTCATAAACCCAGGGCACTAAAGGGGGACGCTATAGCTTTAAATGTAAACGCATGTAAAGCATTGTTTATAGCCGAATAGTACGCATAACAGTTAATACAGTTAATCCACGATGCAGCTAATACGAATGGACCAGATAGAACACAATCGATATTGTAAGCAAAACTAAATAAAATCATGCTAGTAATTCGTTTCAGCATTGAGGATGAAGGACAGACTGTGTTAGCAATAAGATATATCTGAGCTGTTTGCGCCCCGTCTTGGCAGTGAATATAGCGTCAGGCAAGACAGGCCCAGCGGAGCTCACATTTAACCAGCCACCTTAAAGAGACAAGGTCAACGCAGGAGGAAAGAGTAGAGGAAACAGTTGCAGAGGATACAAAACAAATTGGAAATTTAACGAGTAACGCCAAACAAAACTGAACAAAAGCGCAAGTAAAGGGTCGAAGCGTATTTGCTATATCAATACCGACAATGGCGACATAACAATACCAAAAATAATAACTAATGAACAAGCCAATTCTCCACCTTGCAAGAGGTAACTAAAAAATCTCCGAAGGCAATACTTGTATATTGGATGTGAGAGAACAAAATAGAACAAGTCCAATCTTTATTACAATTTTATTAATATTCAACACATTCTAAGTTATGTCATCCGACTAAGCTATTTTGACTCATAAAATTGCTACTTTATACATTTAGATTCAAAATTATACTGAAATACCCACACTTCCTTTAGCTGTGTCAACTTTCAGGGTTGATCAAGCAACGCGAACGTTCATGTTCACCAGTTAATTCTGAAAGTGGTTTGCGAGCATTCACAATTCCACTTTAATCATACGTTAGCAAAGTGCAAAGCAGTAAGACACAGTGACCGCAACAAAAGCTGAAACAATTCCAATAAAACAGAAACTTACAGGAGCATGAAAGGCTTCTCCGGGCAAACAGTCTTGGACCTTTTCACCGCTCGTATACCCTTTCCGATGCTGATTTGTCACTTTGTATAATTGGAGCATTTCTTAATAATTGTAAAACTTTTATGTTGCTTTCTTTTTTGGGAGGTTACAGTTACGTGAGCCGGACAGGGCTCAGAGCTTTGAATGAAGCCGTTTCATTGACGGTCACTGCTACAAACAGCAGCGGCCAGCTGCCGTCATTAAAAAGCCATTTACACCCTGTACTCTTCACACAAAGATTGGGCGAATAATTATGTGCTTGTAGCTTTAGTATGTGAATGTGTCTCGAATAGGATCTGACAATCACGTACATCATTGCTTTTATTCTTAGCACCTGCATATGTATATACTATACAGATATATATATAGAGACAGAAAGAAAGAAATTATAAATTTTCACCTTTTCGACTTTTTTGCGAAGAACAGAAAATAAATTTTCACCACCTACCATTAAAACCGATTCATGTTCAGATACATTGATAGCTGCCCGTAAGACTGTAGAATAAAATTTACAACGAATCTTTCTCTTTTTTTAAGGTGATCTTCTGTCGTGGGCAGAAAATTTGAAGCTTCCCATATTCCTGAAAAAACAAACAAATAAATACAAATTATCGCGGACCTCATAGGGGTAATCTATAGGGATATTAATTCAACATTTTAGAAACATTTTCCCAAACTTTCTTTTATCCCCCCCCCCCCCATTGTTTTGTGAAGCAATAAACGGAAATTAAAGTGATTGTAAAAGTAGAGATTATGCTGCTCGAAGCTCGCCTCTTCTCTTGTGTTTTCTCTGAATGAAACAATTTAGGGTATTTAAATGGGCGTTGATGATACTTTTTAATAGAAATCTACAGCGAATGTGTAATACAGCATCGCTGTTTCCAGTTGAACAACCTTCCCAACTGGACCTATTCATGTGCCACTTGGAATTACTTCATGCGGAGTGCGCTATGACAGGAGCGCAAACAGTTTGCAGTCCACTAAAGAACCCATACCACCCATTAGCGTTATTATCTTTGTGCACGGCAAATTCGCTCTCTGTTTCCCTTTTTAATTGCAATATCTTTTTTCATTGGGGTTTGGAAAGCAGATTGGGCTCATAACCGTACAACTCGCGTTTCCTCCGATCTGCATTGGAATGTGGAAGAGAGCTAAAAAAAAGTTTTGAATTCCTCAATGATTTTTCCCTCGTAGAAAGGCGGCTTAGGATAATTATTTCAGCTTTATTGAGGGCAGATTAGTTGAAGTCTGGATGCTGCGTTTCAATACGCGTTGTACAATCCGGTACAATGTCCGTATTGTTCGCTACTGTGTGTGAACCCATTCAAAATATACACTTTTTAACACCAAGCAAAGTCGTGTCTAAATATACACAGTAAGGCTGGAAAGACATCCATGACCCGTACAAATCTTTGTAAATCACACTTCCATAGTTACAGAAGCCAAACAAAAGAGCCACCAGCTCAAGATGCTGGTTAAACCCTTCTTAAAAGCAAACATACCTAATCGTAAAATGTAGTTGCACGTTAGCAACTGCCAGTAGAACTCCTAGCGCCAATACCGATGGAGGAAAACACAAAGCGTGATTCCAGCAACTTTAAGTCAATGATTCAAAATGAAAGATTTTCTTAATATGGTATATAACTTCTACCTGCAGTCTATCCACATCCGGTCGATGGATTCCCAAATAGCCCTATCTGCGCGAAGTCCTTAACTCAAGCTGTAATGATCCACACCCAATGCCCTAACAATGTACAGTATTATTATTGCATGCTGCAGTTCAACCGGGCTTCGGGTTGGCAATTATGCTATTAATTAAAAAGAGTTATGAGCACGTAGAAAGCGTTGTGCTGAAGGCAGATTAAAAAATCTCCTTATACAAACATAAGCATGACATGAGTATGGGTCTAATGATCTCATTTTTCTTTTATTCCCCAGCCCTATTAATGCTCATACCCGCAGAATGAAGTGAAACTACGTGCAAATCATGTGTAAACTGTCTCAGTTAGGAGCCCTCTATTCCAACGTGTATTACAGGCTGTCCCATTTACTTTCACCCTATCTTCCAACCTTAACGAGGTTCGTTAAGATCGCAGTAATATTTCCATCCTCTAATTACTCATCCCATTCAGCAAATATGTGCACCGAGGCTTTCACATTTGAACTTTTCGAGAGGTAGGTGGGCGATGCTGTGATTTATTTCAGATAACCCCCACGCAGCCCAAAAGTGGTGAAAGCCTCTACGTTCTGCTGGTTGATTGGCACGCTTGACAGTGATTGACAGCAGCGCCATGGCAACGGTGCAACGACACCGCCAAGACCAATAGAAAAAGCGAAAAAAAAATCGGCGCTCCACACAGTATTTTGGGGATATAATATGAGGGAGTGTGACATTAGTCGATTTCGTTGCATCTGACACGTTTTTGTGTTTTTTAAAATCAACAAGTCAGTCCATGGTGTTCAGGTCCCAGCTAGAGCTTTTCAGCGCCCTTCCCTTTCTGCCAAACTCAGCCGAGCGCGCTTTTCTCCTCTTAGCCAGCTCCCGGCCCCAAGAAGAGTTGTCAATGTTCCAGCTACCGACCATCAATTTCACTCCGGAGCAAGTGGCCAGCGTTTGCGAGACGCTGGAGGAGACGGGCGACATCGAGAGATTGGGACGGTTTCTCTGGTCGTTACCTGTGGCACCGGGGGCATGCGAGGCGATCAACAAACACGAATCGATCCTCAGAGCCCGGGCCGTGGTGGCCTTCCACACGGGCAACTTCCGAGACTTGTATCATATCCTGGAGAACCACAAGTTCACCAAGGAGTCCCACGGCAAACTGCAAGCTATGTGGCTCGAAGCGCACTACCAGGAGGCCGAGAAGTTAAGGGGCCGCCCCCTGGGGCCGGTCGATAAGTACCGCGTCCGCAAGAAGTTCCCCCTGCCCCGGACCATCTGGGACGGCGAGCAGAAAACGCACTGTTTCAAGGAGAGGACACGCAGCTTGTTACGAGAGTGGTACTTGCAGGACCCATACCCAAACCCTTCCAAAAAAAGGGAACTGGCCCAGGCAACCGGCCTGACCCCGACACAAGTGGGGAATTGGTTTAAAAACCGTAGGCAGAGGGACAGAGCGGCAGCCGCCAAAAACAGGTTCGTTGTTTTATTCCAGGTTACTCCTCTCCAGCTAGTCAAATTAACATCTGAATGTTTCAAAGACCCAGCAAGTCTTTATTAAAACACAGTAAATAAAGTCATAAGAGAAGTGTTATATTAAAGTACACAGCGAATTTGTTTTTTTTTAATGAACAAAATAACCAATGCTCATCCTGGGTAATACCCGAAGCAGGATGAAATCACAAGACAAACTTTTTAAGCAGTCAGCAAATGAGCAAAATTACAGTGTAGTAGTCAGAATTGGGAAGACATTACTGGACGGTTTTAGTTAAATAATGCAATTGCCAGTTGTAAAAACAGGATCATAACTAACTACACAGATGACCAGGACTTAACATCAAAATTATTATAAAAACCGCAATTGTAATTTTACGAAAATAAAATCCATTAAAATATTTTTAAAATAATGCCTATTTGAGGAAGGTAATTAGTTCTAAAATTTGCTGTAAACAATTAAAGAAAACGACAATTATGTTGCTACAATGAATTGACATGATATAAACATTTAGACAAAATTCAGCACAAATAAGTTAATTGTTTTTGATTTAGAAACACATTTTAAGTTTATTACTGATCCCATTGAGCAAATAATAACCCACCATCCATGTGGCTTTATGCAGCAATTTAATTTGTAGTGAGGAGAAATGAAACTATCAAAGAACGTGGAATTGTAACTTCCTGTAGAATGCGATAATTTCTAACTTAAGTAAACGGATTTACAAGCCAACGATTGCTTACTCCCAAACTAAAGTAAACACATTTGAAATGAGATAAATAAAAGGATAAACAGGGGCATACACTTTGAAAAATATAAAAACAGTACATTTTACACCGTGAAATGAGAAATCCCACATTAGACGCGTTGCCATGCCAGTACAGGACAACGGGCGTCCTTGTTTTGGATAATTTGACTGAAATATACATGCCAATAAGATGTTAATGCTACTTTCTGCTTCTTAAAAGTTATTGGGAGCTCGACTCAATCTTTTAAACATATATTAACTCTTCCAGCACAACAAAGAAGGCGTACTTGGCGTACATTCAAACCAATTCAGGACGTTATTTGCTTTTGCAGTCTATAGCAATATCTCTTTATCCAAAATAAACACATCATGTTTGACTTGCTAACCTTCAAAGTCCTTCTAAACATTTCAAGTTGATATGATAAATATCCACAGAATGCTGCATAAACACGGAATTTGGGCATAACTTGAAACATAAATTTAGCAAACGGCTTGCGATAATATACAGACATAAGGCCCGCATTAAAACTTATTTTTCGAGAAACACTTTCCCAAGCAGTGATACAATGAAATGCATGCTAACCTTTAAGACACACGAGAGTGCAATTGTTTACAACTAAATATATTTCGTTTTGGTCAGCTATTTGAACAGTAAGGCAAACAAATAGCAACATAATAGCAATTCAGTGGTGGGATTTGATTTGTACGCTTCTACCAAATTCTGAATAATAGTATTTAATGTACTGTATTTTTTAAAACAAAATATTGGTGCCTGTGGAGCTTCCAATGAATATCATTTTACAAAGATACTGTATATTGAAAGAGATTTAGCTTTATAAGAGCAGAAGCTTTAAAGTGATTTTCAATAACTTTATGCTTTGGATTACTTGTTCTGCAAAAATGTGGACCCATGAGGAATATTTGCTGATTGTGTTCTTTTTATTTGTCACTACATCCCCTACCCCCACCTCCCACCTCTTGTTTGTCTCGGACAGGCTGCAGCATCAGGCAGTAGGACAGAGTGGGGTTTGTACGCTATCGGAGCCGGGCTGCCCTGCTCACAGCGCGGCGGAATCTCCGTCCACAGCCGCCAGCCCTACGACCAGCGTGTCGAGCATGACAGAGCGAGCCGAGACGGCCACCTCCATCCTATCGGTAACCTCTAGCGACAGTGAATGCGATGTATGATACAAAACAAACTCTAAGTACATTCACAAAGGAATATGGACCTGAGATCTAAAACAAAAAAAAGACAATGAAAATTTTTAAAAAGAGAGAAACAAAAACACATTCGAGAAGAAAAAAAAGTGACAGTTCAAAAAAAAAAATCTAGGACAAGCACGTCTGATCCAGCGCTTTCCATGGAGGCACCCGATTTGCATGATGTATTTTATATCCGGGGAAATAATAATCTACGTTAATATTTTTTACAAGGAACTGCAATGAAGAGGGAATGAGAGAATCTTCGTCGCCTTTGTTGCTCTCTATAGTCCGAGTGCTGGTCAGACCCCCGAAGCCAGGCTGTAATCGTTTTTCTGTTCCGCAGACAATCATTTTTCGTAAGCACCTTTTTCTACACTTCTGTTACTGCCTGTGTGGGTACTGGTTATGTGGAAGAATAGTTATGACTGTAACAGATTTTTATTTTTTATTTCAAAATTTTATATGAATTATGTATATCTAATGACGCGATCATTCTCCCAGTTTGTAATATATGTGTAGAAATGCCTGTATATGATATTGCTCTTTTTTCCCTCTCTTTCTTTCTCTGTCTATCTTGATCACAGACTCAGTGTTCTTGAATATTGTGTCAAACGTCTGACGAAAGTACTAGGTTCTTAAGAAAGTGGGGAGGGTGGGGGTGATATCCAACTAGATAAATCTAGTGCGATGTAATTTTATGCAAAGTGCTATTTTGAGTATCTTCAGCAAGTACGAAGTTCTATTATATCTCCCGAGTTCATGTAGGGCGCTTACTAGTCACTGTTTCTTCAACTGTGTGTTTATCTATATGTAAAAAAAACTTTCTAAATCAAAATATAGTATTCCGTTTTCTTATACCTGGTGGCTTATTGTGTCTTTCTGTGCAAAGTTACTTTGAACGGTTCCGCATACTTGTCCACAGAAACTATAGAGGCACGGAGTTCACGGGAATGTCTGTGCAAAGAAGCGTATTGAGAGGTCTTCTCATCCGAGGTTTTGAAAAATGTTTTTTTTAAATTTGAAAATGTTAACCAAATATATCACATATTTTTGAAAGGGGGATTCAATTGGTCAGAAAAAAGTGTACTTGCGTTTTTCTTAAGTAGTCTATTTCACACGGTAACCGCATTGCGAGGAACATGTTTGCAGCGAGTGATATACACTAATTGTATAAGAAATTGGGTTTGAGACACTAACTTCCTCCTATTTATGGCGGTAAATGAAAACAGTAAATACGAGGACTCGCCATTTAATCAGCTAATCATATTACAGCTCCTCCCCGTGAATCTTAAGTTCATTGTGAAGTGCTGAAAGAAGTCTTTATTTGCATGACTAACAGTCCACCGCCAGCACCTTTGCACTAAAGTCGTTCATTGCCCCGGGCTGTTAATTCAAGCGTGAATTAAAAATAGAACTGAGCCCTGAACTTGTTTTCACTTGTGAAGTTTTTGAAATCTATCCCTGTGTGCTTTGGATAACGATTGAGAAAATCCGTGACGGGTTCTCTGGCAACTAAAGCGAAATTTAAATGAGACCCAACCGCTAACTGCAGAAACCAACAAGCACCACCAAACGATTGGAAGTTTTGCACTTTCTTTGAGCTATAAACATTGATTTATCTTTTATATATAAAGGTATATACACTCATATATATATATAGATAAAATTGCATTAAATCTCACTAAAACACAGACACAAAAGCAATTTTAAATACAAGAAGATTCTTTCCAAACTTTCCAAGGGTATGAATCTTTGTTAGAGGCGAGCTGGCCGAACCATGACTGCAGTGGTTTCTGTTTCCTCGTGTTGTAATAATAGCAATTAACATTTATTTTATTATTATAATTGCGACTGAAAACAAGAGCTATTAGCCTCGATGAGTGATTATTTCTTTTTTTCATGTAAAGTTAATGCATTCACTCCAACCTTTTTAACCACTTGGCAGCGAAGTGTTTCGCTCGGCGCTGCCTGGTGATAATTGAATCTTTTTCAACTGTTACTTTTGTGCGAAGAACGCAATCTTTCCACAGCCGATCTTTATTTCTACAGGATTTTCTATTGAAACCCTATCAGCAGCAGAACAGTTAACAAAGTGAAATTATTTTTGAGCAAATAATTAAAATGTAGTATTGTGTTTTTAAAGTTTGGAATTTTCTATCGCCTTCCTTATACGGGCTGAATTGTTTTACAATTATGTTTTGAACAAAACAGGGTGTAATTTACCAAAGAGTTGCAGTCTACTCAAAGTATTTGGATAATTTCTAAGTCAAACCAGTCAATTGCATTGGGACAGCTCTAAACTATATAGCTGGAGTATAGATTTGTGCATGTATTTCAACGGGTTTTCCACAGTTGTTACACTGCGATAATACTTGGTTGGACAAGTACTGTTGTTTTACAAGATTGCAATTGTATTATATGTGCAGACGTGAACACTATTTGTGATGAAATACAATTTCGAAATCTATATAAACACTTTTTCAATTGGTTCAGAATTGAACGCCGTGCAGTTTCCTTTTACATTGAATTACACCGGGAGAAAAGGGACAAAAAGACATATAAAAGCGACAGTAGTTTCTGCTTGCACAAATGTCGGGGAGATTTTGTTGATTGAGGACAGAGAGAAAAAGAGTAAAATGCGGAAGCGGAAAATTCCTGGACCTGCTTCTGCAGGAAGGAAGAAGCATGGGGCTCCGCGGAGAGGCCGTGAGCATGCGCGCTCTCAGCGTGATACTTTCAAAGAGTGAGCTGAGCTCAGCTGCCAGAACAAATCGTGTCAGGCAAGGAGAGATAACATGCACTTATTAGTGAAATCTCCTTGAAATAATGGTTTGTAGCTTTAAAGTGGCAGCTCTGGCAATATATGTATTTTACAAAATATTTTTTCAATAGAAATTTTAGGAGCTTCATTTCAGAAGTTGGCATTTTGATAGATGAAGACTTCTGATTTGGGATTTGTTTTGTTCTTGGGTAGTGGATTGAGACGTAAATCTATGAAAATCTGAATTTAAGCTTTCTGACTCACTAAATCCTTCTGCCCCGGAAAGATATGGCCTATCACAAGCAAAAAGCCAAGGCAGCTTACTTCTAGTTCCCCATTACCGATTATTATCGATGGGTCTTCTTCAGACCTCCATTAGTTTATTATCCATGACAAGCCTAGCTGTTGATTATGATGAAATTAATCTAAAGCCGATGAGCATTTATTCACCAATGCTCAAGCCTTCGGCGTGAGATACAAGTCAAACAGATGGCACGGGCTGTATTTGACTTTGATATTCCACTCGGGCGCTAATATGCCAAATGCACCAAATCACACAAGAAGCACAGCGAGGGCATTACAGCTGCTATCTATCTGTATCCAAGTACACAGTTTGGGCCATGAAACCGTTAAGTATGATATGCCATTAAAAGGGTATTTCAAAAAGACTGCGACGTGAACATTTTCTGGAGATGAGAGCGCGCTTTATTCTGGGTCTGTTTACAACGTCTCCAGTTCTGGTTTATACTGCGCAACCCACAAAAATACACAGACCACATAAATGAGCATAATTAATGCCAAACACATGCCACATTATTTCGGTGTTCAGAAACTAATGGCCCTCACGATCACATCAGTTAATGGGAGATTCATTTATTTACTGAAATGAATTCCGCTTGAACTCAGGCAGGCTATAATGTGGTGGCCCCAAGAAACAAGATAGTTGAGCAATGGACGTGGCCTATTCTGATCTTGCACTGATTTGGCGGTTTAGCAGAGCAGAAGTTTTTTTTTATTCGTGTGTATTCATGCAATTCTTTTACCAGCACTGTGCTGCACTTGGACTGATTTCGGATAAAAGGCAATCAGAGACATTCCAGTCTAGGAGAACGGAGAGATTCATAAAGGTAGGATATGGTCCCATAACCTTGCTTCTAAACAACACCTCAGTCTTTTTCTCCACCCGAGTGTAATGTTTACTTTATAATTGATTCGTTTAAATATGTTTATGGATAATAATTAATAAAAGATCGCCACAATGAAACAGCATTGGATTGTTTTGTTTACATTGACTTAGTTGGTGTATGGTCGTGCCGTGAGTAATGAGGGAAGTAAGACCGTTCAGGTATTGAAAAGGGAGGATGACGAGACACTACGAAAGTCGCACATCTACTTGGTCTTATTCTGACCTCGGCAGAAATCTACATATTCTGTTTTTTTTTTGAAATTCTGGTTGCTCACATAAAGGAATTCAGGTGTGGATAATGGAATCCCCTTTAATATCTAAGGAAGCAATCTACCAGTGATTTTTTTCACTGGTAAATTACCATATGCTATTAGCATAATTTTTTAAAAGATGGCTTTAAATTCAAATTAAATACAACTTGAAATTCACAATAATCGATCGCATTTGTCCAGCTTTTCCACTACTTGTATTACATTGCGGCGACTTTGGGCTTTTAGCTGTTTAGTTAAAAATGCGTGAGACGCTGGTATTGCATTACTATAAGGTAATAACATTTCATGATAAATCAGAACTCCGTAACTTTTCCCGTATCAACTTTTGAAAAAAAAGCAAATACTGCATAATAAGATGTGAGATAGTGTCATAAGAAAGATTAACTTTAGATGGCTAAAAGAGATGTCACTTCTTTATTTCTGAATCTAGCCCACTTCTCTGCTAGCGTTCACACCAGCGCTGTTTACTTTTAATTGTATAATGTTTGCAATCTTATCCTGGACTTTCCAGGGGTGTCTGATCTAATCCTCAATGGGTATATATTTCATATGCTTTAGAGAAATGTTGAATTTCTTAAACGATGTGGTTCTTTGAGTGAAAATTCGGGGCATGTAAAAAATCAAACTTAAGGAATCTCAGGATTTTCTTCAGTGCACACTAGAATTGCATCTGTTCTGTGAAAATCGCAGAAATATCTTTATTCAAAATGATTACCTGTCTTTAAGAAAATACTCTAATATTTAAAAAGTTGATTGAATCTAAGTAATTAATACAGCAAAATGTGCGGTGATGTCAGGAGCTGTATGACCTATCAGTAGATTTCCTTCACGCCACTACACGACGCATTCGGTTCTTCTTTCGCTGTTATGCTCACTCTTCAGTGATAAAAACATTCTTTAAGACTATTTGGATTTAAAATTGTAATTCTATTAAATAGTAATTGAAGGATCACGAAAGACTATGATACAGGATCAACTGCCACATAAGCCGCCCATTTGAACTTTGATTTGTTGTCATACCCAGACGGGATCATGGCCTTTCCAGGATGATTGTGAGTCCCAGACATGCAAAGGCTGCAACAACAGATTAATTAATTTATCTTCATTTAAATGAAGAAAATTGACAGAATATTCGCACTGTTAAGAGACATCTTCACAACGTTTTTAAACTTCCCATTCTTTTTGCGGATTAGATGGAATTAAACACGTCTTTGTAGATTGTAGTTTAAACGGTAGCATTCATATTTCTGTAACTGCTATTGCTCCTCAAAGGCTGGCCGTTTTTCGTTTAATTCATTTCGCTTGTGTGTAATTGAAGATTAGTTTGTGAATACTGGACCATTTCCAAGTGGTGGTTATAAATGTTATTGTCAGATCCGTATTTACCGTCAAAACCGATATATCATCACCATTACATTGACATTCTCAGCAGGGTGATATAATGATTAGTACATTCGTTCATCATTAATTGCCAAGTTTCCTGATTGTTTTGATTAGCTGCTTGCAGCTCCGGCTCCTGATAGTAATCTTATGCGAATCACATACACATTAACTATCGGCCGTTGCTGTAAAATAATTAAAAGAAACGTGTGCTATTTATCTATTTTTAATTTCAATTTCATAAATAATAATTAACTCAAAGATAACAAATTAAACTGAAGCCACACAAAATTATATGGGACTTCCACCAATGCAATTTTTAGATTCAAAGATAAATATATCTAAACTTTCGAATAGAATTAACTTCCTTGATTGTTGGAATTTCCCAGATGATTTTGCCTTGTCTGTCTACATATGGAGGTGTAGGTGCGGAGCGGTGTGCTCCTGCCTTAACATATAGGTAAAAGTGAGCGTTCCATAATTGAAACATAGATCTATACATTGCCAGTTGAAAAGTAAAGTACTTTTATAAGTATTTCCAAAACCTGATGCAATTTATTGATAAGTAATAAACCTTTAATGTTTTTCTTTGATGTGCAGACGTCATGTCTCCATGGATATATATATTCAGACTGTTATCTATCGATCAGATTACAAATTATGAACGATTTCTCTAGATTAACTTTAACTACGTGCTGACAATCGTCCCAAATGTGACAATGCGACTCGCCTGGTCTGATCGTAAGTTACTGTAAAATAATAATTCAATAACTCTAGTTCTTTATGAAATTCACTTTACTGGAAGAACAAGTCCACATCAGTTAGATACTTAATTCAGTTATCAAACGGGAATACGGAGCTGCCTGTGCAGTAACGGCCAAGCCCATATTGCAGGAGTCATGTTAGATTATGCATAATACATCAACAAATTGAAGTGTTAAACATTACAGCACATCTCAGCACTTACGCTGCCAGTGCATTGGGTTCAGGGCTCTAATCGTTCCATTTTATGTAGTTGTGTTTTGAAAAAGTACCTATTTAGGCAGGTCTAAGGCACACATTAGCTGCATGCCATTTCGATAGGTGGTAGGATGTGTAAATAAAAACATGCATTACTGGATAATAACGTGGACAGATAGGTACATAATATGTCATACATATACGTCCTTAGAATTATTGAAGTGGTACATATTTTTGGAAAGTCACTTGTGATTGTCAATAATGTGCACGTCTATTAAATATTTGGGTGTTTCTATATATGTACAATTTATGTGCGTTCGCTGTCTGTTTAGTGTATGGACAACCTTTTCAATTTTGCCTTTTAGCTCCGCAAATCTACTTGTCGCTCATTTAACTCGTTATTTGCGTCTGGCAATGCCGCTGCGCAGGCTCCAAACGTGTTTCCTCAACTCCACTAACTCGAATTTTTTTGCCCAATCTATTTAACCGCTCTTGTGCCTAAACCCACCAAACTTTTTTTCTATGTTAGCTGCCTCTGTGTATTGGCAGGATTGCAGGAGGTTGTGTAAAAACTTATAGTTTGTGAACTTTCCATCCTGTGGCTCAAGGTGGCTAGACCAGCCCACTCCACTGTTTTCAACGCGCGAATTTCTGTATGTGTACATATGTGGGTTAGTGTACATATATATGCGTGTGTTTGTGTTGTAAATCCACATATTTGTTTCTGGGTTTCTGCGCTGACCGGACGAATATAGGTTCCTTATCTGTCTTTATTTGAGGAAAACGTTGTAAAACTATGGGAAAAGAGCAAGTGAGTGGAACTAATTGGATAGCTCTTTCAAAGGGCCGGGACAGATACGATGGGCCGAGTGGCCGCCTTTTATGTTGTATGAATTCTACGAATTGTGTCGAAATACATAGTACCTGCCTGCATGGATGTCTCGTACATACTTGACAGTCTGACTACTGCTTATTCTCACCTGATTAATCACTTAACTGGAAAGCTTGCCTCTGACCCCACTTGTCTGGGAGAGTGATTATGCTGTATTTGTGTATTGTGTGCATCAACTCATTTATCTAGAAACAAGTGCTCACTTATTTGTTGGGTATCTGTCAGTTGTGTGTAACACTGATTTTCTGTTAGGGTGTTAACGCAAAGTATACACTACTAATGCTTCCGCCAGGATTGCACATAAATGAATATGCTTGATCTTTGTTTTGCGCATTGTTATGTGCCTGAGAGAGATATGATTCTCTCTGTGTGCGTGTGTGTGCCTGCGGCTCCGTGTACCATTCTTTTTAGAAGAGCATCATTTAGAAGTTCTCTCCGGCTCTCTCTCCCGTTCAATCACACACGTTTTATTAATCATCGAGATTGCTCTGCCTTATGTCCCCAATGGTCACATCACGGAGGTCACGAAGACTTTTGGGCTGGTTCCGTTCGGTTCGCCTCGGCATGAAGCGCCCGCTTGAGCAGCTACAGAAATCAACGGAAAACACCAGCCACCCCAGAGTTCGCGGTACTGGTGGGCAATGTCCAGCCGTCCAACGTCTTCCCTTGTTTGCATATTTGTAATGTCATTCGGGTTTTTGTCATTCCCCAGTTTGATAACCTGCATGTTTGATGTGGTTTCTATAGGTCTGGTTAGCCTGGGTGAAAAATATCCAGGTACCTGTCCGTCGCTAATCTTTTGTCATGTTGAGGGTCTCAGACACTGAACTGACCACTGATGCAGCAGCCGTGAGTCTGTGAGCCTCTCCACATCTCAGTCAATCAATCTATCAGCCCATAAGTAAGAGGGTGTGAGGGAGATCTATGTTACTGTCAGTGAGCTGATTACAACTGTGAGAAGCCAGCTCAGTTCATGTCTGTGTGTAACTGTGCATCTTAATAAGTTCAGCGTTATTGCAAAGCAGTTTTGGCTTTGCATCAAAACTGAACCTATGGAGTGTAAATCAGGTATCAAGGCGTAAACTAAACCCGGAACTGACTGCGAAGCCAAAGCTGAGTGTCACTGCTTCCTCCAGGGAACTGCACTTCACTTTGTTTCAATGTCTGGTCAGGCCCTGACTCTAGACTCATAGAATAAAGAGAAGTTACAACGTGAAAACAACCATTCAGCCCAACCAGTTAGCATTTACTCTCCCCGTTTGCAAATATTTTCAAATATATTAATCTGCCCTGTTCTCACACCTCTTTGTCAATTTTTCCTTCACCCACCAATCTAATCTTGAATGTTGACATAGATTTTGCCTCAATCACTAATCCTGGAAGTAAATTCCGCAGTCCCACATGACTGCACTTCCACTGTAATTTTAGTGTTGATGTGAAGTTGCACCAATGTTAAGTGTGTGTCAATAAACTGAGTCTAACTGTGAATATGTGCCACACATCTGTGTAATGATGAGTGGAAGCTTGTGTGAATTGGGACAGTGTAATTGCGAGTATCAGTGTGTATGTGTCAATATGATTGGCAAATATAAGAATAACTGTGCATATGTGTTAACATCAATGTGGCAGTGAGTGTGCACATATGTGTAGAGTGGAGCTGTGTATATGTTAATAAACTCAATATAACGGTGTGCAAATAAGTTCAATTTCATGATTGAGTGCAAATTTAAGTGCAATTTAATGTAAATTTGTTTAGTGTAAATGTATGTGAACCAGCTGAGTTTAGCTGTGGGTGTGTATGAAAGAGTTCAATGCAATGGGATTTGATTGAGTGAGGTCAGATTAATGGAATGTGTGAATAAGCACACTACAACCATAAGTGAGAATGAATGAGTTTAGTGCAACTAAGAGTGTGTGAGTGAGCTCAGTGTAACTGAGTGTGTGTGAGTGAGCTCAGCGTAACTGTGAGTGTGTGTGTGAGCTCAGTGTAACTGTGAGTGTGTATGTGTGTGAGCTCAGTGTAACTGTGAGTGTGTGTGAGTAAGTTCAGTGTAACTGTGAGTGTGTGAGTGAGCTCAGTGTAACTGTGAATGCATGTGAGTGAGCTCAGTGTAACTGAATGTGTGTGTGTGAGCTCAGTGTGACTGTAAGCATATGTGAGCTCAGTGTAAATGTGAGTGCGTGAGCTCAGTGAAATTGTGAATGTGTGAGTGAGCTCTAACAACTCTAAACCTTCATTTTTATGAATCCCTTTGAAGCCTTTCAACATCACTTCCATTTTGAGGTGCCCTTACACTTTACATTTGCCGCAGCAGCGCCCACCTGTCCCAGTGTGGCTGCCGGCTGGCCCTTCCTGCAGGCCCTCCCATTAGGCCTCCAGTGTCCATGTCCCACCCATCATCCTTAATTGGATGGCGAGCATGGAGGTGGCCTGTTTATTGGCTGCCTGCCGTAAGATCATGGCACAGGGCACACCTCCAGCAGTCGAGACTCACAAATGGTTCCAATGCTTGAATATTTTTCAAATGGAGAATATTCTACCCTAAGTGTCAGCCTTTGAGTCAGAATCTTGTGGGTTCATATACCATTACAGAGATTTGAGCACAAAATCCAAGCAGTCTCCCCTGTGCAGTACAGAGGGAGTGCTGCACTGATGGAGGTGCCATGTTTCAGATGAGACATTAAAACGAGGCTCCACCTGCCTCTCAGGTGCATAAAATATATCATGGCTTTATTTCAAAGAGCATGAGAGTTCACCCTGGTGTCCCAGCCAAAATTTATCCCTCAAGCAACATCACTAAAAACAGATTATCTGGTCATTATCACATTGTTGTTTGTGGGAGCTTGTTGTTCTCAAATTGGCTGCTGTGCTTCCTACATTACAACAGTGACTACACTTCAAAAAGTACTTTGTTTGTTGTAAAAATGCTTTGGATATCCTGAGGTCATGAAAGGCGCTAACAGTCAGTGGGGTCAATTTTAACTTATTTTGCCTGGCGTTATTGGGATGTTAATGGTCTCAAAATCATGTTGCTAATCTAGTGCCCCATTTACCTAGATGAAGCAGCTGGCAACATTTTGAAAGGTACCTACCCCAGGCCATCCAAAGCACCTATTTTTTGGAACTGGTTGTGCTGTGCATGATCCAATTAGTTACATGGGTGATGGAGTCCAGCAAAGTTAAGTTTAAAATTATTGTTGTGGTGCCTGGAGGAGCAGGAGTCGATAACAATAATGTGGCCACTGCCACCCTGGAGCAAAACCCCACCTCATGATTGAACCCACCCCTCCTCTTGCACTTAATTTGCTAGTGGCTAGGGTAGCTTGATATTGGCCTGCCTTAACCTAGTGAGCTGCATTGGGATGCCTGTTTGGCACTTCACAGTCCGCTGGTCTAACGGTCAAGATTATGCTTGCTTCTTTATCGCTGGTATGGCGACCACCTGGTGCACTTTGCTGATTGGTCACTCAAGAGTAAAAAGCACCCCTGCGTGAGTGAATAAGCTGAGTGTAACTGAATGTGTGTGTGTATGTGCTTAAACTCAGTGTTGCTGTGTATGGATGAGTTCATTGTGATTGTATCTCAGTGAGTTCAGTTTAACTGTGATTGTGTGTGAGTCTGTGTGAATTTGCTCTGGAAAATCAAGGGGCGTTGGCTTCTCTGGGGATTTATTTTCTCTGTTCATGCACTAGTTAGCACGTTTGTAAAAAATCATTCGTACACTATTTTAATGGAGCCATTATCTAGTTTAAAATATACAGGTTAGCAGCAGACAAAGGTATTTTCTGCAAAGATATTAACACAGTGTACTACCAGATGAAATTAAACTCCACAGTCTAGATTCTCTGCAATAGTTGTATTCGGGTGCATTTCCAATGGGCACAAAATGAGCTCTGATCAGAATTGTTTCTGTGCTGTAAGTAAACATCCTCACCTCTGCAAGACAGTCCCGCCCAATTGGATGAGGAGTTTTACTGTGGTAGGACTCCGAGGCCTGCTGTGGGATAAAAATGCTTGCAGTCTCTCAGATGCCAACAAAACAGACAAATTTAGTTTTTGAACCTTTTCCCTACTTGCTGCAGTCTGCACCGTGTATTTTTGGTCAGCAATTGTATAGCATTTGGCACAGAAAAAATGGACCAGTTCCATTTGCTGCCATAGCAATGCTGGATGTCTGGTCACCCTTTTGTTTAGTGTTGCAAAAGTTTAAATGGAAAAGATATTGGAGGACTTAGTTCCCTAATTTGTGTCTTCTTACGATACACCCATCCATATATGGATAGGTGTCATTGTATGTCCCAATGGGTGGTACTGAAAGGTGGGGTGGTGCAAATAAAGATGAGGATGTGGTGGAGAGCATCCCTGAGCAATCTTACAACTCAGCTGCCCCAGTTCAACTGAAAAGTCAATTGGGGAGACAGGTGGTCATGAAATCCTACTTCTCATGTTCATGCTTGGTGCAGACCTGTGCAATTAAGAAACTTTCAGTAGGTCCTCTGAAAGAGTAAACATACAATTCCAAAAAATAAATTCTGTCTTCTATACCTAAGCAGGTTTAGATCTATGAGTGTGCCCACATTTCGTACTGGAGGATGTGCTTATAATTCGGAGTCCAGCAGACTGCAGGTGTTTCAGTTATGCTTGTGAATTGATGAGTTCAAGGTTTTTTAAAAATGAAAATACAAAAACATTGGATAGAAAAAGGCCAGCTGGCCCATCTAGGTTTCCCCAGCCTAATGTATCATAGTAAGAGGCTCATTACCCCCTAGGTGCCATCTAGTCTCCCAGGAGATGTAAAAAAAAACAAGTTAAAAACCCAAGGACAATTGGGGGAAAAAATCTTCCCCTATCCTACGAGGCAATTGAAATTAGTCCAGGAAATCACGTTGCCCATGATTTTCATTATTTGGTATCTACCTCTTACATAATACGATTTTTGCCCCAGCCAGGAACAGGCTGTCTCTTGAAGGTAAACGGTAAATCATCACTGAGAGAACAAGCCAACAAGTTTGTGGCTGAGAAGATATGACAGGGTATGATTAAGCATCAGTGGGTGTATTTTCAGCCTGTTAGTATATTATTTTGCCAGTATACTTTTAAATATGTGGATTATTATCTGTGTTGGTGAGTGATCAATGCAGATATTAGAAGTTTGAGTAATGTTTCTGTCAATTGGTGAGATTAATTCTGGAAGTGCAAATCAATTTTTCTGTATGACAGTAACTATTCAAATCTACTAGTAATGCACCTTTTCCTTCATGTGAATTTGTGGTTAAGTCCTTCTAGTTTTCCTAAAACATATTGTACCTCTCATATAAAGACTTTTATTGCTCATTCGATGAATGAAAATGTAGTTAGATTGGTATGTAAGGGTTTGAAAATGTTATATGCCTGTTCCTGGGTATGTGTGTGTGTTAGGTTCACATGGAGGGTAAATGCCATTAAGGACTGGGTGGACCAAGTGGCCTGTTACTGTGTTGCAACTTCTATGTATGTATGTATTGCAATCTGCTATGCAAATTCATTTCTGAATAGGTTTCTAGAATGTGAATACAAACCTTTGCTTGTTTTTGTTTATCCATCAGTCTATGGGCCAGTGTGAGGTTTTCGTTATTTGGTATCCTCTACCTCTTGCATGATACGATTTTTGCCCCAACCAGGAACAGACTGTCTCATGAAGAATAATGAAAATATTTGTACTTCCATTGAAATGAATGAGTCTGAAAATGTGCAGTAGGAGTCATATAATGTTTTTCAATTTGTGATTTTGTATGGTCTGTTAGTTATTTGTGTGTGTTTGTGTCAGTCTGCTAATGCGATTGAGTGTGTGCACCAGCCTGTTCCCCAGGCTGTCTCTCAGTCTGTGTACATGAGACTGTTTTGGTCTGTCCTTTACAGTATCCTTTAGTCTCTGTATTTATGAATTTTGAAAGTTTGATATCAAACTTTTTCTCTCTACGAGTTTGGTTGTGTATGACTCAGTATGAGGTATATTTGTCTTAATCAGTGTCTGATTTTGTATGAGTTTTATTAGTGTATGAATCAGAATTTCCAAAGAGAAAGGAAGATAATGTGAGAACTGGAAAGTTATTTCAAAGGGGCATTTCAGTGAACCAAATATAAACCAGGAAAACCTAAGGTTTTAGTATCAGAGGTAATAAATGTCATGCATGACTATTTAATGATTCAGTGTGGCAAAGAAGCAACAAGAGGTAGTGTTCATCTTGACCTGTCATTTGTAAATGATCCAGATAACATACAGTAAATGGAAGTCTTAACACCTCTCAGAACAGCAGCACAGAATCATAAGATTTATAGAAGATCAAGAACCAAGTATATAAACTTTAGAAGGGTTACATTCAATTAAATGAAGGAATGACTAAAGAAAATAGATTGGTTGTGTCTTTTTTCAATCAGTATTTTAGTAAAGGACAAGTGGAATACCTTTAAAGATATAATGCTGGCCATGTCAGATAAAATCAAAAATCAAAAAACTCAGACTAAACAAATGTGACCCAAAGTGGTCTAATAAATAAATTAAAAGCAACGTAAAGCGGTCAATGACCTCTATGAATCCTGCAGAAAGAAAAAGTGGGATGAATATTTTTAAAAATGCAGGAGCAAGTTAAAAGGGTAACCAAAGAGGCAAACATAGACCTAGAAAAGAGCACAGAAACAGATGCCAAATATAATAGCAAAACAATTCTTTCAGTATTATAACAAGAAAACAGTCAGAGCAGAAATGAAAAGCAGTAAGGAGAATTTGTACAATAATAACCTAGTTAATTCAATATGGATTCAGAGGGGAAGGTTTTGCCTAACCAAACTCCTTGACTTTTTTGAGGAAGGACATACGACATAAACTGTAAAAAAATGATGCAACATAGCATAGCTTAGACTTTCAAAAGGCATTTGATAAAGAAGGCTATTAGTCAAACTCAAAGGTCTGGGGATTCATGATAAACACTGGGAACAGAAAGATAAACTGGCTGGAGAATATAGAACAACTAATACTTGTTACAGAAGTTATGCTGCTTTCAAGGTGGTGGAGGGTGGACTATTGAATTGGTGCAACAGGCTTCAGTGTTGGGACCACAGCCGGATTTTACAGTAGTAATGACAGTAAAACTGTCACTGTTCACCATCATTATTCCTCTGAAACTGACAGAAACTTCTGGAGTCCACATGTGCACAATTAAAAGCAGAGATCCTGAAGTTGCTTTCGGGGATTCTATGCTTCTGCATGGAGGTGCTTTGTCGAAGTTCCCTCAGACTGCAATCTACTAGAAATCACTGAACTGATGAGAAACTTGTCCTTTTACGTGATTAGTCTCACTGTAAATACCCTTGAAAAGTTACACCTTGTTGAATGAAGTGTAATTGGCTTTTACACAGTGTACTAAGTTCATAATTCCTGATGAAAAACCTCTCTGGCCCTGGAAAACTAATTTTATATTTCTGGCATGCCAAATTTCTCCAGTATGATAAAAATGTTTATGATGGTTGAGGTTCTACCTTAATACCACGTGTATCCCAATCATTTATTTTGCTCTCTGTAAAATGTAATTAAAAGTAAAGAATATCAGTGCATTTTAGTTCCTGTTTGCTGTCTATGAGAATACTTCAGTATGATTGGCTACTTTCTCTGCTTGATGACAACACTATTGTTGGATGCTTGGTGATCCCTTTGACTTGGCATCAGATTCAAACTGACATTGGTTGGCATCCTACCATCTATGAATGATGATGGACACACAGCAAACAATCTATTTAGGTAGGCTGTCTTCTCTTGGTGCACCTTTGCTGATGGCTGTGAAAGCCAATCCATGAGAGGCAGGTTCTGCCACAAGAGTTGAGTGATCCTGGTGGAACCCAAACTGAGCATTGTTGAGTAGGTTAATGATGAATAAATGTGGCTTGATACTGCTGTTGATAATTCCTTCCATCACTTTACTGACGATTTGATGTTTGGAAGTAGCTGAAGGAGTGGTAATTGGCTGGGTTATATTTGTCCTACTTTTTGTGGACTGGACATACTTCGGCAAGTTTTTATATTTTCAGGTAGGTGCCAGTGTTATAGCTTAGTTAGAAGTGTGGCTAGTTCTGGAGCACAGCTCTTCTGCATTACAACCTGGATGGAGTGAAAGTCCACAGCCCTTGCTGTATCTAATGCATTCAGCAGTTCCTTAATATCATGTGGAGTGAATCAAATTAGATGAAGACAGGCATCTCTGATAGTGGGTGCCCTCATGAATAGTCTGAGAAGAATCATTCAGTTGGCCCTTTGAGCTGAAGATGATTGCAAAAGCTTCAGCCTGGTCTTTTGCATGCATATGCTGGGCTCTGCCATTCTTGGGGATGGGGTGTTTATGAAGCCTCTTCCTCCTGTTAGTTGCTTATTTGTTCACCACCACTCTCGACTGGTTGTGGCAGGGCTGCAGAACTTTGATCTGATTTGTTGGTTGTGGAATTGCTTTGCTCTGCCTATAACAGGCTGCTTTTGCCATTTCACATTCTGTGTTGCGGCTATTAAAACTTTTAAATCATTTCAATGTCAGGAAAAAGTGGATACTCCTGCCGCATTGGTTCTTATTGTTGAAATTTACCCTGCTGGTGACAAGAGCATTTATACAGGTACCTGTCTGAATGTACAGAACTATATTGATGCTGTGCTCAGTGCAATTTGCAGTTGCAACCACATCTCGGTCATGTATGGCACTCTACACATTTCAGAATAGCAAATTTAGTACAACAGCATATTCTAAAATGTTCTTAAATAATGAAATGAACTATATCACAGCCAGACAGAAATCTTGTAAATGATGAGGTAGCCTGGTTTTTGAAAGTGTCAAAATGAGAATTAGTGCTGCAGTTTACTCTTAGCAGCCTTAAATCCTGCACCAAGTTAAGCAATGTATTTTTATTCTATAAAGAGATTTGCAATTTTCTTCCTTTATTACCTTCCTCCTTTTCTGAAGGCATCACATCCTTCCAGGAGGCTGATTATCATGTGTGGACATTTGTCAGATAAATGAGCCCAATACTCCCTCATCTGACAATGACACTTGCACCTTCTCCAAGAAGTGTCATTGGCTAAAGATCAGGAGTGAGAACTGGGGCTGTTAATTTTCCTCTTCCAAGTCTAATGGTAGTTAGGTCAATTGTAGCTCCCGACTGCCACTCCAGCTGAGATCAGCTTCTGGTCTGTATAGCTCAGTTATACAATGCTTCTACCAAATGAGACTCAACAAAGAGCTGCCTTATGGAGGTAGAATTTGGTATGTGACTTCCATCTGGTACTTTAAAAAGCACATCCACATTAACTCATCCAGACTGGAAAAGAAAATGACACCAAAACAAACTAACACACCCCATATGAAAAAAGTAAGCAAAACAAAGCTGCATCAGAGTTATTGGCTGTGCAGGCTGATGCACATCACAGTTAACAGAAGAGACATTCTATGACTATCCTAAAGAACATCAAATGAGAAGATAGATCAATTGCTCATCTCTGCTGGAAAAGACCAGAACCATACCTAAATGATTTTTACACATCATTTAATATGTTATCAGAATATGTTGACCTCAAATTGCCATTCAATTATATAGTTAATGATGATTATTGTATGTTTTGAATTATGTTGACCAAAGAAGTTAGATTTTATTGTACAGAAAATGTTGAAATTATTCAGCAGGTCAGGCAGCATGCATGGAGCGAGAAACAGAGTTAACATTTCACATCAATGACCTTTCAACATCTCTCCATGGAAGCTGATTAAGCTGCTAATTATTTCCAATATTTTAAGTTTTTTCAGATTTTCAGCATCCACAGTATTGGCCTTTGTATTAGATATTATCTAGGACTGTAACACCTTAATTGCTTGTATTGGTGTGTGCGAGAGTATGATTGGGCCTATGAATTTTTATTGGTGTATGAGAGTGTGAAGACATCTATGGTGATATTTTGTGGTCAGCAGTGACCACAAAGATTTAGCAAGCTCTAGAGTGCAGATTTGCTCTACTCTTACAGTTTGAATTGGGAACCTTCTACAGGAGATCCGTGGTGTCCAGCAGGCAGCAGGCAGGCGGATCAGTGAACCAGATTGAAGAATTCTCACAGACAGCAAAGTAGGAAGTAAAAAGCTGGGAATATAAGTCATATTCAACTCATTGCACAGAAAGTGAAATAAAGGCTGGGACACACAAAAGACACATGGGATTATGGGAGGAACTTAAATATGAGAACACAAACTTTGAAAAATATATGTTTTTTTTAATGTGAAATTTTTCATGTTCTCCTGGGGGAATCAGACTCCACACTTGTAAAATTAGTTTTTCAGGGATGGAGAGGTTGTTCAGCAGTAATTATAACTTTGTATGTCATTAAAAATTCAATTACTCTTAATTGAACAAGGCTTGTCTTTGGTCTTTGGTCTTTGGTCTTTGCAGTGAGAATAACGGGTATTTAGTTTAAGTTCATGACAAATCATTGATTACTAACTTGGTTCTATCTGCAAAGACTGCAAAAGCATATTCTGTGGAGGCATAAAGGATCCCTGACAAATTCCAGATTTCTGTGATTAACTGGACATGTGTGAATGCCAAAAATTGCTGTCAGTTTTATCCGGTAATAAGGGTGAGCACTGACAGCCTCACTATTATAACTACCACAATTTCTGGGACTATGAGCTTATACTGGTGCATTTGAGAGTGTGATTGTGTCTATGAATTATACATAGGAACATAGTAGCAGAACTGGCCATTCAGCCCATCGAGCCTGCCCCGCCATTCAATATGATTATGGCTGATCATCCATTTCAATGCCTTTTCCCCACACCATCCTCATATCCCTTTATGTCATTTGTATTTAGAAATCTGTCACTCTCTGTTTTAAACATACTCAATGACTGAGCTTCCACAGCCCTCTGGGGTAGAGAATTCCAAAGATTCACAACCCTCTGAGTAAAGAAATTTCTCCTCATCTCTGTCTTAAGTGGCTTCCCCTTATTTTGAAATTGTGACCCAGGTTCTAGACTCCCCAACCAGGGAAAACATCTTGCCTGCATCTACCCTGTCTTTCCCTTTAAGTATTTTGTAGGTTTCAATGAGATCACCTCTCATTCTTCAAAACTCAAGAGAATACAGGTCCAGTTTCCCCAATCTCTCTTCATAGCACAGTCCCGCCATCCTGGGAACAAGTCTGGTGAACCTTAGTTGCACTCCCTCTATGGCAGTAATATCCTTCCTAAGGTCAGGGGACCACAACTGCACACAGTACTCCAAGTGCATTATAAATAAGGTTTTATAGAATTGAAGCAAGACTTCACTACTCAGGAACTCAAATTCTCTTGCAATAAAGGTGAACATACCATTAGCCTTCCTAATTGCTTGCTGCACCTGCATGTTAGCTTTCAGTGACTTATTGACAAGGACACCCAGGTCCCTTTGTACATCTACACTTTCTAATCTCTTACCATTTAAGAAATACTCTGCACATCTATTCCTCCTACCAAAGTAGACAACCTCACATTTTCCACATTATATTCCATCTGCCATGCTCTTGCCACTCACTAAGGTTGTCCAAATCCCCTTGAAGACGCTTTGCATTTTCCTGACAACACACATTCCCACCTAGTTTTGTGTCATCCACGAACTTGTGTGGTACCCCACTAGTCACAGCCTGCCAATGCAAGAATGACCCATTTATTCCTACTCTCTGCTTTTTGCCTGTTAACCAATCTTAATCCATGCCAGTATATTACCTCCTATCCCATGTTTAGTTTTAGTTTAGTTTAGAGATACTGCACTGAAACAGGCCCTTCAGCCCACCAAGTCTGTGCCGACCATCAACCACCCATTTATACTAATCCTACACTAATTCCATATTTCTACCACACCTGTCCCTATATTTCCCTACCACCTACCTATACTAGGGGCAATTTATAATGGCCAATTAACCTATCAAGCTGCAAGTCTTTGGCATGTGGGAGGAAACCGGAGCACCCGGAGGAAACCCACGCAGACACAGGGAGAACTTGCAAACTCCACACAGGCAGTGCCCAGAATTGAACTCGGGTTGCTGGAGCTGCTTTAATTTGTCATGAAAACCCTATGTGCCAAAGGGGAATATTAATTTCATTGGTTGGAACCTTAGACCTGTAATGGAAAAATCTTACAAGTAACATTAAGAAAAACTGGCAGCCAAGATGGCCACAGCAATTTACATTTGAAACACCAGAAGATTAAAACTGGAGACAAGAAGTCTCACCCAGTCTATCCAGAACAATGGTTGGCTCAGTGATTGAATTACCTAGAATGGCCTTATAAACACCCATTGAGTTAGAAAGAGCTACCCACCCCCCACCGCCTCCCCCCGCGCCCCCTCCCCCCGCCCTCCAAGTGTGACTGGACATCTTGAAGCATGTAACACCTTAAATCTCAGAGAAGATTCCAGAAAAAGCCTCATTAAAAAAACAAAGGGGCTTGGTAGAGTCAAGTGACTGTCTGTGCAGATCTGGAGAGACTAAACTTTTTCACACAGGACAGCAGAGAGGAGTAACTGAAAAGCCAACGATGAAGCAGCTCTCTCTATCTCTCTCTCTCCCCAGCAAGTATCAAGAGAAAATCGGGCTGTGACTGGGAAGCCCCCTCAAGCCTACAGACCGCCACAGCCAGCAACCAAGGAATGAGAATGATCCCCCCTCTTCTGCCTTCAGGAGCCCTGAGCAAAGCAAGCCCACCACCATGCACGTGGACATCAGGAATACAATTTCAGCTGAGGACTATTGAACTCATAAACTGTATCTAAGTTCCATTTATTCTGGACTGTAATCAAATTACCAAACCTGTTTTCCGTCTGTATTCTATTTGTGTGTGCGTGACTCTCGTGTGAATGTGTGCATGAATGTGTAGTGAACTTTTAGTATGTTTAACCAGGTTAGAATGTTAAGAGTAATGAACTTGCATCTTTCTTGGTTAAACTCAAGAAAACCTGTCTGATGGGTTCTTTTGCGATCACTGAACTGGAGTAACCACATAAATACCATGGCTACAAGAGCAGCTGAGAGGCTAGGAATCCTGCGGCAGGTAACTCAGCTGACGCCCCAAAGCCGCTCCACCATCTACAAGGCACAAGTCAGGAGTATGATGCAATGCTCTCCACTTGCTTGGAAGGGTGCAGCTCCAACAACACTCAAGAAGCTTGACACCATCAAGCCTGCTTGATTGGCACCCCATCTACAAACATTCCCTCCCTCCATCACCGACGCACAGTGGCAGCAGTGTGTACCATCTACAAGATGCACTGCAGCAATGCGCCAAGGCTCCTTAGACAGCATCTTCCAAGCCTGCGACCTCTACCAACTAGAAGGACAAGGGCAGCAAATGTATGGGAACACCACCACCTGCACGTTCCCTTCCAAGACACAAAACATCCTGACTTGGAACTATATCACCGTTCCTTCACTGTCGCTGGGTCAAAATCCTGGTACTCCCTTCCTAACAGCACTGTGGGTATACCTACCTCACATGGACTACAGCGGTTCAAGAAGGCAGCTCACCACCACCTTCTCAAGGGCAATTAGGGATGGGCAATAAATGCTGGCCTAGCCAGTGATGCCCACATCCCATGAATGAATAATAAAAAATAAATAAAGCAACAGGAGCAGGAGCTCACTGAGGTGGTAAGTTCAACCACTGTGTTAAAAAAGGATAAACCCTGTTGCAGTCAAACGAGATAAGGGGCGAAAGGGAAGCCTGAGACCCCCTCTTCACCTGGCCATAACAATTTGCATTGGTGTATATGAGTTTTTGACAAGTTTATGTTGCTGCTTGTAAGTACTGCGGGATGCGGCTTGGGCACAGAGTGTGAAGCTGGGATTTTGGTGAGTGAGGGAATCTTAAGGGTTAATCTCTTTCTAAAATTTAGTCTTGGTTGCATTTAGCATTTAACTAAAATTTACTGTTTAAGTTTCTTCCAGTCTTAAGAAGGGATAAACAAGCTCTCTACCAGAGAGCAGCTGAACCTAGTTAAATAGGTAGCTCATTTAAACTGGTTTCTGTAACAGAGCTGACTCATCTCTGAGTTGCAGGTAGTATAAATACAGGAATCTGGAGTGCAGCTTGTCATGGAATGTGGCTTGGGCACAGAGTGTGAAGCTGAGAGTTTGGTGTGTGATGGAGTTTGGGAAAGCAGGTGTTCCTTTCTTCTATCTTTTTCAGCCTTTAATAGTTGATAAGTTTTCTTCCTTTGTCTCCAAGCTCGGAGAGTGCCACGTAACTTGTATGCTGATTGGTCAGTGAGTATCCATTGTCAGGGACTGTATGTAACTAGCTGCATAATAGAAAAACATAAAAGATTTAAATAGCCTTTAACTACCTACAGGAGAAGAAGATGATTGGTGAGTGAGTGCCTGTAATTCTACATTCTACTAACAACTAGCTTAAAAGTAAGGTTATGGTATGGCATGGTAGCTGGTAGCTTGACAAACACATTTGCAGGACATGTCACCAGCTGCAGAAACTTAAACTCCAGGTTTCAGAGCTCGAGCAGTGGCTGGAGTTACTGTGGTGCATCCGTGAAGCTGAGAATTACATGGATAGCACGTTTAGGGAGGTGGTCACACCTCAGGTTAGGAGCATCAGGCAGAGAGGGAATGGGTGACCACCAGAAAGTCCAGGAGGACCAGGCAGGTGGTGCAGGAGTCCTCTGAGTCTATCTCACTCATGAACCGGTTTTCCTTTTTGGACACTGGTGAGGGCAATGGTTCCTGAGAGTTGTGTAGCAAAAGCCAGGTTTGGGGCACCACGGCTGTCTCAGCTGCATGGGCGGGAAGGAAGAAGAGTGACAGAGAAATAGTGCTAGTGGATTTGTTAGTTAGGGGAAAAGACAGGCATTTCTGTGACTGTAGATGTGACTCCAGATGTTATGTTGCCTCCCTGGTGCAAGGTCAAGGATGTCATAGAGTGGCTGCAGGACATTCTTAAGGGGAGGGTAAACAGCCAGAGGTTGTGGTTCACATTGGTACTAACAACATAGGTAGAAAGAGGGATGAGGTCCTGAAAGCAGATTTTAGGGAGCTGGGTAAGACATTAAAAAGCAGAGGTAGTAATCTCCAGATTACTCCTAGTGCCATGCGCTAGTGAGCATATAAATAGGAGGTTAGAGCTGATGAATGTGTGGCTGAAGAGATGGTGCAGGATTTAGATTTGTGGGGTATTGGGACTGGTTCTGGAGGAGATGGGATCTATTCAAGCCAGACGGTATGCACCTCAATAGGGCTGGGACCAATATCCTTACTGGGAGGTTTGCTCGTGCAATTGGACAGGGTTTAAACTTGTTTGGCAGGGAGATGGGAACCTGAGGGTAGACTCAGATGGGGAAAATCAGAAATGGAAATGGAAGGCAGAAAGTTAGTGAGTGAGTCTGGAAGGCAGGGGAAACAAAGGATAGAAAATAAAAAAAAGAATTTGGCAGTGCTCAAGGGTACATACTTCAATGCAAGGAGTATAGCAAATAAAGCAGATGAGCTGAGGGCACAGATGGAAATGTGGCAGTATGATATCATAGCTATTATAGAAACATAGCTTAAAGAGGGACAGGAACTGAAGCTCAACAGGTTACCTGGTTACAGGGTTTTCAGACAAGATAGAAAGGGGGATTAAAAAGGGAGGGGTGGCAATTTTGGTTACAGAAGCAATTACAGCTGTGAGGAGGGATGATATGTTCAAACAATCATTAATTGAGGCCATATGGATTGAGCTTAGGAACAAAAAAAGGGGTGATCACACTACTGGTTGTGTACTAAAAGCCCCCAAACAGTCAGAGGGAGATAGAAGAGCAAATATGTATGCAAATCTCTGAGAAGTTCAAAAACAATTGGGCAGTAATAGTAGGGGATTTCAACTACCTTAATGTTAACTGTGGTAGTTTAGTGTGAAAGGAATGGAGGGAATAGAAATCTTAACATTCATTCAGGAGAACTTTTTTGGCTAGTATGTAGCAAGTCCAACAAGAGAGGGTACGGTAATATAAAAGCAAAATACTGCAGATGCTGGAAATCTAAAATAAAAACAAGAAATGCTGGAAATACTCAGCAGGTCTGGCAGCATTCTGTGGAGAGAGAAGCAGAGTTAATGTTTCAGGTCAGTGACCTTTCATCTCTTGAAGGGTCACTGACCTGAAACGTTAACTCTGCTTCTCTCTCCACAGATGCTGCCAGATCTCTGCTGAGTATTTCCAGCATTTCTTGTTTTTATATTATATAAGAGAGGGTATGATTCTGGACTTAGTTTTAGGTAATGAAGCTGGGCAGGTGGAAGGAGTGGCAGTGGAAGAGCATTTTGGTGGTGGTGATCATAATTCAGTTAGTTTTCGCATAATTATGGAAAAGAACAGTGATAGAACAGGAGTTAAAGTTATAAATTGGGTTAAGGCCAATTTCACTAAACTGGGAAGTGATTTAGCAAAAGCGGACTGGAAACAACTACTTGAAGGTAAATCAGTGTCAGAGCAGTGGGAGGCATTCAAAGAGGAGATTCAGGGAGTTTAGAGAAAACATATTCCCACAAAGAGAAAGGGTGGGATGGCCAAATCTGGATCCCCCTGGATGTCAAGGAGCTTACAGGATATGATAAGGCGGAAAAGGAAAGCTTTTGTCAGACACTGAGAACTCAATACGCAGAAAGCTGAGAGGAGTATAGAAAGTGGAGGGGTGAAATCAAAACGGAAATTAGGAAAGCAAAGGGAGGGCATGAAATAATATTGGCCAGTAAAACCAAGGAGAACCCAAAGATGTTTTATCAATACATTAAGAGTAAGAGGATAACTGAGGAAAGAGTAGGACCCATAAAAGAGCAAAAAGTTAACCTATGCATGGAGGCAGAAGATGTGAAGTGTATGGCTCTTAATGAGTACTTTGCATCTGTCATCACAAAAGAGGGGGACGTTGCAGACATTGTAGTTAAGGAGGAGGAGTATAAACTATTGGATGTGATAAACATAGGGAGAGAGGAAGTATTAAGGGAATCCTTGAAAGTGGATAAATCACCAAGGCCGGAAGAAATGTACCTCAGGCTGTTAAAAAGAAGCCAGGGAGGAAATAGCAGAAGGTCTAACCATCATTTTCCAATCCTTACTGGATACGGGTGTGGTGTTGGAGGATTGAAGGTCTGCTAACATTGTATCTTTGTTTAAAAACGGAGCAAAGGATAGACCGAATACTTAAAGGCCAGTCAGTCTAACCTCGGCAGTGGGAGCATTATTGGAAACAATCCTGAGAGACAGGATAAACTTTCATTTAGAAAGGCATGGATTAATCAAGGTTAGTCAGCATGGATTTTTTAAAAGGAGGTCATGTCTGATTAACTTGATTCAATATTTTGAGTAAGTAACAAGGAGGATTGATAAGGGTAGTGCAGTTGATGTTGTCTACATGGATTTTAGCAAGGCTTTCGACAAGGTCCCACATGGTTTAAAAAAAAAAGCCCATGGGATCCAGGGGAATGTAGCAAGGTGGATACAAAATTGGCTCAGTGACAGGAAATAAAGGGTAATTGCTGGCAGGTGTTTTTGCAACTGGAAGGCTGTTTCCAGTGGCGTTCTGCAAGGCTCAGTCCTAGGTCCCCTGCTTTTTGTGGTATACATTAATGATTTGGATGTAAATGTAAGGGAAACGATCAAGAAGTTTACAGATGACGCAAACATTGGCCGCGTGGTTGATAGCGAGGAGGATAGCTGTAGACTGCAGGAAGATATCAATGGACTGGCCAGGTTGTCAGAAAAGTGGCAAAAGGAATTTAACCCAGATAAGTGTGAGGTGATGCATTTGGGCAGGTCAAACAAGGCCAAAGAATACACATTAAATGGGAGGATACTGAGAGGTGTAGAGGAAGTGAGGGACCTTGGAGTGTGTGTCCACAAATCCCTGAAGGTAGCAGGACAGATCGATAAGGTGGTTAAGGAGGCATATGGAATCCTATCCTTTATTATCTGAGGCATAGAATATAAGAGTAGGGAGGTTATGCTGGAACAACTTGAGTATCATGTGCAGTTCTGGTCATATCATTACAGAAAGGATATAATTGCACTAGAGAGCGTAGAGAGGAGATTTATGAGGATGTTGCCAGGACTGGAAAATTGCAGCTATGAGGCAAGATTGGATAGGCTGGGGTTGTCCTCCTTGGAACAGAAGTGGCTGAGGCGAAGTTCGATTGGGATGTACAAAATGTGAGGGGCCTGGATAGAGTGGATGGGAAGGGCCCATTTACCTTAACAGAGGGGTCAGTGAATAGGAGGCATCGATTTAAAGTGATTGGTAGAAAGATAAGAAGGAAGATGAGGAAAAACGTTTTCACCCAGAGGGTAGTGTGGGTCTGGAACTCACTGCCTGAAAGGGTGGTAGAGGCAGAAAACTTTATCACATTTAAAAGGTGCCTTGATGTGCACTTGAAATGCTGTAACCTGCAGCGCTATGGTCCAAATGTTGGAAAGTGGGATTAGGCTGGGTGGCTTTTTTTGACCGGCGCCGACACAATGGGCCAAGTGGCCTCTTTCTATGCTGTAAACTTTCTATGATTCTACAGGTTTTCACCTAGCTCATTCGATTGGGGCAGGAAAGGTTTGGGTCACACGGCCATATAACTCGCCTGCCGATTTTATTCTCAATTGAATTAATTTGATATTAGATCCAAACCCGCCATTTGTGCTCTGGGTATGAGTATTTGATTATGCGTATTGATTTGTGATTGTATATGTGAAACTGGGATTCCACATTTGCATTATGTTTGTGAATGTGTGTATGATTTTGTATTGGATCATGTCAATGCATGATTTTATTTTTGAGTTTGATTTTGTGTATTTTAGTCAGTCAATTGTGCAAGTGTATTTGAATTTGTATTGTATAAGTTAGAGTTTGAATGTTTGCATGATATTCAGCGCCTATGAGTTTCTGTTTGTGTGTATATGTGTGTGACTGTAAGAGTTAGTGTTACTGTATGTCAGTATGTCATTATGCGTATGAGCTTGTGTGGTATATGTGGGAGTGTCATTGTGAGGATCAATTTGGGTTGGTGCATCATGATGTAATTTTTCTGTTTTAATGATGTTCATATGTGAGTGGTATGTGACTGTATCTGAGTTTTTGTTGATATGTGTGAGCATATGAATGTGTGCACCAGTTTGTGTTGGAGTTTGAGTCTGCAACCATATATAAGGTTGTATGCATGGGCTTGTGTTCACTTGTCAGATTGTATGAGTGTCTGTTTATATATGGGATTTTATGTGAGTTTGTGATCATAAATGAAATTGTATGTATGAATTTGTGGTCATGAGATTGTATATATGTGTTTTGTATCACATGTAAGTTTGTATGCCTGAGTTTCCGATCACATATGATGTATGTATGAGTTAGTGGTCATTTATGGTATTGTGGGTATGAGATTGTAATCATATATGAAATTGTATGGGTTTATGATTATATATGAATTTATATGTACACGTTTGCGATCATACATCAGATTGTAGATATTAGCTTCGTTGCTGTGTACCAGAGTGTAATTAATTAATGTGCATAAATTTGTGCTGGCATATGTGATTGCAGGAATAAAAACAGAACATTCTGGAAATACTCAGCAGGCCAGGCAGTACCTGTGGAGAGAGAAACAGAGTTAACATTTCAAGTCGCGGACTTTTCATCGGAACATTTGGGTCAGTTGACGTGTGAGAAAATGATTGTGTGTGTGATGCGGTTGCCTGCAATAGTATGAGTTTGTTTTGGTGTATGTGAGAGTCTGAATGTTGTATTAAGCGTGTGTTTGCATGTGGGAGTTTTACGTTCGTGTGAATAAATTTGCAACTGTTGGTGTAAGGCGGATAACTTTTTACTTAAGTCTTTATTGGAGTTTGATTTCTGATTGTGTCTGTGTGAGAGAGAGAGAGACGGATTCTCCCCGTCTGACTGTGTCCCAATCCCCAGACCGTTTTCTATAATCCGCTCGATCTGGCCCTCAGGCTTCACAATTAGCGCTCCTTCTGCTGCTCTCCCGCTGTGAAGGAGAGGTTGCCCCTTATGTCCGCGATGTTTCTCCGCACCACCTACCGGGAATGAAGGGAACAATCAGGAAACAATTTAAGAAACTGAGTGATTCTGTAAATAATCTTTGACGTCTCAACAAAGACGCCATTGGATAAGAGTTTATTAGCAAGAAACCATTAAAACAGATGTCATGTTAGCTTTTCTTCTGGGTTTGGTGACACATCTCCCAGAATGAATCGCCAATTGTCTGGTGCTTAGTCAGTAAACACTCCGACCCATTGTTCGCCTTTAAGGAAGCTCACTCAACAGAATGAGTTCCTTTGCACGCATTCCCAACCAGCCCGACTACACCAGGCCCACAATCTCTTGATCCAAAAGCACATTGCGACCAACGGTCCGCAGCACTTGCAACTAAGGCATTTTCAAAAGTTAGAGAAAATCGTTGCTTCAGTTCCCACTAAGGTTAGAACGTATGCTCGGAGTGGCTCATTCCTGCAATGACTGTGGTTCTTTTTAAGGTGCCTCTACTCACCTCCCCCCCCCCCCCAGGACAATCCCTGCAAATACAGTTCAAAATAAAAAACAGCTCGCCATTTGTTATGACTGGAAAAAACACGCAAAAGCAGAAAGTTAATTCCACAGCAAACATAAACGGTACAACTTTACAGGGAAACACGGCAACTGCCGACCAGGTGCCTCAATGTCTCAGTTCACATTAAGGCGAAAGGAAGGGTTTCGGCAAGATCGCGATAGTTTTGGCAGATTTTGAAGCAGACTGCTTTTATGCACGTGTATATGCATAATTGTGTAATTGATATCACTATTGCTGTAGATGCGTTCATATCGTCTGTTGAAATTATCCTGATACAAATAGGAAATAAACCCTTAAATTTTCATTGAAATTGATATCTATTTGGCAATTTACATGGATATTTTTTCGATCAGGAATAAGTGTCAGCCAGAAAACGGTGAAAAATGCATATGCATATTTAAGAAAAGTTCCAATATTCAACCTTAGAATGCCAACTCCATATCAAATGTTTATTTTGATTTATCTATCTGCATGTCTCTTAAAACAATAATCACAGGCAAATTTTGAGTGCTATCTGTGGTATTCCTTGTTTCTCTCTAATTAAACTAATGGTTGCGTTATTTTGTCGCTCTCTCTAGTTTAAGATTTCCTTTCTGTAGACTCAGCCTGAAATAAATTATATTCCGGATGTAGTTTAGGGTCAGGAAACAGTTGAATACGGCCGGGCGTCGGTGGGACGGCACTGTCTGTGTGCTATGACTAGACATTTTGATGTGCTTGTACCACAGGGTTGAAAGGGATGTGGTTGCGATATATACCTATCCGTATTACACACAAATAAATGGAAAGATAAATACCCGAGTGAAAGCCAATCGCTAATTCATTCGGGCACCTGAGTCGTTTCCGCCCAAAGCAGGACCGCATTAGTGACATGGCTGAAATTCAGTGAAATGAAAAGAATAAGTTCTATTAAAGAGAGACCTGTGAATGCCAATAGTTCCCTCTGTACATAAAACCAGTGAAGATTTGATTTCCAATTCGCCAGTTCATGGCCTGAGACGGATAACTGCTGAGTATATTGCTTCGAAAAGGGCAAGTGTCCAGGTACATGTTCCCTTGTGCGTGTACAGGTATTCAGAGAAATATACTTTGGGCAGATGGTTTCGGCCCCTCCTTTATCTCCTGCCTGTTGTTTTCAGCAGAAGAGGATTAGGTTCATGGCTGACTTACTTCCGATGCTTTACCCCAACCGAAAATAACAATCCCAACTCCAATTATTCACGCGTGCACCAGTGAAGGTTAATTGTCAATGGCAACGCTTTAATATAGCGAACCATCAATTTGTATAGATAGCATGATAAATGGACCCACAATGAATGCATTATTCTAAATCTATGGATCTATTGCGAAATATTTTGGCTATAGAAAAATATGCACGCAGACACATCAATGTTCTTCGTAATTTACTGTGATCTTTTTGACTGAAGTCAGCAAGAGGACATATAGAAGATACAGAGCTAAATCCAAGGACACCATTCAAATGAGAAAGAATTACAGAATTTAATGACAGGTACAATCGGAGCGATTTCTTCCACATCACACATTGTCCCGGTAATAGTCCACAGTGACTATTTCAAAAGAAATTAATGTAATTAAAATAAGTATTGTCATTTTTAAAATAAAAAAGATGAGTTTGTAGTTTACCAAATCACATATTCTTCCTATGGAGAAAGGGGATTAAACAAAATGCAGAATAATTCGCCGTTGTGTGCAGATTTATTTTGGCAGATTCTGAGCTGTTACCTTTGTATATCAGTGGTCTCCACACCCGCTCCCCACTGACGCCCCCGCCCCCCCCCCCCCCCCCCAACACACAATCCCGCTTGATCTGCTCCAAGCCAAGACATCCAGCACTGCTCCAATTAAAACACTTTAGGCAGCTTCCTAAAGAATAATTTGCTGCTCTGGTGGCGATATTCATCGGATACCTATACAAATAGATTAATGTATAGGTCTGGATATGTAGAAAGGAATGACCATTTAGATTTTATAGGACAGAATATATAATATAGTCATTTCGAAACATGAGTGGAGAAAGGGGAATTTTGATTTAATTAATTTATTTCGTAAACATGTTTTGTTTTAAAAGTTTTCCATCTGCCCGTGGGATTGTATGTACAGCCGGGATCCCAAGAACTTGGTTCAGGTCCCTGAGGAGCATCAATTGACTCTAAACATGCTTAAAATTTACACCGGTTGATTAATTTCGTAGGCACCGGAAAATGTTTTTCGGCCGAGAATAGAGTGAAAAGGTTAGAAGGGAGCTGCAAACCTCTGCCAGTTCTGAGAATGCTTTAAAATCTCTGGCAAACCAGCTGAGAGCAAATATTATACTGAATGAAATCACCGTCTGGTCAAGACATCGAGGTGAACGGCATCCATCTGCAGCCGTGGGATTATTAAAACTTTTAAAAGTAAAATGACCCTATAGGTTAAAAGCAAAACACGAAGCCATTCAGTAAACCCAGTGTTGTCACGAGATGTAAGCTGTTGTCTAGTTTCTCAACGCCACTGCCGGATCTCACAGATAGTCCCCGTGCTTATCCTGATCCTGCAAACCGCTTGCTTGCCGCGCACTGATGTTCACTGCTCTTTAATTTCTCTCATTTCTTAGTTAGCCTCGTTGCCTGTGGAAAGGGGAATGGGGGAGACAACATGTACGTCGTTCTCTACTTAAGGGAGAGTGTTTACAGTTGGCGATTTACACGTAACATTCAACCTACATCTAACCACACACATTACACACGCGCATATGTTTAGATATAAGATAAAAGCAAAATACTGCGGATGCTGGAAATCTGAAACAAAAACAAGAAATGCTGGATTCACTCAGCAGGTCTGGCAGCATCTGTGGAAAGAGAAGCAGAGTTAACGTTTCGGGTCAGTGACCCTTCTTCGGAACTGACAAATATTAGAAAAGTCACAGATTATAAACAAGTGAGGTGGGGGTTGGGCAAGAGATAACAAAGGAGAAGGTGCAGATTGGACCAGGCCACATAGCTGACCAAAAGGTCACAGAGCAAAGGCAAACAATATGTTAATGGTGTTTTGAAAGACAAAGCATTAGTACAGATTAGGTGTGAATATACTGAATATAGAACATCAGCAAGTGCAAACCTGAAGAAAAACAACCTGAAAAAAACAGTGGGTAAGCAAACTGAACAAACTAAGATGAAATGAAATAAATGCAAAAAATGTAAAAAGGAATGCAAAAAAAAAAAGGAAGAAAAAATAACTAAAAATGAAAGTAAAGTGGGGGGCTGTCATGCTCTGAAATTATTGAACTCAATGTTCAGTCCGGCAGTCTGTAGTGTGCCTAATCGGTAGATGAGATGCTGTTCCTCGAGCTTGCGTTGATGTTCACTGGAACACTGCAGCAATCCCAGGACAGAGATGTGAGCATGAGAGCAGGGGGGAGTGTTGAAATGGCAAGCAACCGGAAGCTCAGGGTCCTGCTTGCGGACTGAGCGGAGATGTTCCGCAAAGCGGTCACCCAGTCTGCGCTTGGTCTCCCCAATGTAGAGGAGACCACACTGTGAGCAGCGAATACAGTATACTACATTGAAAGAAGTACAAGTAAATCGCTGCTTCACCTGAAAGGAGTGTTTGGGGCCTGGGATAGTGAGGAGAGAGGAGGTAAATGGGCAGGTATTACACCTCCTGCGATTGCAAGGGAAGGTGCCCTGGGACGGGGACGAGGTGGTGGGGGTAATGGAGGAGTGGACCAGGGTGTCGCGGAGGGAACGATCCCTTCGGAATGCTGACAGGGGAAGGGAGGGGAAGATGCGACTGGTAGTGGCATCACGCTGGAGGTGGCGAAAATGGCGGAAGATGATCCTTTGGATATGGAGGCTGGTGGGATGAAAAGTGAGCACAAGGGGAACCCTGTCACGGTTCTGGGAGGGAGGGGAAGGGGTGAGGGTAGAGGTGCGGGGAATGGGTCGGACACGGTTGAGGGCCCTGTCAACCACAGTGGGGGGAAATCCTCGGTTGAGGAAAAAGGAGGTCATATCAGAAGCACCGTCATGGAAGGTGGCATCATCAGAGCAGATGCGTCGGAGACGGAGAAACTGGGAGAATGGAATGGAGTCCTTACAGGAGGTAGGGTGTGAAGAAGTGTAGTCGAGGTAGCTGTGGGAGTCAGTGGGCTTATAATGGATATTGGTAGACAACCTATCCCCAGAGATGGAGACAGAGAAGTCGAGGAAGGGAAGGGAAGTGTCAGAGATGGACCATGTAAAGGTGAGAGAAGGGTGGAAATTGGAAGCAAAGTTGATAAAGTTTTCGAGTTCGGGGCGGGAGCAGGAAACGGCACCGATACAGTCATCAATGTACCGGAAAAAGAGTTGGGGGAGGGGACCTGAGTAGGACTGGAACAAAGAATGCTCGACATATCCCACAAAAAGACAGGCATAACTGGGACCCATGCGGGTACCCATAGCGACACCTTTTACTTGAAGGAAGTGCGTGGAGTTGAAGGAGAAGTTGTTCAATGTGAGAACAAGTTCAGCCAGGCGGAGGAGGGTGGTGGTGGATGGGGACTGGTTGGGCCCAACCAGTCCCCATCCACCACCACCCTCCTCCGCCTGGCTGAACTTGTTCTCACATTGAACAACTTCTCCTTCAACTCCACGCACTTCCTTCAAGTAAAAGGTGTCGCTATGGGTACCCGCATGGGTCCCAGTTATGCCTGTCTTTTTGTGGGATATGTCGAGCATTCTTTGTTCCAGTCCTACTCAGGTCCCCTCCCCCAACTCTTTTTCCGGTACATTGATGACTGTATCGGTGCCGTTTCCTGCTCCCGCCCCGAACTCGAAAACTTTATCAACTTTGCTTCCAATTTCCACCCTTCTCTCACCTTTACATGGTCCATCTCTGACACTTCCCTTCCCTTCCTCGACTTCTCTGTCTCCATCTCTGGGGATAGGTTGTCTACCAATATCCATTATAAGCCCACTGACTCCCACAGCTACCTCGACTACACTTCTTCACACCCTACCTCCTGTAAGGACTCCATTCCATTCTCCCAGTTTCTCCGTCTCCGACGCATCTGCTCTGATGATGCCACCTTCCATGACGGTGCTTCTGATATGACCTCCTTTTTCCTCAACCGAGGATTTCCCCCCACTGTGGTTGACAGGGCCCTCAACCGTGTCCGACCCATTCCCCGCACCTCTACCCTCACCCCTTCCCCTCCCTCCCAGAACCGTGACAGGGTTCCCCTTGTGCTCACTTTTCATCCCACCAGCCTCCATATCCAAAGGATCATCTTCCGCCATTTTCGCCACCTCCAGCGTGATGCCACTACCAGTCGCATCTTCCCCTCCCTTCCCCTGTCAGCATTCCGAAGGGATCGTTCCCTCCGCGACACCCTGGTCCACTCCTCCATTACCCCCACCACCTCGTCCCCGTCCCAGGGCACCTTCCCTTGCAATCGCAGGAGGTGTAATACCTGCCCATTTACCTCCTCTCTCCTCACTATCCCAGGCCCCAAACACTCCTTTCAGGTGAAGCAGCGATTTACTTGTACTTCTTTCAATGTAGTATACTGTATTCGCTGCTCACAGTGTGGTCTCCTCTACATTGGGGAGACCAAGCGCAGACTGGGTGACCGCTTTGCGGAACATCTCCGCTCAGTCCGCAAGCAGGACCCTGAGCTTCCGGTTGCTTGCCATTTCAACACTCCCCCCTGCTCTCATGCTCACATCTCTGTCCTGGGATTGCTGCAGTGTTCCAGTGAACATCAACGCAAGCTCGAGGAACAGCATCTCATCTACCGATTAGGCACACTACAGACTGCCGGACTGAACATTGAGTTCAATAATTTCAGAGCATGACAGCCCCCCACTTTACTTTCATTTTTAGTTATTTTTTCTTCCTTTTTTTTTTTGCATTCCTTTTTACATTTTTTGCATTTATTTCATTTCATCTTAGTTTGTTCAGTTTGCTTACCCACTGTTTTTTTCAGGTTGTTTTTCTTCAGGTTTGCACTTGCTGATGTTCTATATTCAGTATATTCACACCTAATCTGTACTAATGCTTTGTCTTTCAAAACACCATTAACATATTGTTTGCCTTTGCTCTGTGACCTTTTGGTCAGCTATGTGGCCTGGTCCAATCTGCACCTTCTCCTTTGTTATCTCTTGCCCAACCCCCACCTCACTTGTTTATAATCTGTGACTTTTCTAATATTTGTCAGTTCCGAAGAAGGGTCACTGACCCGAAACGTTAACTCTGCTTCTCTTTCCACAGATGCTGCCAGACCTGCTGAGTGAATCCAGCATTTCTTGTTTTTGTTTAGATATAAGGTTGGGGTGTAAATCTCCAATTGTGAACACTCTGCCGTAGTTATATATAACGTTTCCAAGAGAAGCAGCGATGGCGCGAAGTAATTCTGGTTATGTCTGCTTTTGCGCGAATTTAAACATGGAATAATAACTTCGAGTGTTTTGAAAATAATAAAACATTCCGAAGTTGCAGCACCTGAGCACCAAGCTCCGGCGGTACTGCAGCGCCACCCAATGTCCAAACACCAACTGTCTTCAATGCAAAAAGCCAGAAACCAGAAATCAGGACCGCTTTTCCACTGCGCTCCAAAGCAAAAGTAAAAGAATGTAGGGTTATTTGGCAAGGAATTTCGAAATACCTTTTACACATTTCCAAGTATAATTCCCCAATGACGAAACTTCAAAAGACAATTCAGCAGCTCATAAGATTGGGAAAATAAATTCTTGGCAGAAGACTAAAAGTTGTTCTACACAGATGCGTCTGGAAAAAATACACCAATCATTATTATTGCTACGGGTTTAAAGAATCAAATGTAGCTCCACATCAATTCATATTTTACGATTTACTGTATGCTTCGAGCAAATGAACACCCCCCCCCCCCCACCCCGCCCAATAAAATATGAGGATATGAAATCATCTGGAAGTTAACCGGGTGTGGGTCTCAGAAATATTTGTTTCAGGGGACGCTGGCTAGACCAATATTTCACTTTTATCTCGCCTTTCTGATCTATTGAGCTTTATTAATCTCGGCCAGTGCAAATAGACTTCGATCATAGAAACTGCATTATACTGCCACTTGAGGTTTGACTGATTTGAGGTTTACAAATCTCACTTTTTAAAACGCTTTAGCATTTTATTATTGTTAGAAATTAACGAGATAAATGATAAGACTTTGACAGTAATGACACACATTAAAGTTTGGCTTTGAAGATTTTGCTCAGAATCTTATTACAGGATCAGTCAGCAGCACGAAATTTGAAAGCAGGTGCCGGCATTAGAGGCATTCGGGAAATGAGTTCTCCTAAAAATAGAAAGAATCATGGAAAATTTACGTCACAGAAGGAGGCCATTCGGCCCATCGTGTCCGTGCTAGTCAACGAAGAACTACAGAACCTAATGCCACCTTGCAGCACTAGTTCCTTGGCCCTGCAGGTCACGGCTCTTCAAGTAGACATCCAAGTACAAGTATATAATACAACTATTTTCCTTCAATTTTTAAGACCGTTCCAACAGGGAAAATAAAGTTTCAACTCTGATTTTGAGATTTCATAAAAACTGGGGCTGTGCAGCACGAGTTGCAGGCAACAGTACCCTTAGTACAGGACAGTGCACACCCTCCCATCAGTACAGGAGGGTGTACACCCGAACATCAGCACAGGAGGGGATACACCCTACCATCAGCACAGGACAGGAGGGTGCTCACCCTACCATCAGTACAGGAGGGTGTACACCCGATCATCAGCACAGGAGGGGATACACCCTACCATCAGCACAGGACAGGAGGGTTCTCACCCTACCATCAGCACAGGACAGGAGGCTGCTCACCCTACCATCAGTACAGGAGGGTGTACACCCGATCATCAGCACAGGAGGGGATACACCCTACCATCAGCACAGGACAGGAGGGTTCTCACCCTACCATCAGTAAAGGAGGGTGTACACCCTAACATCAGTACAGGATGGTGCACACCCTACCATCAGTACAGGAGGATGTACACCCTACCATCAGTACTGCAGGGTGCACACCCTACCATCAGTACAGGAGGGTGTACACCCTACCATCAGTACAGGAGGATGTACACCCTACCATCAGTACTGGAGGGTGCACACCCTACCATCAGTACAGGAGGGTGTACACCCTAACATCAGTACAGGAGGATGTACACTCCACCATCAGCACAGGATGGTGCACACCCTACCATCAGTACAGGAGGATGTACACCCTACCATCAGCACAGGAGAGTGCACACCCCACCATCAGTACAGGAGGATGTACACTCTACCATCAGTACAGGAGGATGTACACTCTACCATCAGTACAGGAGGATGTACACTCTACCATCAGCACAGGAGAGTGCACACCCCATCATCAGTACAGGAGGATGTACACCCTACCATCAGTACAGGAGGATGTACATCCTACCATCAGCACAGGAGAGTGCACACCCTACCATCAGTACAGGAGGATGTACACCCTACCATCAGCACAGGAGAGTGCACACCCTACCATCAGTACAGGAGGATGGACACCCGACCATCAGCACAGGAAGGTGTACACCCTACCATCAATACAGGAGGGTGCACACCCTACCTTCAGCACAGGAGGGTGCACACCCTACCGTCAGTACAGGAAGGTGCACACCCTACCATCTATACAGGAGGCTGCACATCCTACCATCAGCACAGGAAGGTCCACACCCTACCATCAATACAGGAGGGTGCACAACCTACCTTCAGCACAGGAGGGTGCACACCCTACCATCAATACTGGAGGGTGCACACCCTACCATCAGTACAGGAGGGTGCACACCCTACCATCAATACAGGAGGGTGCACACCCTACCTTCAGCACAGGAGGGTGCACACCCTACCATCAATACTGGAGGGTGCACACCCTACCATCAGTACAGGAGGGTGCACACCCTACCATCAGTACAGGAAGGTGCACTCCCTACCATCAGTACAGGAAGGTGCACACCCTACCATTAGCACAGGAGGGTGCACACTCTATCATCAATACAGGAGGATGTACACCCTGCCATCAGCAAAGGAGGATGTACACCATATCATCAGCACAGGAGAGTGCACACTCTATCATCAATACAGGAGGGTGCACCCCCTACCATCAGCACAGGAAGGTGCACACCCTACCATCAGTACAGGAGGGTGCACACCCTACCATCAGCACAGGAGGGTGCACACCCTACCATCAGCACAGGAGGGTGCACACCCTACCATCAGCAAAGGAGGATGTACACCCTACCATCAGCACAGGAGGGTGCACACTCTATCATCAATGCAGGAGGGTGCACCCCTTACCATCAGTACAGGAAGGTGCACATCCTAAAATCAGCACAGGAAGGTGCACACCCAACCATCAATACAGGAGGGTGCACACCCTACCTTCAGCACAGGAGGATGCACACCCTACCGTCAGTACAGGAAGGTGCAAACCCTACCATCAACACAGGAAGGTGCACACCCTACCTTCAGCACAAGAGGGTGCACATCCTACCATCAGTACAGGAAGGTGCACACCCTACCATCAGCACAGGAGGGTGCACACCCTACCATCAGTACAGGAAGGTGCACACCCTACCATCAGTACAGGAGGGTGCACACCGTACCATCAGCACAGGAGGGTGCACACCCTACCATCAGTACAGGACCAGAGGGTGCACATTCTACCATCAGCACAGGAGGGTGCACACCTTACCATCAGCACAGGAGGGTGCACACCCTACCATCAGTACAGGACCGGAGGGTGCACATTCTACCATCAGCACAGGAGGGTGCACACCCTACCATCAGTATAGGAGGGTGCACACCCTACCATCAATACAGGAGGGTGTACACCCTGCCATCAGCACAGGTGGGTGCACACCCTACCATCAGTACAGGAGGGTGCACACCTTACCATCAGCACAGGAGGGTGCACACCCTACCATCAGTACAGGACCGGAGGGTGCACATTCTTCCATCAGCACAGGAGGGTGCACACCCTACCATCAGTTTAGGAGGGTGCACACCCTACCATCAGTACAGGAGGGTGTACACCCTACCATCAGTACTGGAGGGTGTACACCCTACCATCAGTACAGGAGGGTGTACACCCTAACATCAGTACAGGAAGGTGCAAACCCTACCATCAATACAGGAAGGTGCACACCCTACCTTCAGCACAAGAGGGTGCACATCCTACCATCAGTACAGGAAGGTGCACACCCTACCATCAGTACAGGAGGGTGCACACCTTACCATCAGCACAGGAGGGTGCACACCCTACCATCAGTACAGGACCGGAGGGTGCACATTCTACCATCAGCACAGGAGGGTGCACACCCTACCATCAGTACAGGAAGGTGCACACCCTGCCATCAGCACAGGAAGGTGCACACCCTGCCATCAGCACAGGTGGGTGCACACCTTACCATCAGCACAGGAGGGTGCACACCCTACCATCAGTACAGGACCGGAGGGTGCACATTCTACCATCAGCACAGGAGGGTGCACACCCTACCATCAGTTTAGGAGGGTGCACACCCTACCATCAGTACAGGAGGGTGTACACCCTACCATCAGTACTGGAGGGTGTACACCCTACCATCAGTACTGGAGGGTGCACACCCTACCATCAGTACAGGAGGGTGTACACCCTACCATCAGTACTGGAGGGTGTACACCCTACCATCAGTACAGGAGGGTGTACACCCTAACATCAGTACAGGAGGATGTACACTCTACCATCAGCACAGGATGGTGCACACCCTACCATCAGTACAGGACCGGAGGGTGCACATTCTACCATCAGCACAGGAGGGTGCACACCCTACCATCAGTTTAGGAGGGTGCACACCCTACCATCAGTACAGGAGGGTGTACACCCTACCATCAGTACTGGAGGGTGTACACCCTACCATCAGTACAGGATGGTGCACACCCTACCATCAGTACAGGAGGGTGTACACCCTACCATCAGTACTGGAGGGTGCACACCCTACCATCAGTACAGGAGGGTGTACACCCTACCATCAGTACTGGAGGGTGTACACCCTACCATCAGTACAGGATGGTGCACACCCTACCATCAGTACAGGAGGGTGTACACCCTGCCATCAGCACAGGTGGGTGCACACCTTACCATCAGCACAGGAGGGTGCACACCCTACCATCAATACAGGACAGGAGTGTGAACATCCTAACATCAGCACTGGATCGTGCATAGACTCATAGAGTTATATAGCACAGAAGCAGGTCCTTCAGCCCATTTTCCAGCACTTGGCCTGTAGCCTTATTCTATGGCGTTTCAAGTGCTCATCTAAATACTTCTTAAATGTTGTGAGGGTTCCTGCCTCTACCACCCCTTCAGGCAGTGCGTTCCAGATTCCAACCACCCTCTGGGTGAAATTATTTTTCCTCAAATCCCCTCTAAACCTCCTGCCCCTTACCTTAAATCTATGCCCCCTGGTTATTGACCCCTCGCTAAGGGTAAGGTTTCTCCCTATCTGTCCTATCAATGCCCCGCATAATTTTGTATACCTCAATCAGGTCCCCCCTCAGACTTCTCTGCTCTGAGGAAAACAACCCTCGCCTATCCAGTCTCTCTTCATAGCTGAAATTCTCCAGCCCAGGCAACATCCTGGTGACTCTCCTCTGCACCCTCTCCAGTGCAATCACATCCGCACTATAGTGTGGTGACCAGAACTGTACACGGTACTCCAGCTGTGGCTTAACTAGCGTTTTATACAGCTCCATCATAACCTCCCTGCTCTTATATTCTATGCCTCGGCTAATAGAGGCAAGTATCCCATATGCCTTCCTAACCACCTTATCTACCTCTGCTGCTGTCTTCAGTGATCTATGGACAAGTACATCAAGGTTCCTCTGACCCTCTGTACTTCCTAAGGTCCTACCAACCATTGTATATTCACTTGCCTTGTTAGTCCTCCCAAAATGCATCACCTCACACTTCTCAGGATTAAATTCCATTTGCCACTGCTCCGCCCATTTTACCAGCCCATCTATGTCGTCCTGTAATCTAAGGCTTTCCTCCTCACTATTTACGACACCACCAATTTTCATGTCATCTGCAAACTTACTGATCATACCTCCTATGTTCACATCTAAATCATTAATGTACACTACAAACAGCAAGGGTCCCAGCACCAATCACTGCAGTACACCATTGGCCACAGGCTTCCACTCACAAAAAGAACCTTCGACCATCACCCTCTGCCTCCTGCCACTAAGCCAAATTTGGATCCAATTTGCCAAATTGCCCTGGATCCTACCTTCTTAACCAATCTCCCATGCGGGACCTTATCAAAAGCCTTACTGAAGTCCATGTAGACTGCATCAATTGCTTTACCCTCATCCACACATCTAGTCACCTCCTCGAAAAATTCAATCAAGTTTGTTGGACATGATCTCCCCTGACAAAGCCATGCTGACTATCCTTGCCTCTCCAAGTGGAGATTAATCCTGTCCCTCAGAATGTTTTCCAGTAGTTTCCCTGCCACTGATGTTAGACTCACTGGCCCATCAGCACAGGAGGGTCCACATCCTACGCTTAACACAGGAGGATGCACACCCTACACTTAGTACAGGAGAGTGCACACCCTACAATTAATACAGGAGGATGCACACCCTACACTTTGCACAGAGGGTGCACATCCTAAACATAGCACAGGAGTAGGCCATGGCAAATTTTGCAGTCTAAACCCTCCACTCGGCCTCATTTCTTTTTGCAGGAATAACTTGAACAGGGGTCAGGCCTGACAACCCACTGACTGCAGTGGCAAAATTTAAGATCTTTGACTTTCAGAAGATTATAGAATAATTATGGATGAGGTAGTCCATTCAGCTAATCTTAGGTCATCCCTGGAGAATGAACCTCATTTCTCCATTGCAGCATGTAATTGTTTGCTAGATGATTCTGGTGTTTTGATATCCACTAATTCACCAGGAAATCCATTCCACCTGTTGACTCCTCTTGGTGTGAAGAACTTCCTGATACTCCAAATCTTCCCATTGATAATTTGGATTTGTGATCCCTTTACCTACTCATACAATTTATTAGATTTATATTTTCCGATCAGTTAACTATATTGTATACCGTGTTTAGGTCAACTTGCCTAGGAGCCTTGTGGCTCTTCTTTGGACTATCTCCACTACTTGTGTCTTGCTGATCAGAGCTGGGCTATGACTTGGTCTAGCTTGTATTCTACTGTTTAGGCTATGTAGTACAGAAGTCTACAGCCTTGCTGTGGACCTGATGGCCTACACCCTCGGGTTCTAAAAGAGATAGCTGCAGAGATAGTGGATGCGCTAGCTATGATTTTCCAAAATTCATCAGTTTCGGGAACAGTCCCATCAGATTGGAAGTTGGCAAATGTTACACCACTTTTCCAGAAAGGAGGGAAAGAGAAAACAGTGAACTATAGGCCTGCTAGCCTAACATCAGTGGTTGGGAAAATGCTGGAAACTATTATTAAGGAAGGAAGTCTTAACAATGCACTAATAAAAACATAGTATGATTAGAACAAGTCAACATTGTTTTACTAAAAGGAAATCCTGTTTGACAAATTTATTAGAGTTTTTTGAGGATGCAACTAGTAGGGTTGATAAAGGGGAATCAGTAGATGAGGTGTACCTGGATTTTCAAAAGGCCTTCGATAGGGGGCCACACAACAGGTTAATAGACAAATAAGGGCTCATGGAGTTGAGAATAATATATTAACATGGACAGAGGATTGGTTAATGGACAGGAAGCAAAGAGTGGGCATAAATTGGGATTTTTCAAGTTGGCAGGCAGTGAATTGTGGACAATAGTGCCACAAGGATCAGTGCTGGGGCCTCAGCTGTTTACAATCTATATCAATGACTTAGATGGAGACAGAGAGTTATGTATCTATGTTTGCTGATGATACATAGGTAGATGGAAAGGTAAGCTGTGAGGAGGACACAGAGAGGCCGTAAAGAGATATAGACAGGTTAAGTGAAGGGGTAACAAGGTGGCAGATGGAGTATAATGTAGGGAAGTGTGAAGTTATTCACTTTGGTCACAAGAATAGAAGAGCAGAATATTTTTTGAAAATATTCACCCTCTGCCTCCTGCCACTAAGCCAATTAGATCTGGGTTGGATCTGTCATCTCTCAAATCTCAACTAATTCATTCACAGTTGAATTTCACTGTTTTTGGCTGGTGTTAATAGGGTGCTAATGGCCTCAAAATGGGGTCAGTAGCCTTACTGTCCCAGTAATGTTGGAGATGTGCTGGCTCCATTTTGAAAGGTGCCGACTGCCAGGTGTCCAAGGCAGCTGCTTGTTTAAGCGATAGGCTCCTTTTAATGTGAAAATAGGGATCGGGGGAAGGGTGGGGCGATGGTCCTATAATGTAAACAAAATCCCAATTGCCTCATTAGGTTGAAAGTGGTTGAAGTGTGTGCGTGCACACTCCAGCAATTCCGCAGGTGATGAAGCTGTTGCGGCCCACCAAATGTAAGTGTCAAACTATTATTATGGGCTCCGGAGGAGCAGGAGTGCTTTTCTAGGGCCCATAAAAATGATCTGGGTTGCTGCTGTCTCAGCATCCCCATCCTGTGTAATTGCCAGCACCCCCCCCTCTCAACACCACAACAGAAATTGCTCCAGCCCAATCTTGAAGTCTCAATCTGGAGAGTTGCATCAGGACGTCTGTTTGGCAGCCTACAGTTCACCTGTCAAATTTAATTGACGCCAGAGCCTTCAAACCACTGGGGCCTTTACATCGCCAGAATGGGCAGCCATCCAGCTCACTGTCGGTTGGCCAAAAGTCGAAATCAAAGCCAGAGTGCTTAAAATATGCTCTGTGTAGATTTTCCAAGATCTTGCCTGCCCACCGTCAGCACAAATGGGAAAATTGCATGCCTCTTGTGACTTTCTGATATGTCCTGACTGCAGGCAAGGTGCCTCAATGTTGGCATGGAGGTGGAAAATCCAACATTGCAAACCTTTTCATCTCACATTCCATTTGCGTTGGCTTTTCAATTCATAGCCAACAGACAGCATTTGGTAAAATGGGGAGAAGGGAAGAGAAAATTAGGAATCCTATATGCCTAAACTATCATTCCCCTATGTTTTATCTTTACTTCATGTGCCTTGCTCCCCTGCTTCATCCTTCAGCAAAATAAAGAATATAATATATACCTCGAGACATATAATTGTTCAAGGCTGATGTCAACATACGAGCATAAGAACATACAAATTAGGAGCAGGAGTAGGCCACTCGGCCCCTCAAGCCTGCTCCGCCATTCAACAAGATCATGGCTAATCTGCTTATAACCTCAACTCCACATTCCCGCCTACCCATGATAACCTTCCACCCCCTTGTTTATCAAGAAGCTATCTACCTTTACCTCAAAAATATTCAAAGACTCTGCTTCCACTGCCTTTTGAGGAAGAGTTCCAAAGACTCACAACCCTGTGAGAGAAAAAAAGTTCTCCTCATCTCTATCTTAAATGGGTGATCCCTTATTTTTAAACAGTGACCCCTAGTTCTAGATCCTCCCACAAGAGGAAACATCCTTTCCACATCCACCCTGTCAAAACCCCTCAGGATCTTATATGTTTCTATCAAAACGCCTTTTACTCTTAAAAACTCCAGCAGATACAAGGCTAGCCTGTTCGACCTTTCCTCATAAGGCAACCTGCCCCTTCCAGGTATTTGTCTAGTAAACTTTCTCTGAACTGCTTCCAATGCATTTACATCCTTCCTTAGATAAGGAGACAAATACTGTACACAATACTCCAGATGTGGTCTCACCAATGCCCTGTATAACTGAAGCATAACCTCCCTACTTTTGTATTCAATTCCCCTTGCAATTCATGCACTAGGACATCTCAGAGCTCTGCAATCTCTCACCATTTAGATAATATGCTTCTTTTTTATTCTTCCTGCCAAAATGGACAATTTCCCATTTTCCCATATTATACTCCATTTGCCAAATCTTTGTCCGCTCTCTTAACCTATCTATATCACATTGTAGCCTCCACATCTCCTCTTTACAACGTACTTTCTACCTATCTTTGTGTCATAGGCAAATTTAGCAACCATACCTTCATCCAAGTCATTTATATAAATTGTAAAAAGTTGAGGCCACAACATACCCCTGCAAATAGATTTCTATAAGATGAACTGATGCCATTTTTCCACCCACCGTCCACTCCCACCCGCCACCCCCTAGAACGAGTGCTTCACTACAATAGAAAGTTCCATTGTAAGCAGGATGACATTTAACAAAACTTGATAACTGAGGGCATTCATGGCTGAATGACAGTCAAGGCTGGGATTTGGAACCAGGTCCTTGGTTGGCTGTCCAATGCTCTATTGCTTGAATTACCTGACTGCAAATGCCAAAGTCTTAACAAGGGAATTAACTTTCATTTTTCATGAGTAATAAATTTAATATGAAATCACTTTATGCTGAAACATTTATGAGGTATGATGGTACTGATGGATAGTTTCTGTACCACTTTAATAAAGGTTTTCACTCAGGAGGCGCTTGCTTGAATCCAGGGAAATTGCTTTATTTAAAAAGAAACCACATTTATTACACCACTTCACTTCACAATCTGCATGTCATTACAGGATTCCAAACATTTAAACCACATCAAATTTTCGACGTTTTTTTTAGTTTCAAGTTGAAACACTGGTCTGGCAATTCAAGTTTAAATATCAATATCAAGAGCCCTTTTTTCGAATTCAAACCAGTTCAAAAATTGAACATCAATGGAGGCTAAAATAAAAGCAAAATACTGCAGATGCTGAAATCTGAAATAAAAACAGAAAGTGCTGGAAATACTCAGCGGGCCTGGCAGCATCTGTGGAGAGAGAAGCAGAGTTAATATTTCAGGTCTGTGACCTTTCATCAGAACTCACATTCTGTCAAGGCCCCAGCAATTTCTTCCCTTGCCTCCCTCAGTATTCTGGGGTAGATCCCATCAGGCCCTGGGGACTTATCTACTTTAATGCTTTGCAAGACACCCAACACCTCCTCCTTTTTGATAATGAGATGACTGAGACTATCTACACTCCCTTCCCTAGGCTCATCATCCACCAAGTCCTTCTCCTTGGTGAATACTGATGCAAAGTACTCATTTAGTACCTCGCCCATTTCCTCTGGCTCCACACATAGATTCCCTTCTCTGTCCTTGAGTGGGCCAACCCTTTCCCTGGTTACCCTCTTGCTCTTTATATACGTATAAAAAGCCTTGGGATTTTCCTTAATCCTGTTTGCCAATGACTTCTCATAACCCCTTTTAGCCCTCCTGACTCCATGCTTAAGTTCCTTCCCACTGTCTTTATATTCCTCAAGGGATTCGTCTGTTCCTAGCCTTCCAGCCTTTACGAATGCTTCCTTTTTCTTTTTGACGAGGCTCACAATATCCCACGTTATCCAAGGTTCCCGAAACTTGCCAAACTTATCCTTCTTCCTCAGAGGAACATGCTGGTCCTGGATTCTAATCAACTGACGTTTGAAAGACTCCCACATGTCAGATGTTGATTTACCCTCAAATAGCCGTCCCCAATCTAAATTCTTCAGTTCCTGCCTAATATTGTTATAATTAGCCTTCCCCCAATTTAGCACCTTCACCCGAGGACTACTCTTATCCTTATCCACAAGTACCTTAAAACTTATGGAATTATGGTCACTGTTCCCGAAATGCTCCCCTACTGAAACCTCGACCACCTGGCCGGGCTCATTCCCCAATACCAGGTCCAGTACGGCCCCATCCCTAGTTGGACTATCTACGTATTGTTTCAAGAAGCCCTCCTGGATGCTCCTTACAAATTCTGCCCCATCGAAGCCCCTAGCACTAAGTGAGTCCCAATCAATATAGGGGAAGTTAAAATCACCCACCACTACAGCCCTGTTACCTTTACATCTTTCCAAAATCTATCCCCATATCTGCTCCTCTACCTCCTGCAGGCTGTTGGGAGGCCTGTAGTAAACCCCCAACATCGTGACTGCACCTTTCCTTTTCCTGAGCTCCACCATATTGCCTCGCTGCATAATCCCTCCGAGGTGTCCTCCCGCAGTACAGCTGTGATATTCTCCTTAACCAGTAATGCAACTCCCCCACCCCTTTTACATCCCCCTCTATCCCGCCTGAAGCTTCTAAATCCTGGAACATTTAGCTGCCAATCCTGTCCTTCCCTCAACCAAGTCTCTGTAATAGCATCATAGTTCCAAGTACTAATCCAAGCTCTAAGTTCATCTGCCTTACCTGTTATACTTCTCGCATTGAAACAAATGCACTTCAGACCACCAGTCCCGCTGTGCTCCGCAACATCTCCCTGCCTGCTCTTCCTCTTAGTCTTACTGGCCTTATTTACTAGTTCCCCCTCATTTATTTCACTTGCTGTCCTACTGCTCTGGTTCCCACCCCCCTGCCACACTAGCTTAAACCCTCCCGAGTGACACTAGCAAACCTTGCAGACAGGATATTTGTGCCCCTCCAGTGAAGATGCAACCCGTCCTTCTTGTACAGGTCCCATCTGTCCCTGAAGAGAACCCAATGGTCCAGATATCTGAAACCCTTCCTTCTGCACCAGCTGTTCAGCCACGTGTTTAGCTGCACTATCTTCCTATTTCTAGCCTCACTGGCACGTGGCACAGGGAGTAATCCCGAGATTACAACCCTAGAGGTCCTGTCTTTTAACTTTCTACCTAACTCTCTAAACTCCCCCTGCAGGACCTCATCCCTCTTCCTGCCTATGTCATTGGTACCGATGTGTACCACAACCTCTGGCTGTTCACCCTCCCCCTTCAGAATGCCCCCTGTCAGTTCAGAGACATCCTTGACCCTTGGCACCAGGGAGGCAACATACCATCCTGGAGTCTCTTTCACATCCACAGAAGCGCCTATCTGTGCCCCTGACTATAGAGTCCCCTATAACTATTGCTCTTCTGTGCTTTGTCCCTCCCTGCTGAACAACAGTGCCAGCCGTGGTGCCACTGCTCTGGCTGCTGCTGTTTTCCCCTGATAGGCCATTCCCCCCCAACAGTATCCAAAATGGCATACTTGTTAGAGAGGGGGATAGCCACAGGGGATTCCTGCACTGACTGCCTGCCCCTTCTAGCGGTCACCCATCTATCTGCCTGCACCTTGGGTGTAACCACTTCTCTAAAACTCCTGTCTATGACACTTTCTGCCACCTGCATGCTCCTAAGTGCATCCAGTTGCCGCTCCAACTGATCCATGCGGTCTGTGAGGAGCTGCAACTGGGTACACTTCCTGCAGATGTAGTCGCCCAGAACGCTGGAAGCGTCACGGACCTCCCACATCACACAGGTGAAGCACTTCACCCCTCTAACTGACATTTCTAGCACTATTTAATAAATAAAAATAAATACTTATTAAATCCTTACTAAATTGTTATAATTAACGATATGGTCCCTAGTGCTAGATTCCTACTATAAATATTAGATGCTGACTAAATACAGTAATCTCCTCCCTCTGGTTTAGTTACTCTACTTATTAATTAGTTAATTAGGGTTTTAATCAATTTTTATCAATGTTTTATTTTCAAATTCCCTACCAGCCAATCAGGTCACAGCTTTCCTGTGACGTCACTTTTCAGTTTTTTTTTACCAGACGTAAGTTTTTTATACTTACAGTCCGGAACTCCGCCCTCTGAATCTTCTCCGTGAATGTAGGCCACGAATCCCCGAGATAAATTTTTTATACTTACAGTCCGGAACTCCGCCCTCTGAATCTTCTCCGTGAATGTAGGCCACGAATCCCCGAGATAAATTTTTTATACTTACAGGTCTGGAACTCCGCCCTCCGAGTCTTCTCCGTGAATGTAGGCCGTGAATCCCCGAGGTAAGTTTTTTATACTTACAGGTCCGGAACTCCACCTTCCAAGTCTTCTCCGTGAATGTAGGCCGCGAATCCCCGAGGTAAGTTTTTTATACTTACCGGTCTGGAACTCTGCCCTCTGAGTCCTCTCCGTGAATGTAGCTTAACATTCATGCGCTACACAGCACCCTCACTCACTTAGAACTTCTGCAAGCCTCACACCCACATCTCACAACTTGCACATGCTGCCAGCTATTCAACCATGAAAACCGCACCAACCAAACAGATTGTACAACACTCACTGACACACTTGCCTCCCTCTAGCAGGACAAGGTGGCACACAAATGAAGGCAGCAGGGGCTAACCGGAGAGGGACAGGTGCACTTGCATATCGTGACTCCCATAGAGGAAATGGTGCCGGCCGTTATTGAGAAGCCCATTGCTGAGACCATGGCCAGTGGAGGCGCTGACACCATCGAAGATCACAGTATCCTCATACCTAATCTTCCTTCTCACATTGCACCTCCCCCACATCACAAAATCTCTCTGATTTACAAGCTGCAGATGGTGTAAGCATGCACCTCTTAACTTGCCCCCCTCCCCGCACCACAACCTTATCCTGTGCCTTTCTCCTTTCTGATACCCAAGAAGTGCAACCTGGCCAGGCAGTGGAGAAACAAAAAAAGACAGTGATGATGAAGACACAGCACCATCACTTGATTTAACACTCGGAGTCACCAGCTCAGATACTGGCAATGCGCATAATGTAGAGGATAGATTAGAGGCAGGATCTACATGTGGCAAGAAACTGGGAATGAGTGGTCAGTAAACAAGGAAGGGGGCAAGGATAATGCAGGTGCAGCTCGCTGGAGGGCGAGGTCACACAAGAGTTCTGCTGCTAAGGACTCAGATGAGCACTTCAATTTGGCAGCATACACAAGGTTGATGGGTATGCATAACAAAGTACTTGTTGCATTGGGAGGCCTGTCGGAAAGCCTGTGCTCAATGTCAAGAAACATAGAAGTGTTCAGCACCAACTTGGCACAGAGCTTGAAGCCCATCCTTTCCAGCATGTAAGTGATGGCCAACTCCATCAGTACATTTGTGAACCCATCCATGATGCAGAGTCCAATGTCTCAGCTTCCACTGCAGGGCAAACTGCTTCCACCAGAAGTCTAAGTGCTGCAGGGAAGTTCAGACTTCTGTTATGCAAGGTCAGCTTGCTGTGATACAAGTTCAGACTTCGCTCACGCATCAGCAGACGACAAACTGCAAGATGTTGCAAATATCTCCAGCTCCAGCCTGCAAGGAACCAGGCACATAATAGTTCATCACCATGGTCACCTTCACAGCCATTGGCAATGTAGTCTTTCCCCTGCTCTGAGGTTGCAGTTCTGGCTGCAACAGGTGGCAGAATTCAGAGAGGACAGCCTTACTGAAGTGCAGACTTCTCATACATTGTTTTTTGCTGAGGTTCAGGTAGGAGAATAGCTCCCGGAATGCCCGAGGCAGATATTGCCTCCTGTTGAGAGCCCTTCTCCCATCCTCCTCCCTCTTCCAGTAGTTTGTTCTGCTCTGCATGGCCTCTGTTCATTCTCCAAGTTATGCTGTATTCCAAGGGGAATGACTTCTAGCGCATCCATGTCAGGGAACAACTGGCTTGTGTAGATGCCTTGAAGTCAGCAAACCTCCTTCAGCACCTGCCACATCACTTCCTGTAGACATTTTCAACTTTAAGCAACTATAGAAAGCACCAAACCCTTGTAGAATCAACGCAACAAGAAAAATAACTCAACCAGCAATTAACCTTAAAGTAATTGTTGATCCTTTTAAATAGCACTGGTGGACAGGTCCTTCCTGTGTGTTCAGCTGTGTGAGGTTAAGAGAGGGTGTTAGCGAGAACATTGAGCTCCAAAATAGCACCACTGGTGTCAAATCAGCGCTGCATACTGTTTGATGTCATGATCTACCTACTCTGCATACTGCTGGAGGCCATTCACGACACACAGGCTAACACCATCATCAATATGGCATCCGGCATGACTCGCCCCAAAAGTGTGTGCAAGCTCTGAACACCATTTTGGACAGCAAATGGCACCCATACTGCCCAAACATCCTTTGTTCCATTTCTTTTTGTTTTGGTATGAAATGTTTACCCAGTATTAGCTTCAAGTGTTACTCGGCTCAAGGTTTACCTTGGGGAGAGAATAAGTAAATGTGTTTTCCCCAAACATTTGTTTGGCATGGGTTGTGTCCTGCTTCTAAAGTTGCTCCTAGTGGTCAATAGGTTATATTTCTCCACAACCAAGTGCAGAGCGAAGCTCCTTATACTCTGCCGATACCTTAACTCCAACCTCATAACAGCACCAACTACTGCACCAGTGAGACATTTTAGTCATAGAGTCATAGAGTTTTACAGCACAGAAACAGGCCCTTTGGCCCAACGAGCCTATGCTGATCATCAAGCACCTGTCCTAACTAATCCCATTTCCCCGCACTTGGCCTGTAGCCTTGTATATTATGGCATTTCAAGTGCTCATCTAAATATTTCATACAGCTGCATTTTTAGTGCAAATTTGTGCTGTACTATGGGCATTCATTTTTTTTTTTTGCAGGCCCTTGTCTTCTAAGAACGGGATTGAGATTCAATTCATAGGCTGGATTTTACGTCGGGCGGATGGGAACTGGCCACCGACGAAAAGTCAGTGGCGACCTCGCTTCTGCCCAGCCCAGGGATCCGACCCACATTTTACGGGTCCCGGGGCTTTAACTGTTACGAGGCGGGAATTCCACCAGCTTGAGGGAGAAAGTCCCGTCTCATTGAGCTGCCAGCCTATCATCGGGCTAGCAGCTCATAGTCCCAGCAGCGTCACCAGGAATGGTGGCCACTGCTGGGACTGCGGCTCAGCCGAGGACATGGAGGCAGAACTACAGGTAAGTTTGGTTTGTTTCGCCGGTGTGATTGGTTGTGTCCTGGCGAGGCAAGGGTGGTCGTGTGGGGGGGAAGCGGGGTCATCTTGGGTCCTGGGGGTGGTTGGGGAAGTGGGGGCGGCCCTCAATCGGGCACCTGTGCCTGTTTGTCTGGATCCCCCCCACCCACCCCAGTGCGCTGAGAGGCCGCCAGGTTTCACTGGGCGACCTTCCATCTCTCCCGAACACCTGCTTGCCATGGGCAAAGTCCCGTGGAGGTGGGCGAAGGCCTTTAAGTGGCCATTAAGTAAAGTGGGGCAGAGGCGGGAGTGGGTCAGGAAGGCCTCCCGGAGCCTCCCGCTCAATTTTAAGCCAGCTCCTGCCACCATCCGGCTCGCTGGGGTGGAGTAAAATTCCAGTCCATGTTGTACCAGTACAGGAATGATAAGCTGAATGGATTCCTTCTAAACTAACATTTGTCATGTCCTTACAGCTGGCAGAGATAGGAGACTTTAATCCCATTAGTCTGGGTTGGATTTGATGCCACATGTGAAAGGATAGCAGGCCAACCCAATGCATCACCCAGTCCCCTTTTCTTCTTATTTGTTTCCGTGAGTGCTAGAACTCAATCAGAGCCAGGAAGAGGCACTTAGCACAATTCTGCAAAGGAGCTGCATTAATGCACAGTCATAATAAAAAAGATTGCTGTGTTATCCTGGTTAATAACCATGATAGATAATTTACATGGGATACTCCTGATCCGCTGCCGCAGCATCAGCAAAAGCCCTGGAGAAATGGCACAAGTAGCTGTTTATACCATTTCTCTGGAGGTCCCACCGATCTTCTGCTGAGGTTGCATCAGGTGAATAGGGAACCCCTGCGACAGATCTTGATGAGCATTTTTACTGTTACTGATTTACGTCTCTTGCACGTCAGGTTCAGTAATTTCACTCAGCCAGCCTTGAAGATTGTACTTCAATAAAAACATCAAAACAAATCCCACAAATCTTGACAGAAGATTTGTAAGAGTTGATCTAATAAGAGGATTCGACCTTCAATTTTATGATAGCTATGAAGAACTAAGATGTTTTAATCTGGTTTTAAACAAACCTTATAAGAGATGAGCATGTACGCTTGATGTTACTAAAGGGTTGCTCACTTTAGAGTGAGCTGAGTATGGCTAATTATTTTTGACAGGTGATCTTTTTCTTTTGCCACATATAAATTCCATGGGTCTGAATTTCACTGAATCTTTGTATCTGGTGCCTCTGATCTTTTTTTTCCAACAGCAGCCTGAAGATACTAGGCTGAGGGGCAGGTGTTCTGCAGTACCTCAAAACCTGACTCCTGGGGGATGAGACTCTGCCATACTAATGAGCCAGAGCATCAAATTTAGAGGCATATCAGATAGGTCAGGTGCAGAGCATTTCAGTGCATTCTAACTGTCCTGTACCCAGCCAAAGGGTAGGAGCAAAGAATATTGGGGTTCATATTTCCAGTGAAAACATTTAGAAATAAAGACATGCTCAGACATAGTAAAGCAAATATTTTTTGATTGATTTCCAGAAAAATAAAGAATTAATACTTCTCTTTATGCCCTGCAGGGGATAATTAGCTTTCGCAGATCTTTACGACAATGTGTTTGTTTTTGAATTCGCAAAGTGGATTCAATGGACCGAATGGCCTCCTTCTGTGCTGTAATGACTCCAATAACTCTATGAACAGGAGCTCTACTTACCTTTTCTCTCTGTCTGAGCTGCTGTCTCTCCCCAAAGAACTAACAAGCAGCTAATAATAGTGTTTACCGAGGAACTTCATGGAATTGAAAATAAAGAAGGTGCATAATGGGCAGCTGATCCGATCTCACCCATTTTACACAATCACCAAAGTGAAAGTTACTCCCAGAGTGCTGAAGAAACTTATAGCCAACTACCATTTAAAATGGGGATCAAATTAACATACTATGCAGGTGGTATTCCCACGTAAAATCATACTGCTACCCTCTGTCCTTCCCCTCCACTCAGACTCCATTATGCGTGGGGACTGGCCTTAACTTTCTTAGTGCTCTGAAAATATTAGTAATTAATATTTTGGTTATCAAATATATTTTTATTAAGTGCTTAAGAAACTTAAAGCTGGCTCCTGCTCACTTTTTTCTCCCCACCACTCTTGTTCATTTCTGCTCAATCACTGGCACTTCTCATCTCTATCCCTGCTCCCTCCTGCTACCTCTTGCCATCCTGACATCAATCATGTCTGTCCCCTTTCTCTCCTCTTGCCTCGTGCCACCCCAAACCATCGCTGATACCCATGCTCCACCACTCTCTCTAGCCACCTCTTCCATCTCTATCCTCTCTAAATGCTCATATTTTCCTCTCCCTATCTGCTCCCTCCTACTGCTGCTTGCCACCTGACTGTAACCACCAGTACATACTCCTCTACTTCTTCCTGTTACAGGCTGCTCCTGCCTCCACCTCACACTGTCCATGCTCTTTCCCTACTGCTGACCCGACCCAGGAATAAGTGTGTGTCACTTGCCCCCTACACTCCAAGATTTCCTCCTATGTTTCTAAACTCCATTCTCCATATCCGATCGCCTGGGAGGAGGTGTGGGGGAGGAGGAATTGTGGTTGGAGAGTAATTGTCCAGAGTATTTTTTTCCATTATTGGCTCTGGGTTTTTCTCGGTATTTTTACTTCTGCGAGGTATGGCTGGAGGATGGGGGGAAGGGAAGGTGGGCAGGGGATCGTGGAAAGTGTCTAGTCATGATGCTAGAGTCATCGTAAATGCGGGACAAACTTGATGGACAATCTGGTCTTTTCCTGCCTGTTACTTTCGTGTGTTTGTATATGCCAACACTCCACTTCCAGTCCTAGCGCATCCTTTCCCTACAGAACTCCAGGGAGCATGATGCGGGCTGCTGGTTCAGGCTTCTCTCTTTCAGCTGCAGTGTATTCTCCAATTGTTCCCACATCTCCTTGGCTGCTTTATCCTGCAGCTCTTATCCTCTATCTAATTCACTGTGTGCCTCACTGCAGCTGTGGTCCCGATCTCTCTCGCTATGTCTGAGCACATCCGAAGGAGGAGAAGCATGGTCACATGTGGGCAGGCAACTGGAGGACAGACAGCCAGGCCCACACAGATTACTTTATTACGTTTGTCAGTTTCCCAGCATAGTGAAGCTTGCACTCAATGCTCTCTCCTACTGTCAGCCTTTTTGCCTTGCTCCCCACCTCTAATCCATTGTCATTTCTCACCTACTGCACCTGTTTACTCCATCATTACCCATTCCTGTTCTCTTCCACTCTCTCACCCATGTTCCAAAACCATAATAAAGGCATCCCCAGTCCTGATGGCGGTGCTGTATCATTGGGCCAGGCCGTTCTGCCTCCTATTTACTGACTCCAGACTTCTCCACTGGTAATGATTTTCACTTGCTCTTAGGTCAATGCCTTGATGGTGTCCAGCCTGGCCCTTGGCTATTCTGATTGCTTCAGCCTTTGTAGATTACCTACTGGCTCTCTTGCACCTCAGACTGTCAAGTCGATTGGGTTGCAGGTTGTTTTTTGAAAAAGACTAGGGTGTGAGGGTTATGAGAAAGGTTAGTTAGGAAGGGTTAAAACATAGTGAAAACAGCTGAGAATTGTATATTCTGACTGCTGCTAATTTGAGTAACAGGAGTGGGATATTTCCCTCTTATCTTCACTGGTAAACTGGAATTTTGGTTCCAAAAGCACAATGAGCACTTAGATAATACAAATTCTTTTGGAACGAAATTGCTGGTTTATCGGTGAAGGTAAAAGAAGAAACATAGAATGTAGGAGCTGGGAGATGAGTGGAAAGGCAACGGCCAGGCCAGGCACTAAATCAAAAAAGAGCCCTGAGACATATGATAGTCAAGAGATGATATTGGAATTACTGGGCTGAATGGCAGCGAGCTTCAAAAAGAGTGGGGCGTATGCACGAGACGTGCGCTGCAGAGCTGCCGCCATATTTCGCGTGGTGGCTCATTTACATGGAGTGGGTGGAGCACTCGCCTCCGATGACGTAGAGAGGCAGGCGCTTCGCCCTGGCACTGGCGTCCGGAGCCACCGCGCAGACACCGGCACCATTTTTAAAGGGCTTCAAGCCCTGCAGTTTAATTTAAATTTTTAAAGTGACAGGTGTGAAAACATCAAGGCGGAAACTTTATTATCAGTTTAAATCCCCCTTCTCCCATCCCCACAATGAGTGCTCAATATCTAAATAGTCTTTCCAGCCAAAAAAATTAAACATTAGATTCCGACCTCCCCCCCCACCACCGAACTTTCTCCACTTTACCCTTCAACCCCTTCCCAACATCCCCTCCACCAATCACATAAGTTTTTGCCATTCTCCCCACCGACCTGAAAATTTCACTCCTCCCCCCTCCCCACCAAAGTTACGCCTCGGATATCTGAACAGAGATCCGAAGGCACGGGACTTCCGGCAACCAGCTGGAATATTGGCGTGGGACGGTCGCCGCTGCAAGGTAAGTCATTATTCATTAATTTTAATGTAATTAACATATTTAAATAAAGTCTCCGTCGCCGTGGGGCGGGGAGGCCGCCATGTGGCCTCGCTGCCGCCAGTAAAATGTGGCAGGGCCTTCCCGGCGTCAAGGCCCGTGGTGACCCCCCCACACAACCCCCTACATCGGGGGTTTATAAAATTCAGCCCATCAAGTCTACCATTTCTCATAGGTGTTTTGTGTTGACTGCATTCCCTTCATTTATGTGGCTCAACATGGAATAATTTACATTTGTTGCAATTAAATTCCATTTGTCATTTTTGCCTGTCCAATTAACTATCTGATCTAAATCCTTCTGTAAATTGTTAACTGCATCATCTCTCCTTTATTCCTCTGATGAGAGGGCTGTCCTATCAGGAGAGATTGATTAAAATGGGCTTATATACTTTGGAGTTTAGAAGAATGAGATGCAATCTTATTGAAACATATAAAATTCATAGAGGGCTTGACAGGTCAGATGCTGAGAGGCTAGTTCCCCTGGTTGAAGAGTCTAGTCCAGGGATCATAGTCTCAGGGTAAGTGATTGGCCATTTAGGACTGAGATGAGGACAAACATCTGCACGCAAAGGTTGTGAACCACTGGAATTCTCTACCCCAGAGAGCTGTGGATGCTCAGTAGTCAATGAGTATAGATTTTTGGGCACTAAGAAAATCAGGGGATATGGGAAAGTGGTGCTGATGTAAAAATTCTGCCATGACCTTATTGAATGGCAGAGCAGGCCCAAGGGGCTGTATGGCCTAGTCCTGCTCCTATTTCTTATGTTCTTCCTGCTCTCCTTTTAATTTGCAAATTTAAGAAGCTGCATTCAAGCCATTTAAGTAGATCAGAAACAAAAAGAATCCAACCACTAATCCCTGGGTACTCCACTCAGCACTCTATGGAATAGAAATTGGACAGCGTTGTGCCTATTTTATGGTCACAACAAGGTGCAATTCTGGAGCCCAAAGTCCTGCAAACCAAGGATGCCTGAAATTGTCCCAAGCCAAATCCAGATCAGGCATTTTTCAAACATCCAGGGTGGCCGCTTAAAACAGGCTTTAGCCCCCCAGGCAGAAGCCATGTTGGGCTACACTGAGCGGAGTTTGATCTGCTCAGGTTTTCTGGATGTGGATACAGCCTAGTCAATGGTCAATACCAAAAGAGTAAGTTTAATTAATATTTTTGACAAGAAATCAAGAGGAGCAGTAGTGCTTCACCTGGGTCCATAACATCCCTGCAGGTGACATTAGTTCACTGCTGTTCTCCACCTGGAACTTTCATGAGGTCCATTGCTAGCAAAGCAGGCTGCCCAAGAATGAATTCTTCAGTTGGGTAAGCTGCCTGTGGAAGGGCCTAGGCTCTGGTAGCTTGCCATGATTACGTAGATGAGGCCCGAGGACTAATTTGTCACAATCCCTAGACCTCCATCATTCTCAACCTCTATTTGGTGCTTCAAAACTGATCTAAATTAATTTCTAGGCCTGTATCTTTCATAAAACATTCTTTATTTCTTAATATTATTATTGATCATCTTAGCCAATCCTATGTTTATCCCAGATTCCCTAGTTTTATTAGAAGTCTCTTATACATGAGCCAAATATATTAGGGAATATACATAGATTTCAGCAAAGCCTTTGACAAGGTCCCACATGGGAGACCTATCAAGAAAGCAAATGCACATGGGATACAAGGTAACTTGATAAGGTGGATTCAAAATTGGCTTAGCTGTAGGAGACAGAGAGTGATGACAGACAGCTGTTTTAGTGACTGGAAGCCAGTGTCCAGTGGCGTACCACAGGGATCTGTGCTGGGTCCCCTATTGTTTGTCATTTATATTAGCGACAGAGATGACTATGTGGGGGGTAGGATCAGTAAGTTCGCGGATGACACAAAGATTGGCCGAGTGGTTAACAGTGAGGTGGAGTGTCTTAGGTTACAGGAAGATATAGACAGGATGGTCAAATGGGCAGAAAAGTGGCAGATGGAATTTAACGCTGAAAAGTGTGAGGTGATACACTTTGGAAGGAGTAATGTGACACGGAAGTATTCAATGAATGGCCTGACTGGGAAATTCCGAGGAACAAAGGGACCTTGGCGTGTTTGTCCATAGATCTCTGAAGGCAGAAGGGCAGGTTAATAGGGTGGTGAAAAAGGCATATGGGACACTTGCCTTTATCAATCGAGGCATAGATTACAAAAGCAGGGAGGTCATGTTGGAGTTGTACAGAACTTTGGTAAGGCCACAGCTGGAGTACTGTGTGCAATTCTGGTCGCCACATTATAGGAAGGATGTGATTGCATTGGAGGGGGTGCAGAGGCGATTCACCAGGATGTTGCCTGGGATGGAACATTTAAGCTATGAAGAGAGGTTGGATAGGCTTGGGTTGTTTTCGCTGGAGCAGAGAAGATTGAGGGGTGACCTGATCGAGGTGTACAAGATTATGAGGGGCATGGACAGGGTGGATAGGGAGCAGCTGTTCCCCTTAGTTGAAGGGTCAGTTACGAGGGGTCACAAGTTTAAGGCGAGGGGCGGGAGGTTTAAGGGGGATTTGAGGAAGAACTTTTTTACCCAGAGGGTGGTGACGGTCTGGAATGCCCTGCCTGGGAGGGTGGTAGATGCAGGTTGCCTCACATCCTTTAAAAAGTACCTGGATGAGCACTTGGCACGTCATAACATTCAAGGCTATGGGTCAAGTGCTGGCAAATGGGATTAGGTAGACAGGTCAGGTATCTTTAATGCATCGGTGCAGACACGATGGGCCGAAGGGCCTCTTCTGCACTGTATTATTCTGTGATTCTGTGATCTGTGATTCTGTGAATATAGGGGATGAATTTCCTCCCCCCCCCCTCAAGTTCCCTTGTGTTATTTGGTTCCTCACGTGATGTTCTTGCCATATCCCTGGTGGCTTATCTTAAATATATGATAATGTGGGCCAATGGCAATGCAGATTTGGGCTTCCTGTTTTTACACTCGCAATGCAGTCCATGTAACTTATACTGAGAATTATAAGGGGTGGCTGTTGTACAAGTGTTCCTTTTAAAGGGTGAAAAGAGTTTTGTTGCTCCGGGTCAGCAAGGAAGTAAAGGACGAGTGGGCTACCTTGCCTGCCCTGGTGAGGTCATTGAACGTTTTGTGTCAGCGGTCTGCAATCCTGGGGCTAGAGAATTGGCACTCAGTGCCAGTTCTAATCTCCTCTTGTTGACACAAGTGAGATACCTGGAAGATTTGCTGTTTCCTTGAGGAGGTCTGAGTCAGAAAAATTCTGCATTCTTTTTCTGTGCCATGCCCCACTACCTTTCTTGGCTGCCTATTCTAGCTGCTGCTGTTGTAAGCATTCTTATATCAAGAAGAGATGGAAATGACATGCAGTAGGGTAAGCTCAGAGTTAACTGAGTGAGCCGAGCACTGCTCTTTTCTTACCTGCTTGTCCCTAGTCTGCTGAAATGTTCAGGCAGAACTGCTTTTTTTAAAGGTTGCCCTCTAATTTCCATGCATGCAAACAAATTACACCTGTTTTCACGAGATTTGCATCAATCACAACTTCAATGAGTGTGCAAATAAGGTCACCCAGGAAACCATTGTGTAAATACTTCTCCAGACCATTGGCAGTCACAAATTATTTTCCATTGGCGATAAAACAACCTATCTCACCATGTGAAAATTCATTCTCACAGACGATTCCTGATCAATCAAAGTTGATTTCTGCACAAAAACACTGAATTGTCTAAAAGTACAAATAAAATAGCCAAGTGGGAATTCAAATAATTTGAATTAAGTTACTTTGAATTGAGGAGAAGACTATAAACCATGTTATATCTTAATTTTTCTTTGCTGAGAAACCTTGCTGAAGGAACCAACATTGAAGGAAGTAGGGGTAGGTGTCTCTTCAATGTTCAGCAAGTCTATCCAGTGAAAAGCATACTCTACAGGATGGTCTCATGTTCAACTCCCACTTCTATTTGGAGTTAGTTGAACTGAGCAGCGGCAGTGGTACGAGTTTGAATTGAGGTGAAGAATAACAGCCAGAGGGCTCTGGATATTTATCAAAGATTATCCAAGTAAGAGATCCATACCTTCAGGAGAGGAGGGGAAGAGAGGTGAGAAAAGCCGAAAGAAATAAAACAAACTATTATCATTACTAGGCCATCCCAAAGTGCTTTACAGCCAATGAAGTACAGGGTATTTATAAAGTCCTTGTAATTTTAAACATTAATAACTGTGGCTAATTCATAAAGTATTGCTGAAAATAGAGACAGGTTGTTGGAGCTTTTCATCTTGCACTCATTGGGACAATCCGCAAGAATAACCAATGTAAGGAAAAACAACAACTTTATACTGTATGAGAAGAGAGTGCTGATTAGTTGGCAAGTGAATTCCGATTGGTAGAGGTGTTGCAATGGAGAATGCACCAGTTTATGCTGACTGACAGTTAACTGGTTTAGCTGAAACAGGAGCAATGTTTGTACATGTTTTTTCTGTCTGCAAAGAACAGGGCGCTGTATATTAATATATGTAGCTTCCAGTATGCACAAATGCACCACACTGCGAGCCCTACTGACAATCTTAAATTGGTTGTCAGCGTAATTAGTTTAGTTTAGTTTAGTGATACAGCACTGAAACAGGCCCTTCAGCCCACCGAGTCTGTGCCGACCATCAACCACCCATTTATACTAATTCTACACTAATTCCGTATTCCTACCACATCCCCACTTGTCCCTATATTTCCCGACCACCTACCTATACTAGGGGCAATTTATAATGGCCAATTTACATATCAACCTGCAAGTCTTTGGCATGTGGGAGGAAACCGGAGCACCCGGAGGAAACCCACACAGACACAGGGAGAACTTGCAAACTCCACACAGGCAGTACCCAGAATTGAACCCGGGTCGCTGGAGCTGTGAGGCTGCGGTGCTAACCACTGCGCCACTGTGCCGCCCTAATTTCTATTCCTATTTAGCACACTGTGGATTATTTAGCAAATGTTGTCCAATTGCAGAATCACATCTAATGTTGGACACTGTGTTTTGAGTTTTGCAAGCATGGTCTGGTTGGGTATGGCCTGTACCTTGCCCGTTGCGAACAGCGGCAGGGACTTGCTGTTTGATATGATCTGCCAGTCTTTGGGACGTACGGCCTATATTCCTTGTATCATGCTGGCTATAAGATTGGCCTTATCGACAACCTTGTAAATAGGGCCAGGTATATAGGCTGTGTGTCTCAAAGACTGACGGATCATATCAAACAACATATCCCTTCCGCTGTTTGCAATGAGCAAGGTACATAGAAACATAGAAAATAGGAGGAGTAGGCCATTCAGCCCTTTGGGCCTGGTCCGCCATTCAAAAAAAATCATGACTGATCGTCTAATTCAGTACCCTGTTCCCGCTTTCTCCCCATATCCCTTGATCCCTTTGGCAATAAGAAATATATCTATCTCCTTCTTGAATATATTTAATAACTTGACCTCCACTGCCTTCTGCGGTAGAGAATTCCACAGGTTCACTACCCTCTGAGTGAAGAAATTTCTTCTCATCTCAGTTCTAACTGGCATACCCGGTATCCTGAGACCCCTGGTTCTGGACTCCCCAGCCATCGGGAACATCCTCCCTGTAACTAGTCTGTCTAGTACTGTTCGAATTTTATAGGTTTCTATGAGATCCCCTCTCATTCTTCTAAACTCTAACGAAGATAGGCCTAGTTGACCCAATCTCTCCTCATATGTCAAACCTGCCATCCCAGGAGTCAGCCTCGTAAATCTTCTTTGTACTCCTTCCGTGGCAAGAACATCCTTCCTCAGATAAGGAGATCAAAACTGCACACAATACTCCAGATGTGGTCTCACCAAGGCCCTGTATAACTGCAGTAAGCCATCCTTGCTCCTGTACTCAAATCCTCTTGCAATGAAGGCCAACATACCACTCGCGTTCCTAATATAAGAACATAAGAACTAGGAGCAGGAGTAGGCAATTCAGCCCCTCAAGCCTGCCCCGCCATTCAGTACGATCATGGCTGTTCTCATCTCGGCCTCAACTCCACTTTCCTGCCCGTTCTCCATAACCCTTCAACCCACTACTAATTAAAAATCTGTCTATCTCCTCCTTAAATTTACTCAATGTCGCGGCATCCACCGCATGAAACTCCATCTGCCAAATTTTGGCTCATTCACCCAACCTATCCATATCCATTTGTAAATTTCTTATTTCTTTATTGCAACTTACTATCCCACCTATTTTAGTGTCATCTGCAAATTTGGCTATCGTGCCTTCTATTCCTGCATCCAAGTCATTAATATAGATTGTAAATAGTTGGGCCCGAGGACTGAACCTTGTGGCACCCCACTAGTTACATCTTGCCAACCAGAAAAAGACCTATTTATCCAGACTCTCTGTTTTCTGTTAGTTAGCCAATCCTCTTTCCAAGCTAATAAATTGCCCCTAACCCCCATGTGATCTTACCTTGTGTATTAACCTTTAGTGCAGCACCCTATCTAACTGCTTGCTACACCTGAATACTTGCTTTCAGCGACTGGTATACAAGGACACCCAGGTCTCTTTGCACCTCCCCTTTTCCCAATCTATCACCATTCAGATAATAATCTGCATTTCTGTTTTTATGACCAAAGTGGACAACCTCACATTTATCCACGTTATACTGCATCTGCCATGCATTTGCCCACTCACCCAACTTGTCCAAATTACATAGGAGCCTCTTTGCATCCTCCTCACAGCTCACATTCCCCCCCAGCTTTGTGTCATCTGAAAACTTGGAAATGTTGCATTTAGTTCCCTCACTCAAGTCATCAATATATATTGTGACTAGCTGGGGCCCAAGCACTAATCCCTGCAGTACCTCACTAGTCACTGCCTGCACCCGGAAAAAGACCAGTTTATTCCTACTCTCTGTTTCCTGTCTGTCAACCAATTCTCAATCCATGCCAGCATATTACCCCCAATCCCATGTGCTTTAATTTTGAACACTAACCTCTTATGCGCGACCTTATCAAAAGCCTTCTGAAAATCCAAATACACCACATCCACTGGTTCTCCCTTATCTATTCTACTAGTTACATTCTCAAAAAACTCCAGTAGATTTGTTAAGCATGATTTCCCTTTTGCGAACCCATGCTGACTTTGTCCAATCCCATTTATGATTTCCAGGTGTTCTGCTACCACATCCTTTATAACAGACTCTGGAATTTTCCCACTACTGATGTAAGGCTAACTGGTCTGTAGTTCCCTGTTTTTTTCCATACCCAAGGCCATACCCAACCAGCCCATGCTTGCAAAACTCAAAACACAGTGTCCGACATTAGATGTGATTCCACAATTAGACAACATTTTCTAAATAATCCTGTGTGCTAGGAATTACACTAACAAACCAATTTAAGATTGGCAGTAGGGCTCACATTGTGGCATATTTAAGCATACTAGAAGCTACATATATTAATACACAGGGCACTGTTCTATGCAGACAGAAAGAACATGCACACACATTGCGCCTATTTCAGCTAAACAAAATAAGTGAAGCCATTCACTGATTCATTCCTCAGGGCAATGCCTTGACCAATCAAAGTCAAACTGCCTGGTCTAAATTTCAAACAAAGCTTGGCAGTTAACTATCAGTCACCGTAAACTGGTGCATTCTCCATGGCAACGCCTCTACCAATCAGAATTCACTTGCCAAACAATTCGCACTCTCTTCTCATACAGTATAAGTTGTTGTTTTCCCTTGCATTGGTTATTCTTGCAGATTGTGCTAACGAGTGCAAGACGAAAAGCTTCGACAACATGTCTCTACTTCCAGCAAGACTCAAGTTCTGGACTACCAAATGACTAATTCATAAAGTTTTAACACAATTCAGTTCAAATTTCTAGGCTTCAACATAACCACCATCTTTTGTGATACATTGTTCAATTCAATTTTCCAACGGTTCACTTTTTCTTCTGCTGTCACTATTTTCAATCAGCTTTGGCATCATTAACACAGTATTAGCACTATTAACATTTAAAAATGGATGTATTATGCTTTCATATACCAAATACAGTTTGCTTCGATCATGTGTGCATCCAAAAATATTAAAGTTTAGAGTTGGTCAAGGACTTTATAAACATCCTGTACTTTTGAAGTGTAGTTACTGTTGTAATATAGCAAATATGGCAGGCAATTTGCACACAGCAATTTCCCATATTAGCAACGTGATAATGACCAGATAATTTGTTTTACTGATGTTGGTTGGGGGATAAATATTGACCAGGACATTGGGAAAACTTCCTTGCTCTTTTTCAAAAGACAGCCATGAGATTTTTTATGTCCACTTGAGAGGCCAGGCGAGCCCTCGATTTAATGTCTAATCTGAAAGACGACAGCTCCGACAGTGAAGCAATCCCTCAGTACCGACGATAGAGTGTTCACTGGTACGCTTTTTGAGTAGTTAATGGAGATAGTTTTAAAGAACAGGTGGACAGATCCAAATGAAAAGGAATCAGTTTGGCCAAGCTAGTTGTGAGATCAGAAATTGAGTTATGAGAGGGTCCCGCTCTGTGATACTGCAAGTGCACTGGAGTGTCAGTCTAGATTAAAGTCTCTGAATTGGAAATTGAAGCCATGACCTTCTGACTCAAAGGTGAGAATACTACCACAGAGCCACAGCTAACACCTTTAATGGTTAGGCAATGATTTTGACAGTAAAATGCCATGAGCGGAAGAGCAAGTGAAATGGAATTTGAGGCTTAGAAGGAAAAAGAGAGGAACAATGATTATTACAGTAGTGGTAAATTAGAGAAAAACAAGAAAAGTTTAAACTGAAAGGGTGTAGGCAAGTGATGAGCGATAGATTGGCTATAAAATGATCAATAACTCATATCTGGCTTATCAGAGGGAAAACTTTGAAGTCTTGCATTTTATTGCATGCTATTTGATTACAGATTATATATACATGGTTGGTGTACTGTACTAAGTGCTTCACTTAGAACCCATCTTTAGGGCAGTTGACTGGAAGAGATATCCAGCTGTTCTTTGTAGAATGGAAAAAGCTAATTTATTTTTAATGACTTTTTTGGCACAGCTCATTTGTTTCAAAAATTTGAATGACATTAATTAATTTAACCGTTGATGTAAAAACTGTGATAATTAGAGTTTTGACAAAGAAAGTGCATTATTCAGACAATACAGTTATAACCCCATACTGTAGTACACATGGTATGTAGATGCTTGGATGTACAGTCGAGCCTATTTGTGTGCAAGTTGATTGAATAAAAATCTGTTTGAATGAACATTTCCTGAGTTCCCAGTCAATTGCCTCAGCTGCTATACAGTGTTGATTATTTGTAAGCAAGTGATTTATATTTGTTTGTATACAAGTAATGAATTGTGCCTCTATTCCTCTGCTTGTTTGATGCAATCATTAAATTTCTTTCTGCACTGCAGCCAGCTCTTTGAGATAATGCTGACCTTATTCACAAGTTGTGTCACTTCTTGCCATTCCACTTCACCAATTTTCCTTGGCATTTTCTGACTATCTGCGGGTAAGAGAATTTCCACTCGATTCTGAAATTGCTCCATCAGCATTTCCACAGCTGTAAGTGAAAACCTTGGGGTCCCACTGGAACACTTCTTGTCCCCAGTCACCTTAGTGCAGCTCTACAGTTTTGCTTCCCTGCTTTGATCACAAAAATGCACCTCTTCTTTAAGCTGTTGCAGTCCCTTAAGAGCCTGATTTTCCCATTTCCTAGATGGCGAGCTACTGATAGTGCATTTTTCACTGGCAACTACCTCAACCATGCAAATTAGGGGTGACCTGCAAATTGGAATGAGTTCCTCACTGCCTCCTCTAGGTGGTCATTGCTCTCACTCTGGCCACCTCCCAACAGATTGGGAGACCAAATTCTTAGTTTATACTCTACCCCCATAGCAATCCACCCCCATAATTTCTGGGACTGATTGCACATTTGACATCTGAGTTCTGGTCATAGGCTGACCTCTCCACACTATATTGGTATTGAGGTGCACTTGGACCAAATGTAACCAGAAAACTGATAGCCTGCTGCAGCTCAGGCTACTTGGCAGCCATTTTCGCTTGCTGGTGGTGCTATGCTTCTGGAGGCACTGGCTGCACCTTATTAAAATTATAGAACTGATGCTAAGGTCAAAGCTGTTGTTGACAGCTTGCTGTATTATAAAAACAGCATAAGCGTTTTAAAGTGGTGCACCAAGTGCTCAATCCATCTTGAAGTCCCAAAGTGAACCACGCTGTGATTATGACCATTTGTAGGTAACAATTGTTTCAGGAATACAGGCTTTTACTGATCATTATTTCCATTGTTCACAGCAATCAGGTGACTTTTTTAAAATCTAGAATCTATGCTCTGAATGAAAGGTTTCTCTGTTAACGGAGAGAGCAGAAATTCAGACTGACCTGCTGTGCATTTCTAACATTTTCTATTTTTATTTCAAATATCCAGTATTCACAGCCTTCTTTTCACTAAAAGCTAATTAAAGTACAGGGTGAAAGGCAGTTGACTGCTTTAACCAGCTCCACGTCCCACCCTCCAGAATACAACCGGTGTATTCCTACAGTATAGCTAATAGCATATTAAGAAGTAATTTTCCATCGAGGCTCTTGCAAGATGCAATGCTGTAAAATACATTCTGTGGAGTAACACCACTTGCTAGTCAATCTGACTGTGTTCTGTAATATGAGCCAGTTACCATGGTGCTGAATGCAATCAGTTTGTACAACTGGGTTGGTCCAACAACACTGGTCTTGTGTGTGGTGCAGTTCCTATAAAAACACTTGCATGGCTTTATTCGTATGGGCTGGCAGTGCCAAAACTGAGAGCTCAGCCTTTCTGTGACCAGAATAAAATGGTGAAAGCTGATGGCGAGTGCCATTGGTGGCAGCTGGAACCCTGGCATTGTTTTGCTTTCTGGGAAAAGGAGTGAACTCTCAACCTGTGAAGGCAGAGCTGCAATATAACTTGAGTACACAATGTGCCTAGCTCTCACTTTACAATTAACGTAGTTCTAGATAAATATTGATTAACCCTGAGTTTTCAAAGCCAGTTTGAGGACGTGGAAACAACGTATGAGGCAGTGCAAATTCTAATCATGTTCTGGCTAAACACTTGTGTGTGGGATTTCATCAAATGTAACTGGGCCAAAATTCAACATTGTTTCATCCATTTTGGGGGGCTAAAATGAAGACAGGGAGATCATCTTTGGGTCATAATCTTCCCTGGAATTGCACCAGCCATCATATTGGAAACCGTAGATTTTTAGGTGTCCAGGACACCCGCTTGAAACATTGCCTAGCATATGCAAATCAGGGTCCTAACAGCAGTTGTAGGAACCTAATTGTAATTCAGATACAAACAGATTGAATTTATGACAGGAAAGCTCCACCTTATACTAGGTGTCCAGTGGCCAAAGCAGCAGTTCTTAAAAGAACTGATAGAGGCCACTCATGAACTGGCCAGAAAAGGTCTTGAAAATTACATTTTTGTTGTGCTAGAAGGAGCGCTCATTCTCCTGCTGACTCCACAGGAATACTGTGGGCCATTGCTGGTCCAGGCCCATTTGAGGAACCACCCACCTAACACCAATCTCCCTGCCACTCTGCTTTGCTGCTTCATCTCCCTCCTCCCAGGGCTTGAGTACAAAAATCAAGGCTGACACTCTTGTGCAGTACTGAGGGAGCACTGCACTGTCAGAGGTGCTGTCTTTTGGATGAGACATTAAACCGAGGCCCCATCTGCCTGCCCAGCTGGATGTAAAAGATCCTGTGGCACTATTTCGAAGAGAAGGGGAGTTGTCCACATTGTCCAGGCCAATATTTATGCCTCAATAAACATTACAAAGAAGATTATCTGGTCATTATCGCATTGCTGTTTGTGAGAGTTTGCTGTGTGCATACTGGCTGTCGTGTCTCCTGTATTACAACAGTGACTACACTTCATTGGCTGTAAAGGACTTTGAGACATCCAGTGGTCATGAAAAGAGCTATATAAATGTAAGTCTTTCTTTCCTTTTTCTTTTCCCAGGACCTACCTTGGCCTGAATATTGGTCAGCCCTCAAATCAGCCCGAACTGGTGCAAAGCAATCACATTGCTAACATGCTGCCCATTTTTGTGCACAAGCCCAATTTCTTGATATGGAATGCTCTTGAAATTCCATGGGAGTTCTCCTGACCTCCCACTATAACTCTGAGGAGAGACTGGTGGAACCCTGTGGGAAATAAAATAAATGACTGAAAACAAACTGATTTGAAGGTTCCACTGGTCTCCTACCAGGTTACAGCAGAAGACCAAAATGAGTTTGAGGTCTATTTAGTGAGAATTTTTGATACATTATGAAAGAAATGGCGAGAGGAGGATTTTGCTGTTCCTGCATCTGAGCATATTGATTTGTCTACGTGCAGCCCAAGGAGGAAAACTGGGCAAGGAGCAAGGTACACACTATTTCTGCCCAATTTCCATTCAATGCTTTTTATTGAGATTTGCTGGGAGGTATATGATTAACATGGATTAATTCGCTACTAATTGTTATACTGATTAATTTGCTGATATACTGTAGTAAGGATAGGACTCTGTCTTTGACAATGCAGTAATCTGAGTAAATTTTAAAGGAGCAGTAACTCAAGTAATGTTAGAAATGCAGTAATTTGTGTAATTTTAAAATCTAAACTGCATGTTTTAACAGACCTCTCCATAAAAGATCGATGAACTAAGCTAACAACAATGGGTGACTGTTGGATCTGATCAAAGAAGGCAGAAAAACAGGATTGCAGATGTTGGACAGGATCAGGAAGTATCAATGCACAATTGAACTCAAGACATGTAGACTTGCTGGTTTAGCAGAACACCAGAGTTTAAGGTTGTGTGGATAAAAATGGTTGGACCTACACTGAGTCAGATGACCAGCACATCGGAGAATAAAGAAGCGGGTTTGTGAATGATCAGATAAATAAGTAGAAGACAAGGAGAAGACACCTGGCTTGTGTAGCTAGACATAAATGCTGGCTGGACCCTAACACCTACCTAGCTAAAGAACAAGACAATGCATGCTATTCTGTCCGGTATCCAACAGGTGATATATGATCTGTTTAGAACTGTAAATTACTGCCTAAACACTGTAATGTGTTAATCGCTGCTGTGTTACAATGAAAGAGATTTATTGCAATCAATTGGTGTCAGGTCCAAGTCCCTTGCAATTCTAACAGAGGTGGAACATTACATGACTTAAAATCCTGCAGCAGTTTAGAGGCACAGGCATAGCAAATGAAGAAGTTTGGAACACAATACTATTCTGCCTAAGCCTATAACTGAAAGGAAGATGGAAGAGTAAATAGCATCTAGAATTTTGGATATGGCTCCAAGAAGAGGCTCTCTTTTGCATGGGCAAATGCACCCTCAGAGAAAACTCTTCATCTTCAGCATAAGAAGTTCAATGGCCTTACCAGATCATATTGCATTAAAGAAAGAACTTACATTTTTGTCGCATTGTTCACATTCTGAGGGCATCCAAAAGCAGTTCACAGCCATTGAATCCCTTTTTAAATGCAGTTACTATGATACAGGCAAACTTGGCAGCCAAATCACAAACAGAAAATGAATGAATGGCCAGATAGTCTGCTTTTGGTGCTGTTGTTTAAGAGAAGTATATTTACCAGGATACTGGAAGAAGAAAAAAAAAGGATATGGAAGAGATGATTTGCATCTAAACCAAACAGAAACAAAGAGACTTATAAGGTAGCTATTGAAAATCATTTCAATTAGGTAAGTGTGGGGGAGTGGGAGAGGCAGAGAGAAAACTGATTCCTGGATGAAATGGTTCTCAGGGTAGAATGTGGGGTATAGACAATCAGAGCATCATACAAAACCTGGAGAACATTAAGAAGGTTGTCTAGGATATGTATCTATATAAAAGTTAGTATCACTGGAAATAAGAATCCAGAATCGAGGCTGTGCTGTCAGTTAGGAGCTACAATGTAGTGGGAATAACAGAAACATGGCTAAGTGGAGGGGATGGAAATTAAGATATATGCAAGATATAGAGGCCTAGAAATTCAGCAGCGTCCATTTTTAGGTGCCTCACCCACAGTGTGCTGACAGCCCATGCTCAAGTGAGGACATCTGAAGTATATGAGATTTGGGGCCTTGGACCTCATCATCATGCAGAGGGCAACGGGAGGAGCCCACACAGACTCATGCACCAATCTTCAGGTATGATGCGGGGGTATACAAAATTGTTGTCTGGGCCTTGGAGTGCAATCGGTGAGGGCTTGGGAGTGGTGCTAGGAGAACTGACACAAAATGGCACCCGAAATGTTAAAAACCTCGGTGCTATGGAGCCAAATTTCTAGCCTGGAGTGTTTGGAAAAGACTGAATAGACAGAAAAGGCATTGATTTAGCCTTATATGTCAGGAACATGAGAAGTAAATAAAGTTGATCCTGTGGGAGGGAAAAACCTTGCATTAGGGATATACTACAGATTTGTAATTCAGCATAAGAAAGAGAACAATTTGTTTAATGAGAAAAGTAATTTGAATGAAAAACGAAATCAATCAAATATAAATTGAGAAAACAAAAGTGGATTGGAGTTGGTAAATGTAATGCATGTAAGCTCCAGTGCATCAAGAAATCCATGAAAACCAATGTTCATCTCGACCTGGTATTCATTAATGGTACAAACAATGTGCAGGAAAAATAAGTCATAGAACCCAGAGGGAAAGCAAGCACAGAATGATTAAGTTCAATGTGACTTTAGAGTCAATATAACTAAAGGTAGGAATCAGGTCTATAACGTTAAAACAGCTAAATTCAAAGAGATAAGGCAACAACTCAAGAAAATGGATTAGGTAGATTGCTCAACAACACTTCAATAGAGGTCAAGGGGAACATCTTTAAAGATATAATGCTGAGAATGCAAGATACATCTATTCTTAAAACGAACAAGCTCATACTAAACAAACATGGCCCTAAGTGTACTCGCAAACAAATTAAAAGGAGACAAAAGATCTCCACAAATCATGCAGGGAGAAAAGGGAAGGAAGGCATTCACTCAGAATATAAGAAAATGCAGTAACATGTCAAAAGGGTGAGAAGAGGGGCATAGTGGTATCTAGAAAAATGCAGCATTAGAGTCTAAACACAACAGTTTAAAAAAAACAGTACAACAGTAAAGGGGCAATCAGAGAAGAGATGAAAACCATCAAAGGTACAGACAGACTTGAAAGTGAAGATGAACACAAAATAGTAAATACTCTGAATGAGCCTCCTTCAAGTATCATGAGAGAAGATTTGAGCAACACGGTTATAAACAAACCAAAATCAGTGACAGATATAAATTAAATGGAAGCCCTATACAGTTGAAAAGAGCTCAAAATAAGTCTTCAGAGTGGTGAAACTAGGGAAGACATTTGTGAGGAACTGACCATCATTGTGAGGGAGGCATTGGAAACTGGAAAGCTGCCAGAGTAGAAGTAGGCTATCATGGTGTCCATATACAAATAGGTGACAAAACATATACAGTCAATTACATTAAACTTAGTTTAATTCCATGTAAAATAATGGAATCAATTATCAGGAATAAACTTGAAGATTATCTGCCCAATAATCTTCTTAGGCAGACCCTCAGTATTGGGGTGACTTGCTTCCACTCCAGTTCGCTGTGTTCTGAGATGGCCGATGAGTCTGATGCATGATCTGCAGACTCTGCCACATGAGGGGCGGTGGTGCTTGAAGGTTCAGGTAGATTAGTAGTTTGAAGGTTTGAGCGCTCCCTCCGATGCCTCAACTTCACCTCCGCATGTTCACGATGAAGTCCCTCGAGGTCTACAATGCCTTTCCAAATGAACTTTCTCCATCGAGGATGGTCCCGAGCCAGGGACTCAATGGAGATGTTTGATCTCTTCAGGGATGCTTTGAGGACATCTGTAAAGCCTTTCTGCTGTATTCCTGGGAGTGTCCAGCTGTGACCGAGTTCTGAGTAGAACAGCTGTTTCAGGAGAGTGGTGACAGGCAGGCAAACGACATGTCCCACCCAGCAGAGCTGGTTTTGGGTGATTAGTGTCCCGATACTGGGCAGGTTGGCTTGGAGAGGATGCTGCTGTTGGACTGCCTTTCTTGCGAGCGTATTTGGAGGATCTTGCGGAGGCACCTCTGGTGGTACTCCTCCAGTGCTTTGAGGTGATTGCTGTTGGTTGTCCAATTCTGTGAAGTATATAGAAGTGCAGGAATCACTGCTGCCCGGTAAACCATGATCTTAGTCTCGGGATCCTGATCCTCAAATATGCTCTTCCTCAGTCAGCTATAGGCTGAGCTGGTACATTGGAGGCAGTGATGAACCTTGTTGTCTATGTCTGCCTTCATTGAGAGGAGGCTCTCAAAGTATGGAAAATGATCCACATTTTCCAGGATCTTGCCATTGATCTTGATTGACGAGGGGAGGTGTTGTGCTGTGGGAGCTGGTTGGAACCTTCGTTTTCCAAGTGTTTAGTGAAACACCCATTTTCTCATATGCTTCAGAAACATAGAAACATAGAAAATAGGAGCAGGAGTAGGCCATTCAGCCCTTCGAGCCTGCTCCACCATTCATTATGATCATGGCTGATCATCCAACTCAGTAGCCTGTTCCTGCTTTCACCCCATACCCCTTGATCCCTTTAGACCTAAGAGCTATATCTAACACCTTCTTGAAAACATACAATGTTTTGGCCTCAATTGCTTTCTATGGTAGCGAATTCCACAGGCTCACCACTCTCTGGGTGAAGAAATTTCTCCTCATCTCAGTCCTGAATGGTTTTCCCCGTATCCTTAGGCTACGACCCCTGGTTCTGGACTCCCCCACCATCGGGAACATCCTACCCTGTCAAGTCCTGTTAGAATTTTATAGGTTTCTATGAGATCCCCCCTCACTCTTCTGAACTCCAGCGAATATAATCCTAACCGACTCAATCTCTCCTCATACGTCAGTCCCGCCATCCCAGGAATCAGTCTGGTAAACCTTCGCTGCACTCCCTCTATAAAAGAACATCCTTCCTCAGATAAAATGATGAGAGGCATAGATAGGGTAGATAGCCAGAGTCTGTTTCCCATGGTAGGGGTGACTAAAACTAGAGGGCATAGATTTAAGGTGAGAGGGAGGAGGTGTAAATGGGATCAAAGGGGTAAATTTTACACACAAAGAATAGTGGGTATCTGGAATGAGCTGCCTGAGGAGGTGGTGGAGGCAGGAACAGTAGAGACATTGAAGAGGCATCTGGACAGGACTTGAATGAGCAAGGCATAGAGGGATATGGAATTAATGCAGGCAGGTGGGATTAGTATAGAAAGGCGTTATGGTCAGCATGGACGCGGTGGGCCGAAGGGCCTGTTTCTAATACTCTAAGGAGACCAAAACTGCACACAATATTCCAGGTGTGGCCTCACCAAGGCCCTGTATAATTACAGCAAGACATCCCTGCTCCTGTACTTGAATCCTCTCGCTATGAAGGCCAACATACCATTTGCCTTTTTTATCGCCTTTTTTATCGTCTGTTGCACCTGCATGCTTACCTTCAGCGACTGGTGTACGAGAACACCCAGATCTCGCTGCATATTCCCCTCTCTCAGTTTATAGCCATTCAGATAATAATCTACCTTCCTGTTTTTGCTACCAAAGTGGATAAATGAGGAATGAGTGGGCTAATGCATGGCAGATGCAGTATAATGGCTTCACTTATTTTGTTTAGCTGAAATAGGCACAATGTGTGTACATGTTCTTTCTGTCTGCGTAGAACAGTGCCCTGTGTATTAGTATAAATCTGTTAAAACAAACAACACAATTAATTGATTGATTACATTACTATTTTTGCCCTTCATCTTTCTATAAACCTATGAAGGGCAACAATAGTAATGTAATCAATCAATTAATTGTGTTGTTTGTTTTAACAGATTTACATTTCCTAAGGACACAATTTCTTAAGTTTTAAAACTCTTTGACTTATATAGTTTATATATTGTATCTTAAGATAACAGTATTAGAAATTGGGGAAACTTGTGTGCTTACGCAAATGGTGTTTGGATATTTTCCATACTTTAAAAATTAAAGATGAGTAGTCAGGATCAATTTAGGGTGAAAAATATTTGCAAGAAATCATCTCTACTTGATTTGGAAAATCATACTTTGACTTTAGAGTAATTGTCGTTCAAGTTTATTTTATATTAAGTCGATTGCAGCAGGTTTTCTAAATCCACAGTGTACAAGAAATGCGACAATGAAAAATTATGGACAAAAACTGAAGAGTTAGAAAAACTGACTTTGTCTTTTAAAAAAATGGACCTTTCTTTTAAAAATTGAACAAGGTGCTCCAAAATGGCTACTGAAAGAAAAATACTTTGCCTTTGTATATTCAAACTGTCTGACAGGGACCAAGGAAAATTGTCAAAGCTAAGAGGTGTCAATTGCACCCATCTTACACCTATCCTAAATATTCCCGAATTGAATGGGTTCTTCTGAAACAAACAGGGTATGAAGTAGCCATATCCTAGGCCATTGTTGATTGCTACAGGAAAGAAAATACCTATCTTGCTGGCAGAGGCAAGATATAACACATCTTTACCTTAAAAAGCAGCCGAGAGAGAGACATCCATGAAGCAGCATCCAAGAAGCTTGTTTCCAGCAAACAGAAGGCATGCACCCAGCTTTAGAGTTCTACATCTATACCTATACAGCAGTGAATTATAAGCGATCCACTGTCTTCAACTGAACTTTCAACCAGGAGAGAAATCTACAAATACCTCAGGCCTGCAACCAACAAGAACACGACTTCCAAGAGAATTCAACAGGTTTACCCCCACTTATAATCGCTTACCCCTTTTTCCTCTCCATCTGTCTCTTGTGTGTGTGCGTGCGAATGCATGAGTGGATGTGATTGTGATAATTTCTGGTTAAGATCAATAAGTTGATTTTCTGTTTTAAACCTACAAGAAAACCTGTTGCTGTTGTCAGGCAAACCGCTCCCCCCCCCCCCCCCCCCCCACCTGCCAAGACTGAGGTGCACATTATTTCGCTACTCGAACATTAAAACTTAAAATTGCAAGCCCCTGACTGGAGAGGCATTTGCCTAGTACCAGACAGTGTTGAAACAAAGGAACCAGTCCCTTCCCCAATACACAGAAGAGGCCTGGTCAAACCAGGTCATGTGACCACCTACTGGCCAACTAGGGGAGTTTTAAATTGGAAAACAGAATTTGAACTCAGAAAGCCATGTGCTCCCGGTTGGAACAGAACCTCTGCAGTCCGGCCTGCTCATCTCTCAGGGAACTGAATCTTGTGAAAACACGTGAACCACAAAGAGAGAAAGGTTTCTTACACCGACAAGTTTTAAGAATGCTGGGCCCCAACGAAAAGCAAGACTACCTACAATCAAGTGAGCTTGAAGCAGAGTAAACGAGAAACTCTTCTGAAATTGCCTCAAACCCCTCTCTACTATACTTTCCTCTCCTCTTTTCTGTCCCTATTTGCATGTGTGTATCGCATGTGCATGCTAGCGTGGGCGCGTCATATATCCGTAGGCATTAACCGTATTAGAGTTTAAGTTTAACTTGCTGCAGTAAGGTGGGAGTTGAACAGTGGGAACCACCCAATTCGTACCATGTGGCTGTAACAACAGGAAACATTCCCAGACAATCACCATGCTGAGTACCTCAGGCATTCAAGTGCTTGAAGTTGGGGGGGGGGGGGGGCGCTGGGGGGAGGGTGGTGGAATTTGGGAACCACCTCAGCTACCTCCACAGCAAAGGTCCTAATAGAAAAGGGATTCTCATGGTGGAGAATGACAACAGGCCATCTTTTGTGGAAAAGGTGATACAAGGGGCTGGATTTTATCAAGCCCACGATGTCGAGCTCCATGGCGGGGGGGCCAGAAGATGGTTGCAGCAGAGGCCTACCACGGAGCTCGACGCCAGGAGGGCCCAGGCCGATCCTCCGGCAGCAGCGAGGCTCCCTGGCAGCCCCCCCTTCCACGGGGTGACGGGACCTCAATTTCAATAATCAAATTAATGAGATGAATAAATTTAAATGAACCTACCTTGAATCATCTGGGCCCGCCACAATCCTCAGTGCAGCGGCTAGCACTCCCGCGCCTTCAATTTCCCGTCCGAGGAAAGCCAGCGTGACACTGATGGGGAGGGGGAGGAGTTAAGATTTCCAGTGCGGTGGGGGGACATGGTCAAATAAATGTGATGTGTCGGGGATGGTCGGAAGGTATGAACTTTAAATTTTGTGCAGTCTGGGTGCGGGGTGGGGGCGGGGGGGTGCGGTGGGGAAGGTCAGGTTTAAAAGGCAAGTGTTTTGGTGGGGAAGGGCAAATACCTAATGTAATTTTTATGGGCGGGGTGGGTTGGAAAGGGGTGGTACAATTTTGTTTTCTAAATTTTGGGCAGGGGGTTCACTTTAAAAATTCAAATTTGCTGTCAGGGCTGGCTGCCCTTCAAAAATGGTGCCAGCGCCTGCGCACAGGCAGCTGATCCCATTGCCGGTGATGGACAGCCTGCCCCCTCCCCATGATTGGGAGGGGGGCACCCCGGCCATTTAAGTGAGCCGCCGCATGGGAGATCATGGCGGCTCTTCAGCGTGCAGCCTGTGCATGCGGACCGTCATCTTTTGAGCTCGCTGCCAGGAGCGATGGCGGGCTCTTAAAATCCAGCCCAAGGTGTCTGTGGCCTAGTGGAAAGGACTAATAAGATATTATTAGTTCACATTTGTACTATGAAATTACAGAATTTGCTGATAACCTCACCCATTACCATGTTGAGGCAGACAGGTGTAGAAGCAGGAATATGAAGTAGGGTATAGAGTCATAGTATAGAAAATACCTGAAAAGAAAACTTTACTCAAGCCTTCATAGGAAGGCCTGTACTACTTGATGCAAAAGTGAATCCTTCAGTGTAGCTAATAAGACTGACCAACAAAAAGCAAGACAGGGATAATTAGATGCATGAATGCAGATTAAACTGTTCAAGGGCTCTCTGGAAGAGCCACAATAGATTTTCTGTTCTTTATTACAGGTAATCATGGCTCCCATGACTGTGTGGATAGTGGTGGTGCAGGATGACTGAGAGCATTTCTTATACTTGAAGGCAGCTCCAGAGGGTTACAGGGCAGCCTTTAGTGGAAAGGTGTTGGTGCAAGCAAGAGATCTATTAGTGTTAACGTGTCTGATTCATATTAATATGACTGATAATCTGGAGAACAAGAAAATAAAATTTTGGAAAAATAAGAAGGGACAAGGAGAGGAGGAAACTGTGAATTTGAGGAGGATGGTTCCCGACTACAGCAAGGAGGAATCGTCATTGAGCTCTTAAGGAGCCAGATAAGCTGGATGCCTGGATGATATCAAAGGTAGCCCAAAGAATGGACTTGCAGTTGTCAGAACTCATCAAGCATTGTATAATGATGCATGACACGAGATTGTACCAGTATTTTTATTCTATAAACTGTAACAATGCCAAAATCTCCTTGCCAAGTTCTCTAAACAGACTTCCTTATTCTACTCCGCAACTAGCAACCTTGGATGCCTGTTTTATATGGGCAGAAACATGAGTCAGATCGAAGTAATGGAAAATGCCATGTGTGATGTCATAACATCACTATTACACAACTGATTTGTATATGTTCTCCTGTACATGGCAGAGCAGCAGGGAACATTTGTTAGTCTCCATAGCTTAGGGACAAGAAAATCAGCCTGATGACATTATTTGACCATGTATAAATAATATAGAATTACCATATTTTCACAGGCCTTCATGAATGTGAAATAACGAACACAAAATGTGTATTACTGGTGTAGAATAAACTATATATTACCTATCATTACCATGAATAAATGATGGAGGTGAATTTTCATAGTATTTCTTTTGGCTTTCCACCATAACCAAAAAATGTAGCAGATTGTGAAGAAAGAAATAACGCCATGCATTAATATAGCACTTTTCACCACCTCAGGACATCCTCAAGCACTTTACAGCCAATGATGTACTTTTGAAGTGCAGTCACTGTTCTAATGTAGGCAATGCAGCTGGGCAGATAAAAGTTCCAGCTGCCACACCACTGGTGGCAATTGTACCAGGTTGACATATTATTGTGACATATATACACAGCGTATACACCCTACTGAGTCAGCGGCGCTTGAGATGGCTTGGCCATGTGAGCCGCATGGAAGATGGCAGGATCCCCAAAGACACATTGTCCAGCGAGCTCGCCACTGGTATCAGACCCAGCGGCCGTCCATGTCTCTGCTTTAAGGACGTCTGCAAACGCGACATGAAGTCCTGTGACATTGATCACAAGTTGTGGGAGTCAGTTGCCAGCGATCGCTAGAGCTGGCGGGCAGCCATAGAGGCTGGCGAGTCGAAGAGACTTAGCAGTTGGCAGGAAAAAAGACAGAAGTGCAAGGGGAGAGCCAACTGTGTAACAGCCCCGACAAACAAATTTTTCTGCAGCACCTGTGGAAGAGCCTGTCACTCTAGAATTGGCCATTATAGCCACTCCAGGCGCTGCTCCACAAACCACTGACCACCTCCAGGCGCTTACCCATTGTCTCTCGAGACAAGGAGGCCAAAGAGATAAGAAGATATATATGCTATGAAATAAACAATAAACCATGTATTAGTGTGAAATAAATAATGTGCTACATATTAATATTGTTATTATGATAACAGTTATTTAATTCACAACAGATCATTTCATTCTTATGGCCCCATTGCAACTCTTCCTTCTATGGCAAAATTAGATACATGAGACAGGTTAGCTTGTAAGTTTCATTTTTTTTTGCACTAATAAATGAAACAGCTCCTGAGTGCTGAATGAATAGAAAGGATAGAGCTCAACCACTCAAGAGATTAATTGCACATTGTATGATTCATTGGATTTACAAGGACATATTTCAGAAGAGAATAATATTTGCCAGAATTCTTTGTCAGCATGTCCATTGTAAGTGACCCTTCTTCGGAGTTCCGAAGAAGGGTCACTGACCCGAAACGTTAACTCTGCTTCTCTTTCCACAGATGCTGCCAGACCTGCTGAGTGATTCCAGCATTTCTTGTTTTTGTTTCAGATTTCCAGCATCCGCAGTATTTTGCTTTTATGTCCATTGTAAGTATTAGATCTGCTATTCTGGAGGTTGATAGTGCAATACAATCATTTATTGCAGTGGTTTTGGAACTTTTTTGATTGAAGGACACCTTTTCAAATAGAATAGTAATCACAGAACCACCACCCCGCCCCCCCCCCCCACCCCCATCCAAATTATAATACTATATAATACTAATAATAATATGGAAGTGCTGCATTTAAGGAGTGTTTTAATAATGCTTTTAAGAAAACAACTATTTACTTACAGATATCAGTGAGATGGATGTGCCTACTTCTCACTGAAGAGTTTGTCTTTCCTTGTATGCTCCTTTCCTCGTGAGACAACTAGCCCACTCTGCGCTGCACACAAGTGGTAGTCGCACTTTGCTCCTGCTTCACGGCTCTCATTTCACATTATTTTGCAGTCCCCCTGCAAAGTCTCTACAGACCACAAGAGGGCCGTGGACTCCAGTTTGAGAACCATTCATCCATGGCATACAGTACATGATATTCTTCAGATTCTATGGGAATCAGGATGGGTCAGGTCAGCAATGTTATCTGTTACAAGCCACATATCTTCCTGAAAACCATCTCAGTCAGTTCTCAGCTTGACGAAGTTTTGATCAGTTTCTAAACACAGAAATCAACAACCCATCAGTGAGAAAATTCATTAACAACCATTATTTGGCTTTAATAATTGTGGATTCAGATCAATTGTTACAGAAAGTTCGTACAAGCTGCTACTATTTTGGCAGGCAGAACTCTGGAAACAACTGAGGTATGGACAACATGTAACATGAGGTATGTTACTACTTCTCTGCTTTCCCCGTTTTCCACCCATTCTCATAGCCACTTCCATGGATATCAGCAATGGAAAATAAGGCTGTTGGTTTCACTGCATAATACCGGAGAGCTACTGTGCAGAAATATTTTTTCCCATTGAAAATCACAATATTATTTGGTTCTGAAACAATGTGAAAGGGAATTAAGCTTTAATTTTGCAAAAGTGGCAAGAATAGTGTTGAACTGGCTCATGGGGGTCCCTCCCCCTAATCTATTAAGTTACTGGCACATAAAAACTTGCCCAGACAGTTTGGTTTGCAGGACATTTGTTTGGGGAGCATTAAATGCATTAATAAAGTCTGGAGGAGGCCCACCCCCGACCCTGACGAAGTGAGGGCCTGGCCCAATCTTCATGGAGGCGACGGGCCTGGCACTCACCTATTTAAATAAATTTAAACACCTGACATAATTGCAAGCTCGCCTCTGCCTCCGGTTCTGGTGCTATCTTCGTGCTGCTGGCTGGCACTCCTGCGCCTTCCAATCCCCGTCCGAGGAATTGAGGCGCCACACTGGTTGGGAGGGGGGAGCAGGTAATTTTCCTGTCTGGGAGCAGGGTGGAGAGCAGCGATAAGGGTCCCTCATTGGTGGAGGGGATGGTGGGAAGGGGTAAAGTTGACAGTCTTTGCACACTTGAGGGGAAAAGGTCAGTTGGAAAATGTAAGTGTTTTGGAGTGGAGAGGGAAAGTATGTTATATGGTGGGTATTCGGGGGTGGTGGGAGAGGTCCAAAAATACTGGTTTTAATTGTTTATAAAAATGTTTAGTGATTGCTTTAAAAATCCAGAAAGGGCTGCAAGCCCTTTAAAAATGGTGTCAGCGCCTGTGCACAGGCAGCTGACGCCATTGCCAGTGAGAGATCGGCCGCCCTCTCCAAGTGATGGGAGGGGTGGTGGCGCGGGCAACTCCATCCATTCAAATGAGCCGCCGCACTGAAGATTGTGATGGCTCATTGACATGTGGCACGCGTGGGCTGGGCGCCACTTCCTTCGCCTGCTGCCAACCTCGGCGGCAGCAGTACAGGATTCCGGCCATTGTTTATCTCCCTATCTGAAAGACAGCGTTCTGATAATGCAGTACTTCCCATCACTGCACTAAAATATCAGCCTAGAATTTGAATTCATGACCTTCCAATTCAAAGGTAACAATGCCACCACTGAGCTAAACAGACACTTTTATACCTCAGAGGGTCACCCAAAGGAAGCACAGATGTACAGCTGAGAAAAAGAACTTGCCTTTATGTGGCGCAGTGGTTAGCACCGCAGCCTCACAGCTCCAGGGACCCGGGTTCGATTCCGGGTACTGCCTGTGTGGAGTTTGCAAGTTCTCCCTGTGTCTGTGTGGGTTTTCTCCGGGTGCTCCGGTTTCCTGCCAAAAGACTTGCAGGTTGGTAGGTAAATTGGCCATTATAAAATTGTCACTAGTACAGGTAGGTGGTAGGGAAATATAGGAACAGGTGGGGATGTTTGGTAGGAATATGGGATTAGTGTAGGATTAGTATAAATGGGTGGTTGATGTTCGGCACAGACTCGGTGGGCCGAAGGGCCTGTTTCAGTGCTGTATCTCTAATCTTTATATAACATGATCTCAAGCTATTTCAAAGTACTTAAAAACCAATTAAGTCCTTTTGAAGTGTAGTCACTATTATAATGGAGGGAAGCACAGCAGTCAATTTGCACAAAGCCAGGTTCCACAAACAGTAATGAGATAATAACCAGGTAATGTTTTTGTGATATTAGCTGAGGGATAAACATTGAGTATATCCTGAGGAAACTCCCTCACTCTTCTTCGAATACTGCTATATAATTTTTTGTATCCATCTGAGAGAGTAGCCTGGACGTCAGTTTAAAGGCTCATCTGAAAGACGGGATCTCCAATAGTGCAGCACTCCCTCAGTATTGCACTGGAGGGTCACCCTGGATTATGTGTTCAAGTTTCTGGAGTGAGACTTCAACCCACAACCTTCTGACTCAGAGGCATGTGTGCTAATCTGGCTGGGTCAGTGCCAAAGGTTCCCAGTAGGAACATTCCAGCACACACTGAGAAAGAAGGTTCATGGATTTTCAGAATCCACATTCCTATGATTTGAAAGCACCTGCACAAATATGGAATGGCACCCCTTCCTGTTCATGTATCTATTGGCATGCGGAGCCCTGACAGACACAGGGGTCCCATCTGTAATGCATTGGACTCTTGGAAAGTCTGCAAGCCAGTGGAAGTTCTGTGTTCTCTTTAGTTGGTGTCTCCTTTCCATTCGGCTAGAATAAAGGTGTTTCCAATAGCAAACATGGTGTCAATCACTTGCTTAAAACTAGTATGAGCAACTGACTGGTTTATCTGCCAGAAGTTCCCTGCTGGGGTCTGGCAGGATCCTGTTGCATGAAAGCTTAACACCAGAGTGACCTTCACAGCAATGGGAAGAACCAACCCATTCTTTGATGTTTTTTGTAAATCAGCCAGCAGCCAATGGTATAACTTGAAAGGGGTACAGATAGAGTCAATATGTTTAGAATTCCTAGATAAAATGAAGGGCTTGCTATTTTAACAGGGGTTCTTTAGCAGACCTCCAAATTTTGGAAAGGAAATCAAGAGAAAATATGCAGTTATATTAAAATGATGAGTAGCGATTTTAGTTATCCACTTATCAATTGGGAGACAGCGCAAGTAAATGGAGAAAAGGGAATTAAATTGCTAAAATGTATACAGGACCTTCCTCAAGCTGTATGTTAGTAGGTCTACAAGGATGGAAACATTGCATAATCCAATTATAAGTAATGAAATAGATTGGATAAGTGTGCTAAATGTGGGTGAGAACCTTGGGAGTAGTGGTTATATTAGGGTGGATTCTGAATGGTGAGAAGAAGTGAGCTGCTTGAGGTAAGGTGGCAGGAGAAATTGGCACACAGTAGAGCAATGATGGGATATTTAAAAAAAATTACATTGCAAAGGTCCAGAATAAGTATCTGCCATTTAAAAAGAGGAAACTACCAGTAGTTTTGGGTAAAGGCCTGCTATCCGACCCAAACCCGATGGGACCCGACGACATGTGTTGGGTTTGAGTCGGGTCGGGCCGCTCTTCCGGGTCCAGCCTTCGGGCTCGGGTCAGGTCGGGCCAGGTCCGGGTCGGGCCAGGTCCGGGTCAGACACACACAGCAAGGTAAGTGTTAAAAGTTAAAAACTTACCTGAGCTGCGAGTCCGGGACACCAGGCAGGGAAACTGTGAGTCTGTGCAGTGAGCGTGTGAGCATCTCTATGATGTCTTCACGCTCATCTGCTTCCTGCAGATTGGGAGTCGGAAGGTAAGTGAAGGGAACATTGCGGTGGTCGGGTCGGGCTCGGGTCGAGTCAGGTCGGGCACGAGCCGGGTCGGGCTTGGGCTCAGGGGGAAAATGGAGGGACCCTCGGGCCGGGTCGGGCTCGGGTCCCATGTGGTTCCGTCGGGTTCGGGTCGGGTTTTGTTTGGTGACTTGAGCAGGCCTTTAGTTTTGGGATGGCATGGATAAATAAAGAGGTTAGAAACCAATTAATATTGAAGTAGCAGGCCAATGAGGACTATAAGAATAATAATGAAAAAAATTGAAGAATATGAAAACTTAAGAAGTAATAAGGTACATTACAATGATAATTATTAAAAGAGAGAGGTGGGGTCGATGAGAAGGGGATTGAAAATTTTTAGAGGATGATCAAAAAAATTGAATTGATCTTTGTCAGTGCAACCTTAGTATGATCTTACAGTGCACTTAGTTATCAGATTTCAATATGACACAGTACACTTACAGTTATATCAGATATCTGTGTGATCCTATGGAGAACTTAGTTATATCACATATCAGTGTGATCTCACAATACACATACAGTTTCATCAGCTATCATTGCGATCTTGCAGCGCACAGGTATCAGTGTCATCTTACAGTACAGTGACCTAACAGTGCAGGTTACAGTTATATCGGATATCAATATGATCTTACAATGCAATTACAGTTATATTAGATATCAGTGTGATCTTACAGTGCAGTTACAGTTATATCGGATATCAGTGTGATCTTACTGTTCCGTTACAGTTATATCTGATATCAATGTGATCTTACAGTGCAGTTACAGTTATATTGGATATCAATGTGATCTTACTGTTGTCACGGAACCGCATTTATTTTCTCCTCGGATTAAACAGTGTGCTTTTAAGACTCCATTAAAAAGAGTGCACCTTTAAGAGAGGGAGAGAAGCTTTTGGATCTCTGAGGCCCAGTGTATCAGCTGCATTTTGCGACAGCAGGAGAGAGGTCACATGGTATAATGTTTCCACTGTATAAAAATCTGGCTGAAACCAGTTTTCAGAGACTCACCAGTGAGGCGTCCGACTGAAGAGGAGAGCTGTCTATTTTCTCTCAGCAAAAATTCTATCAGGAGCTACAGGCTGAGTTAATTGCCTAAGGGGAAAAAAAGCCCTTTTTTTGAAGAGACCATTTTTATTACTGAAATAAAGTTTCGACTGAGATACTGTCAGTTTTAAAATTCAAGTTGACCTATTGCTGTGCCCATCGTTAAAGGAGCTGTTTGATGCCTACTGCAGCTGAAGTGTTTTGAGTGCCTATCAAGAACAGACTATTTCATCAAATCTGGGCAGAGACTTTGAGTAGCATTTGATTATTTTCACATTAGAATACTTCACTGATCAGGAATGTAACCTACAAAGACTTATTTATTTATTCTTAAGAAACACCTAATTTTTTAAAAAGACACCACTTTTAAAACCAATTAACTGTTAGTTTTGAATGTATGTGTGTGAATGGGGAAGTTAGTTTAAAATAAGAAGTTACAAGGTCTTTAGACATAGGTTTATCTTAATAGTGTTTAAGATTTAGTTTTTAAAAAATAAATAGTTAATTTGTTGTTGTCTAAAAATACCTGGTTTGATCAGTTTTATTCTGGGGGTTACCAGAGTGTTAAATTTATCTGTTTTTCCCATTGGGTGGGAAAACTTTAATAATATGCTGCGACATGTGGAGTGATGGGACTGAATTGACAGTGCATTGCTCTCGCCTCAGTAGTAACATATAATTAAATTGGGCGACTCGTCTGGATCAGACTAATTGGAGGGCTCGCGTTTGGAATCATATTAATTGCTCATCTCTGGCATGGCACAGTGGCGCAGTGGTTGGCACCGCAGCCTCATAGCTCCAGCGACCCGGGTTCAGTTCTGGGTAATGCCTGTGCGGAGTTTGCAAGTTCTCCCTGTGACCCTGTGGGTTTCTGCCGGGTGCTCTGGTTTCCTCCCACAGCCAAAGACTTGCAGGTTGATAAGTAAATTGGCCATTGTAAATTGCCCCTAGTGTAGGTAGGAGAACAGTGGGGATGTGGTAGGCAATATGGGGTTAATGTAGAATTAGTATAAATGGGTGGTTGTTGGTCAGCACAGACTCAGTAGGCCGAAGGGCCTGTTTCAGTGCTGTATCTCTAAATAAATAAACAAACATATAAATTGGGGTCTTGCATCTGGCATCATATTAATTGCTCCACATCTGGGATCATATTAATTGGGGTGCAAATTTAATGCCAATTACAAAAAAAAGGAACCAGGTTTCTTGTGTAATAAGGTACAGTTTGTACCATCAGAATGGCATTAGCAGTTGCAGCAGAGCTTCTGAAAAAGGAGAATGTTTCCCTCAGTGACTTGATAACTTTAACTAAGAATAAACTAAAAAAAATTGGCTACAAAATTGGGGTTAGAATTGAAATCAGGTGCCAAAAAAGCAGTGATAATTGATCTAATAGCCCAATATCTGGAATTAGAAGAAGAAGAGGACGAGGAACAAGAAAGTAGTAAGTCAGAGAGTAATGCAGTGGAATTGGCTAAGATTCAGTGAGAAATGAAAAGACATGAGCAGGAAAAAGAAATAGCAATAAGAAAACTTGAATTGGAAAAAGAGAGAAAGTAAAAAAGAAATGGAACTTAAGAGAGATGGAACTAAGACAAAGGGGTGGCCTTGACTCCAGGGAAAGTTCGGGTCAGGACGAATCTGACCTCAGCCCAGGACCCAGTGAAAAGCTGTTTAAATTTATACAAGCTCTTCCTAAGTTTGAGGAAAGGGATGTGGAGACATTTTTCATATCTTTTGAAAAAATAGCAAAACAGATTAAATGGCTGAAGGAAAGCTGGACACTGCTTATGGAAAGCAGGTTGATAGGCAGAGCTCATGAAGTTTATGTCATGCTTCCTGAGGAAGCTTCTGCAGATTATGAGATGGCAAAAAAGGCTATTCTCGCTGCATATGAGTTAGTTCCTGAAGCTTACCGTCAGAGGTTTCGGAACTTTCGGAGATTGGCTGGGCAGATGTATTGTAGAATTTGAGAGGGTGAAACAAATTAATTTTGACCATTGGATATGGGCATTAAAGATGGAAACCACATATGAGAACCTTAGAGAGTTGACTCTCTTGGAAGAGTTAAAAAATTCCATTCCTGAGAACTCATGTAGATAACCTGAAAGCTAGGCAAGCAGCAGAAATTGCTGATGATTTTGAGCTTGTGAATAAGCCAAAACCTTTTGTCTATCACCCCCATAAACCTGAGAGGAATAGAAAGTGGGAGAGTGAAAATGCCCCAGGATCACCTCCTGAGGCCAGAAAGGAAGGTGCTGAGGGTAGAAGTGAGGTTTGCAAGCTAAAGTGTTATCATTGCCACAAAATGGGTCATTTTCATTCAGAATGCTGGAAATTGCAAGGTAAACCTTGTTGTGGAACGCAAAGCTAATGCAGAGAAAAAGACTCTGACTGAGAGTATAGCAGGTCAGGCTATATCTTTAACGGCAGCTGTAAAACCAGATACAAAAACTAAAGTGAGTGTAGAGGTTAAGAATATGATACCCAAAAGTTATAATGAATTTTTGTCAAAGGGGAAAGTAACTCCACATCCTTTAAGTGAGGCAGGAAAACCTATCATTATACTCAGGGATACAGGAGCAACCCAAATCCTCTTGCTGGGGAAAGATATAAGGTTTCCACCAGAGAGCACCTTGAACCCTAAAGTTTTAGCTAATGGAGGTGGCGGGGAGTATATACCTGTACCTTTATATAAGGTATGCCTAGAGAGTGACTTAATATCTGGGATGGTAACTGTAGGAGTTGTGCACAGTTTGCCAGTAAAGGGAATTGATCTATTCCTAGGAAATGATTTGGCCAGATCAAAACTATCAGTTTCCCATATAATTACAGAGGAACCAAGTGAAGTTAGGGAAATGGAACAATTACAGGAACAAGTTCCAGGAATATTTCCTGCACGTGCAGTCACCCGAGCAATGGCTAAACAGGATCCACTGTCAGAGATAAAAGTGGCACTACAAACAGATAGCCAAGTATCTGAAACCTTATTTGGGGATTTAGAGAATCGAAATGAGATGTTTAACGGATCTTCTATAATTGCAGCACAGCAAGCTGACTCAGAGATATACCGAATAGCACAGACGGCTCTGACAGAAGCTGAGGCGAAAGGAGTTTCAGAAGGATATTATATGGCAAATGGGGTTTTGAGGAGGAGATGGAGACTGCCTCATAGACCTGCAGATGAAGACTGGACAGTTGTTGAACAGATAGTGGTACCACCTAAATATCGCCAGGGATTATGAAGGTTAGCACATGACATTCCTTTTGCAGGACATAGGAGAATTCACAAGACCAAATCATGTATAAGCCAACATTATTACCGGCCAAGCCTTACAAAGGATGTAAAGCAGTTTTGTAGGGCTCAGGAACACCTTAAAGCATCCCAAGCCAATATGAAAAAATGGGCAGACAAGAATGCAAAAACTGCAATTTTCAACCAGAGGATGAAGTATTGGCATAATAAAAGCAAAATACTGCAGATGCTGGAAATCTGAAATAAAAACAGAAAGTGCTGGAAATACTCAGCAGGTCAGGCAGCATCTGTGGAGAGAGAAGCAGAGTTAATATTTCAGGTCTGTCACCTTTCATCAGAACTGGCAAAGGTTAGAAAAGAATTAGGTTTTAAGCAAGTGAAGGAGGTGTGTGTGTGGGGGGGGGGGGGGCGTGGGTGGGGGGGGGGGGGTGGAGGCGGCAGATGGTGGGGAAGAGAACAAAAGGGGAGGTGTGTGATAGGGCAGAGGGCAGGAGACATTAAATAATAAAGCTGTCCTGGGACAAAGGGAAAGAGTGTGTTAATGCTTGTGGTGAAAGACAAAGCATTTGTCCAGAGAGAGTGTTAATAGCGGAATAAAGAGCAAATGAAGTATTGGTGTTATTACCGTTACAGGGAGAACCATTAAAATCATGGTTCAGTGGCCCAGATAGAGTGATCAAAAGAATGGGTAAGGTAGATTACTTGAATGACCCCCCACCACCCCCCCCCCCCCCCCGATCGCCGGAAGAAGAACTGGTAGTGTCACATCAATATGTTAAAGCAATATTATTGCTGGGAGGAGGATAAGCCATTGCAAGTATGTCAGATAATCAGGACTGTTGAGAAGGAAAAGGATAGTGAGGATGAGGCAGAAGGAGGCCTAAACAGCTCTCATATTGAACCTCCAAATATCAGTTTAGTGAATACAGAATGGCTAGGAAAATTGGACAACATGCTTTCGCATTTAGAGGCAAAACAACATGAAGACATAACCAGGCTTTTCACATCATTTAGAAGAGTTTTTTTTAATTTCCAAAATATACTTTATTCATAAAAATCTGTAAAAAATACATTACCAAACAGTTTCGAACAGCACCAAGTCAAAAAATACAAACAGTGCAAAGGTGATCAGTTTCCTTCAATACAATCATGAGTTGCCTAACAACCCTTCTGTTTCGTTGTCGTGCCAGATACATTTTTACATTTTACAGCAGACAAAATTTTCCCCATACAGTTTGAGGGGTTTCCCATGGATCAGCCCCTCCGTTCAGCTTGGTGGGGGGACCTTACACAGTGGTCTTTCCCCATTGAGCCTTTGCTGCAGCTGCCCCAAGCTTTAGTGCATCCCTCAGCACGTAGTCCTGGACCTTGGAATGTGCCAGCCTGCAACATTTGGTCGTGGACAACTCTTTGCGCTGGAAGACCAGCAAGTTTCGGGCAGACCAAAGGGTGTCTTTCACCGAATTGATAGTCCTCCAGCAGCAGTTGATGTTTGTCTCGGTGTGTGTCCCTGGGAACAGCCCGTAGAGCACAGACTCCTGTGTTACAGAGCTGCTTGGGATGAACCTTGACAAAAACCATTGCATCTCTTTCCACACCTGCTTTGCAAAGACACAGTCCAGGAGGAGGTGGGCAATCGTCTCTTCCCCACCACAGCCACCGCGGGGGCATTGTGCGGGCTTGCAGGAAGGATCTGACAGGGAGGGCTCTTCTCACCACCAGCCAAGCTACATCGTCATGCTTGTTTGAAAGTTCTGGTGATGAGGCATTCCGCCAAATGACTTTGGTGGTCTGCTTGGGGAACCATCCGACAGGATTCACCATCTCCTTTTCCCGTAGGGCCTTGAGGACATTCCGTGTAGACCACTGCCTGATGGATCAGTGGTCAAAGGTGTTTTCCCGCAGAAACTGCTCCACGAAGGATAGGTGGTACGGCATGGTCCAACTGCATGGAGCGTTCCGTGGCAATGTGACCAAGCCCATCCTTCGCAACACCGGGGACAGATAGAACCTCAGCCCATAGTGACACTTGGAGTTTGCGTACTGGAGGTCTACGCACAGCTTGATGCAGCTGCACACGAAGGTGGTCATCAGGATGAGGGCGACGTTGGGTACATTTTTCCCGCCCTTATCCAGAGGTTTGAACATCATGTCCCTCCGGACCCGGTCCATTTTGGATCCCCAGATGAAGCGGAAAATGGCTCGGGTGACCGCCACAGCGCAGGAGTGGGGTATGGGCCAGACCTGCGCCAAGTACAGCAACAACGTGAGCGCCTCGCACCTGATGACCAGGTTCATACCCATAATGGAGAGAGATCGCTGCCCCCACATTCTCAGCTTGTGTTGTACCTTGGCTACTCACTCCTCCCAGTTTTGGTGCACGCCCCGGCCCTTCTGAACCATATCCCCAGCACCTTCAGGTAGTCTGACCTGACAGTGAAGGGGACAAAGAATCGGTCAGCCCAGTTCCCAAAGAACATGGCCTTGCTCTTGCCGTGGTTAACTTTGGCCATTTAGAAGAGTCTGCAGGGATAAGCTGAGATGTACAACCTTAGCCACACATGGGGCTGAATTTTATTCAGGCGCTGTGCTCTGCGGCAGCTCCCTTTAAACTCAGTGTGGTGCCCACATTCAGCGGTCGTCGACAAGCCCCCGCGATATTTCGCACCAGGGCTCATTTAAATAGAGGGGGCAGAGCGGCCGCCCCCGATGACTTAAGGGGGCGGCTTCCACATCCCCAGCAACAGGGTCCGGTGCCACTACGCTGGCGCCGGCGCCATTTTTAAAGGGCTTCAAGCCCTTCAGTAACATTTTAAAATTTAAAGGTCCCGATCTCCAGGAAAGTAAAATAAATTTAAAGTTCAACTCTAAATCCCATCTCCCACTCCACAATGGGTAATTTATATATTATTTTCCCTCTCCCCCCATAATAAACTTTTATTAGTATCCAGAACTTTCCCCCCTGAAATTAGTTCCCTTTGACCCTCAGCCCTTCCCACCATTCCCACATCCAATTAAAATTGATTTCTCCGCTCCTCCACCCCTCCCACCCTGAAAATTATATTGCTCCCCCCTCCCCATCAGGTTCTCGCCCGGAACTCCGTGCAGAGTTCTGTAGGTGCACGGAGCACGTATGGCAGCTGTACTATCGAAGTGCTATGGTGGCCGCCTGCAGGTAGGTTAATCTGAATTTCATTTGGCCTATTTTAATATGGAGATGAAGTGCCCACTGCCTATCAGCGATGAGGGGCCGGTAAAATTCAGCCCATGATGTGGATATAGGGAGAACTGTTCCTTTAAAACAATATCCTTACTCTTAAGTCTGGACAAACAGGCCCAAGTCAAAGCAGAGATCCAATACATGCTGGAACACAACTTGATCAAACCTAGTCAAAGCAACTGGAGTTCACCAATAATTCTAGAATCTAAACCTCATGGGTCAACCCAATTTTGTACAGACTATAGAAAAGGCAACGCGGTAACGAAGGCAGACTCCTACCCAATTCCGCGTTTAGAAGACTGTATCGACAGAATGGGCAGTGCTAGGTTTCTTATCGAGATTGACTTGTTAAAGGGATATTGGCAAGTTCATTTGACTCCTCGAGGCAGAAATATCAGCTTTTGTAACACCTGACGGTCTTTATCAGTGCTGGGTGATGCCAGTTAGACTAAAACAAGCCCCAGTCACTTTTCAAAGATTAATGAATCAGGTGGTAGCCAGTGTTCCCAACTGTGTAATGTATCTCGATGATGTACTAATATACAGTAACTCTTGGCAAGAACACTTAAACCAGTTAAAAATGCTGTTTAAAAAGTTACAAGCAGTGGACTTAGGGATAAATCTGGAAAAAAGCGAATTCGGAAAGGCAAGAGTAACTTACCTCTTCCACATAGTGGGACAAGGACAGGTATTGCCAAAAACGAGAAAGGTACAAGCCTTAATGGAGTTCCCTACCCCTAAATCTAAATGGGAAATAATGAGGTTTTTAGGGATGTGCGGTTTTTACAGGAAATTTGTATGGAATTTTAGTACTGTGGCTGCTCCATTAACCGATTTGCTACAAAAAAAGAAAAACAAAGTAGCATGGTCAGATGAATGCCAGGCAGCTTTTGAAAAGCTAAAGGCAATCTTAATTAATCTACCAGTGTTGGCTGCTCCAAATTTTACTAAACCCTTTAAAATAGCGATCGATGCTAGCGACCTGGGGGTTGGTGCAGTCCTATTGCAGGATGACGAATCGGGAATAGAGAAGCTAGTAGGGTACTTTCCAAGAAAATTAAATTGGCATCAAAAAAAGTATTTCACTGTAGAACAAGAAACATTAGGATTTTTGCTGGCTGTCAAACATTTCGAAATATATGTCCGCCAAGACTATAAAGAAATATTAATATACACTGACCATAACCCATTAACGTTTGTGGAAAAGTTTGAAAACCGAAATGCTAGAATATTTAGGTGGAGTTTATTGTTACAGCCTTATCATTTGAAAATTGTACATATTTCGGGAAAAAATAATGTTATTGCTGACTCTTTGTCACAAATTTCACCAAGTTAAGTTATATGGATGGCGATGGTACAAAGAAAATGCTATAAATTATCAGTAGAATGAATGGGTATGAATGTGAAAAAATGTTAGTGTTTTCTCCCAGTTTCTTTTTTTTTGCTTTGTAAGGAAACACATTTTTGGAATGGCATTTCATTTCGCCAAGGGTGGAGGTGTCACGGAAGCATATTTATTTTCTCCTTGGATTAAAACTGTGTGCCTTCAAGACTCTGTTAAAAACAGTGCACCTTTAAGACAGGGAGAGAAGCTTTTAGATTTCTGAGGCCCAGTGTATCAGTTGCATTTTGTTACCTAGGTGACAGCAGAATAGAGAGAGGTCACATGGTATAATGTTTCCACTGAACTGTGTAAAAAAATGGCTGAAACCAGTTTTGAAAGACTCACCAGCGAGCTGTGCTACTGAAGAGGAGAGCTGGGTATTTTCTCTCAGCAGAAATTCTATAAGGAGCTACAGGCCAAGTTAATTGCCTAAGGAAAAATAGCCCTTTTTTTGAAGAGACCATTTGTATTACTGAGTAAAGTTTTAACTGAGATACTCTCAGTTCTAAAATTCAAGTTGACCTATTGCTGGGCCCATCGTTGAAGGAATTGTTTGATGCCTGCTGCAGCCGAAATGCCTATCAAGAACAGATTATTTCAAAAATTCACATGGAGACTTCAAGTTGCATTTGATTATTTTCTCATTAGAATACCTCACCGATCAGGAATGTAACCCACAAAGACTTACCTATTTATTTATTCTTAAGAAACAGCTAATTTAAAAAAAACACCACTTTTAAAACCGGTTAGTTTTGAGTTTATGTGTGTGAATGGGGAAGTTAGTTTAAAATAAGAAGTTATAAGGTCTTTAGACATAAGTTTATCTTAATAGTGTTTAAGATTTAGTTTTAAAAAAATAAATAGTTAATTTGTTGCTGTCTAAATATACCTGGCTTGGTCTGTTTTATTTTGGGGATTACTTGAGTGTTTAATTTGGCTGTATTTCTGGTTGGGTGGGAAAACTTTAGTAATATGCTGTGGAGTGATGGGACTGAATTGACAGTGCATTGCTCCTGCCTCGGTCGCAACTTCTGTTACAGTCTTATTGGATATCAATGTGATCTTTCTGTTCCGTTACAGTTATATCAGATATCAATGTGATCTTACAGTGCGATTACAGTTATATCCGATATCAGTGTGATCTTACTATGCAGTTACAGTTCTATCAGATATCAGTGCAATCTTACTGTGCAGCTGTAGTTTTATTTGATATCAATGTGATCTTACAGTGAAGTTACAGTAATATCTGATATCAATGTGATTTTACAGTGCAGTTACAGTTATATCAGATATCAGTGTAATCTTACTGTGCAGCTGTAGTTATGTTAGATATCAGTGTGATTTTACAGTGCCGTGTTATATTGTATATCAATGTGATCTTACCGTGCAGTTGCAGTTATATTAGATATCAGTGTGATCTTACAGTGCGATTAGTTATATTAGATATCAGTGTGATCCTATAGTGCAGTCACAGTTATATCGGATATCAGTGTGATCATGGAGTAGCAAAATAGCTATGGAAATTATCAATATTATCTCTCAGAGGGCATATAATTACAATAGATTAGCAATATGATCTCACAGTAGTTACATACTAAAATCTAATTTTCAAGTACCCATACACATCAAAATATAGATTCGATACCCACATAATGTCTGTGTGATATTACAGTACATAAAGAACAAAGAACAGTACAGCACAGGAACAGGCCATTCGGCCCTCCAAGCCTGCACCGATCTTGATGCCTGCCTAAACTAAAACCTTCTGCACTTCCGGGGTCCGTATCCCTCTATTCCCATCCTATTCATGTATTTGTCAAGATGCCTCTTAAACGTCTCTATGGTACCTGCTTCCATCACCTCCCCCGGCAACAAGTTCCAGGCACTCACCACCCTCTGTGTAAAGAACTTGCCTCGCACATCACCTCTAAACTTTGCCCCTCTCACCTTAAACCTATGTCCCCTAGTAACTGACTCTTCCACCCTGGGAAAAAGCTTCTGACTATCCACTGTGTCCATGCCGCTTTTAACTTTGTAAACCTCTATCATGTCGCCCCTCCACCTCCGTCGTTCCAGTGAAAACAATCCGAGTTTATCCAACCTCTCCTCATAGCTAATGCCCTCCAGACCAGGCAACATCCTGGTAAACCTCTTCTGTACCCTCTCCAAAGCCTCCACGTCCTTCTGGTAGTGTGGCGACCAGAATTGCACGCAATATTCTAAGTGTGGCCTAACTAAAGTTCTGTACAGCTGCAGCATGACTTGCCTATTTTTATACTCTATGCCCCGACCGATGAAGGCAAGCATGCCGTATGCCTTCTTGACCACCTTATCCACCTACATTGCCACTTTCAGTGACCTGTGGACCTGTACGCCCAGATCTTTCTGCCTGTCAATACTCCTAAGGGTTCTGCCATTTACTGTATACTTCCCACCTGCATTAGACCTTCCAAAATGCATTACCTCACATTTGTCCGAATTAAACTCCATCTGCCATTTCTCCGCCCAAGTCTCCAACCGATCTATATCCTGCTGTATCCTCTGACAATCCTCATCACTGTCCGCAACTCCATCAACCTTTGTGTCATCCGCAAACTTCCTAAACAGACCAGCTACATTTTCCTCCAAATCATTTATATATACTACAAATAGCAAAGGTCCCAGCACAGCGGAACACCACTAGTCACATCCCTCCATTCAGAAAAGCACCCTTCCACTGCTACCCTCTGTCTTCTATGACCGAGCCAGTTCTGTATCCATCTTGCCAGCTCCCCTCTGATCCCATGTGACTTCACCTTTTGTATCAGTCTGCCATGAGGGACCTTGTCAAAGGCTTTACTGAAGTCCATATAGATAACATCCACTGCCCTTCCTTCATTAATCATCTTTGTCACTTCCTCAAAAAACTCAATCAAATTAGTGAGACACGACCTCCCCTTCACAAAACCATGTTGCCTCTCGCTAATAAGTCCATTTGTTTCCAAATGGGAGTCAATCCTGTCCCGAAGAATCCTCTCTCATAATTTCCCTACCACTGACGTAAGGCTCACCGGCCTATAATTTTCTGGATTATCCTTGCTACCTTTCTTAAACAAAGGAACAACATTGGCTATTCTCCAGTCCTCTGGGACCTCACCTGTAACCAATGAAGATGCAAAGATTTCTGTCAAGGCCCCAGCAATTTCTTCCCTTGCCTCCCTCAGTATTCTGGGGTAGATCCCATCAGGCCCTGGGGACTTATCTACTTTAATGCTTTGCAAGACACCCAACACCTCCTCCTTTTTGATAATGAGATGACTGAGACTATCTACACTCCCTTCCCTAGGCTCATCATCCACCAAGTCCATCTCCTTGGTGAATACTGATGCAAAGTACTCATTTAGTACCTCGCCCATTTCCTCTGGCTCCACACATAGATTCCCTTCTCTGTCCTTGAGTGGGCCAACCCTTTCCCTGGTTACCCTCTTGCTCTTTATATACGTATAAAAAGTCCTGGGATTTTCCTTATTCCTGTTTGCCAATGACTTCTCATAACCCCTTTTAGCCCTCCTGACTCCTTGCTTAAGTTCCTTCCTACTGTCTTTATATTCCTCAAGTGATTCGTCTGTTCCTAGCCTTCCAGCCCTTACGAATGCTTCCTTTACATACACACAAGTTAAAATTCAAAGCAATTTTATGGTACACCCAGAATTAACTTTTAATGTTACATCAAATATATTTGTGCATTCTTACATTATGCACATGGTTACTTATCAATATGATCTATTGGTGCTCCCATATATCATATATTAATGGACTGAAAGCAGACACATGCCTGAAAAAAATTAGGATGCTTTTTCTATACTTTCAGGCATGCTATTGCATAAGTACAGCTGTGGCCTTACAATTGCTACATCCTAATGGTTTGAGACTGAAAAATAATGTGGCTGTGTAATAACTCAGTTTTGCCACAGGATGGCGGTAGATGTGTACAGTGACCATTTATCACATTCATTATCAAACATTATGGCTGGAGTTTTTACTTACCTGGACTGCAGGGAGTGGGGCGATTAGAAAGTCGGAGAGAGCCTGCAGTTTGGGAGTTTTTACTCCACAGCCTGTCAATGATGTCACCGATCGGTTCTCCTCCCAGAAGCCAGCCTAATTGATCTGCAAAAATCACAGCAACAATTTAGCCTGATCCAGGGGGTAGAGGTCAATCCGATGGGGTGAGGAATGGGTGGTCGACTGGATGGGGGGGGGGGGTCAACTGGATGGGGGGTGGTGGTCGACTGTATGAGGGGGTCGACTGGATTTGGGGGGGAGGTAACTGGTTGGGGGGCAGTTGGTCGACTGGATAGAGGGATGGTCGACTGGATGGGGGGATTATCGACTGGATGTGGGGTGGTCAACTGTATGGGGGGGTGGTTGACTGGATGTGGGGGGCAGGTGGTTGATTGGATGGGGGGTGGACGACTGAATGGGGGTGTCAACTTGATGGGGGGGCTCGACTGGATAGTAGGGGGGGTGGTCAACTGGATGGGGGGTGATCGACTAGATGGGGGGGTTGTCGACTGGATGGGGGGGTCGACGTTGGGAGGGGTTGACTGGATAGTTGGGGGGGTGGTCGACTGGATGGAGGGTGGTTGACTGGATGTGGGGGTCGACTGGATATTGTGGGGGCGGGTGTTGATCAGTGGGGGGGGGGGGGTGGTTGGAAGTCTTGGAGGAGGTGAATCGGAGGCCTGGGGGCGGGGGTATTGCAGGCCTTGGTCAGAGGCTTTGGGGGCAATTAGGTATTCGGAAGCCAGGGTAGGGAGACCAGGAGCCTGGTGGTGATGGGGAGGTTGGAAACCTTATGGTGGGACTGGAGGCCTCCGCGGGGAAGGTCGGTGCAGGGGGTGCCCAATTATGGAGGCGCCTCAGGCAGGCACCTGTGTCAAGGAGGTAGGTATGAAGGCACGTACCTCCTGCAACCACCGAGTCCTCCCTTTGACGAAGCTGATGGGTTCCCTGGATGGGTTCACTGTTGGCAACGTTATTGCAGAAAATCTTCGCGCTCTTGAATTAAATTCTCATCTTTATCTTAAACCAGTTGAGGCGTCTGTTAAAATAGAGGAGAGAAAAATGTAATTCAGATACTTTGTACAGTAATGTCATTGGTAGTAATGCCAAGCTTGTGGTGTCATAAATGATGTGACAATAACTACACTCTGAATCTGAAAATTATATTACAAACTTTGATATAACCTCCTGCCATTAATGTTTAAATAAATGTTTGTATTTTTGAGTAGGTTTCTATTTTCACATTCTTGCTGTGTTGAGAATAACTCTATGAGCAGGTTTCAAGTCCATGAATTCCATATCATCTGATATTGTTGACACCGAAGGATTAACAATAGTGATGTTACTGGTGAAAGTCGTGTGCTCCCATATATCACAGTTAAGTGGTTTATTGGGTGGAGTCTTGTAGGAGGACTCACAGTGGGTGCACAGGAAACTGCTTCTCAGTTTGATCAGTTCTCGTCAAATGGAATCTCTTGTGTAATGTGGAATAAGTCTCAGTCAGAAATGGCAATTATTACTGGTGTGATCTTATTCTTTTTCTGAAAAGGTTCCTTATATGCTATGACAATTCTGAGGCCATCAATGTGCTGATGGTGATTACTCTATGGGAAACGGAAAATAATTATTTTGTGGTGAAGTTTTTGCTTTATTCAGGCCCACATTAAAACAAAATGCTTGTTCCAATGATGTAATCAGATTGTAACCACCATTTAAATTAGGCCCCCATCCTCTGGGCCAGGTGACCTTCCTCTGCCTGATTTCAGGTTAGTTAAGATGATTGGGGGCAGGCACGTGCTGGGAACACTGCCGCAAAGACCCCTGCCATTTTAACCCCCTTTGCCCCACCGCACCAATCACATCAAGCAGGGGGTTCAAGTTCTCCTAGTTTATTGCCAGATAGATAATGTAGATAGGCTGACAGCATTAGAGGTGGATAAAAAGGCAGATGGATAGTCATTTTTACAATATTTTAATGATGTAATAATTCCAGTTTCTATACCGGTTCCTAATAAGCTTAATTATCTTGGCTGTAGTGACACAAGATAAATGGTTTTCACTGTTCATTGGCAATTCACTGGAGTGGACTGACATATTCCTGTGGTAAACGTCTCAGGAGTAGAATAATATGGAGTCTGATGACCTGAAAATTATCCCTTTGTTGAGTGCTGCCAGAATGAATGATCTTTGACCTTGCATGTCAAAAATGAAGACTTCTTCTGAAGTACTTACTGAACTGATGCAGTGCAACTGAAATACTGGTTCATGATTGTAGCCAAAGGGTAAGGCATAATGAAATATTGTCTGAATTTGTCAGGCCATATTTCTTAAAATTTTAGCACAGGATTAGAAAAGTAACCTTGAGTGTGCAATAGCAACCTCAGTCTTTTGGCTTTAGGCCCAAAACATAGTCTCGATCACCTCTGCAACTCTCAGGATATCATCGCAGCAGCCAGCTGTCAGATAGTCTTGCCTGACTGTTAGATAAAATGAAAATAATATCCAGCTGTCAAGGATATTAGCAGGGATAATGAAACCAGATCCCCATGCACAGTGACAAAGGTCACAAACTCCACCATTACCCATCACCTTACATTTAACCAGCGGAGGTGGAACACTCTGTACGCACAGATAACTGTAAAAGTGGCACAGGATCATGGAACCTGTAGTTTTTCAGTTTTCATGTAAACTTTCACATTAAGTTAAGTTGCAGGCAGCAGAGTTTATTTTTATTATTCATTCACAGGATGTGTGTGTCACTGGTAGGGTCAGCATTTATTGCCCATCTCTGATTGCCCTTGAGAATGTAGTGGTGAACCTCCTACTTGAACACAACGGAGGCCATTTCAGAGAGCAGTGGGTTTGGAGTCACACATCGGCCAAACCAGGTATCGACAACAGATTTCCTTCCCTAAAGATCATTAGTAAACCAGATGGGTTTTTACGACAACTCAGCAGTTACATGGTCACCATTACTGATACTCGCTTTTCAGATTTTGTTTAATTAATTGAATTTAAATTCCCCAACTACCACGATGGAATTTGAACTCATGTTATCGGATTAATCTGAGCCTCTGGATGACTAGTCCAGTAGCTTAACCACTGTGGTACTGTATCTCTATTTTTAAAAATGTATGGAAAGAAGACTAAAGCAGACCAGGAGACCTGCCTGAAATTTTGAAGCAAGCCGAATTTGTTGAATTGTAGGTGTGCAGTCCTCTAAAAAAAACTAAGCTCTTGTATAATGTCACTCATCAGTAATAAGTATAATTTGGCATCTTTTGGAAATTAGTTCTACATTGTGATTGCCTTCCTTTACCAGGAGTGTAAGACAGCTGATAGATATGATAGATATGTCAAAGGATATAATTGATTCATCCACCAGTGGTAATCTTGAGCAATATGAGGAGGACAGTGTTGTTGGACAGCATTTCTTAAATCCTACTATCAGCAGCAATCCCCCCTCCACCCTAATCCACCCTCACCATGAACCCAAATGGAAAATATAGACACAGAAATCATCCTGAAATCAGTTTGCTTAATTGAATGCTTTTGTGTTGTAGCTAGCAACCCTTTCTGCTGGTTATGATAATTTTTGTAGACGTAACTATTTATAGAAATTGAATTGCTGCATCACTGATCTTTCGAAGATCTTACCTCATTTAGTTGGCGACCTTTCATTTTGTGAAGAAAATATGACAAATAGGCAGCCTAGCAGTGCACTGTATTAGAATGCTTGCCTGCCAGGCTCGAATATACAGTACACTGTCAGTGTGTAAGGGTACTGCTTCATAGGAGCATGTACTGACTGGTCAGCTAATATCTTCGAGTTTGGTCATGTTTCTACAATTATATTTATGGATTACGAATACACGGTCTCTGGTATCAACAGTGCTGACTACCGGTCACCCATTACCATTGGATCGGAGAAGGGAAACCACCTCTCCGTAGGAGGCCTGCTGGAATCACAGGGGATCTGGAGTTATTTGCCTGGGTTCCTGATGTACTGCACAACCGACCAAGCTCTGTTACTAATTCACATGGCCTTTTTTGCAGCCTCCATTCTCTCTAGTTGCTGTTCAACAGGGTCAAGACTCATCAATGCTGGAGGAGACAGAGAGTAGCAAGGCTTACTATTTCTGTCAGTTTCCCCCCACCCCCTCACGCCTATTACGGCAGTCGCAAGCATAATGGCCCAAGCGGTTGTAGTTAAAACAAAGCACTGGGACATTCCTTCTCAGCACAGGGTTTCTAGATGATCCAGGTTCCTGGCTGGTCAAGGGGCCTTCGATGGCTGCTACCTTAACCTTCACAGGTGTTTGAGCGAGGTTACCACAGACCTGTCCCCAGACAATTGTGGCGTGGAGGATTAAATCATCCCAGGTCACCGTTTTAGTGTTATAAATGCCGAACTCACTACGGATTGCTGGATGGAGTCATTTCAGGAAAAGGCTTTTAAAATTTGAGATATCATAATATGTATCATCATCATCCTCCTTGTCCTCATGTTGTTGGATCTTATGGTCCTCCCCATCTCGATTCTTACGGTAATAGTCACGCAGTCTCTCTGCGTATACACCTGGATTTTTGGTGGTGGCCTGTTTGATGTTAGCTAGGACTTTGTGGAAATCAATGTTCTCTTCCTCTAAGGCCCGAAGTAGGTTAGCCTCTATCTTCTTGAGCGCGCCTTTGGTCATAGGGTCTCGGTCCATCTCTTGTTTTAACTCTGGGGAGCATGCAGCTTGGAGGGTCAGTTTAAGCTCATTGCTCTCCAACTCTGGGTGTGAGGTCTTAAAAATTTCCCATTTTGGCATAATGAGGAGGGAGTCGGCACTCATCTCCACTGTCATCCTTAACTCTTCCCTCAGGGCCCTGACCTCGGCGGGGGAAAGGGGCCTGTGTGCAGTTGTCATCTCTTCTCTAACCCTGGTGGATGAGGATGGTTCTTCACTGCCCCTCTTTCCCCACCTTCCCTCCCCCCCACCCCACCCTGTCTTGATCCTGGCTTGAGTAACCACACACACTGGCATTTTCCTGTCTGTCTTGTATGGGAGAGGTGGAGCAGAGCGGGTGAGGTTCTCAACTGTATTGTCCCAACAAGGGCTGAGGTCACTGGCTTTGGTTTTGGAGACAGCAGCCACCATTGCCCACTGTTGGCTAATTTGTGCCTGGATGACGGATTTTAGCTAAACACAGGGCATGGTGTGCTTTGGGGAGGCAACAGTTTGTTGCCGAACTCCCTCAAGGACCACCTTGCATCTTCAACTCCTCACCTAATCTGGCATTCTTGGTTTGTCAGAGTCATAGAGTTATACAGCATAGAAACAGGCCCTTCGGTCCAACGTGTCCATGCCGGTCATCACGCACCTAACTATTCTAATCCCATTTTCCAGCACTTGGCCCGTAGCCTTGAATGCTATGGTGTTTCAAGTGCTCATCTAAATACTTCTTAAATGTTGTGAGGGTTCCTGCCTCTACCACCCCTTCAGACAGTGTGTTCCAGATTCCAACCACCCTCTGGGTGAAAAATCTTTTCCTCAAATCCCCTCTAAACCTCCTGCCCCTTACCTTAAACCCCCTGATTATTGACCCCTCCGCTAAGGGAAAAAGTTTCTTCCTATCTAACCTATCAATGCCCCTCATAATTTTGTACACCTCAATCATGTCCCCCCTCAGCCTTCTATGCTCTAAGGGAAACAACCCTAGCCTTTTCAGTCTCTCCTCATAGCTGGAATGCTCCAGCCCAGGCAGCATCCTGGTGAATCTCCTCTGCACCCTCTCCAGTGCAATCATATTCTTCCTCTGGTGTTGTGCCCAGAACTGTGCACAATACTCCAGCTATGGCCTAACTAGTGTTTTATACAGCTCCATCATAACCTCCCTGCTCTTATATTCTATGCCTTGGCTAATAAAGGCAAGTATCCCATATGCCTTCCTAACCACCTTATCTACCTGTGCTGCTGCCTTCAGTGATCTATGGACAAGTACACCAAGGTCCTTCTGTACTTCCTAGGGTCCTACCATCCATTGTCTATTCCCTTGCCTTGTTAGTCCTCCCAAAATGCATCACCTCACACTTCTCAGGATTAAATTCCATTTGCCACGCTCTGCCCATCTTACCAGCCCATCTGTATCGTCCTGTAATCTAAGGCTTTCCTCCTCACTATTTATGCCACCACCAATTTTCATGTCATCTGCAAACTTACTGATCATACCTCCTATATTCATGTCTAAGTCATTAATGTACACTACAAACAGCAAGGGTCCCAGCACCGATTCCTGTGGTACACCACTGGTCACAGGCTTCCACTCGCAAAAAGAATCCTCGACCATCACCCTCTGCCTCCTGCCACTAAGCCAATTTTGGATCCACTTTTCCAAATTGCCCTGGATCCCATCGGCTCTTGCCTTCTTAACCAATCTCCCACACTATTCAATGTTATTCAATGTTTTGTTCCAGTATTTGCTCTATCTGCTTTTTTAAAAATAGTACGCTTCATCATATGCTTCCTGTTCTTGGTGTAACTCACTGTGTACGACAGAGATATTCTCTTGCCAACCATCGCTTTCTTTTTGCAGCTTATCTGCCAGTTCCCTTAACTTCATGTACTTTCTCTTCAGTTGTAAGGCACACACGTGTGCACCATAGGCCAACTTATTCTGGACCTTTTTCAACTTCATCTTGCCTTTCTGGACTTCTTTAGAAAGCCTATCAAGGATATACTCGCAATCCCCATCACATTCTTCTACAATCCCCAATATATCTCTTGCTCTCGTTACCCCAGTTTTCTCTGTCTAGCTCTCTATCAGTCGCTCTCTAGTATATGCCAATGCCATTGTAACTTCCAGTTTCACTTAAGAACTATTCCAAGCGTGTTTAACTACAATTTAAGACTGTTGCTTCTCAAACCTCAAGCCAATGATACCTCGACCACTATAAATCCCACTTTTGACACCTATTTATAAGATTTAGGTTCGGTTATCACAGATACCCAAAGAAAGGGGGTCAAGCACATAATATGATTTTAAGATAGTTTATTAAGAAACAACAGTTTAAATATGTATAAGCTAAATAGATAGAAATGACATACGACCTATAACAGATTGAACAGACTACCGATCGCAGATGAAACAGTGGGGCAGCATGGTGTTGGCAGTCTGCCCGACCGGTGAGGCAGGCAAGGTGTAGGTGGTTTCTTTCATCCTCGGAGTCCTCAGTCTTCTTGAGCTAACCAAAATGATAGGCTGGAGCCAGCATGGATCCACCTTCAGAAGCTCTTTTCCATGTGAAGACGACCCAGGATTTCTCTCCTGAGCACCTGTTTATACATTTTATTTCTGGTAGCTCGTGAGTGTATCATGTCAATCATATTCAAGGTAATCCCTCCCATTTCTGTCCAGAGCCCATGGAGTCATTGCATGGCTCATTGCCTGATAGGACATCCTGTTTAACCTTTACTCATCCTCTCATTGCCTGATAGGACATCCTGTTTAACCTTTACTCATCCTACCTTATCAACTTTAGGAATTTCTTGTTTCAGAGCCTGTGCTAAAATCATGTCCTTGGCAGAGATAACAGGCCGACACCGTCCTGGCTGCCTGCTATAGGATCGTTCTTAAAAGAAAGAGAGAGCAAGAACAGCTTCCTGCCAGGTAATCACAATACTATATCTATTAATTCCATAAGAATTCTAGATTATTCTGAAAAGTTCATTTATTAAAGGTTCAATTTCTTGCAGCACCGCAGAACAGCAGCACTGGTGTCTTTTTCTGTGTTCCCCGCCTAAAGAGATCTCAACCTCAGCCAGACAGGACATCCAAAGAAAACAGATACAGAAAGCAGGAAAATAAGTAAACCATGTTACACTTGTGAACTCCTATTGACTGATGTAAGCACATGATTGGCAGAGGGCTGTGTGCATGCCACTTGCCAATCCCCTCACTCACAGAATGGTATGTGATGGAGTGAGGATGGAGAGGAAAATTTGCAAGATGAAGTCAAGGTGTCATATGGAGGTCACTCTTTAGTTCCTGTAATGTGAGAAAGGTTGCACAACGACTTTTGAAATATGAGTGGAACTGATATTAGCAACTACTTTGACATCGCCCAAGGCAAAAATAGAATTACTGTCAAAACCAATGACATGTAACAAAATTACAGTCAGGATTGAATCTTTGGGGAAGAATGAACTTTACTTGTAACCTCTTCAGCACATTGTGGTTCAAAAAGAATCTTACAATAAAGCAGAGTTTAGGCTGATGTGTTGATTTGTTTCTTATCTGATTTTTTTTAGATTATTTGCATTAATTTGAAAGATTACATTAAAGTTTTGTTGTACTGTACTTTTGCTTACACTTAATGTGAAGTTTATTCATTTCTGTGAGAAAGACAGAAGGGGCTAAATTGGACAACCCCTGAAACAGGGTGTGGGGCTCACGTTGTGCAATTACCCCCATCCCCGTTTAATGTAATGTAGGTAGCAGGCAAACTTTGTGCTGCTTGCTTATTACCACGATTGTAGTGTGCATCCAGTGCTGACTGCACTGTTGAGCAGCTGCATAACTCAGCAGGGAGTGTTGCGTGTTCTCTTGTCCTCTGTTACCTGATACTATACACAAAGCACTGACCAATCAAGATGAGATCAATAACGAAATAATGTTGATTCTTTATTTAAGGATGGTTCTGCATGTACACATAGGTCTTCACTGTACAGTCACGTACTTAAGACTGCCCCCACACCAGAAGTCACCCTGTGTGCTACATCACAGCCCTTACACTACTTGCAAGATCATGTAGCTACACCTACTAAAAGGTGTACACACAACATTCAAACAGAAACATAACTTTTACCTATTTGAGGGGGTGAACAATATACAATTCAACAACAGTAATAACAGATAATTGATTGCACAATGTTCAGCACCATTCGCGACTCCTCAGATACCGAAGCAGTCAGTGTAAAAATGCAGCAAGGCTTGGTCAATATCCAGGCTTGGGCTGATAAGTGGCAAGTAACATTCACACCACACAAGAGCCAGGCCATGACTATCCCAAACAAGAGAGAATCTAACCATCTCCCCTTGACATTCAATGGCATTACCATCGCTGAATCCCCCACTATCAACATCCTGGGGGTTACCAATGACCAGAAACTGAACTGAAGTAGCCATATAAATACCATGGCTACAAAAGCAGGCCAGAGGCTAGGAATCCTGTGGTGAGTAACTCACCTGACTCCCCAATGCCTATCCACCATCTACAAGGCACAAATCAGGAGTGTGATGAAATACTCTCCACTTGCCTGGATGGGTGCAGCTCTAACACTCAAGAAGCTCGACACCATCCAGCACAAAGCAGCCTGCTTGATTGGCACCCATCCACCATCAACATTCATTCCCTCCACCACTGACTCACAGTGCCAGCAATGTGTACTATCTACAAGATGCACTGCAACAACGCACCAAGACTCCTTAGATAGCACCTTCCAAATCCGCGACCTCTACCACTTAGAAGGACAAGGGCAGATGCATGGGAACACCACCACCTGCAAGTTCCCCTCCAAGCCACACACCATCCTGACTTGGAACTGTCACTCACTGACTCACTGTCACTGAGTCAAAATCCTGAAACTCCCTTCCTCACAGCACTGTGGGTGTACCTACTCAACATGGACTGCAGCAGTTCAAGAAGGCAGCTCACCACCACCTTCTCAAGGGCAATTAGGGATGGGCAATCAATGCTGTCCTACCCAGTGACACCCACATCCCATGAACGAATAAAAAAAAAAAAATGGTACAAACCAGTAATAGAAACTTGCGAGTACATCAGTCATGGTAATGTAAGAGTAGCTGGATCAAACAGTCTGATTAAGAAGCAGGATAACAGTTCTTGGAATCCGGAGCAGATGTGCATGTACTCGACTCTATGGAAGTGGAATGCATAGACTCTGCCTGGGCATCGTCTTCGATCTTGTCTGGATTGTGATAGTCTTCCATGGATCTGGGATCATGGACTGTTCTGATCTGACCTTTATTCCTATACAATGTAGCACCAGTAGAAGTAGTAACCTCATACGAACGTGGTTCTGGTTGAACCCTGGAGACTTGTGCAGTATTCCATATACCAGTTACAGGATTCTGTATGGTGACTTCTTGTTCTACCGCTAATTCTGAAAACTTACTTACAGCATGACTATCGTGCACCTCTTTCATCTTTCCCCTTTGCTCCAAAAGAGTGTCCCTAACTTCAGGGTAGGTGGAATGATGAAAACTAGGAAGATCAGTCCGGATCAGGTGCCCAAACATAAGCTAAGCTGGGGATGGAATGGTAGAACTGAGAGTTGCACATAAGTGGAGCATGGCAATGTGCAAGTCTGGACCCATCTGCTGGAATTTGATAATCAGTGATTTGACCGTGTGCATCATATTCTGCAAGACCATTGGAATGTGAATAATGAAGTGAAGATGTGGTTTGCATAACACCCCATTTCAGGCACATGTCACAAAATGCTTTCCCAGTGTACTGAGGTGCGTTATCGGAAATCACCTCCTCGGGTGCCCCGAAAAAACTGAAGATAGCACTGAGAATGCTGACTACTGTAGAGCTCGATGTGTCATGTAGCCGGCGGATGATTAGTTATTTAGAGAAATAATCCGTGAGGTAGTTGGCGCTATTAACATGGAACAAATTTGTGGCAATCTCAGCCAATGGGATTGCAGGAATCTCATGAAGGATGAGAGGTTCTCGACGTTGACTTGGCTGGTGAGCCTGGCACGCCTGACATGCCTGAACAACGGATGCAATATCATCGTGATTACAGTAGACAGTTTCCCTGGCCAACTGCCGAGCACAGTCAATGACCATGTGCGATAGGTGAAGCTGTTGGAGTATGTCAACCCATAACAATGCAGGCATCAGGATTTGTCTGCCCTTGAAAATTATATCATGCACAATTCCCAACTCGAGTTTAAAGGTGATGGATTCAGCCATGTCCTGAATGGAGTCCGGCTAACCTTCCACTATGGTCTTCCAGAGCTCCTGGAATGCAGGATCCACTGCTATCTCTGCTTGTAGCTGGTCACACTTTCATTGCCCGAAGTGGACCAGATTGATATACCTTACATCTGCTAGCTCCACATCAATGAGGTCAACTTGCCATTCGACTGAAACACAGGAACAGGAGTAGGCCATTCAGCCCATCCGAGCCTGCTCCACCATTCAATTCGATCATGGCTGATCATCCACTTCAATGCCTTTTCCCACACTATCCTCATATCCCTTTATGTCATTTATATTTAGAAATCTGTCAATCTTTGCTTTAAACATACTCAATGACTAAGCTTTCACAGCCCTTTGGGGTAGAGAATTCCAAAGATTCACAACCCTCTGAGTAAAGAAATTTCTCCTCATCTCTGTCCTAAGTGGCTTTCCCCTTAATTTGAAATTGTGTCCCCTGGTTCTAGACTCCCCAACCAGGGGAAACATCTTACCTACATCTACCCTGTCTATCCCTTTAAGTATTTTGTAGGTTTCAATGAGATCACCTCTCATTCTTCGAAACTCTAGAGAATACAGGCCCAGTTTCCCCAATCTCTCTTCATAGGACAGTCCCGCCATCCCGTGAACAAGTCTGGTGAACCTTCGTTGCACTCCCTCTATGGCAATAATATACGTCCTAAGGTAAGGGGACCAAAACGGCACACAATATTCCAGGTGCAGTCTAACCAAGGTTCTATACAATTGAAGCAAGACTTCACTACTCCTGTAGTCAAATCCGCTTGCGATAAAGGCTAACATACCATTAGCCTTTCTAATTGCTTGCTGCACCGGCATGCTAGCTTTCAGTGACTTATTGACAAGGACACCCAGGTCCCTTTGTGCATCTACACTTTCTAATCTCCTACCATTTAACAAATACTCTGCACATCAGTTCCTCCTCCCAAAACGGAGAACCTCACATCTTTGACCTTCACCAGGTTAGGCAACCGGCTCAGCGTGGCAGATGTGGTCATCAACTTGCCCGCTTTGTACTACACTTCACAATCATACCCCTGTAACTCCACCAGCAAATCACTGAAGGCACGGTGGTGCACTCATCAATAGATTCCGCCAAATCATCTCGAGAGGCATTTACTGAAGAGGTATGTGTGCAAACGTGTAATGCTGAAAGAGAGCCAGGGTTTCCCTCCCGATGTTTGAGTAGTTAGCTTGGGCTGGTGACAAAGCCTTGGACACAAAAGCAACCGGCTTCCCCTTTTGTTGTAAGCAGGCACCCAAACCCTTCTGCAAGGCATCCATCTCAAACGTGGTAATCTCCGCTAGGTCACAGAACTGCAGAATCAAAGTGTTCTGTCAGCAAGGTCTTCAGCTGGTTGAAGTCATGCTGGTGGTCTTCATGCCAGAGGAAAGGGGTGCCCTTTTTCAGATCTTTCAATGGTGCCACTCTCTGAGCGAAACCTGGAATGAATGGGGAAAGGAAATTGAACAGCCTCAAGCACCTCTGGATGTCTTCCCGGTCCTGTGGGACAAGCATTGCACGGATGTCAACCAATTTTTCTGGGTCGGATTGAATGCCCTGGTCGGAATATACGAAACTGAAGAAACTGATTTGTCGGCTGCACGCATCAGAGCCTGCAGGTTGCGGTCATGCTCTGCTTTGGTCCTGTCCACCACAGCAATGTCGTTGGCAATACACACACCTCCTGGCACCTGACTCGTGATTCGGGTCCATGTGTTGCTGGAACACATCTTGACTAATGGACAAGCCAAAAGGGAGCCGCTGGAAGCAGTACCTAACAAAAGATGTGCAGAAGGTGGTGAGCCCTTGCGAGTGTTTACCTAAGTGTACCGTCCAATAGCCATTCTTGGCATCTGGTTTGGGACAAAAATCAGCTCCTACAAACTTGGGGTTCAACTCTTCAAGGGTTGGAATCTTGCACTGGCATCTTTTGAGAGCCCGTTTCAGTCTGCGGCAGTCGAAGCATACATGCAAGGAGCCATTCTTTTTCACTACACAGGTGAGGGAGCTGCACCAGTTGGTGTGGTCCTGGACACCCCCTATGATACCATCTGCCTCCAGATTATCGAGCTCGATCCGGAGCTTGGCCTGGATGTGGACACTACACTTTCAGGGTGGGTCGATGGTGGGTGTGGCATCATCCTGAAGCTGCAGGGTAGCGTGCCCCTTGAAGCTACCTATCTTGGTGAAACAGTCGGGGTAAAATTGACATGAGATCCTCGACAGAGCGAATTGGTTAGTCCTCTATGCTTGGTCGCTCCTCTGACAATGCCCAATGCCATGAATGGTTACCAGGATCAGATCCCTGAATGCCTGTAGTCCTGTTATAGCAGGCCAAGCCATTTGGATGATGTTAAAAAAAAATCAGAATTATTGTATTTGCAATTTATCCTGATAGACTCTAAACACGGGATCAAGGAACCATTGTATGCGGTTAGTTAGGCATTTGTCGACATCACCATGGCTTGCCATTGACCCGGCCACATACCTTTTAAGGTGCATAGAGGTAAAATACTTGTGCTGGCACCTGTGTCCAGCTTTGCCCGGAGCAAATGCATTGCCTCCTTTCTTGGACATAGAACACAAACAGATGCAAATGCCTCCAGTCGAGTAATCGAATCAATGCGTTCGGTGACATTGACAATGTGTAATGACTGTTCCTCTTGCCCACTGACATTTGAACTTGGACTCTCATCATCACTAGTGTTGATGTCATCCGCAACCTCTTGGATGTATCAGTTGTGATGTGAAGTACGATTGCTAAGCTTGTCAGGGCGTGAAGCCTTCTTATGGTCTGTCCGACTGTGATCAGGACTATTACCAGAAGCATCTGTCTTGGCTTTCCGACATTTCCAGACACCACATGCTTTGCAGTACTTGGAATCCTTACTCAATGCAGCAATGGTATTAACAGCGCATTGGGATTGCACATTCTGTTGGCCTGCAATGATAGTCGAAGATTCAAGTCGATCTTTGAGCAAGACGTCCACTGTACACCCTTGGGCTTCTCTAATAGATCCCTCTGGTATGCCTCTATTGTTATGGATGCAATCATGAGCTCGATGATGGGGTCTGCCAACTTAGTCTCAGTGAAGTCACACTTGCAACCCTTAGCTCAACATCAACTGACAAACTGGTCAATGGACTCATTCGGCTGCTGTCAAAAAGGACATGAATTTGAGTCAATGGACCCAAAAATTGAGTTTGATATGAATTTGCTCCTCTAATGTGGACCAGATTCTCGCAGGATCCTGCTACTCTTTCTCGGTAAGACCACAAGTGTTAAGTTGATGCAAGCCGTCATTGCCAACGGCAACTAACATTTTCACTGCCTGCTTCTGTGGATTCGTGACTGCTAAGTCGATGAAACATTGCTTGACTCTGCTTGAAGAGCTGAAATTCTGACAGCAGGTCAGATGTTTTCAGTTGATGGTAGCAAACTGTGCTATCATTCTTGAAATTACTCAGTGCCATTGCTCTTAAAAGTAATCTCCTGCTGTACAGGCAAATTTAAATAATTGCCTGTAGTTCCACTTGTGAACAGGCTTGGAGGGTGTGCCACCTTCTCCTGCTATACAGGCAAACAGAAATACTGCAGCAATAACTGGCTGCAGTTCCACTTTGAAGATGAAAGGTAGTTTTGGTGTGAAAAATTCCTAAGACCTGAAACAACAATGGCAATTTTTCCTCCGTTCTGTGCCTTAAGTCGATCTTTGCAGTCAAAAGGAGCAGATGATGAACGCAAAGGGACTGATGGTCTGAGGTGCATTTGTTTTAATGCAAGAAGTGTAGTAGGTAAGGCAGATGAACTTAGGGCTTGGAGTAGTACCTGGGAGTATGATGTTATTGCTATTACTGAGACTTGGTTGAGGGAAGGACACGATTGGTAACTAAATATCCCAGGATATCGATGCTTCAGGCGGGATAGAGAGGGAGGTAAAAGGGGTGGAGGAGTTGCATTACTGGTCAAAGAGGATATCACAGCTGTGCTGAAGGAGGGCACTATGGAGGACTCGAGCAGTGAGGCAATATGGGCAGAACTCAGAAATAGGAAGGGTGCGGTAACAATGTTGGGGCTGTACTACAGGCCTCCCAACAGCGAGCGTGAGATAGAGGTACAAATATGTAAACAGATTATGGAAAGATGTAGGAGCAACAGGGTTTTGGTGATAGGAGATTTTAATTTTCCCAACATTGACTGGGATTCACTTAGTGTTAGAGGTCTAGATGGAGCAGAATTTGTAAGGAGCATCCAGGAGGGTTTTCTCGAGCAGTATGTAAATAGTCCAACTCGGGAAGGGGCCATACTGGACCTGGTGTTGGGGAATGAGCCCGGCCAGGTGGTTGAAGTTTCAGTAGGGGACTACTTTGGGAATAGTGATCACAATTCCGTAAGTTTTAGAATACTCATGGAAAAGACGAGAGTGGTCCTAAAGGAAGAGTGCTAAATTGGGAGAAGGCCAACTATACCAAAATTCGGCAGGAGCTGGGGAATGTAGATTGGGAGCAGCTGTTTGAAGATAAATCCACATTTGATATGTGGGAGGCTTTTAAAGAGAGGTTGATTAGCATGCAGGAGAGACATGTTCCTGTGAAAATGAGGGATAGAAATGGCAAGATTAGGGAACCATGGATGACAGGTGAAATTGTGAAACTAGCTAAGAGGGAAAAGGAAGCATACATAAGGTCTAGGCGGCTGAAGAAAGACGAAGCTTTGGAAGAATATCGGGAATGTAGAACCAATCTGAAACGAGGAATTAAGAGGGCTAAAAGGGGTCATGAAATATCTTTAGCAAACAGGGTTAAGGAAAATCCCAAAGCCTTTTATTCATATATAAGGAGCAAGAGGGTAACTAGAGAAAGGATTGGCCCACTCAAGGACAAAGGAGGAAAATTATGCGTGGAGTCAGAGAAAATGGGTGAGATTCTAACTGAGTACTTTGCATCGGTATTCACCGAGGAGAGGGACATGACGGATGTTGAGGTTAGGGATATATGTTTGATTACTCTAGGTCAAGTCGGCATAAGGAGGGAGGAAGTGTTGGGTATTCGAAAAGGCATTAAGGTGGACAAATCCCCAGGTCCGGATGGGATCTATCCCAGGTTACTGTGGGAAGCGAGAGAGGAAATAGCTGGGGCCTTAACAGATATCTTTGCAGCATCCTTAAACACGGATGAGGTCCCGGAGGACTGGAGAATTGCTAATGTTGTCCCCTTGTTTAAGAAGGGTAGCAGGGATAATCCAGGTAATTATAGACCGGTGAGCCTGACGTCAGTGGTAGGGAAGCTGCTGGAGAAGATATTGAGAGATAGGATCTATTCCCATCTGGAAGAAAATGGGCTTATCAGTGATAGGCAATATGGTTTTGTGCAGGGAAGGTCATGTCTTACCAACTTAATAGAATTCTTTGAGGAAGTGATAAAGTTGATTGATGAGGGAAGGGCTGTAGATGTCATATACATGGACTTCAGTAAGGCATTTGATAAGGTTCCCCATGGTAGGTTGATGGAGAAAGTGAAGTCGCATGGGGTCCAGGGTGTACTAGCTAGATGGATAAAGAACTGGCTGGGCAACAGGAGACAGAGAGTAGCAGTGGAAGGGAGTTTCTCAAAATGGAGACGTGTGACCAGTGGTGTTCCACAGGGATTCGTGCTGGGACCACTGTTGTTTGTGATATACATAAATGATTTGGAGGAAAGTATAGGTGGTCTGATTAGCAAGTTTGCAGACGACACTAAGATTGGTGGAGTAGCAGATAGTGAAGGGGACTGTCAGAGAATACAGCCGAATATAGATAGATTGGAGAGTTGGGCAGAGAAATGGCAGATGGAGTTCAATCAGGGCAAATGCGAGGTGATGCATTTTGGAAGATCCAATTCAAGAGTGAACTATACAATAAATGGAAAAGTCCTGGGGAAAATTGATGTACAGAGAGATTTGGGTGTTCAGGTCCATTGTTCCCTGAAGGTGGCAATGCAGGTCAATAGAGTGGTCAAGAAGGCATACGGCATGCTTTCCTTCATCGGACGGGGTATTGAGTAAAAGAGTTGGCAGATCATGTTACAGTTGTATAGGACTTTGGTTCGGCCACATTTGGAATACTGCGTGCAGCTCTGGTCGCCACATTACCAAAAGGATGTGGATGCTTTGGAGAGGGTGCAGAGGAGGTTCACCAGGATGTTGCCTGGTATGGAGGGCGCTAGCTATGAAGAGAGGTTGAGTAGATTAGGATTATTTTCATTAGAAAGACGGAGGTTGAGGGGGGACCTGATTGAGGTGTACTAAATCATGAGAGGTATAGACAGGGTGGATAGCAAGAAGCTTTTTCCCAGAGTGGGGGATTCAATTACTAGGGGTCACAAGTTCAAAGTGAGAGGGGAAAGGTTTAGGGGGGATATGCGTGGAAAGTTCTTTACGCAGAGGGTGGTGGGTGCCTGGAACGCGTTGCCAGCAGAGGTGGTAGACGCGGGCACGATAGCATCTATTAAGATGTCTGTAGACAGATACATGAATGGGCAGGAAGCAAAGAGATACAGACCCTTAGAAAATAGGCGACATGTTTAGATAGAGGATCTGAATCGGCGCAGGCTTGGAGGGCCGAAAAGCCTGTTCCTATGCTGTAATTTTCTTTGTTCTTTGTTCTTTATATCTCATCCTATCCTTAGTTCACCATCGGATTGCGGCGCTATTAATATTAAAGCTGGCCCATTTTCGTGCTCGACCTGGTAGCCCACTATCACTATGGTGCTAATCCATTCAACACACCTCTCAATCAGGGGTCTGTTTAATCTTTACAGCGTCCAGCATATTCAGATCTTCACTAGTTGCTCCCAACCTGAGAAATCTGACCCTCAGAATCTCCATGGCTATTGAGTCTACACTGCTGATATTGGGTGAAGCAATAAAACCAATATTCAGGTCCTTTGAAGTTCCTGTAGAAAGCAGCTGTGGCTAGCATTTTTTTGAAGGTAAGAAAACTCAGGAGTTGAGGTGCTGAAAATCCAAACTGCTGCCACCATATGCGTGTTTGCTTAACCTCTGTGTTAGCTGATACTATGCACAAAGCACTTACCACTCAAGACCGGATCAGTAATGAAGTAAAGTGGGTTTTTTATTTAAGGATGGTTCTGCATGTACATTTATGTCTTCACTGTTGTCATGACGGTGCTTCTTTATTTTGGTGTTGGACATTGCTGAGACCGTGACCAGCAGCGGGGCTGAAAGCATCGAAGATGACTGTATCCTCATACCTAATCCTCCTTCTCACATCCCACTTCCCCCTCAACCTGCACTCTCTTCCAATTTACAAGTTGCAGAAACTGTCAGCATGCACCTATTACTTCCCGCAGCACCCCCACACACCACCACTGCACACACCCAAGAACTGGCACTCTGCCAGGCAGTGGTGGAACAGCAACACGTGGAAGACCAAAAAGTCACTGATGAAGAAACACTGTCACTTAATTTAACACTCACAGGCACCAGCTCAGATACTGACACGTGCGTAATTTAGAGGATAGCATAGAGATGGAATCTGGACATGGTGGGACACTGAGCATGTGGTCTGCAGCCAAGACAAGAAGCAAGAGTTGTGCACGTATCAGCTTGCCAGAGAGTGGAGTCACACACTGGTTCTGCTGCTGAGGACTCAGATCAGCATTTTGATGGGGCAGGTTACAGATGAAGGCTGATGGGTATGTACAACAAAATACTTTGTGCATTGGCAAGCCTGCCAGAAAGCTTGTGTGCAATGTCAAGGGGCATGGAGGAGTTTGGCACCAACAGGGCTTTGTATAGAGCTTGGAGCCCATCCTTTCCAACATGGAAGTGGTGACCAACTCCATTCGCTCACTTGTGGAATGCAACGTTTGATGGCTGATGTCTCAGCTTCTATTGCAACACAAGCAGAAGCCACCCAATGTCTGAGTGCTGCAATGGAAATTAAGACTTCTGTCATGCAAGCTTAGACAGCTGCCACACAATCTCAGAGGCATAAGGAGGGAGGAAGTGTTGGGTATTCTAAAAGGCATTAAGGTGGACAAGTCCCCAGGTCCGGATGGGATCTATCCCAGGTTACTGTGGGAAGCGAGAGAGGAAATAGTTGGGGCCTTAACAGATATCTTTGCAACATCCTTAAACACGGGTGAGGTCCCGGAGGACTGGAGGATTGCTAATGTTGTCCCCTTGTTTAAGAAGGGTAGCAGGGATAATCCAGGTAATTATAGACCGGTGAGCCTGACGTCAGTGGTAGGGAAGCTGCTGGAGAAGATACTGAGGGATAGGATCTATTCCCATCTGGAAGAAAATGGGCTTATCAGTGGTAGGCAACATGGTTTTGTGCAGGGAAGGTCATGTCTTACCAACTTAATAGAATTCTTTGAGGAAGTGACAAAGTTGATTGATGAGGGAAGGGCTGTAGATGTCATATACATGGACTTCAGTAAGGCTTTTGATAAGGTTCCCCATGGTAGGCTGATGGAGAAAGTGAAGGCGCATGGGGTCCAAGGTGTACTAGCTAGATGGATAAATAACTGGCTGGGCAACAGGAGACAGAGAGTAGCAGTGGAAGGGAGTTTCTCAAAATGGAGACGTGTGACCAGTGGTGTTCCACAGGGATCCGTGCTGGGACCACTGTTGTTTGTGATATACATAAATGATTTGGAGGAAAGTATCGGTGGTCTGATTAGCAAGTTTGCGGACGACACTAAGATTGGTGGAGTAGCAGATACTGAAGGGGACTGTCAGAGAATACAGCAGAATATAGATAGACTGGAGAGTTGGGCAGAGAAATGGCAGATGGAGTTCAATCAGGGCAAATGCGAGATGATGCATTTTGGAAGATCCAATTCAAGAGTGAACTATACAGTAAATGGAAAAGTCCTGGGGAAAATTGATGTACAGAGAGATTTGGGTGTTCAGGTCCATTGTTCCCTGAAGGTGGCAACGGAGGTCAATAGAGTGGTCAAGAAGGCATACGGCATGCTTTCCTTCATCGGACGGGGTATTGAGTACAAGAGTTGGCAGGTCATATTACAGTTGTATAGCACTTTGGTTCGGCCACATTTGGAATACTGCGTGCAGCTCTGGTCGCCACATTACCAAAAGGATGTGGATGCTTTGGAGAGGGTGCAGAGGAGGTTCACCAGGATGTTGCCTGGTATGGTGGGCGCTAGCTATGAAGAGAGGTTGAGTAGATTAGGATTATTTTCATTAGAAAGACGGAGGTTGAGGGGGTACCTGATTGAGGTGTACAAAATCATGAGAGGTATAGACAGGGTGGATAGCAAGAAGCTTTTTCCCAGAGTGGGGGATTCAATTACAAGGGGACACGAGTTCAAAGTGAAAGGGGAAAAGTTTAGGGGGGATATGCGTGGAAAGTTCTTTACGCAGAGGGTGGTGGATGCATGGAACGCATTACCAGTGGAGGTGGTAGACGCAGGCAAGATAGTGTCTTTTAAGATGTATCTAGACAGATACATGAATGGGCAGGAAGTAAAGAGATACAGACCCTTAGAAAATAGGCGACAGGTTTAGATAGAGGATTTGGATCGGCGTAGGCTTGGAGGGCCGAAGGACCTGTTCCTGTGCTGGAATTTTCTTTGTTCTTTGTTCTTTGTTCTTTGTTCTGTCATCATGGCAGTGATTACAGCTTTCAAAGGGGCTTGCAGGTGTCACAGCAGTTCAGCTATCTTTCCACCAACAGATTACTAGGATTGCTGAGGTGCTTTCCCAGGGAGTGGCAGTGGCTCCATGTAACACAGACATGCTGTCCTCTGATCCCTGTCACTCCACCACTACCCTTGAAATTGTCAGCCAACCCAGACTGCTGCACCCATGCCAAGATGGTGTAGTCTGTGGCTAGGCCTTCAAGGCCATCTGCTTTCTCCTCCTGAAAGTCAGTAGCCTTCCACCAGCTATGCTGCAGCCACTGGGGTAGCACTGCATCGGAGCACTACGCTGGCAAATGCACACAGGCAACAGGCACTAAGGGAATAGACAAAGGTGATTAGTTGACTTGTGTGTGCAGTATGGCATATTTGATTTATAACTTTGATTTGGAATGTTTATTTTGTGTTGGCTTTTATTTTTGCATTGTGGCCAAGAAAACTCTGTGATGGTAAGTTACAGAGGTAAGTGAAGGTGTGGGACTGGGGAATGGTGGTTGCAGTTGCTGGTGTGACAAGGAGATGGGTTGTTCACAGACAGCATGGACAGAAAGCCATTGTCCATATTGCCTCCTCGCCATATAGCTGGTATAGCTATATAATGGCAAGGTTGTGTGGTATGCAGTAGACCACCATGAGTCTTGACACCCACTATGCAAAGTACTGCAGGTCTCCTCCAGATCAATCCAGGAAGCAGAAGTGTTGTTTCAGCATGCCCATGGTCTACTCAATCACATTTCAAGTGGCAGCATGGCTTTCATTATATGCATGCTGCCCACTTGTGTTTATATTGCGCACCGGAGTCATCAGCCATGTTGTCAGCAGATAGCTGTTGTCAATGCAGCAGCCACTGTTTGGTTTGCTGTGGTGGCTCAAATACAGATGGCACAGCAGACTGCTGCAGAATGAAGGCATCATAACTGCTGCCAGCATACCGGGCATTGACCTACATAATTTTCTGCATATGGTCACACACCATCTGGATGTTGAGGGAGTGGAATCCTCTTTGGTTGCAGTGCATCTTGGAGTTGGCATGCAGCAGCTGCAAAGTGATGTGTATGGACAATGGCACCCTGCATCATGGAGAAGTCTGCAATGTTGGCAAAGTTGCGTCCTCACTCCGCGTGATTATCTCTGGCAAGATAGAATGAAACATAGTTAGTTTTCTTTGAATAGAGAGCCTCAGCGATCTCCCTTACACAGCAGTGGATGGCAAACTGCAAGATGTTGCAAACATCTCCATCTCCACCCTGGAAGGGAGCCAATGTATAAAGGTTCATCACCACGGTCACCTTCATAGCCACTGGCAATGTGGTCCTCATCTTGCTATGTAGTTGCACCTGTGGCTACAGCAGGTGGTAGATGTCAGTGAAGGCATCCTTAATGAAGCGGAGACGTCTCACACACTGTTCCTCACTAAGGCTCAGGTAGCAGAATTGCTCCTTGAACATCTAAGCAGATATGGCCTCCTGCTGAGAGCCTTCCTCCCTCTTCCCTCCTTCCTCTTTCAGCAGCTTGTCCTGCTCTGTGTCACCTCTGCTCATTGCCCTTGTTATGCTATAGGCCAAGAGGGATACGCAGTCTACACCCATGTCTGGGCGCAAGTGCTTTATGCACTTTGAAGTCAGGAGAAAGTCCTTCAGCACCTGTCATACCACTTACTGTAGACTTTAGGAACATTAAAAGAACTCTAGATAGCACAAATGACTTGTACAATCGTAGCAACAGCTAGTAGAAATCAATCAATCAATCAATTAGAAACTAACCTGTAAGTTAGTTGAAGATTCCTTTCAATAACTAGTTAATGTTCCTTCCTGCTGCTTAACTCATGTTCAGCTGTGTGTGATTATGAGAGGGTGTTAGCTGGAGCATTGAGCTCCAAAAGAGCAGCCTTGGCGTCAAATCTGCTGTCATGATCTGCATGCTTCTGACGGATGCTCACGGTGAGCACGATAACGCCCTCACCAATTTGCGTCTGGTGCGAAATACACCAGAAGTGTGCACACGTGCCACAGATGCCATTTTGTACCTCGAAGGGCACTCGTAGCACCCAAAAAGTAGGTCCTAAGGATCCGAATTTTGTGCCAGAAAACAATACAAATCTAATTATACGGCATGAAAATGTAACACACAGGCCTGGGTTTTGTGGTCATTCAACCATTCACCACGCTGATAGCTAGCCACCAAGTTTTTGCGGGCTTTTGAGCACAGTCTAGCTTTTATCCAGCTCGCACTCTCTACAGGGGCATCTGTGAGCTAACCAAAGAACTGTGAGGCTCTTCAACCAGTGGCATTTTTTTGCATTCTCTTGGCGGGATTCTGCACATTGACCTTTCATTATTTTATACCTAAACTATTTGAAACCTCTCAAGTAGATGATTGTCTTGCAATTTCTCCAGGTATCTATGTACAGTCAGAAATTGCTTTATCAATATGTCTGTCAGCTGTCTTTTTCTGGCCCAGATTTTGCATTAAGAATAATGGGAGACTAACAGCACTCACTTAACATGGGCAATTAAATGCGGACGTTGCTGCGCTAGTTACCCTCCTCAGGATGCACAAGGAAAGAATCTTGCTGATAGATACACCATTGAAAGACATGAAAGGTTACCTTCCCCAATGGTGAGTTGCCTTGGAACACTGGTTTAACAGTAGCAAGCAACTCAGGCTCAGGCCTTAAATTGACTCCCATAACAGCAGGCAGGCAGCAAGTTAAATTTGCCTTACAATATGGACCTAAAATTTAAAATCAGTTCCAATGTTTTGTACAAATTTATCATTACACCGTTACTCTTGGACTGCTTTATATATGCCAAAATTCAGTTTGTCTTGAGCTGGCTTTATCTGCCGGCACAAGTACTTTCAGGTAATTATTTATTTAAACCCACGTCTTTCTGTTCATTCAGACCCTTCATGTCTTTCCATTAAGTGTATACGTTGTTACGACCGACCACACCTGTTAAAGCCCCCAATCAAAATATACAATTCTGATTGTGGTGAGACCAACACACTGTTAATTCAATCCCATCGTTCCACAGATTGGCTAGCATATCATTTAAAACTTTACAAATTAAAGAAAGACCCAGCCAAATTGTATCATCTATTAACCCTCGAATGAGGCTAACCAAACCATGTGTCTTTAAATCAACAAATTAACTGTTTAATTAGAAAAACTAAATTCATAAACACAATGAAGATATGAACAACATTTAAAATAGAAAAAATTAGAGTCCTTGCAAATTTACAGTCCAATGTTGCTTGAAGTCCTCATAGGATGTTGTTTTCCTTCTCCAGCGAATTTCAACAATTAACGACTTGCAAACACTTTCAACGGAATCAATCTGACTAGAGTTTTTGAGGGAAATAAGATTGCCACAGTCCAACTTCCCTTTCTTCAATTTAAGTTACCAGAGATCTCTGTTTTGGCTTGACTTTTTCTTCGAATTTTGAGAGATAATAATAAAACAGACTAAAATCCTATTCCTTCAGTTTAAATGGTTGAGAGCTTTTTTTCCAGGCTCTGACACCACAGCTGTCTGTGTCTTCTGTCCATGTGTGTCTCTTAGAACAAACTGTCTTCAACTCATAAGCCAGTTCAAAACTGAATTGCAACAAATGTATCGCATCAGGCTCACTCCCAGTGGCTGTTTCTGTGGTAACAAGAATACATCCTTTAAATCGCAGTCTCCAAATAGCTGTTTCTAAGGCAACTAAAATGCACCTTCCTATAACTCCTAAGGCTTGCTAGTTCTTAAAGCAATACTGATCCCTGGCAAGCCTTAAAGGCAAAACACATATTCCCGAATAAACTACACAACCATGACACCTCCTCCCCTAGCAGAATGAAATGCCATTCCTGAAAAGCATTTCATTACAATGGGTTAAAAAAACAACACATTGAAAAAAAAAAGCTAATTTTTCCATGCATTTACAGATACACACATTTCTAAAAAAATGTTTAGACTACAGCAACAAGTTCCACCAGAACATTTCGGCTTTAAATTTTCAAAATGTTGTTCCAATTAACCCATTTTAAATTTCCAAGCATAGTCTTCCAATTGTTTTGTGTTTTTCTTCCAAGTGTCCCTATTGTCCATCACCTCAGCCAGGTGAGCTGCACAGCCAAGAGCACTGACCACTACTGGGTTCACTATTCTCTGAGAAGTTTCTCGAGTACCCCTTAACCTATGTGGCATCACTTGAAACCGGAAAACCCTGTCCAGCATAACAGAAGCTGATTTTTTCTTACCCTGGGGCATCAAAGGAATTTGACAGGTTTCATCCAACACATTTGTCTCTTTAAGACACATTGTGTTGCCCACTCTGTCCATACAGTCCTTTAAATGAGAATTTGGGTAGGAGTCTGCCTTCTTTACCACAGTGACTTTTCTAGAGTCTATGCAGGTTTGAGCCGTCCCACCAGGTTTAGTTATCAAGACCACCTGCGAATTCCAGCTGTCCTGACTAGGTTCATCTAAGCTGTCCTTCAGCATGCATTGTACCTCTGCTTACACTTGGGCCTGTCTGTCTGGCCCTAAGCAACAAGGATGTCGCTTTTAAAGGAATGGTTCTCCCTATATCCACATCGTGTGTGGCTAAGGTTGTACATCCTGGTTTATCCCTACACACTTTTTGAAATATTGTGAAAACCCTGGTTAGAACTTCACGCTGTTTTGCCTCCAAGTGTAAAAGCCTATTGTTTAATTTTCCTAGCCATTCTGCATTCGCTAATGGGATAGTTGGAGGTTCAATCAGAGAATTTCCTAGACCTACTTCTGCCTCATCCTCACTATTCTTTTTCTTCTCCACAGTCCCGATTATCTGACATACCTGTACTGGCTTATCCTCCTTCCTTTGGTAATATGGTTTGAGCAAATTAACGTGACACAACAGGTTCTTCATCTGGCGATCAGGGGTGTTAAGTAATCTACCTTACCCACTCTTTTGATCACTCTATATGGGCTACTGAACAGTGCTTTCACTGGTTCTCCCTGTGATGGTAACAACACTAATACCTCATCCCCTGGTTTTATGGTAGATTGTGGTTTTCCTACCGTTTGACAGGTGTGGCATGCCCTACAAAATTCTCTCACATCCATTGTAAGACCTGGCCAGTAATAATGTTTGCTTATGTGTGATTTGGTCTTCCGAATTCCCCTATGTCCTGAAAAAGGACTGTTGCGTGCTAATCTTAATAATCCTTGTCGATATTTAGGTGGTACCACTATCTGTTCAACAACTGTCCAGTCTTCGTCGGCAGCTCTATGAGGCAGTCTCCATTTCCTCCTCAAAACACCATTTGCCATATAATAGCCTTCTGGAACTCCTTTCACCTCAGCTTCTGACAGAGCCGTCTGTGCTATTTAGTAGATCTCTGGATCAGCTTACTGTGCTGCAATGATAGATGATCTGTTAAACATCTCATTTTGATTATCTAAATCCCCAAATGAGGTTTCAGATGCCTGATTATCTGGTGCCCCTTATACCTCTGAAAATAGATCTTGTTTAGCCATTGCTCGGGTAACACACAGGAAATATTCCCGGAACTTGCGCCTGTAATTGCTCCCTTTCCTTAATTTCACATGGTTCCTCTGTAACCATAGGAGAAACTGATATTTTTGTTCAAGCCAAATCGTTTCCTAGGAGTAGATCAATTCCCTTTACTGGCAAACTGTGTACAACACCTACAGTTACTATCCCAGATATAAAGTCACTCTCTAGGCATACTTTATACAAAGGTATGGGTATACATACCCCGCCAATTCCATTAACTAAAACTTTAGCGTTCGAGGCACTCTCTGGTGGAAACCTCATATCTTTCCCCAGCAAGAGTGTTTGGGTTGCTCCTGTATCCCTGAGTATAATGATAGGTTTTCCTGCCTCACTTACAGGATATGGAGTTACTCTCCCCTTTGACAAAAAAAAATTATAACTCTCAGGTATTTATTCTTAACCTCTACACTCCTCTTAGTTTTAGTATCTAGTTTCACATTCACAGCTGTCGTTAAAGCTATAGCCTGGTCTACTTTACTCTCAGTCAGAGTCTTTTTCTCTGCACTAACGTTGCGTACCCCAACAAGTTCTATGGGTTTACCTCACAATTTCCAGCACTCTGAACGAAGATGACCGGTTTTCACTTCTACCCTCAGCACCTTCCTTTCTGACCTGAAGTGATCTTGGGGCATTCCCAGCTGTTCCTTCTTGTCCCTGACAACTTGCCTTCCTTTCACTCGCCCACTTTCTATCCTTCTCGGGTTTATGGGGGTGATGGACAAAATAGGTTGGCTTATTCACAAGCTCAAAATCATTAGCAATCTCTGCTACTTGCCTAACTTTCAAAACTTTCAGGTTATCTATATGAGCTCTCACTACTGAAGGAATGGAGTTTTTAAACTCTTCTAAGAAAATCAATTCTCAAAGGTTCCCACATGTGGTTTCTATCTTTAATGCCCTTGTCCAATGGTCAAAATTCATTTGCTTCACCCTCTCAAATTCTAAATATGTCTGCCCAGTCAATCTCCAAAAATTCCTAAATTTCTGACGGTAAGCTTCAAGGACTAACTCATATGTCGCAAGAATAGCCTTTTTTGCCATTTCAGTCTACAGAAGCCTCTTCAGAAAGCATGGCATAAGCTTCCTGAGCTCTGCCTACCAGCCTGCCCTGAATAAGTATCGTCCAGCTTTCTTTCGGCCATTTCATCTGTTTGGCCATTTTTTCAAAAGATATGAAAAGTGCCTCAATGTCCCTTTCCTCGAACTTAGGAAGAGCCTGTATAAATTTAAACAACTTCTCGTGGGTACTGATCTAAATTCAGATTCTTCCTGATCTGAATTTTCCCTGGATTTAAGACTACCCCTTTGTCTTAGTTCCATCTCTTTTAATTTAAATTCCTTCTCTTCTCTTTCACACTCTCTCTGAAGTTCAAGTTTTCTTAATTCTTTTTCTGCCTCAAATGTTTTCATTTCCAACTCCTGCTGAAGCTCCAGTTTTTTCATTTCTAACAGAATCCTAGCCAATTCCACTGCATCAGTCTCGGACCTACTACCTTCATGTCTCTCATATTGCCCTTCATCTGTATCATCATCATCTTCTACTAATTCCAGACATTCGGCTATTATTTCAATTATCTCCTTTTTTGACACCTGATTTCAATTCCAACCCCAATTTCACTGCCAATTCTTTTAATTTGTTCTTTGTTAAAGTTATCAATTCACTCAGGGAAACATTCTGCTTTCCCAACCACTAATGCAATAACAATGGTATAGACTGTAACTTATTATACAAGAAACATGGTTCTTTTAATTTCTTTGTAATTGGCGTCAGATTTAAATCCCAACAATCAAGTTTCCAACTGATAAGACCCCAGAGTTGAGAACAATTAATCTGATGCCAAATGCAAGCCCCCAATTTAAATGCGTTATCCCAGAGACGAATAATTACTATGATCCCAAATGTGAGCCCTCCAGATTAGCCTGATTCTGATCCCAGATGCGAGCCACCGAATTAAATATGATTCAACTTCAAGTGAGCCCCCAGTTAAGATATGATTCAAATCCAGAAACCCAATTAATATGTGATTCAAATCTTGAGTGAGCCCCCACTTAATATGATATTCAAGTCGCGGATGAGCCTCCAATGAATATGTTAAAACCAACCGCTCCTGTCAAAGCCCCCAATCAAAATATGCAATTCTGATTATGGTGGGACCAACACACTGTTAATTTAATCCTGTCGTTTAACATATCATTTAAAACTTTCCAAAATAAAGAAAGACACAGCCAAATTGTACCATCTATTATCCCCTGAATGAGGCTAACCAAACCAGATGTCTTTAAATCAACAAATTAACTGTTTAATTTGAAAAACTAAATTCTTAAACACTATGAAGATATAAACAACATTTAAAATAGAAAAAATTAGAGTCCTTGCAAATTTACAGTCCAATGTTGCTCTAGGTCCTCACAGGATGTTGTTTTCCTTCTCCAGCGAATTTCAATTAACGACTTGCAAACACTTTCAACGGAATCAATCTGACTAGAGTTTTTGAGGGAAATAAGATTGTCACAGTCCAACTTCCCTTTCTTCAATTTAAGTTGCCAGAGATCTCTGTTTTGGCTTGACTTTTTCTTCGGATTTTGAGAGATAATAATAAAACAGACTAAAATCCTACTCCTCCAGTTTAAATGGTTGAGAGCTTTTTTTTCCAGGCTCTGACACCACAGCTGTCTGTGTCTGCTGTCCATGTGTGTCTCTTGGAACAAACTGTCTTCAACTCATAAGCCAGTTCAAAACTGAATTGTAACAAATGTATCTGAATTGTAAACAAATGACTTCATTACAGCCTTGGTTCAAACATGGACAAAAGAGCTGAACTCAAGAGGTGAGGTGAGAGTGACTGCTCTTGACATCAAGGCAGCATTTGACTGAGTATGGCATCAAGGAGCCCTCACAAAACTGAGGTCAATGGGAATCAGGGGAAAACCCTCCGCTGGATGGAGTCATACCTAGCATAAAGGAAGACGGTTGTGGTTGTTGGAGGTCAATCATCTGAGCTCCAGGACATCACTGCAGGAGTTCCTCAGGGTAGTGTCCTAGGCCCAATCATCTTCAGCTGCTTCATCAATGACCTTCCTTCAATCATAAGGTCAGAAGTGGCGATGTTCGCTAACGATTGCACAATGTTCAGCACCATTCGTGACTCCTCAGGTACTGAAGCAGTCCATGTAGAAATGCAGTAAGACCTGGACAATAGCCAGGCTTGAGCTGATAAGTGGCAAGTAACATTCGTGCCACACAAATGCCAGGCAATGACCATCTCCAACAAGAGAGAAACTAACCATCTCCCCTTGACATTCAATGGCATTACCATCGCTGAATCCCCCACTATCATCATCCTAGGGGCTACCATTGACCAGAAACTGAACTGGAGTAGCCATATAAATACCATGGCTACAAGAGCATGTCAAAGGCTAGGAATCCTGAGGCGAATAACTCACCTCCTGACTCCCCAAAGCCTGTCCACCATCTACAAGGCACATGTCAGGAGTGTGATGGAATACTCTCCACTTGCCTGGATGGATGCAGCTCCAACAACACTCAAGAAGCTCAACACCATCCAGGACAAAACAGCCCGCTTGATTGGCACCCCATCTACAAACATTCACTCCCTCCAACACCGACGCACATTGGCAGCAGTGTGTACCATCTACAAGATGCACTGCAGCAATGCACCAAGGCTCCTCAGACAGCACCTTCCAAACCCGCGATGTCTACCAACTAGAAGGACAAGAGCAGCAAATACATGGGAACACCACCACCTGCAAGTTCCCGTCCAAGTCACACACCATCCTGACTTGGAACTATATCGCCGTTCCTTCACTGTCGCTGGGCCAAAATCCTGGAACTCCCTTCCTAACAGCACTGTGGGTGTACCTACCCCACATGGACTGCAGCGGTTCAAGAAAGCAGCTCACCACCACCTTCTCAAGGGCAATTAGGGATGGGCAATAAATGCTGGCCTGGCCAGCGACGCCCACATCCCATGAATGAATTAAAACAAAATATCGCATGAAACTCATTCACAGTAGCTGGTTCTATGGTAACAAGAATGCACCCTTTGAATCGCAGTCTCCAAATGGCTGTTTCTAAGGCAACAAAAATGCACCTTCCTATAACTCCTAAGGCTTGCTGGTTCTTAAAACAATACTGATCCCTTGCAAGCCTTAAAGGCAAACCACAGATTCCCGAAAAAACTACACGACCGTGACAACATCCATTCCTTTCGGGTTAATTTTAACCCACCATACCCAGCAGAAAAGGAGCCAAGAGCTGTGAAAATTGAGCGATTTAATTTACCATCTTGTTTGTGCTAGCCACCATTTCAGTTGTCTGCTGGAAGCAAGAAGGTACCTCGTGAATGCATTTAAATTGGAGTCTTCATAGTAATTATGAACCCAAAGGAATTTTAACTGGGAGACTAAAAGCCCTTTACAGCGATCAACTTCCTGCGTAATGCCTCGTGGGAATTGGCTTCAGGGACTGAAGTCAGGTCATATGGATCTGTGTGCTGTTGTGTTTAGTGGATTTCCAGAGGACTTTTGAGCTTGGAGATTGCTCGTTGCTGTCTTTTTTGCTTTACTCATCTTGATTGAGCTCTCAATATATCAAAGGTGCAATTTTTACTTCTTTGCTTAGAATGGTGGAATAGTTGGCTGAAGAGGAGCAGCAACAGCAGCAGTATAAGCCACAACATGCAGGATGATCAGCAGATGGGTGGGCTACTGGTAGCAGGCCTTACATGGCTCACAGTGTCTATAAGTCCATTGGCCAAGTCATTTTCCTGGATATGATGGAAGATCACGGCATGAGGAGGCAGTGTTTAACTAGGCAGGTTGTCATGATCTGCAACAGGACTACCTACCTGCTGTTGCAGGGGACATCATCTGCATCTCCCAGTTTGCAGTGCACAGCTGTATCAAGTAAGTCACCTCTGCCTTATGTGTCAGAACTAAGCAATACATTGCAATTCCTATAATTGCCAAGGCTCAAAATGAGAGCGCTCTGGGATTTGCAGCAGTGGTTGGCTTCCCTGGTGTCCAGGACATTATGAACTCATGTAGCCATAAGGACACCAGAAGATGAGTCAGCAGCTTTCATCACAGGAAAGGATAGAACTCAATTAATGACCAGCTGTGTGTGATCAACATAGAAGGATCATGCAGTCTGTGCCAACTTGAAGGGAACTGTCATTGCACCATCATCCTGTAACCACCATCCATCCACCCCCACCACCGCTTCCCCCCCCCCCCCCCACCAATTTTTCTATCCTTATAGGAATTTAAGAGGTTCGCTATGTGGGACAAGGGATGTGCCATTCACACATGGCTGTTGGCATGCCTCTCCAAACCCACCATGCTTAAACAGCTCAGGTACAATCATAGTTATGGGACCATCAGGGATATAATTGAACACTCTATGCCTCAACATCAGATAAATCACCACAATGGAATTCCTACTGGGCTATTGAGTGATGGCTCAGGTGCCTGGATGGGTTTGCATACAAAATCCATTGGCCGGTGCATCCTATACAACATGGTAATGCTGAAAGGATTGCAATTGGAGAAGGCAGAAAACAGAAAGAGTCAGCAAATAAGATTTGGAGGAAGGCAAGGGAGAAGCAGAAGATGGAGGCAGGGGGCAACAGATTGTAGCTAAAGAAGTCAGGGATCAATGATAGACCACTGCTCCTGGTGACCTGCTCACTAACCTCTCCTGAAGAGTTACATAATCACCTGTGCATTAACATTTATTGGGGGTAAGTTTAACTTTTGGCAATACTGAAATTGGCATGCATTCTAAAAGAATCTAGGGAAGAGATAGCAGAGGCACTATTACTCATATTTAATATTCATTAGAGATGGCTTAGTACCAGAGGACTTGCAGATAGCTAACATTATATCGATATTTAAGAAGGGAGATAGAACATATCTATTGAACTATAACCCAATCAACTTAACATTGGTAGTAGCAAAAATAACGGAATCTCCACTAAAGAAGAAAATAGTAAAATGCCAGGAAACCAAAAATATAATAGAATAATCAGCATAGATGTCAAAAGTGAATGTCTTTCTTGCCCAATCCCACAGAATTCTTTGAAGAGGTAATTGAAAGAGTGGGCAAAGGTAGTGTCATAGATGTAATATAACTATAAATGCTGGAAAATGGGATTAGAATAGATAGGTGCTTGATGGCCGGCATGGACATGATGGGCCGAAGGGCCTGTTTCTGTGCTGTATAACTCTATGACTCTATCTAGATTTACAAAAGGCCTTAGAAAAGGTATCACACAATAGACAAATGAATAAGTCCAGAGCATGCAGCGTCAATGGACAAGTAGCAGAATGGATAGCTGGATGGCTGAAGGAGAGTAAGGTTAAAGGGTTAGCTATTCAGAGCAGCAATAGGCGGAAAGTGGGGTCCCACAAGAACCACTGCTGGAACCAATGTTGTTAATTTATATTAATGATTTGCATTTTGAAATCATAAATACAATTTCTAATTCTAAACGCCAAACTGGGAGGGATTGTCAATACCGAGGAGAGCTGCAACAAATTACAAGAAGAGATTAATGAACTTTCAGAAAGGGCATATAATTGGCAAATTAATTTCAACATAGGTAAGTGTGCAGTATTACATATTGGGAAGAAAAATAAGGAGGTTACATATTACTTAGAAAATAAAAATCTAAACAGCATAAAAGAGCAAAGGGATCTCGGAGTGCAAGTGAGCAATTCACGAAAAGTTGTGATGCAGGTTAATAAGGTCATAACAAAAGCAAACCAAGCCCTAGGGGGATAGAATTGAAAAGTAGAGAAGTTTTACTAAACATATTAAAATTGGTTAGACTACACTTGGAGTACTGTGTGCAGTTCTGGTCTCCATATTCTAAAAATAAAGAGCCTCTGGAGAGGATACAAACAAGATTGACAAGGATGATCCCAGAACTCCGAGGTTATACCCATCAGGAAAGGATGAACAGGGTGGATCTCTTTTCTCTTGGAAAGGGAAAGCTGAGGGGTGACCTAATAGAAGTATTTAAAATTATGAAAAGTTTTGATAGACACAGAATATGTTTCAACTTGTGGGAAGAGCAAAACTAGCGGCCATCAATATAAGGTAGTCACCAAGAAATCAAAGTGGGAATTCAGAGAAACTTCTTTACCCAGAGAGAGGTGAGAATGTGGAATTCACTACCACAAGGAATAATTGAGATGAACAGTATAGATTGATTTAATGGGAAGCTAAATGAGCATATGAGGGAGAAGGAAATAGAGTTAGATGAGGAAGGATGAGAGGAGTGGAGCAAATACACCAGTCTGGACTGGTTGGAGCAAATGGCCTGTTTTTGTGCTGTATGTTCTATGTACTTTGATGTAAATGTAAACAGACATTATCAGATCAGCTGTCTGTTGAATACCTCTCCTTGGTTTAATGTTTCATCCAAAATACAGCATGTCCAATGATGCTGCACTCACTCAGTATTGTGCTGAAATGTCATTCTAAATTATGGGCTCAAGTTCTGGACTGAAGCTGAGAACCCATAATCTTCTGACTCAGACATGAGTGCTACCACTCAGGCAAGGCTAATGATTTGATGTTACTGAGAGAGAGTTGGTAAAATGTTGTACCTTTTTATTATTTTTGTTAAGACTCTGGCAATTTCACCCTTTTTAATGTGCTTAAGCACTGAACAACCAACACTGCCAACCACTTCAAAAAAAGGGAAAAAGTGGATTTAACAGGATTTTTGTTAAGTAAGGGTATTGAGGGATATGAAACAAAGGCAGGTAAATGGAGTTGAGGTGGAGATCAGCCATGGGCTAACTGAATTGTGGAACAAGCCAGAGAGGTTGAATGACTGATCCCTGTTCCCATGTCCCTAACTCAAAATAATTCCCAAACTATTGGCTCATGCAAATTGCTTTGCTTACTTCGTAAAAATAATCTCTGCAGACCCATCAACTGTTATTAGAATTTTTATTGTAAACCTAAATACTGTACCTATTTCTTACCACCTTGATTTCACTTGGTGCCACCAACCTTGTGCCCTTAATCTATTACTTCTGAGATACAATCAGAGTCTTAAAAAAAATCTTGGGATGTTGGCATTGTTGCCAAGGCAGCATTTATTGCCCATTCTTTGTAACCCTGAGAGGGTGCTATAGGGCCACCTTTACAATTGCCTGCAGTCCATGTGGTGAAGGAGCTCCCACAATACTATTAGGTAGACACTTCCAGGATTCTGATGCAGAGACTATGAAGGAACAGGTAAAGTAAAAGGTGTCTAAGGTAAAATGTCTCACTGTACCAGTTTTGTGACACAAGTGCAGGTATCCTGTGTTGATATCCTGAGATTCAGCAGCATCATGCAGTCACATTCCTGCTATACTATTAATACTGGTCTCTGACTCAGCTTGGTCACTGATCAGCAGGAGAGCAAACTAAATTACAGTATTCACAATACTGAAGTTTGAGGCTGATTTTCTGCAAAGCTCCAAAGCTGCTAAAGACAGCCCTTGTTAATCTGCCATCCCAAGCATTAATTGTTGCCTCTGAGCATCCACGTCAGATCTTAGAATGTTGCTAGGCTTTTTTGGGCTGATGCTTGGGACAGAAAGGGTGATTTACCCCTTGCGTGAAGAAGTGCTAACAGTGTATGGAAGAGAAGTTCCAGGTTTCTCTTCCGGTTTCTCGCTGCAAAACATCTAGGAGGATGAAAAGATTAGAGGTAAGCATAGATGTGTGTGCAATGTAATTCCAATTGGATTGTCAGAAGGAATTACTGGGTTTATTTATGTATTTAGATGACAATTTATGTGTGCTACATAAAAACAAGGTATGAGAACATGAATGGTATAAACAAAAACATTTGGCATCTGCCTTATTTTCCAAGCCCTCTACTGTTTACTTGAGCAGTGGTTCAAAGGCTTCCTCCTCATAAGGAATTAGAGGCCAAACACAGGAGGAACCCAACCCCTGCTTCAGTTCTCTTTAGATTATAAAATGTTTTAACCTTTAAGAAGGAAGTAAACAGTATGAATCACCCCTGGTTACCATGACGTGTGATCCATGTAGCTGGCAAGATGCATTATGGAGGGAGAGGGGAATCGTGTTCATGGAACAAGCAATCATGTGAAGCTTTGAGTGCATTCATTCATGCTAGACTTTAGGGAAGGCATAGCTGGAGGTTAAAGAAGGGGATGTGATAGGTTGTGCATTACCTCCTTACAATGACGGTGGTAGATTGTGGAGCACTTGAAAACAATGAGAAAAAGGTGGTTTTAATTATAAACTGTTTATTACCATGTATTCTTATAAGGTATCACTGACTCCTCTTACTTTGGCTGCCCTGGGGAGGATATTGCCTTCATTTTGGTTGTAATGCAGGGATAGTGGAGGTGATACTAACTTTCCTCTGTGCCTGTATACTCTCCTATTGATGAGTTCTTGTGTTCAATCGCAAATATTTTTATTTGGGCCAGTAATTCCTCCGCCAATCATTTTGGGGCTCAAAGTGCTGTAGCTCTACTTAGACATACTTTAGAGAAACTTTTAAATATGATTCAACTATTGAAATTTTGTGGCCTGTGCTTCTAAACTATTCAGTGGTTTAAATGCTCCAACGGATTCAGATTTCCTGCCCCTAATAGTGATCTACCAATGGCAGGTGGTATTACTCCTGGGAGACCACAAAAAACATAATTGAATCTCATCCCATAAATTTAGCCTGGTCAATTTTGGGTCATGTCAGGAGACAGATGTTCAGTCTCACTGCACTACTATGGAAAAACCGAGATAAGAACATAAGAAATAGGAGCAGGACTAGACCACATAGCCCCTCAAGCCTGCTCCATCATTCAATAAGACCATTACAAATCTTTGGCCTCAACTCCACTTTCCCATCTAAACCCCATATCCCTTGATTCCTCTAGAGTCCACAAATTTCAGCCTTGAATATACTCAACAACTGAGTATCTGGGGCAGAGAATTCCAAACATTCACATCCTTCTGAATGAAGAAATTTCTCCTCATCTCAGTCTTAAATGATCAATCTCTTATCCGGAGACTATGCCCCCTCGTTCTAGACTCTCCAGCCAAGGGAAACAACCTCTCAGCTTTCACCCTGTCAAGTCCCCTCAGAATCTTATATGTTTCAATGAGATCACCTGTCATTCTTCTAAACTTGAGAGTACAGGCCCAATTTACTCAGCCTCTCATCATAGGGACAATCCTCTCATCCCAGGAATCAATCTAGTGAATCATTGCTGCACTGCGTCCAAGGTAAGTTTATCCTTCCTTAGGGGCAGAGACCAAAACTGTACACAGTACTCCAAACCTGGTCTCACTAAAGCACTGTACATTTACCAGGACTTCCTTACTCTTGTACTCCAACCCTCTTGCCATAAAGGTCAATATGCCATTTGCCAAAGTGAATAAGCTCACATTTTTCCACGTTATATTCCATCTGCCACCTTCTTGCCCACTCACTTAACCTGTCTATATCTCTTTGCAGCCTCTTTGTGTCCTCCTCACAACTTGCTGTCCCACCTAGCTTTGTGTGATCAGCAAACTTGGATACATTATTATCAATCCCTTCATACAAGTCATTAATTTAGATTGCAAATAGCTGAAGCCCAGTATTGATGCTTGTGGCACTCCACTAGTTACAGCCTACCAACTTGAAAATGCCCTGTTTAGCCCTACCATCTGCTTTCTGTCAGTTAACCAATCTTCTCTCCATGCTAATATCACCCCCAGCCCGTGAGTCATTATGTTGTGGAGTAATCTTCCAGGTCAATGTCTTTTCCAGAGATTGGCAAGAGAATTAGAGAAATTATAGGGCTAAATTTCCAGGGTGGAGTGGAAAGGGGGAGCAGTAGCATCCCTTAAATGGTGGACAATGACATATCACTGTGACTAGGGAAATATTAACTGAGATTTTGCAGGAGTTGGGCAGTAGGTCCATTTAAAAATGGAAATTGAAACCTCCATTGTCATTTTTGGATGAACTGGCTAGAGCTTGTGTCATGCATGCTCCAACCAGTATAAGCTGATGAGGAGAGTCCTGACAATTAGTTCTTTTTTTGGTGTGTTAATTGAAATGGAAAGCAGCCAGTTTCTATAATGGGTGGCCAATTCAACAAGTTGTAATTGTAAGACCCAAGCTACACTACCCGAGTAAGGCAGATGGTATGGGTTCATAAGAGACTCATTTTACCAAAAATACTTTGGAAAAAAGAGCTCAAGCTCTAACAGGGAGGTGTACTTTGCATCTGGCCCTAGGTGACCTGGATGTGCTTCATCTGGCAGAGTGCCAAATATGGGAAAGTGTTCACCTCGCTTTCACTAACGTTTTGATGAATGTTGAAGTCTAATACATCCCATGTTTTCAAAATGTGGAGAAGCATTTCTCATTATGTACAGAGAAACACTAAAGTATTGTTCACATGGTGCAATAACCACAAGAGATTTAAACATTGTTCTGAATCATCCAATGTAAAAGAAAGTATTATGCCGAAGACATAATTTATTGATTCCTCAGGATGTTTCTAAAAAAGGTGTCTCCAACGCTTCGGATTCATGAGGTCCTCCTTACTCTGTTGTGGGGAGAAAAAAAAATCAACATTGCTTTTTATTCTACATTTGCCTCTCATTAAAACTGAAAATTATGCAAACCCAAACCACAAGAATCAGCTGCTCGTTTGACCTTGAAATCTTTCTGACAAACAGCAGATGGAGCTGCTGCTTTACTCCTTTCCTGTGTTTACATTTCGGGTAAGATCTTAGAAGGAGAAATAAAGAAAAACTAGCAACAAGGATAAAGGACAAGGACATGGAGAAAGGATATCTGTGATGGTTTAGATTACTCTATGAAACCACATTATTAAGGATGAAATTATACATTTCGGCATGTCGTGGAATGAGAGCAAAAGATGTCAAATATAGGAATTGATAAGTCATATTTCCCTGCAGATATAAGTAACCAAACATGTATTATGCAAATTACCCAAATTCTAGTTAAATGGCTGCACAATTCACTAGTTGTGCCCTACACTCTGCTTCACCAGTTAATGTGTGCAAAATAATAAATTGCAATTTCTTGTATCTTAATGTAGACTGGCAGTTTTGGCACTGAATGCAAACTCACCGATAAACATAACACAGTGATTATTTATTTATTTAGAGATACAGCACTGAAACAGGCCCTTCAGCCCACCGAGTCTGTGCCGACCATCAACCACCCATTTATACTAATCCTACACTAGTCCCATATTCCTACCCCATCCCCACCTTCCCTATATTCCCCAACCACCTACCTATATTAGGGGCAATTTACAATGGCCAATTTACCTATCAACCTGCAAGTCTTTGGCTGTGGGAGGAAACCGGAGCACCCGGCGAAAACCCACGCGGTTCACAGGGAGAACTTGCAAACTCCACACAGGCAGTACCCAGAATTGAACCCGGGTCACTGGAGCTGTGAGGCTGCGGTTTCTTAACCTGATCACAAAATCTTTAACAAGTATCCAGTAATCTTTCAGAATGTTTTATTTCTGTCCAATTATTAATTATTGATATTCAGAAATAATATACTTACAGCTTAAATGCAAGTAATCTCATAGGATGGATAGCTTCATTGCTAGCTCATCTCCTTTGCTGTGTTAAGGAATAAAATTTGCTGTGCATTTACAGTTCAGAATAAACTCCCAGGCACTCTGAAAACCAAAGACATGTCTTTAGCAGTAGTGTCCACTTTGAACCGTCACTCCAAATAGAGAGCTGTATCTTGCTTCTGAGCATGCAGCAGCACCCGTGCATTGTTAGGTCCTAACATTGTTTACTAATTGATTTCTGACATATCACTGTTATCTGTGTTTAAGGAAAGCTTACACCCTGAATATCATTCAATTAAGATCAGAATCTCAAAATCCCAACCTCTAGGCAACGTGGGCAAATGGAGAAGCTAGGGCGGTTTTCCTTAGAGTGGAGACAGTTGAGAGGAGATTTGAGGGCTCTGTCAGTAGATAGGGAGAAACTGTTCCCATTGGCAGAAGGGTCAAGAACCAAAGTATACAGATTTAAGGTGAATGTCAAAAGAACCAAAGGCACCCGAGGAAATACCTTTTTTTTTAAACACAGAAAGTGGCTAGGATCTGGAATGCACTGCCTGAGAATGTGGAGGGAAATTCAATCCTGGCTTTCAAAAGGGAATTGGATAATTATATGAAGAGGGAAAAAAATAGCAACTGGTAAATGGCTGGGGAGGGAACTAACTGAGTTGCTCTTGCAGAAAGGCGGCATGGACAGACAGGGCAAATGACCTCCTCCTGTGCTGTAACCATTGTATGGCTGCTTAGTTACAGAAGAGTGGTAACTAAATGGATGTGTATGATTTCATGCTGGCAACATCCCAGCAAACTATTGCGTCAGGACATTATATTAACTAGGGATTTGAAAACCTCAGTACAAAACGTGTGCAATCCATTAACCGGAAAATAGTGTTTTATTTGAAGTTTTAGAATGTGTACATATATACAATGTATATTTTATAAGTATAGCATATGTATTTAATATTTAACATTCAATGTTTTATATTAAGTTTCATTACAAATATTTTGAAATGTTTTAATTTTCGAGTGCAGAATCCCAAGATATCTTTGAATATAATGAAAGGTAATTTGATATTTTCTTTTTCTGATTCCAATAAACTTAGTGTTCTCATACTATCTGCTTATTCTAATTTCTTTTGCCCTGGATAACTGCTTGAACTTACCTTTCTTATCATAGTGTCAGCTATCTTTGTCGTAAATTTGTTTAGTTTTTTTTACCGTTCTTGACGCAACTCGTACAACGAATACTACTAGAAAAATATTTCGTTGCTACCTAAGCGTCCACGAATGTCATATGTTCGTTACTTAAAATGCAAAATCTTGTAATAGGCTTCAAGCTATGACCTACCTGTTCAGTTAAGTTACCAGTCTTTTTATTATCAAGAGGTAGGTCTTTCCAAATAATCTGTAATGTTTCATCTTTCAGCCTTACTATTTTATGCAGGAACTTCTGCAACTCTTTTAAACTCATCACATGATAATTCCCAATTCTGAATTATTTGTATTAACTAAAACCAGCCGTGTTTTAACTTTCCCTGATTGTATTGTTAAGCATCTATTTCCCATTGGCAGTAAGCCTCAAAGAGCTTCTGCTCAATGATTCCTCGTTCAGACTGCCCAAAAACTACATAGCTCAACTTTCTGTGACTGGCCACTGATAATACTTTTTTGAATAGTTCAGAACTGTAACCTCATCCCTCACTATTCTCCCTTACTAGCCGCAATGTAAGATCTATCTATTCGGACTCACTTCTGCTTATTAATCGGGATTAAGACAAATCGTACAAAAGTTGGGTAAAGTCTTGTTCATATTAAATGTATTCTCTTTGGCAAAAAATAATTTGATTCAATGTTTAACCGAATTGGCAAGACTGGTATTCCTTCCAATAACAGCTTGCATTTATATAGCGCCTTTAACATAGTAGCTCGTCCAAAGGAGCACAGTTAGCTAAAAATTGACACTGAATCAAAGAAGTACACATTAGCACAGGTGACCAAAAGCTTGGTCAAAGAATTAGGTTTTAAGGAGCATCTTAAAGGACGAGAGAAAGAGACAATGTGGTGAATTCTATTGCAGATTAGAACAACTGCATAGCTTTAGAAAGTTAATTGTTTCAAACTCGGTTACTATTGCTGCAAATCGTCTTGCCTAACTACTTTCACTGATTCCACTACATTGCGCAAAATATTTCACCTCTTTTTACCCTAACAAACACCGAGAAGGGAAAATACCGTCGGGACAACATGACAGTGAATATGTGATCCATCCTACTTCAGAACGGGAAACACCCCAATCTCTGAGACAAAGGCGCATCCACTAAGAAACACAAATTTACAAAACACGTACAAATGTATTGAACTGTGATCTTTTGCCGTTTTAATTTTATTGGCGCAGTTAGGTGGAGACCAAACTTTAAAAACTGAAAATTATGCGGACATATAGAATGCCTATCTTGTCACCTTTCGATCTAGGTGGTGGCTGGAGCCATATATTGGAAGGACCCTCCCCATCACTTCTACATACCCAGGAGGAAATAGTTTTCTTCAACCTCACTTTACACAACTGGCCTCGAAAATCTCACATGCTGACAGAGGAAACCCCCATCAATTGCAAAACTCCTTTCTAAGTATTTGGTAAGAATCAGTGTTTTCTCCTGAACACAATTTTAACACTAATCAGAAGTAGATACCATTTCAAAACAAACTCGTGGGGGTAAGATTGCTGTCATGACATAAACTTCCTATTTCTCCTATTTGCCTGCAAACCATTGTGCAGTAGCAAACACCTGATTTACGTGATGCTTCCTGCACAAGTCACTAAAAGTGATAGATCTGTCAGTTATGTTACCTGAAGTACCTAAAGAGTGGAGGCACGGCTCCCATCCCGTTCACAATAGGGCGCTCGCTGTCACACACCCAATGATGTCCCGCCTCACAAACGCCATCTTGAATGTGCCAGGACCATGTGATATCAACATGGATTTGTTTACAATCTGATCCCATCAGGGGATTTCGATACACGTATCTATTTCAGACTGTTGAGGACAAAAGGTGCTTTCTGTCTGCTTCCTGTAAGGGAAAGTTCAATAACCGCAGTATTCGACATCAGAAATATTCTACTAGAATCTCAGCTGCTAATGACATTTATTTTTTAAATCTCTAAGCGTGGTTTTATTTGTCTAAATGTAATTTAATTTACATAGCTAGTGAAGTAAACATATAATCACTTAGCTACAGGCCCTTGCATCAAATTAACGATATCTAATTAAATAAAATTAGATCGAAGATAAAATTAATTGAAAATAGTTTGCGCACTTAAATATCCTTCCAGATGGGATGAATTGGTTTTTATAGAACAAATGGCTGTAAACGTGTCTTAAACTTGCTCTTTTGAGAATGTTTTTGAATAACTAGGCGATAGGCTTTGCCTGATGTGGGATTTTAAGCACATATGGGTGTTTCTTGATGGCGCATATGAAATCACAATTTCTGCACTTTCAAAAAATATATACACTTTTTAAAATTGGGAAACCTGGGAGAAGAAACAAGTCTCATATTCCAAGACATCGGTTGGAAGAGGTAAAAGAGAAGACGAAATAAGTCAAAGAAAAGTAATGGTCGCTTTTGTAACACCTTTGACCGACAGTGTTACGACAGCATGAATTTCCAGAAAATGCTTCAAAAACATGAACTTGAGAGAGCTGTCCTGAGAAGGGTTGTGTGTTAGCGGAGAGTGTGCTTATGGTTCCTACATTCCAGGTAAATCTGCAGAAGGTTGGGTTAAGCAGCTGGAATCGACAGTCAGTGATTTGTTGCAAGTTCATAAGCCCACGTTAAACACGCAAACACTTCAATAGACTGATATGATGACAACATGGTTAATAACAACTCAATATTAATTTTAAAATCTAAGTGCAACTTGTTCTCGTGATTTGTAATATAGTTGGTATAAGCCTGGTCTTCTGAATGTCGCAGTTCTGGCCAAAAAAAAACCATCAGCAATTAGCTGAACACAGCCAGCGAAATCGGAAGCATGGAAGTATAGACTGTGGAATAAACCCAACGTTTGACCAAAAAATAAAGGCAGCCGATGATCATAGGAAATAGGAGCAGGAGTCGGCCATTCGGCCCGTCGAGCCTGCTCCGCCATTCAAACAGATCGTGGCTGATCATCGACCTCTGGGCCATTTCCCCCCACTATCCCCTTGATGTCGTTCCTATTCAGAAATCTATCAATTTCTGTCTTGAACATGCTCAATGATTGAGCTTCTACAGTCCTCTAGCGTAGAGAATTCCACAGATTCACCATCCTCTGAGTAAAGAAATTTCTCCTCATCTCAGTCTTAAATGACCTTCCCCTTATTCTGAGACTGTGTCCCCTGGTTCTAGAATCACCAGCCAGAGGGAACATCCTCTCCACATCTACCCTGTCACACCTTGTAAGAATTTTGTAAGTTTCAATTAGATCACCCCTCATTCTTCAAAACTCTAGAGAATACAGGCCCAGTTTCTACAATCTCTCCTCATAAAACAATCCTGCTATCCCAGGGATTGGTCTGGTGAACCTCCATTGCACTCCCTCTATGGCAAGTATATCCTTCCTTATATAAGGGAACCAAAACTATACACAATACTCCAGGTGCGGTCTCACCAAGGCTATATACAATTGAAACAACACATCTTTACTCCTGTATTCAAATCCCCTTGCAATGAAGGCCAACATACCATTTGTCTTCTAAATTGCTTTCTGCACCTGTTGCTTTTAGTGACTCATGAACAAGGACACCCAGGTCTCTTTGGACATCAACACTTCCCAACCTCTCACCATTTAAGAAATACTCTGCCTTTCTGTTTTTTCTACCAAGGTGGATCACTTCACACTTATTCACATTATATTCCATCTGCCACATTCTTGCCCATTCACTTAGCTTGTCCAAATCTCCTTGAAGCCTCCTTGCATCCTCCTCACAACTTACATTCCCTCCTAATTTTGTGTCATCTGCTAACTTGGAAATATTACAATAGGTCCCCATATCCAAATCATTTATATAGATTGTAAACAGCTGTGGCCCAAGTGCTTATCCTTGCAGTACCCCACTAGTAACAGCCTGCCATCCTGAAAATGACCCATTCATTCCTACTCTCTAATTTCTGTCTGTTAACCAATTCTCAATCCATTGCAGTATATTACCCCCAATCCCATGTGCTCTAATTTTGTTTACTAACCTCCTATGTGGGACCTTATCAAAAGCCTTCTGAAAATCCAAATACACTATATCCACTGGTTCTCCTTTATCGATGCTACGTAACCTTCTCAAAAAACTCCAACAGGTTTGTCAAACATGATTTACCTTTCACAAATCCATGTTGACTCTGCCCAATCATATCATTATTTTCCAAGTGTCCAGTTATCTCATCTATAATAGGTTCCAACATTTCCCTACTACTGACGTCAAACTACGTCAAATTAACAGGTCTGTAGTTCTCTGTTTTCTCTCTCGCTCCCTTCTTAAATAGTGGGGTTACATGTGCTACTTTCCAGTCTGCAGGAACCCTTCCAGAATCTATAGAATTTTGAAAGATAACCACCAGTGCATCCATTATCTCTATAGCCAACTCCTTAAATACTCTGGGATGTAACTCATCTGGTCCAGGGATTTATCAACTTTCAATCCAGTTAATTTTTCGAGTTCTACCTCTTTATTCATACTAATTACTTTGAGTTCCTCATTTTTATAAGTCCCTTGGTTCCCTATTATTTCTGGGTGATTTTCTGTGTCTTCCTCCATGAAGAAAGACCAATTGTTTAGTCTCTCCACCATTTCCTCATTCTCCACCACAAACTTTCCTGTCTCTGCCTGCAATGGACCCACATTCATCCTTGCTCATCATTTCCTTTTCACATACCTAAAGAAGCTTTTGCAGTCCACCTAGCTAGATTACATTCATAATGTCTTTTCCCTTTCTTTATTAGTTTCTTGGTCCTCCTTTGTTGGACTCTAAGTTGCTCCCAATCCTCGGGCTTACCACTTTTTCTGGCGACCTTATAAGCCACTTCCTTTGACCTATTGCAATCTTTAACTTCTGATGATACGATCTGAATCTATTCTATTCACATTGTTAACTAAAGTGTCATTTGAAAAGTATTTTCCATTTGGAAATAGGAAAAAGGTGACATCACACTTGTTGGATCTGCCATTGAGTTTTGAGTGACCAAAGAACCCCCCCCCCCCCCCCCCCCCACCCAATTATAAATTAGGAATGCAGCATCTCATTTCTTATACAGCATATACGCTATGTGAAATATTTCGGCTCGGGTCTGATAAAGTCAATTCTGAGCCAGTTGTCTCATTTTTCTATCACTGAAGCTTGCTAAAACATCCCAGCCATCCCAACAACCCCCAGTTGTATAGTGTGTTGTGTTTTCTGCTGTGGCTGCACACTTTTTATACCAGTTCCCAATTCCCCATAGTAATTAATAATACAAAAAAGTATGAACTTTAAAAAAACATTCCCTACTTGACATCCCACCCACTTCTTTGAAAAAAAGTCCATGCTTTCACAGTTTTAAGAAGTACAGGGTAATGCCCCCACCCCCCACACACAAAAACACATAAATATATATATATATATAAATAAAATACTGCAGATGCTGGAAATCTGAAATAAAAACAAGAAATGCTGGAAATACTCAGTTGGTCTGGCAGCATCTGTTGAGTGAGAAGCAGAGTTAACATTTCAGGTCAGTGACTCTTCTTCAGAACTGACAAATATTAGAAAGTTAAAAGATTTTAAGCAAGTAAAGTGGGTGGTGAGGCAAGAGATAACAAAAGAGAAGGTGCTGATAGGACAAGGTCACAGAGAATAACTGACCAGAAGGTCATGGAACAAAGGCAAATGGTATGTTAATGGTGCACGGAAAGACAAAGCGTTAGTACAGAGAGGGTGTGAATAGACTGTAAAGCACAAAGCACTCCAAGCACGAACATGAAATTTTTTTTAAAAAACAGAAAAAGTGGGTAGACACAGTAGAAACAAACTAAACAGACTAAAAAATCTAAAATAAAATAACCAAAGAAAAAAGAAAAAAAATAACTAAACATAAAAAGGAGGGTGGGGAGGGGGGTGGGGTGGGGTGGGGGGGACGGTCATGCTCTGAAATTATTGAATTCAATGTTCAGTCCGGTAGGCTGCAGCGTGCCGGAAGCTTGGGGTCATGCTTACGGACTGAGCAGAGCTTTTCTGCAAAGCGGTCACCCAATCTGCGTTTGGTCTCCCCAATGTAGAGGAGACCACATTGTGAGCAGCGAATACAGTATACTAAATTGAAGAAGTACAAGTAAATCGCTGCTTCACCTGAAAGGAGTGTTTGGGGCCTTGGATAGAGAGGAGAGAGGAGGCAAATGGGCAGGTATGACACCTCCTGCGATTGCAGGGGAAGGTGCCTTGGGAAGGGGATGTGGTGGTGGGGGTAATGGAGGAGTGGACCAGGGTGTCGTGGAGGGAATGATCCCTTCGGAATGCTGACAGGGGAAGGGACGGGAAGATGCCTTTGGTAGTGACATCACGCTGGATGTGGCGGAAGTGGCGGAGGATGATCCTTTGGATATGGAGGCTGATGGGGTGGAAAGTGAGGACAAGGGGAATCCTGTCGCGGTTCTGGGAATGAGGGAAAGGGGTGAGGGTAGAGGTGCGGGAAATGGGCTGGACATGGTTGAGGCCCCTGTCAACCACAGTGGGGGGGAATCCTCGGCTGAGGAAAAAGGAAGACATATCAGAAGCACTGTCGTGGAAGGTAGCATCATCAGAGCAGATGCGTCAGAGATGGAGAAACTGGGGGAATGGAATGGAGTCCTTACAGGAGGCAGGATGTGAAGAAGTGTAGTCGAGGTAGCTGTGGGAGTCGGTCTGCTTATAATGAATATTAGTAGTCAGCCTATCGCCAGAGATGGAGACAGAGAAGTCGAGGAAGGGAAGGGAAGGGAAGTGTCAGAGATGGACCATGTGAAGGTGAGAGAAGGGTGGAAATTAGAAGCAAAGTTGATAAATGTATATGCCAAGGGCAGTTAAATGTTTGCTCATTTATGTATTTGCGTAAACCTGAATCGAGATTTGAAACTCTTGCTACCTGTTAGAGTTTTGCCACGAAGCACCAAACACATTTATTTTTTGTCAAGTTGGCAGCACTTTGGAGTGAGAACCCGAAAGCAATATAGAATCAACGTTTAGCTGTTCATCACCCAGGCACTGTGAGGCCTCTCCCCCTCTGTTCCTGGGTGATGAATGGAAATTGCATAGAGGCAAGGACATTAACTGTGCAGCTGAGGTTTATTTGATGTAATCACATTGTATTATCTCTTGATTTCGTGTTTGGGAAGCTCCATCTCACGTAAGTTTGATGCTGTTCTCGATTATTTACAATTCTGTAAAATCATGATTACCGAAGACCGTGAATAGACAACCTAACGCGAAAGTACAATCGCAGTAGTTTTTTTCGGGTTGCTCTGTGGGACATAACCAATGTTAAATCATCCCAGCTTCATTACATGCTGGAAAAAGACAGATGAAAACTGCCAAATGTTTCCTGCGCTGGACTTTTTTGGCCCCCACCCCCAGTTATATCGGAACACAATAATTGCAGAGTTACGGCAGGAAGGTGAGATGATAAATGTTGATTACTCCCGAGCCAATTGTCAAAATACAACGTTGTCTTTCGGTTATCGGTTTATTATTGATACAGCAAATATAAAAAAGGCGTGAATATGTTCCAGTACAGCTTTTTCAAAATGTCAACCCGCTCTTTTGCTGTAACTGGTCCTGAATTGTTAGACACCACACAAAGCTGTTAATTCTTATGATGCGAAATTTCGCAATAAATTTGGTTTGGATGGCGCCGCCAGGCGTGTTCCTAATTTCTAAAGCCAGATAAATTTGCAGAATCCCAGCCTTAATGAAAAACAACGCACTTCGCACAAGGAAATGCTTTTCATTTAAAGAACCTTCACTTTCCAATAAGCTAAAAGCTAAACTTTTTCATCCGTTTTTAATTTGACAACGTTGCACTTCAATGGTTCAAAGTTGTTTCAATATGTACTTTGCTGTTACAACAGAAAGGCTTTGCAACACGAGAGATGAACGAATGGACTGACAATGTAGGAACTAAAATCTGTCATCACGGTCAGGTTATCTCCAGGCAAGGTATCTCTCTTAGAGGTGTAGCGTTACAGCAAATAAACATAACAGCGGCACTTTCTGTCTTTATATACTTTCAGAAGATCAAGTGATCTTCCACTCAATTTTCTATACGGTTCCAGTTTTTCAAATGTGCTATTGTTATTTTTTCAAAAAAAGGTCTTTCAGCCGTGGCTCAGTTGGTAGCATTCTCGCCTCTGAGGTACAAGATTCTGGGCCCACTCAGGACTTGAGTACAAAAATCAAGGCTGATACTCCAGTGCAGTACTGAGAGAATGCTGTACAGCTGGAAGTGCTAGCTTTCGGATGAGACATTAAACCCAGGTCCGGTCCACCCTCTCAGATGGACCTAAAAGATCCCATGGCACTATTCAAAGAGTAGGGGGGGGGGGGGGGTGTTTTGGCCAAATTTAGCCCTCAATCAACATCACACAAACAGTTTATTGGTCATTATAATATTGCTGTTTGTGGGAGCTTGCTATGCACACATTGGCTGCCACCTTCCTACATTACAACAGTAACTACATTTCAAAAGTAATTCATTGGCTGTAAAGCGCTTTGGGACGTCCGGTGGTGGTGAAAAGCGTTATAGCAAAGCAAGTCCTTTTTTTTGCTTTTCCCTGTCCGTCTGGGGATATTAACTTAAAAACAGCGCGAAACCAGTATTAGTTCCAGACATTTCCCAACATGACTTAACTGCATTGTTTTCTGACGGTTACCTAAGTTCTAAAATTAATATTTTAACTGGCACTTGGAGGCCTTCACAGAACTGATATTAATTACACTGAAACATAACAATTCAAACTACACTTACATATCAAATATCTTCTCATAACCCCTTCCCCCCGCCCCACAACTCAGATACCTCCAAGGTTACATCTGATTTATTTTAATTGAACATCACAGTGGTTTTTTTGGCGTAATGTATTGGAGCTACGTCTGTTCTTGCAGAGTACATGGAAACGCACAAAAAAACCACTGAGCTAAACTCCGTACAAGGACTGTATATTAAACATACTTTAAGTGATTACCAATAAAATGATCTACAAATGAAAGGTAAATGCAGCGCACGGAGAAGACGCAGGTTAAAGGATTCCTGCGCTGCTTTCACAGTGAATTCACCGTGGTATTAGTGAGTTTCCCAGCTCGGGTGAATTGCTTCACAGTTCTCTAACATGTAAAATTCAGACATCAGCTTGTCATCTAAGTACGGAAAATTGTTTTCACATTTTTTTGCGTACATCTTAGGAGCATGGTTTCCTGCAAATTTCTAGTTTTCAGTAAATAAATACTGAATGGATCCAAAAAAAAGGGGGTATGGCTTTGCGTTTGAATGCCTAATAGATTTCACAGTCGTGTAACATGTTAATTTTAAGTGCAGCACTTTATTTCACAACCTTCAAAGAGTTGACGATTCGCAGGTTAAATCATGCCTTTCGCTGCATCCACACAGCCGGCTCACTGCATTAAATGGCTTGTATTTCCCAGCTAAGGACGCATGATTCCAAGTTGCAGAATTAGTGCATATACAGAAGGGTATGATTTTTATTTTACGTTCAAAATGTCGATGACGGAGCTAAATCTGGGGCACAAACAATCGCCTAGATTGTTCACAAAGGAGCCGATTGTACTCCCTCGTTTGTGACACCTTTTCCCACGGGCACCTTTCAGAGCAACCCCAGAAGTTGCTTCTCTTTTGTCCATTTTCAGGCGAATGTACAATGCGGAGGGGTAGAGTTACACGAGTTTGTCTGTAATTGATATTTGCCACTGAACCAGCTGAATTCCTGGAGATCAGACAGCACTTACATAGCTCGTTCTACCTGTTTAGCTTGGATTGAAACAAATGAAAGTTTTCCCCCACCCATCAGAGGGAACAGGCAAAATTCTTTGTTCTTGCCTGAAGTAGTGTTACAGTAGAAGTGACGGCCTTTTCCAAGCGTGACTCAAGAGGTGACCTGATCTTTCTGGGAAAAGGAGAGCTTCAAAACGCGTTGACTGTGGGCACTCGAAAGTGCAAATTCCAAACAAAGGTTCCACAAAATGTCACTCAGCCACAACGATGTAAACAGAGAAGCCCAAAGTTACCAAATTATTAGAATATCGCTTTGTCCATTTTAATGCACATTTTAGTCCCAATTTCATAGCGGTTGCTTTTGCAGATCCCGTTTTTAAATCGTCGCTTTGCGCAAAATAAAACTTAAGGTTTTAAGCGGTCCGAGAAAAACAGAGAGGTTTATGTGAGTTTGGAAAACTTTTTGAATGAAAGGTCCACGCTGCCAGACGGCACGGGGCTGGAAAGGCTTCTGATATCACTTTCAGGAACTTCTGCTGCGACATTTAGTGAAAATGTTGAGACAATGGTAAATCCTTACCGACCAGAGAAACGGTCACTTTCGGCGGACGACCAAGAACCAAGAAGGCAACATTGATAAATAAGTTGTTCTTCGGCGGAATGAGTGTGTGCTGAGGGATTCGGTCTCCTTTAGAATTATAGTTGAACATCATGTACTGAATATTGAACATCTGGATTTATGGTTTGTGTTCTTTACAAATAGTGACATATATGGAGACCATTGACACATTTGCTGATTTCAGGCACGGAAAGATGCTATTATTATCCGTCAAGTGTGTTTTATCAATTACTGGTATTTCGCGTCACTCACCGTAATCTGTTCTGCTAAAATATCCAAAAGTATTTGAAAGAGTTGCCAGCAACAGTTTAAGGTTACGGCTGCAAGGACTTTAGCAGGTGAAAAGTGTCAAAAATGTCATACAGCAGACTCCGGAAATGATTGGACTGTGATGCTACAGAATAAACCTTTTACATCTGGTTTGCTAATCTGTTGAAAGCATTAAAAAAAACTGAAAGATGGGGTTCATGTGATATTCCTTATGCTCATAGCGAGTTTCAACAGTGGATTCTTTGCCCGTTATTTTGGACGAGTTTCTGCTTTCTTTATTAGAAGAACAAATCTTTCATTCTGCCCAATTGCTGCTATATATTTGTCATACCTTCGCAATGAAATCATTGTCTGGACTCAAAATATGATTTTGCCTTAAGGCTGTGGGTGTGCGCGCGAGAAAATAGAACATATTCACTTATGTGAGCAAGATTGATTGGGAGGGCGTGTGTGTATGAGACAAAATAAGTGTGTGTGAGAGAGAGAGATCGAAAGAATGTATGTATGAGAAAGTGTGTGTGAAAATGTGATAGGGAGAGAGAAAATGTATGTGTTTGAGAAATGTATTTGTGTGAGAGAATGTGTGTAAGAGTTAAAATATATGTGTGAGAGAATATGATAATGCATGTGTGGGAGAGAAATGTGTGTGTGAGACAAACGGTTTCTGTGAGGCAGAATGAATGTGGGTGCGTGAGAGAAAGAACTCTGATGAGTATTTGAAACAATGTATTGTATGTGTTTAGGGGAAGGTGTGTGATGTGTACGTACGTGTGTGGTTGTAACCCTGGATGTATTAGGCAGAAACAGTAAGATAGCAACGTATTACCAGTTTCAGGCAGGCGTCGACCTTCAGTCCATCTAGGCCACATATGCATGGTATTTCCTTGGTGCATTTCTTAAAACTGTCAATCTCATTTGTTGACAGTTTTGAAACACATCATGGTTTCTTGTTCCACCACCCATGCTGGTAATCTGTTCCACATATTAAAAATGGTCCTCCTGCCTGTCCTATTTTCTTTCATTTTCCTTAATTTGTAAATATGACCCCTTGTGCTTAAATTATGTGTGCAGCAGAAAAGCCTTCTTGCATCCAATTTGTCTAAGCCTTTCATAATTTTAAACACATCTGTTACCTCCCTTTACAGCATTCTTCTTTCAAGAGAGAAAAGACAGAGGAAAGTTAATCTTTTCTCATGCGTCATTCTCTTTTTTCTGGGATCAACTGTGTAGGTCCCTTTGTACCCCATCCAATAACTGAATATCTTTTTTGAAATAGGGAGATCAAAACTTTATGCAGTATTCCACATGTGGTCTCACTAAGGCCAAATATAGTTTTAAAATGAATACTTTGGGTTTATCCCTTGCTATGCATACATTCTGTTTGCTTTTTTAACAGTTTAGGAACATGGTGTTGATGGTTTTTGTGAGCTGTCCACTAAAGCCCAAAGATCACTCTACTACTTCAAGTACATTCCCATTTAATACATAATCCACATTAACCTTCCCTCTGCCACCTCTCATAACCATACATTTCCTTATATTAAACCAAATCTTCAATTTCTTTGTCCACTGATCAAAATTCTTTTGAATCTGTGTGTATTGATTTTCATCATTTGACTCGACTGCCAATTTGGTATTGTCTGCAAATTTGGACACAGTTTTTTTCCTCTAAATCATTTACAAAATTATAAACAACAGTGGATCTAACACTGAAGCTTGTGGCACTTTGCTGGTAACTGGCTGTGAACCAAATATGTGCCCATGAACTGTTACATATTGTCTATAAACCAACATCTGCCAATCAATTTTAATACATTCTAATCTATCCCAGGGTCTTGGGCCTTGTGTAGTAGCTTATTATGTGGGACAGCATCAAATGCCTTCCTGAAGTCTCGGTCAATTACATTCTCTCCTTTCACTCGGCCTATCATGTCCTCAAAGAAATCCAGTAAATTATTCAAGCATGATCTCCCACCCCAAGAGCCATGTGGGCTGTCTCAGATTAGCTCATGCCCCTTAAGATGCTCCCTTATATTATCCTTCATGATTCTTTCAAACATTTACTAAGCAGTAGAAATAAGATGTACAGATCTATAATTTAATGGTTCATCCCTTATTGAAACTGGGAGCCACATTTGTTATTTTCCAATTCTCTGTGATTTGGCTTGACTCCAGTGAACTCTAAAAACTATCCACAAGAAGATTCATAATCATTTGACATAATTTCTTCAGAACATTGGAATTAAAGTCTTGTGTTCAACAACGTACCAATATGTCCACTCCCAATTTTTAATTTTTTCAGTCCACCTTCACCTTTAAAATTTACCCCTACTTCTGGCATTTCACCCCAATTAAGTCTGTGAATAATGTTGAAATATAACATTCATGTCCTTTAGCAATTTCTTTATATTAGGGTGGATACAGAGAACTATTTTCTCTGGTGAGGGAATCCAGAACAAAAGGGCACAATCTTAAAATTAGAGTTGGGCCAGTTCAGAATGAAATCAGGAAGACTTTTTTTCCACACAAAAGGTAGTAGAAATCTGGATGTCTCTCCCCAAAAAGGCTGTGGTGCTGAGTCAATTCAAATGTTCAAGACTGAGATAGCTAAATTTTTGTTAGGTTGTGTTATCATGGGATATGAAGCAATGGTGCATAAATGGAGTTGATCTGCAGATTAGCCACGATCAATTGAAATAGAATTGAGGGGCTGTATGAACTAGTCCTGTTCATAAGTTCATATGCCTAAGCAGGTCAGGCTAATCATAGCAATGGATTACTGTTGCACCACTGAAGCCAAGGTTCAAGTGCTTTAACAGGTCTGGGTCTCCCTGCAATATGCTCCACACAACCTATGTTGCAGCATTGTAGTGTGCTACATATTGCACAACTTGGCAATACAGAGAGGGTTGCAGTTGGTGAAGGCAGAAGAGTCATCATTTGATGAGGAAGAATTGAATGGCGAGGGAGAAGCAGAAGGAAAGTGAACACAACTAATTGCAGTCAGAGAGGGCAGGGATCAATTGATACAGCACCACTTCCAGTAACTTGTGCATTCTCCTCCTCCAAAAGTGAAACAAAGCTCCATTACACTAAAAGACCATGTTACTTGCTTCAACATTCCCTTAACCCTGCATTAAAGCACATTGAAATCATTCAACCAACTTTTATATGAATAATAGACTGACAATACAGACTTACATGCGTTTCATGAAAAGGCACTGCAGACCAAACTGTCAAGTATGATAAAGGTGATTAAATTAATGCTAAACACAATAATTGACTTGACTTCATCTCTAACCCAAATGTGAATACATAATGTATTTCTTAAAAGGTTTACTAAGTCACTACTCCCACAAGGTTCTCCAGCTTTGGAATGCTGCTCTTGCTCCTACTGGGACTCTTCAGATGCTTGTGGCTAATGTTTTCTGGGGGCTCAAACCTGTGAGAGCCCAGCTGCTGACTGAATCACTTCAGTTACAGCCATGGTACTCTATCCCAGCTGGCCTTCCGGCCTAATGGCAGGGGGAGGGGTGGTAGGGTGGGTGAGGTGAGAGATCAGTTGGGCAGACATCCTGAGAGATGGTAACACACAATGCTCCAATAGAACCACTGCCATTCCCAAGAGGCTGAGGTTCATCTGTGCCACTGAGCTGAAGAAAATTTGACTGCAAAAGTTGAATGACGCCTTAAAAATCCCTATCTATTTCATCCTCTAGGTTGCAGCACAGAGACTGCAAGGCAGCTATTTGAGCTTCTATCAAAGTTGCAAAGGATGGTAACATTGACAACAACAACAAGTTGCAATTATGTAGCACCTTTAACATAGTAAAATGTCCCAAGGCACTTCACAGGCACATTGTCAAACTAAATTTGGCACTGAACTACATAAGGAGACATGAGGGCAGAGGACTAAATGTTTGGTCAAAGAGGTAGGTTTTAAGGAGATTCTTAGAGGAGGAAAGAGAGGTAGATTGGTGGAGAGGTTCAGCGAAGAAATAGCAGAACTTAGGGCCTTGGCAGCTGAAGGCATGGCAGCCAATGGTGGAGTGATTAAAATCAGGAATGAGCAAGAGGCCATAATTGGAGGAGCACAGATATCTTGTAAGGTTGTAGGGTCTGGAGGTGGTTTCAGAGATAGGGCAAGGCCATGGAGGGATTTGAAAATAAGGATGAGAATTTTAAAATCGCAGTACTGCTTAATTGTGAGTGAATATAGGTCAGCAAGCACAGGGATGATGGGTAAATGGGACTTGGTACAAGTTAAGATATGGGCAACAGAGTTTTGGATGAGGTTATGGAGGGTGGAAGATTGGAGTCTCTCCAGGAAAGCATTGGAATACTGAAATCTGAGGTAACAAAGTCATGGGTGAGGGTTTCGGCAGCAGATGAGCTGATGCAGGGGTGGAGTCAGGCGATGTTATGGAGGTGGAAAGAGGCTGTCTTAGCAATGTAGCTAATATGTAATATTAATACCTAATATTAGGAAGGCAAATGGAATTTTGGCCTTTATTGCTAGGGGGTTAGAGTTTAAAAATAGGGAAGTCTTGCTACAACTGTACAGGGTGTTGGTGGGGCCACAACTTGAGTACTGCGTACAGTTTTGGTCCCCGTATTTAAGGAAGGATATACTAGCATTGGAGGCAGTTCAGAAAAGGTTCACTAGGCTGATTCCTGGGATGAAGGGGTTGTCTTGTCAAGAACAGCTAAACAGGTTAGGCCTTTATTCATTGGAGTTTAGAAGAATGAGAGGTGATCTTATTGAAACATATAAGATTCTAATGGGCTTGACAGGGTAGATGTTGAGAATATGTTTCCACTGGAGGGGGAATCTCGAACTAGGGGACAAAGTTTCAGAATAAGGGGTCACACATTTAAAACTGAGATCCGAAGGAATTTCTTCTCTCAGAGGGTGATGAATCTCTGGAATTTTCTACCTCAGAGAGTTGTGGAGGCTAGGTCACTAAATGTATTTAAGGAGGAGGTAGATAGATTTTTGAAATATCGAGAAGTTGAGGTTTATGTGGAGCAGGCCCGAAAGAGGAGTTGAGGCCTAGGACAGATCAGCCATGATCTTATTGAATGGCAGGGCAGGCTTGAGGAGCTGCTCCTGCTCCTATTTTTTATGTTCTTATGTGGGTGGAAGATTGGAGTTGGTATCTAGGGAATGGAATTTGTGGTGGGGAGGGAAGATAATGCCAGCGGTATTTCCAATATTTAGTTAGAGGAAATTTCTGCTCAGCCAGTATTGGGTGTCAGACTAGCTGTCTGATAATTTAGAGACAGTGGAAGGGTCAAAAGAGGTGGTGGTGAGGTAGATCTGGGTGTCACGAGCGAACGTGTGGAACTTGCTATTGTGTTTTCAGATGATGTCTCAAGGGGCAGAATGTAGATGAGAAATAGAAGGGGGGCAAGGAGACACCAGAAGTAACAGTGCAGGTGTGGGAAGAGAAGTAATTGGAGGTATTTCTTTGCTACGACTGGATAAGAATGGAACAAAAACAAAAAATGCTGGAAATACTCAGCAGGTCAGGCAGCATCTGTGGAGAGAAACACAGAGTTAATGGTGGGGGGGGGGGCGGTGGGGGGTGTGTGGAATTTTATGCTCTCCCCGCATTGGCTTTGGAGGCGGGGAGATCATATAATCAGTTGGGATGGTGGCAGTGGGGAGGAGTTTATAGCAAGTTTGGCCCTGGTGGGCTAGGCAAAGGGAAGGAAGTAGCAGAGGCAGCTGAATGGATGGTCTCAATCCTAGTGCCAATGAAGTACATGAGCTCCTCACATTTGTTGTTGGAGGTCAGGGTGGAGGAGGCGGGGAGTGGGGTTTAAGAAGACAGTTTGCATTAGAGAATGAAAGCTGGGTGTTATTTTTGCATTCAAGGATGATCCTCTAATACTGAGCTGTTTTAGCAGACAAGAGCAGGACCCGATAATGCTTTATATGGTCCAGTCAGATCTGGCAATGAATGACTAAACTTGTTGTCCACCATATATGTTCAAGTCTTAGGAAAGCAGAGATGAGGGTTGTACCTGGGGAATGACCAGGGTGAGAGAATGATGGTTTTAATGGGGACTAAGGTATTAAAGGTGGAAGTGAAAGCATGGTTGAGCAGATCGTGAGTGACAGAAATATTGTAGGTGAATGGAGGACCATAGTCAGTTGGGATTTTGAAAGCACAGCTGCAAGTGAGGCAGAGAGACTAAGAAAACTAATTAACATAATTAAGCAATTACGAATTCCTCAGGTAGTTTAAGGGAAATACTTTGCAAAATGTCTGAAGATGCCCATACAATATGGAGTTTTCTTTTTATTCATTTGTGGGATGGGGGCATCGCTAGCAGGACCAGCATTTATTGTTCATCTTTAATCGCCCTTGAGAAGGCAGTTGTGAGCTGCCTTCTTGAACCGTTTGTGATGTAGGTGCACCCACAGTGCTACTAGTGAGGGAGTTCCAGGACTTCAACCCAGCAACAGTGAGGAAATAGTGATATATTTCCAAGTTAGGATGGTGTGTGACTTGGACGGGAACTTGTAGATGGTGGCATTACCATGCGCCTGCTGCTCTTGTTCTTCTAGGTGGTAGAGATAATGGATTTGGAAGATGGCGTAAAAGGAGAAATGCTGGTGAGTTGCTGCAGTGCATCTTGTATACATTTCTGCCACTGTTCACTAGTGGTGGAGGGAGTGAATTTTTAAGGTAGTGGACGGGGTGCTAATCAACCACGCAGTAGGTGGTAATCAGCAGGAGGTTTCCTTGCCCATGTTTGACCTGTTGCTGTAGATCTGGAGTTAATGTTGAGGACTCCCAGGGCCACTCCCTCCCAATTGTATAGCACTATGCTGCCACCTCTTGTTGGTCTGTTCTGCCAGTAGGACAGGGCATACCCGGGGATGGTGATGGTGATGGAAGAGTCTGGGACATTGTCTCTAAGGTGTGATTCTGTTAGAGTTACTGTGTCAGGCTGTTGACAGTGCTACCAATTTTGACACAAGTCCCCTGATGTTAGGGAGGAGGACTTTGCAGTGTCCACTGGGCTGGGTGTGCCTTTGTCATATCTAATACCTAGGCCGATGCTGGTTCGTCCATCCTGTTTTATTCTTATTTGACTTTTCTGTAGTGGTTTGACACAACTGAGTGGCTTGCTAGACCATTTCAGTGGGCAGTTAAGAGTCAACCACATTGCTGTGGGTCTGGAGTCACATGTAGGCCAGACCAGGTAAGGATGGTAGATTTCCTTCCCTGGAGGACATTAGTGAACCAGATGGATTTTTATGACAACCCAGATGTTTCATGGTCACCATTACTGAGACTAACTTCTTATTCCAGACTTATTCAATTAATTGAATTTAAATTCCCCGAACAGCCATGGTGGGATTTCAACTTATGTTTCTCGAGCATTAGTCCAGACCTCTGGGTTAGTAGTTCAGTAACTATGCTATTGTACTATTGAGCTGAGTGCTGGGAAGTTAATACAGACTTCCAAACATTGATTCCATGCTTTTGAATAATTAACTCATAATTGCTTCATTCTGTTAATTAATTTTCTTAACCTCTATGTTAATCAGAAGAATACTTCTATTTCCTGTATTATTCTTATAGAAGCAATGTTATTTAGCTTCTGTAAGAGGTACCCCATACCAAAGATTCATGCAAAATGGGTAACCTCATCACAAAGAATATCATTGACACAACACCCCAGAAGCGAACACCTGAGTGTGAGGAAATGGAGATTGTCCATATGGCACTGCTCATGAGAATTAGGTTGTGTAAAATCTGAACATCATTAATCACAAAGGTAGCTATTTGATAGCCTGATCATTCAAAGCTGTTAGCTGTCAGCTATTAAAGTAATCTCACCAATTTATAACTTCTGACGCTAGTCACTGCTACCATTAATACACAGCATCCATTAGCACTGATTTAAAGTGATATACTGTGTAACCCTTGCTACTCATTTTGTTGAGTGACTCTATCTATCAATGATTTGCTATGCAACTGCTAGGTAATTCTGATTATATTTTCCATGTCTATTAAGGATTCATGTACTCAAATTTAACTTTATATTGTGATTTGAAACTCATAAGTAATTACTGCATAACTTGTGGGCTGGCTTTTTCCTTTAGAAAGAAAGAGTTAATTAATTCACTCAGCATCTTGAGGTTAACCTAATTGTGGGTTAGTAAATTAAATTCATTTTGATTAGTGTGAAGCAGCCTGGTGAGCTTAGTGATATATCATTCATCCCTAGGCCTATGCTACGAGGTAATACACCAGATAGTTCCTTTGTAAGGGGTTAAAAAAAAGGAGAATTAAAGATTTATCTGGTTCCTTGGCCGGGATACGAAACCCAAGTTTCCTTACAGCGATACATGAAGAGTCAGAGACCCTGTTCAAATAGCCCCCCAGCCTCAACATCTTCAATATGTTGCTGAAGCTGTTCCAGTGTAGCTACAACACTGGCATCTACCCAGCAATATGGAAAATTGCCCAGATATGTCCTGTACACAAAAAGCAGGACAAGTCCAACTCAGCCAATTAGCGCCCCATCAGTCTACTCTCAATCATCAGCAAAGTGATGGAAGGTGTCATCAACAGTGCCATCAAGCAGCACTTGCTTAGCAATAACCTGCTCAGTGATACCCAGTTTGGGTTCTGACAGGGCCACTCAGCACCTGACCTCATTACAGGCTTGGTTCAAACATGGACAAAAGAGCTGAATTCAAGAGGTGAGGTGAGAGTGACTGCCCTTGACATCAAGGCAGCATTTGACTGAGTATGGCATCAAGGAGCCCTAGCAAAACTGGAGTCAATGGGAATCAGGAGAAAACTCTCTGCTGGTTAGAGTCATACCTAGCGCAAAGGAAGATGGTTGTGGTTGTTGGAGGTCAATCATCTGAGCTGCAGGACATCACTGCAGGAGTTCCTCAGGGTAGTATCCTAGGCCCAACCATCTTCAGCTGCTTCATGAATGACCTTCCTTCAATCATAAGGTCCTAAGTGGGGATGTTCGCTGATGATTGCACAATGTTCAGCACCATTCGTGACTCCTCAGATACTGAAGCAGTCCATGTAGAAATGCAGCAAGACCTGGACAATATCCAGGCTTGGGCTGATAAGTGACAAGTAACATTTGCACCACACAAGTGCCAGGCAATGACCATCTCCAACAAGAGAGAATCTGACCATCTCCCCATGACATTCAATGGCATTACAATCACTAAATCCCCCACTATCAACATCCTAGGGGCTACCATTGACCAGAAACTGAACTGGAGTAGCCATATAAATACCGTGGCTACAAGGGCAGGTCAGAGGCTAGGAATCCTGCGGCGAGTAACTCACCTCCTGACTCCCCAAAACCTGTCCACCATCTACAAGGCACAAGTCAGGAGTGTGATGGAATACTCTCCACTTGCCTGGATGGGTGCAGCTCCAACAACACTCAAGAAGCTCGACACCATCCAGGACGAAGCAACCCGCTTGATTAGCACACCATCCACAAACATTCACTCTCTCCACCACCGATGCACAGTGGCAGCAGTGTGTACCACCTACAAGATACACTGCAGAAACACACCAAGACTCCATAGACAGCACCTTCCAAACCCGCAATCTCTACCACCTCGAAGGACAAGAGCAGCAGATGCATGGGAACACCACCACCTGCAAGTTCCCGTCCAAGTCACACACCATCCTGACTTGGAACTATATCGCCGTTCCTTCACTGTCACTGGGTCAAAATCCTGGAACTCCATTCCTAACAGCACTGTGGGCGTACCTACCTCACATGGACTGCAGCGGTTCATGAAGGCAGCTCACCACCACCTTCTCAAGTGCAATTAGGGATGGGCAATAAATGCTGGCATAGCCAGTGACACCCACTTCCCATGAATGAATAAAAAAAAAATATGGACAGATCTTGAAATGTCATTGATCTTGAGAGCTTAGAACGCCAGCTCAGAGAGAATCATGATGTTCAATGTTTCTCCGACATCTTTTCACAACAAACCTTGCATTGTGACCAGTTTCTTCTACAGAGAGGATAAGAGTTAATGCGTGTCTATGCTAAGAGGGAGAAGAAGCAAGATGCAAACAGGATGGGGAAATGTTGAATAGCAAGTAAGTGGCTAGAAAGTGAAGTGGGGAGGGAATTACCACAAGAGTTCCTTGTTCTGCAATAACCACCATGTAAGAACAGAATAGGGGTAATGGTTGATGTGAAGGTAACAAGCAAGAGGTGAGTGTGTTTGCATTGAGAATGAGAGGTGGTACAGTGTACCCATGAGATGGGTGGTGAAGCATGTGATGTGGAGGAGGGAATAGTTCAGAGTGCTGGGGATGGGGAAGGAATGACTGTTGCAAGACGTTATTGGGAGAAATGAAGAACCATACTCACCCTTGTTGCTCTTGTCGGGTCATTGAACCCAGGTGCTGGGTGTGATGCTCCTGGAGCTGACAATCTCAGCTGTATCTCTCCAGGCCTGGTGAATGCTCATTTTTGGAATGCGGGAGGGAGAACTTTCTTCCTTGGCCCGACCTCTTTGTCCAGGATTTCAGAGAGGCTGCAGAAAATCTGGAGGCTTGCTTTTAACTCATTACTGCAGAAAATTTTACAGAAGGCAATGTAAACTTGCTTTAGGAGATGCATTCTTGCTTTAATTAGCCATGGAGACCTGTTGGAAATTACACACAAAGGTGGTCTTCCCTTTCCTGACATATTTGGATGGGAAACCCACCAGTCAAATTTAATGAGGCCTAGGGGTTAAAATACCTTGGGCCTCAGATTTAGCCCAATGAGTTGGTTTTAGACTAGCCTTGGTCCCTATCCACCCAAACCCCTCTTTCAGTTGAAATTGACCCCAATGTGTGTGTAAGTGAAAGAGAAAATTTATTGTGTGAGAAAGAATGTGCATGGAAAACAGAAAGCAGATAAACAGAGAGAAAAGAAAGAATCTCTACGTATGGGAAAGTGATAAAGAAAATATATTTGTGAGACAGAATGTGTGTGGGAGAGAGAAAAAGAATGTGTGTATTGTGTGTGAGGGAAAAAGTATTATAGAATGATATGGCACAGCAGGCAACCATGCAGCTCATCATGCATATGCCGGCTTTTTGCAAAAGCAATCCAATTAATCCCACTCCCTTGCCCCTTCCCCATAGCACAGCAAATTTTTCCTTTACAAGTATTCCATTTTGAAAGTCATTATTGAATCTGCTTCCACCACCCTTTCAGACATTGTATTCCCGCTTATAAAAACTGAAAATTTTTCTTTCCTCATGTCGCCTGTTTTTTTTTGCCAATTACCTTAAATCTGTGTCCTCTAGTTACTGACCTGCCATTGGAAACAGTTTCATAAGATCATAGAAGATTTATGACACAGAAGGAGGCCATTCGGCTCATTGTGTCTACACTGGTCAAGGAAGAGCTACCCTGCCTAATTCCACCTTCTTGCACTGGGTCCATAGCCCTGCAGGTCATTGCTCTTCAAGTAGACATCTTTGAAATGTAGTGAGAGTTTCTGCTGCTACTACCTTTTCAGGCAGTTAGTCCTGATCCCTATCACCCTCTGGGTAAAAAGATATTTCCTTATCTCTCCTTTATTCCTTCTCCCAATTACTTTAAATCTATTCCCCTGGTTTTTGAACTCTCTGCTAAGGTAAATAAGTACTCCCTATTTATTCTATCTAGACCCCTCTTAATTTTATACACCTCAATTAAGTCAGCCCTCAGCTTCCTCTGTTCAAAGAACACACATCCCCAGCCTATCCAATCTTTCCTCATAGCAAAAATTTTCCAGTCCCAGCAACATCCTCATAAATCTCCTCTGTACCTTCGCCAGTGCAACCATATCCTTCCTCTAATAGGTGACCAGAACTGTATGCAGTATTCAAGCTGTTGCCTAACTAGTGTTGTATACAGTTGTAGCATAACTCCCTGTTCTTATATTCAATGCCTCGGCCATTAAAGGAAAGCATGCCATATGCCTTCTTAATCACCTTATTGGCCTGTCCTGTTACCTTTAAGGATCTGTGGACATACACTCCAAGGTTCCTCTGTTCTTCCACACTATTCAGTATTCTTCCACTTATTGTGTATTCCCTTGCTTTGTTGTCTCCCAAAGTGCATTACCTCACACTCTCCATCTTGAAATTCATTTTCCACTTTTCTGCCCAACTGACCAGACAATCCATATTATCCTGCAGTCTAAATCTTTCCTCTTCACTGTCAATCCCATGGCCAATTTTTGTGTCATCTGCAAACTTCTTTATCTTGCCCCCTACATGTAAGTGTAAATTATTGATGTACCACAACAAGCATGGGACCTTATACGGAGGTATTTGAAGCTGGAATTTTACCTTGTGGCGGAGGCCCTGCCCACTAGCAAAAAAGTCAGGGGTGAGCCTGCCTCCATTGGACCTGGAAGCCATGCAGCAATTTTGCATGGCCAGGATCTTACTTAGAAGAGGTCGGGCCTTCCACCCCACTGAAGCATGAAGTCCTGCCTCCAGGAGCTGCCGACCAATCAGCAGGCTGGCAGCACCTCAGTCCCAGCAGCGCCACCAGGACTGGTGGCCACTGCTGGGACTGCACCCAGCCAGGACCGGCAAAGATGGAAGAGGCCCAAGAATTGATGTAAGTGTGTGGGGCCTCGCCGGGGATAATTGGCTGGGCCCCAGCAAAGAGTTGGGGATCACTCGAGAGGGTGGAGGAATGTGTTCCAGCGGGGATGGCTTGTGCTGTGAGGGGGGTATCCCACCAGCCCGCAAGGAGGCTGCCAGGTTTAACAGGGCAGGCCTCCCCAGGTGGCGAAGTGGCCATCCGCTGCTGGTAATATACCAGCAGTGGCAGGAGGTGACCCTTAACTGGCAATTAATTGGCCACTTAAGGGCTTTAATTGGCCTGGGGTAGACAGGCTGTTTGCCACTTCCCCTGCCACTGGTAAAATATTGCTAATGGGATTTACCTTCAAGTTGCTGTTTCCAGTCCAATTTTGCAAAATTGCTTCTTAGCCCAGTAAAATTCCCTTAATTTATAACCTTTACTCCTATTTTATCCTTGCTCTTTTCCATAACTATGCTAAATCTAACTGAATTATGATCACTACAGCAAAAGTGCTCTCCCACTGATACTCCTTCCACCCACCCAGCTTCATTCCTCAAACTAAATCCAGATAAAATGGTAAAATAGCAGCGGGGGTTGGGGGTTGGTGATGGGAACAGCGCCCCTCCACCTCCCACTCAATTTTACTCCCTTCCCCACCTCCAGCTTACTCCCGTTTGCAGTTGCTCAAACACCCGTCAACCATTACCCTTTGGCTCCTGCCACTAAGCCAATTTTGGATCCAATTTGTCACTCTCCCTTGGATCTCAAGGGCTTTTACTTTTTTGACCAGCCTGCCATTTGGGACCTTGTCAAAAGTCCATGTAGACTACATTTACCGCACTGCCCTCATCAACCCTACTTGTCACTTCCTTAAAATAATTCAATCAAGTTAGTCAGACATGACCTTCCCTTAACAAATCAATGTTGACTTTCCTTGATTGTGCCTTTCTAAATGAACGTTTATACCGTCCCTCTGATTTGATTCTAATAATTTGCCCGCAACCGAAGTTTAGCTAACTGGCCTATAATTATTTGGATTATCCCTTCCTCCGTTTTTAAACAACCATACAACATTGGTCAGTCCTCCAATCCTCTGACACCACTCCTGTAACTAAGGAGGATTGTAATATGATGGTCAGAGCCTCCACAATTTCCTCCATTGCTTCTTTTAACAACCTGGAATATATTTCATCCGGCCTCGCGATTTATCTACTTTCAAAAATGTCAAACCCTTTAATATTTCCTCTCTTACAATGTTTATCCCATCCAATATTTCATACCCTTCCTCCTTAATGATGATGTCATCATCAGCCCCCTCTTTTGTGAAGACTGCTGCAAAGTGTTCATTAACAATCTTACCCACATCCTCCCTCTCCACACATACGTCACATTTTTAGGTCCATAATAGGTCCTACTCTTTCCTTAGTTATCCTCTTGGTCTTTATGTACTTACAAAGCATCTTTGGATTTTCCTTGATTTTACTTGCCAGTATTTTTTTCGTGCTCTCTCTTTGCCAAACTTTCTGCAGTATTAAGTTCTTGGTGTCTGACATAAGCTTCCTATTTTTGCCTTATCTTACCCTCTATGCACCTTGTCATCCATGGGGGATCTAGATTTGACTGTCCTACACATTTATCTTTTAGGGAACATGTCTACCCTGAGCCCTTTGAATCTCTTTCTCAAATGCCTCCCATTGCTCTGCCAATGGGATTTACCTTCAAGTAGCTGTTTCCAGTCCAATTTTGCTAAATTGCTTCGTAGCCTAGTAAAATTCCCTTAATTTAGAACCTTTACTCCGAGTTTATCCTTGCTCTTTCCCATAACTATGTTAAATCTAACTGAATTATAATCACTACAGCAAAAGTGCTCTCCCACTGGTACTCCTTCCACCCAACCAGCTTCATTCCCTCAAAATAAATCCAGGATTGGCACCCACCCGCCCCTCGTTGGCTTTGCCACATACTGGTTAAGAAAGTTCTCCTGAATGCAAAATAGGAACTCTGTGCCCCCTGTACCTTTTACAAGGACTGTATCCCAGTTAATATTGGGGTAATTGAAATCTCCAACTATTACTGCATTATTGCTTTTGCATTTGTCAGAAATTTTCCTACAAATTAGCTCTTCTATCTCATGCTGACTGTTTGAAGGTCTGTAGTACACTCCCAGCAGTGTGATTGCCCCGTTTTTTCCCCTTAGTTCAACCCATTTAGCCTCATTTGATGATCCCGCCAACAAATCATCCCTTCTCAGGCTGTAATTTCTCCTTATATATTCTTGTCAAAACCTGTCAAGATGTTGAACACCTCAACCAAATCTCCCCTTAACTTATTCTGCTGTAAACAGAACAATCCCAGTTTCTCTAGTCTCTCCAAGTAACTGAAGTACTTCATCCTTGGGCCATTTCAGTAAATTTTATTTGCACCCTCCCTAAAGCCTTCGCATCCTTCCTAAAGTGAGATGCCCAGAATTGGCCACAACACTCCATCTGTGGTCTAACCAGTGTTTTACAAAGGTTTAACATGACTTTCCAGCTTTTGCACTCTGTGCCTCTGCTTATAATGCCTTTGTATTAACCTTCCCAACTTGTCGTGCTACCATCAAACATTTGTGTACATACATGCTCAAATTGATGTTTCTACATCAATTTTAAAATAGCATTATTTAGGTTATATTGTCTCTCCTCATCCTTCGTACCAAAATGAATCAATTCATACTTCTCTGCATTAAAATTTCATCTTCAATTGTGATGGAAATCACACCTGCCAAATGGAAACATATTAATTTCGTCATATGGGACACTGCTTAAAACTTTTTACTGGACATTGCAAATAACATTTTAGAGAAAGCAGAACTGAACAGCTGAAAACATGGTTGCATATTTGCATTCTGAGAAGACAAGGGTTGGCTGAGAGTCAGGTGAATAGAGAGACATTGGGGGTGCTCCTAGATTCAGCGATAGTGCGAGCGAGGTGTCAGCTGGGAAGGTGAGTTTCAGTTTAAAATAACTTACCTTTTGTTTCGGCGGACAAGGGGATTGCTGGGTAAGTAAACCTATATATTCGGGCAGTTTAAAATAACTTACCTTTTGTTGCAGCAGCTTTTTCTGAAGCAGCGATAGTGCGAGCGAGGTGTCAGCTGGGAAGGTGAGTTTCAGTTTAAAATAACTTACCTTTTGTTTTGGCAGACAAGGGGACTGCTGGGTAAATAAACCTATATATTCGGGCAGTTGCTAAACCCAAAACACTACACGTATAGTGTCTCCCACCCATCCTCCTCCTCTAACCAAAAAAAAAGGCCTCTTGTGTGGAGGGTTTGGTAAGGTAAGGTTTTCCTTTTTAAAAAAAATCTCTGTTGTCAATTTAGTGCAGAGGGGATGGAAGCTAGGGCAGTTGCATGCTCCTCTTGCAGGATGTGGGAGGTGAGGGTCACCACTGGTGTCTCTGCTGACTTCACCTGTGAGAAGTGCACCCAACTCCAGCTCCTCGCAGACCGCGTTAGGGAACTGGAGCTGGAGCTGGATGAACTTCGGATCATTCAGGATGCTGAGGGGGTGATAGCGAGCAGTTATAGGGAAGTAGTGACACCTAAGTTACAGGATAAAGGTAGCTGGGTGACCGTCAGGGGAGGGAAAGGGAATAGGCGCAAAGTGCAGGGATTCCCTGTGGCTGTTCCCCTCAATAATACGTATACCGTTTTGGATACGGTTGGGGGGGACGACCTACCAGAGGAAAGCCACAGTGGCCAGGTCTCTGGCACTGAGCCTGGCTCAGTGGCTCAGAAGGGAAGGGGGGAGAATAGGAGAGCAATAGTGACAGGAGATTCAATGGTTCGAGGAACAGACAGGAGATTCTGTGGTCGCGAACGAGACTCCCGGATGGTATGTTGCCTCCCGGGTGCCAGGGTCAGGGATGTCTCGGATCGAGTCCACAGGATTCTTAAGGGGGAGGGGGAGCAGCCAGAGGTCGTGGTACATATCGGTACCAATGACATAGCTAGGAAAAGGGATGAGGACCTGAAAAGCGAATATAGGGAGTTAGGTTGGAAGCTGAAAGGCAGGATGAGCAGAGTAGTAATCTCAGGATTGTTACCGGTGCCACGTGCTAGTGAGGCTAGAAACAGGGAGCGAGTGCAGCTGAACACGTGGCTACAGAACTGGTGTAGGAGGGAGGGATTCAGATATGTGGATCATTGGGATACCTTCTGGGGAAGGTGGGACCTGTACAAGAAGGACGGGTTGCATCTGAACTGGAGGGGCACCAATATCCTGGACGGGAGGTTTGCTAGAGCTCTTCGGGAGGGTTTAAACTAGTTTGGCAGGGGGATGGGAACCGGAGTCACGGATCAGGGGATGGGGTAGCTGTTGAACAGGCAGATACAGAGTGCAGAGAGTCTGTGAGGAAGGTTGACAGGGCAAAGTTGCAGCCAGTATGATAGGTTGAAGTGTGTCTATTTTAACACAAGAAGTGTCAGGAATAAGGGTGATGAACTTAGAGCATGGATCAGTACTTGGAGCTACGATGTTGTGGCCATTACAGAGATGTGGATATCACAGGGGCAGGAATGGATGTTGGATGTTCCGGGGTTTAGATGTTTCAAAAGGAATAGGGAGGGAGGTAAAAGAGGTGGGGGAGTGGCATTGTTAATCAGGGATAGTATCACAGCTGCAGAAAAGGAGGTCGTCGAGGAGGGTTTGTCTACTGAGTCATTATGGGTGGAAGTCAGAAACAGGAAAGGAGCAGTCACTTTGTTGGGAGTTTTCTATCGACCCCCCAATAGCAACAGAGACATGGAGGAACAGATTGGGAGGCAGATTTTGGAAAGGTGCAGAAGTAACAGGGTTGTTGTCATGGGTCACTTCAACTTCCCTAATATTGATTGGAACCTCCTTAGTGCAAATAGTTTGGATGGAGCAGATTTTGTCAGGTGTGTCCAGGAAGGTTTCCTGACTCAATATGTAGATAGGCCGACTAGAGGGGAGACTATGTTGGACTTGGTGCTTGGCAACAAACCAGGCCAGGTGGCAGATCTCTCGGTGGGAGAGCATTTCGGTGATAGTGATCACAACTCCCTGACCTTTACTATAGTCATGGAGAGGGACAGGAGCAGACGGGATGGAAAAATATTTAATTGGGGAAGGGGGGATTACAATGCTATTAGGCAGGAACTGGGGAGCATAAATTGGGAACAGATGTTCTCAGGGAAATGCACAACAGAAATGTGGAGGTTGTTTGGGGAGCACTTGCTGCGACTGCTGGATAGGTTTGTCCCGATGAGGCAGGGAAGGGATGGTAGGGTGAAGGAACCTTGGATGACAAGAGATGTGGAACAGCTAGTCAAGAGGAAGAAGGAAGCTTACTTGAGGTTGAGGAAGCAAGGATCAGACAGGGCTCTGGAGGGTTACAAGGTAGCCAGGAAGGAACTGAAGAATGGACTTAGGAGAGCTAAAAGGGGACATGAAAAAGTCTTGGCGGGTAGGATTAAGGAAAATTCCAAGGCGTTCTACACTTATGTGAGGAACAAGAGGATGGCCAGAGTGAGGGTAGGGCCGATCAGGGACAGTGGAGGGAACTTGGTGCTGGAGTCGGAGGAGGTAGGGGAGGTCCTAAATGAATACTTTGCTTCAGTATTCACTAGTGAGAGGGACCTGGTGGTTTGTGAGGACAGCGTGGAACAGGCTGATATGCTCGAACAGGTTGAGGTTAAGAGGGAGGATGTGCTGGAAATTTTGAATGATATGAGGACAGATAAGTCCCCGGGGCCAGACGGGATATACCCAAGGATATTACGGGAAGCGAGGGAAGAGATTGCTGCACCTTTGGCGATGATCTTTGCATCTTCACTGTCCACTGGAGTAGTACCGGATGATTGGAGGGTAGCAAATGTTGTTCCCTTGTTCAAGAAAGGGAATAGGGATAACCCTGGGAATTATAGACCAGTCAGTCTTACGTCAGTAGTGGGCAAATTATTGGAGAGGATTCTGAGAGACAGGAGTTATGATTATTTGGAAAAGCGTGGTTTGATTAGAGACAGTCAGCATGGCTTTGTGAGGGGCAGGTCATGCCTCACAAGCCTTATTGAATTCTTTGAAGATGTGACAAAACACATTGATGAAGGAAGAGCAGTGGATGTGGTGTATATGGATTTGAGCAAGGTGTTTGATAAGGTTCCCCATGGTAGGCTCATTCAGAAAGTAAGGAGGCATGGGATTCAGGGAAAGTTGGCTGTCTGGATACAAAATTGGCTAGCCCATCGAAGTCAGAGGGTGGTAGTAGATGGAAAGTATTCAGCATGGAGCTCGGTGACCAGTGTTGTTCCACAAGGATCTGTTCTGGGACCTCTGCTCTTTGTGATTTTTATAAATGACTTGGATGAGGAAGTGGAAGGCTGGGTTAGCAAGTTTGCCGATGACACGAAGGTTGCTGGAGTTGTGGATAGTGTGGAAGGCTGTTGTAGGTTGCAACGGGACATTGACAGGATGCAGAGCTGGGCTGAGAAGTGGCAGATGGAGTTCAACCTGGAAAAGTGTGAAGTGATTCATTTTGGAAGGTCGAATATGAATGCGGAATACAGGCTTAAAGACAGGATTCTTGGTAGTGTGGAGGAACAGAGGGATCTTGGGGTCCATGTCCATAGATCGCTCAAAGTTGCCACCCAAGTTGATAGGGTTGTTAAGAAGGTGTATGGTGTGTTGGCTTTCATTAACAGGAGGATTGAGTTTAAGAGCCGCGAGGTTATGCTGCAGCTCTATAAGGCCCTGGTTCGACCACACTTGGAATATTCTGTTCAGTTCTGGTCGCCTCATTATAGGAAGGATGTGGAAGCTTTAGAGAGGGTGCAGAGGAGATTTACCAGGATGCTGCCTGGACTGGAGGGCATGTCCTACGAAGAAAGATTGAGGGAGCTAGGGCTTTTCTCATTGGAGCGAAGAAGGATGAGAGGTGACTTGATCGAGGGGTACAAGATGATGAGAGTCATAGATAGAGTGGATAGTCAGAGACTTTTTCCCAGGTGGAAAGGGCTATCACCAGGGGGCATAATTTTAAGGTGATTGGAGGAAGGTTTCGGGGAGATGTCAGAGGTAGGTTCTTTACACAGAGAGTGGTGGGCGCGTGGAATGCGCTGCCAGCGGTGGTAGTAGAAGCAGATACATTAGGGGCATTTAAGCGACTCTTGGATAGGTACATGGACGATAGTAGAATGAAGGGTAGGTAGTTAGTTTGATCTTAGAGTAGGTTAAAGGTTCGGCACAACATCGTGGGCCGAAGGGCCTGTACTGTGCTGTACTGTTCTATGTTCTATGTTCTAATTAGCAAGATTGATCTTGGCAATAGTGGTGATCAACACCCTTTGACTTTTAGGACCCAAACTCCAACCAACACCACCCCCTCCCCCCCCCACCCACCTCCACCAAGTATGTCTGAAAGACTTTGAAATCCAACAACTCTCCAAGAAGTTGCTGTTTCAAACAAAGAGATAGTCACATGACCTACTGCTGGTAAGACTGGGGATTTTGAATTGTGCCTCACAGAAAGGAAATGGACTACAATTCTGAACCCCAAGAGGAAGACATCTCTCTCTGTCTCTCTCTCAGCAAAGTCCCTGGAAAACCACAGTGGCAGCTTCTACGTTTCAAGAATACAGAAAAATTCCCTCTTCGGCCTTCTGGTACCAGAGAAGCAAGTCTGGAATTGTGCCCGTGGCCCCAGCAAGGACTCCAAGACCTTCAGTTCAGTTGAGGACATTATACCAACGACATCAAGAACCATATCTGTATTCCATTTATTATAAACTCTACTTCAACCTCCCCTAACTCTTTCTTCCTCTCTGTATCAATTTGTGTGTGTGTGCCATCTGTATGCCTGTGAGCATGGATGCGTCCCATATTTTAATAATTTTAACTAGGTTAGAATGATAAGTCAAATAACTTCCATCTTTCTTGTTTAAACCTAATAAAACCTGTCTGTTTGGTTCATTTGCAATTGTATTTAGAATGCAGCGAGCAAGGGCTCACTGAGGTGGTAAGCTGAAGTCACTGTGTTTATAAAAGATAAACCCTGTTACAGCCGAACCAGAGAAGGGGCAAGAGGGGAGCCTGAGACTCCTTCCTCACCCAGTCATAAAATAAATTTGGGGGTTCTAGTCTGACATTGGACCCAGAGACAAACGAGAAATTGGAAGTGGGAAATCAAAAGAGAAAAGACTTCAGTACAGGTTTTCTTGTGGTTTGTGTTGCTAGAACACTAACATGTCCGTGGCCAAAGCCAGTACCTCCCCAAGCCAGGGTGAAGTAACTTGGGATAAGTTAAAGGCACTATCTATGGAAGAGTTGAGGAATATGGCTGAGCAGTGTGGGATCACTTTCTGTGCCAATGCCAGGAAATCTGAATTCCTGAGACTAGTGGCCAACCATTTTTCCCTCGAACCCAAAGAATCAGAGGCAGAGGCAGAAATAGACAGGGTAATGCTAGCAAAGATACAATTGGAACAGAGGAGACATGAATTAGAAGACAGGGAAAGAGAGAGAGAAAGGGAGAGAGGAGAGAGAAAAAGGGAGAAAAAGAAAGAGAAAAGGAGAGAGAGGAGAGAGAAAAAGAGAGAGAAGAGAGAGAGAAGAGAGAGAGAAAGAACCTTTGAGAAGGAACAGGCAGAAAAGGAGCTATGCCAGCTTGAATTAACTCGGGGGCGACAGAATAACCCCAGCGAAAGCATAGCCAATGTAGAAGTTACAATTAATTTGGGACCAGCTTTTGAAATTTTCCCAATTGATCCCAAAGTTCAATGAGGGAGACGTGGAAGCATTTTTTGTAACTTTTGAAAAACTTGCAAGGCAGTTAAAATGCCAGGCCAAGAGCTGGACCCTCCTGATGCAAAGCAAGTTAATAGGAAAAGCTGATGAGGTTTATTCCCTGTTGCCAGACAAGAGTTCATCAAATTATGAACTGACTAAAAATGCTATCGTCGGGGCATATGAGCTAGTATCGGAAGCTGACCGCTAGAAGTTCCGGACCGTCCGGAAAGAAGCTGATTAAATGCACTTGGAGTTTGAGAGGAGTAAACAGTTGGCTTTTGTCCAGTGGTTGATGGCTTTTAAAGTACAGTCCACGTATGAAAACCTCAGAGAGGTGATTCTCCTCGAGGAATTTAAAAACTCTCTCCCACTTTCCATAAAGACTCATGTGGAGGAACAAAAAGTACATCGAGCGAGGCAAGCTGCAGTTCTAGCTGATGCGTTTGCTCTCATTTCCAAGTCAGTTCCCCAGGGGAAAGACTTTCCTAGTCACCCCCACAAACCCAAAAAGGACAAAGGGTGGGAAGGTGATAGAAGCCCAAACAGTCCTGGGAGAGAAAGAAAAGCAGGACACACAGGGGGCCCTACTCAAGGCAAAAGAGATAGTGCTGTAAGGAGGAGTGAGACCCAGAGGCTTGTGTGCTTCCATTATAATAAGGCAGGTCACCTCAGACCTGACTGTTGGAAACTACAAGGGAAGCCTATCAGGTTAATCAGGGCACACCTACTCAGTGCAGGAGAAGGGACCCTGATGGAAAGTGCAGCAGAGCAGGCTGTGGCTTTAACTGCAGCAGCAATAAGACCCAGAAAACATACTGCTGCAGGTGCAGGAAAATTTAATAAGATCCCTGAAGGCTATCAGGATTTGTATCCAAAGGGAGAGTAACCCCATACCCCTCAAGTGGGGCAAGCAAGCCATAGTCATACTCAGGGATACAGGGGCTACCAGATCCTTTTTGCTGGGAAAAGGCATGATCTTACCCCCAGAGAGTGCAGTAAATACCAGAATGGTGGTAAGTGGTATTGGAGGGCACTGAACGCCCATACCTTTGCATCGGGTGCACCTAGAGTGCGACCTAGTTTCGGGACCAGTGATGGTAGGGATTGTCCGCAGTTTGCCTGTGGACGGGGTTAACCTGCTGCTAGGTAATGATCTGGTGGGGGTGAAGGTGGTAGCTTCCCCAGTAGTGATAGAGAGACCGAAGGAAGTCAGAGAGACAGGGCAGTGGCAGGAGACGACCCCATGCAGTTCCCCTGAATGTTTAGTGACTCGGATCATGATCAAACCAGCTCCCCCAGAGGAGACTGAATTGGCACTGCAGACAGCTGGCCATGCCATGCGTCTGTATGAAACTTTCTTTGGAAAGTTAGAGAACCCAGGGAATGGATTAAATGAATCTTTCCTAGCTGAGGCTCAGCGAACTGACCCAGTATTGAGAAGATTAGCACAGGCTGCCCAGACAGAAGCAGAGGGAGTCCCTGATTGCTACTATGTGAAGAATGAGGTGCTGATGAGGAAGTGGAGCTCTCCTCAGAGACCTGAGGACAAAGAGTGGACAGTGGTTTACCAGTTAGTGATGCTGCAGAGGTGCCAGAGAGAAATATTAAGAATGGCCCATGAATTGACAATAGCTGTACATGTCGGTATATGAAAAACCAAAGCACACATAAGGCAGCAGTTTGATTGGCCTAAACTCCACAAAGATGTAGTGGAGTATTGTAGAACTTGCTACATGTGCCAGGTTGTGAGAAAGGCCCAACCTGGAGTGAAGTCTGCACCCCTAATTCCTGTACCCAGCATTTGGCAGACCCTCCAGCAGAGGGCTGGTGCACTGTAAGGGACCTATGCCAAGAACAAAAGGGGACAGACAGGCACAGGTCTGGTAGAGAGTTAGAGAGGAAGGGGACAAAAAGGACACAGAGGAAAGGTTAAAGGAGGTCTGGGAGGATTCCCAAATGAAAACCCTGAAATGTTGGAAACATTAGACCTCACATCCTCCTACATAAATGCAGACAAACGGAGCACTCTACCCTACCAGGGCTGCTAACAGCATTTGCAGAAACCTGCAGGGACAAAGAAAGTTCTCAAGAGGGCAGAGAAACCGTGAGGGTGATGCCTCACCTAGTCAAAGTGTCACAGGGGAGTGCAGAGGAATTTGGACAAATACCTGTAAACAGGAGTGTCCCAGAGGACTATGGGAAGGTTAGCAAAGAATCGTCCCCCACAGTCAGGAGAAAAGGGAACCAACAATACCCTGAAGTTAGCAGCACTTGGATGACTCACCACAGCACTGAAAGTGAGGTCAGAGTGGATCCACCCACTGCAGATTCCCAAGATCATAGCTCAAACCCAGAGCTATTTATATGCAACAACTCCCCTGCAGACCCCAACAGGAACAAAGGCACCCTAGACAATTATGGAAATGTGCAAACATCAAACCTCCCCATAAATCCATGTTTATTGGGATGCCCATTCCCAGCTGATACTTAAGAAACTTAAAATCCACTGGGAAACACATAACTATCTCAGACCCACCTCGAGGGAAAAGGGACAGTTCAAAGCAGCACTGCTACAAAGAAAAAGACAGGCTTAAGCAATTTTAAGACTTCTGAGTGGATGAGAGCAAATGAGAGAAATGCATGTATGCTTTCCTGTACTTTCTCTTCCTCCAAACTAATAAAGAAATGCTCCCCTATTATTGCATTTCATTCGGTGCAATGCGGAGGTGTGACAGAAATCACACATGCCAAATGTAAACATATTAACTTTGTCATATGGGACACTGCTTGAAATCTTTTACTGGATGTTGCAAGTAACTTTTTTTAAAAAAAAAAGCAGAACTGAGCAGCTGAATACATGGTTGCACATTTGCATTCTGAGAAGACAAGGGCTGGCTGAGAGTCAGGTGAATAGAGAGAAAATGTGGGTGCTCCTTCATTCAATTAGCAAGATTGGTCTTGGCAATAGTGGTGATCAACACCCTTTGACTTTTAGGAATGAAATACCACCCCCCACCAAGTATGTCTGAAAGACTTTGAAATCCAACAACCCTCCAAGAGTTGCTGTTTCAAACAGAGATGATCACATGACCTACCAACTGGTAAGACTGGGATTTTGAATTGTGTCTCACAGAAAGGAAATAGACTACAATTCTGAACCCCAAGAGGAAGACATCTCTCTCTGTCTCTCTCTCCAGCAAAGTACCAGGAAAACCACAATGGCAGCTTCTATGCTTCAAGACTACAGACAAAGCCTCTCTTCGGCCTTCTGGTACCAGAGAAGCAAGCCTGGAATTGTGCCCGTGGCCCCAGCAAGGACTCCAAGACCTTCAGATCAATTGAGGACATTATACAAAGGGCGTTAAGAACCATATCTGTATTCCATTTATTACAAACTCTACTTCAACTCCCCCCCCAACTCTTTCTTCCCCTCTGCATCTATTTGTGTGTGTGTGCTTCTCGTATGCCTGTGAGCATGGATGCATTATGTATTTTAATTATTTTAACCAGGTTAGAGTGACCAGGCTAATAAACTTACATCTTTCTTGTTTAAACCTAAGAAAACCTGTCTGTTTGGTTCATTTACAATTGTAATTAGAGTGCAGTGAACAAGGGCTCACTGAGGTGGTAAGCTGAAGTCACAGTGTTTAAAAAGGATAATCCCTGTTACGGCCAAACCAGAGAAAGGGCGAAAAGGGAGCCTAAGACTCTTCCTCACCTGATCATAACATATGTGTCTACATCTCTTGAAGGCTATTATCCTCCTCATGGTTTACTGCAAGTTTCATGTCATCTGCAAATTTTGAAATAATTCCCTGCCTACCAAAGTCCAGTTCAGTAATATATATCAAAAAGAACAGTGGTCCCAACACAGACTCCTGGGACATCGCTGTACACTTCAATCCAGTCTGAAAAACAACTGGTCACCTCTACTCTCTACTCTCTGTCCTTTAACCAATTTCCACACAACTACTACCCCTTTAATTCCATGGGCTTCAAGGCTATTATCTTATCCAATGCCTTTTGAAAATCCATATACAGAACATCAACCCCACTACCCTAACCACCCTGTCATTGCTTCATCAAGGAATGTGCCTCTCAAATCAAGAAGATATGTGTGCGAAAACTGTGAAAGAAAATGCACGTGTGTAAGAATGAGTGTGAAAGAACGTGGATGTGTAAAATAAAGTCATAAAGTATGTGCAGGTGTGTGAATTTGTAAACTTGGGTGTGTGAGGCAGAAAGTGTGTGGGTTCGGACAAAAAACGGCATACGTACTGTACGCGAGATGGGCACGGTGGAAAGGGGAAATATCCCCTACATTACAACAGTAATTACACTGTAAACTATAATTCATTGACTGAAAGTTAAACATAAACGGCGCTATCTAAATGCCAGTTCTGTTTGTATGTGCATGAAACCACTGACTGTGGATGTGTGGTGGGAGAAAGAATAGTTTATGAATGTGCCTGATTATGTATCAGAAAGATGGTGCTTGTTCGTGTATATCTGTGTATGCAGGATTTATTAATAAATGTAGATTATTTTTATTAAATCTCGTAATGTAGTGGATGTTACCTATCCTTATGAAAATGTCCTCACTTTTTGTTAATCTGTTTTGCATTATCAACTAATCAGATCGGAGAACATGTCAAACTGTTATTTTCGAACATGCTATATCCCTTGTTGCAGTGCAACAACATCTTTTAACAATACGCTTTTAGTATTAACTGGCTAATTTACAACCAATTAAATCTGTACATTAGTGAAATAGCAAAAGTGATTGGAACTGGAAATTCATTCGTTCATCAGCAAAAGGACAACTTTCACAGAACGATGTACTAACCGGGAAAACAATGTAGATGGAATTGTTTTTCAGTCAAATAGTTGGTCGTTTTTGAATGGTGATTGTTTAAAATTTTATTGGAACAAAATACACATACTCCTCATTCGGCTATTTGGCAAGGAGCAGAGCAGAGTAGATTCCAATGTGAAGTCGCATAAACATTTAAATATAAGCTACATGGAATTCAAAATCAAATAATGCACCAGCAACGTAGATGTAATCGCTTAATCAGTTATCATTATGTGTTAATATAGTTTTTTTATATATCATCGCAGTAAATGCGTGACTTGTTCGATTCTGACAATAGTATCTTAATTAAACCATATCGTTCCAGCGTTTAAATTTCTACATAGTTATCCACCCTAAATTTTACTGTGAAATTTATGATCTTCAATGCCCCGAACGGCTCCTGACGTGTGAGGGTGTAAGAGGAACATTATCCAACGGTTTGCCTTGATGACGGTCACTTGTCAATAGCAAATCGTCACTGTGGAATTCCGAGCGTGTACGAAGAGAGCTGCAGCTCCGGAATACTATTTCACTGTATACTTTGGTTTGTATGTTGCAGCAGGCTCTGCTTTAACACCTACATCCCCACCCCGCCTCCCATTTCCTCAGCAGTTCCATAAATTCCAGTTTTTAAAAACTGCTCTCGTCCTCAGAAAATTTCTCACATTGCAGGGTCACCAGCCCAGAGCAGCAATTCATCTGAGACCAAGTGGGAAAGGATAAGTTACACAATGTGAGGACGAAATCTACATCGTTCTTTCCAAAAGCGTTCGTTTGCAGTTTGACATCTGAAAGGTGTTAGCTGTTAGTTTAAGGAATGCAGTCTGCTATATTTGGTCGTGGATGGGGATGCATAAATTAATGGATAAAGAACAGGCGTTAAATTGTTCCAAAAGAATAATCAGCTTCCTAATGTGTTGACGGACATAGTATTAGATAACAAAGGTAATGACACACTGTTTATCCATTACACAGGCCAATGCTGGTTCACACTGCTGCACTTGTATTATAGAACCACTTATACGCACAAGATAATGTTACTGGTCATATTGGTAATATAATCGTACCATGCTATTGTAATATCCTATTAACAAGTAAGAGTTGACTGATACTCTAGCAGTAAGGCAAGGGCAGGAGAATATTAGGGATATTGTGTAGGAACAGAGGTAGGAGAAGAGGTCCACGATCATTCGAATACAACCACTTTGAAACTGATTCATTATTAACACAGTATCAATATCAAACATGGATTTATGAATATAGCAGCTGGACACCGAGTTGTTGGTTGACAGAATATATGAAGAGGATGTGAGAAAGAAGTGAATGAGTGTTCACCAGCTCTCAGTAAGTCACGTGACATTATACACGTTTTACAAAAATGACCTAAATGACCTTTTCTTGAATTATTGAATTATTACGAAAATCGATGTGTCTGCATATCATCTAAACTTCCTCCCCCCAAGTTAAACATAACTGTCACTTTGCTGTATATTCGTGTAACAGCGTTATGGGAACCAACACGGAACGTTTAGAAGTACTACTAAAATGTTACACTACACCGGGCATTTTTAATCGGAATATATCAAAAGGGTGTATATTTACATTTTATGTAAATAAATCAGTAACAAAGAGGGATTTTTTATATTGGCTTTTTTTTGCTATGACAGAATGGGACTCCATCAGAAATCATTAAATATACTGTACGTGAGACGAGTGACAGGCGTTAGATCACAGGCAGGAAGACAGAGAAAGGGCAGCTCAAGATCAACATTTACAAACCAAAAACAACATTCTACTCAGGCAGTGGAACAGGAAAGCACGTCAGAAGAACGACACACTGCTTCAAGTCAAAAATAAATTGTTTCCAAAACGTGATCTAATGACACTGGAAAGGTATTAGGATGATTTGGGGAGATTAAGTTGAATGTTTTGAATAAAAGCAACAAATATATTAAATAAATATATTGAGCTACAGTTTAAACAGACAGGAATGTTATTCTCACTGAGAATAATATTCACAATTGGGCTGGAATTGCTCCAGCGGCTATATGCAGTCACATGGTAAGTACATAAGAACATAACAACGTAAAAAAATAGGAGCAGGAAAAGGCTACACAGCCCCTCATGCCTGCTGCACCATTCAATAAGATCATGGCTAAAAGTCGACCTCAACTCCATTTTCCCGCCTGATTCCCATATCCCTTGATTGCCTTTAAGTCTTAAAATATACTCAATGACTGACCATCCACAACCCTCTAAGCTAGAAAATTCCAAAGATTCACAACCCTCTGAGCGAAGAAATTTCTCCTCATCTCAGTCCTAAATAGCCGACCCCTTATCCTGATAGTTTGCTCCCTAGTTCTAGACTCACCAGCCATGGAATACAGCCTTTCAGCATCTCCCCTGTCAAACCCTCTCAGAATCGTATATGTTTCAATTACTTCTCATGCTTTTAAACTCCAAAGAGAATATGCCCTTTCAACTCCATCTCTCCTCATAGAACAACACTCTCATCCTAGGAATCAATCTAGTGAACCTTCATTGCACTGTCTTTAGGGCAGGTATCTCTGTTCTTAGCTACAGAGACCAAAATTGTACACAGTACTCCAGGTATGGTCCCTCCATTGCAGCGACTGCAGCAAGTTTTCCTTATGCTTATACTCTAACACCCTTGCAATAAAAGTTAACAACCATTTGCCTTCCTAATTTGTAGCTGTGACTGCATGTTAACTTTCAGTGTTTCGTGTATAAGGACACCCAAATCTCTCTATATACCATTATTTAATAGTTTCTCACTATTTAAATCTATACTGTTGTTCTATACTTCCTACCAAAGTGAACAACCTCACATTTCCCCACATTATATTCCATCCATCACCTGATTGCCCATTCACTTAACCTGTTTATATCCCTTTGCACAGCCTTTGCATCCTCTTCAAGGCTTACTTTTCAACTGAATCTTGGATACGCTACACTCAGTCCCTTCATCTAAGTCATTAATATAGATTATAAATAGCTAAGGCCCCCAGCACTGATCCTTGCGGAACTCCACTGGTAACTGCCTGCAAACCTGAAAATGACCTGTTTGTTCCTTCTGTCTGTTTTCCAATGCTCTATCAATGCTAATATATTACCCCCAATTCTGTAAGCCTTTATCTTCTGTAAGAACCTTCCACGTTGCACCTTCTCAAGTGCCTTTTGAAAATCCAAATATACTATATCCACTGGTTCCCCCTTATCTACCGTGCTGGTTGTATCCTCAAAAACCTCTAATAGATTTGTCAAACATGATTTCCCTTTCATAGAACCATGTTGACTCTGCCTAATAGTATTTTGATTTTCTAAGTGCCCTGTTACCACTTCCTTAATAATAGATTCCAGCATTTTTCTGATGACGCATGTCAGGCTAACTGGCCTGTAGTTTCCGGTTTTCTCTCTCCCTCCTTACTTGAATTGTAGTGTTTCCCTGAATATTTTCTACCTTCCAATCCATGGGGACCATTCCAGAATCAAGGGAATCTAGGGAATTTTGGTAGGTCACAACCAATGCACCACCATCTCTGCAGCCACCTCTTTTAGAGCTGTGGGATGTGGGCCATCAGGTCCAGGGGGTTCATTAGCTTTCAGTCCCATTAATTGCTCTAGTACTTTTTCTTTACTAATATTAATTACTTTATTGTTTCTTGCTCTCATTAGAACCTTAGTTCCTAATTTTTGTTTTTTTTGTGTCTTCTACTGTGAAGAAAAATGCAAAATATTTATTTAAGTTCTCTGTTATTTCCTTATTCTGCATTATAATTTCTCATGTCTCAGCTTTTAAGAGACCCACATTTACATTTTCATACTTGCAGATGTTCTGAAAACCTGCTTTTATATTTCATGCTAGTTCACTTTCATATTCTATTTTCTCCCTCTTTATCAACTTATTGGTCATGTTTTGCAGTTGCAAAAACTCTCCCAGTTCTCAGCCTTACTACTCTTCTTGGAAACATTATAAGCCTCTTCTCCTAATCCAATACTATCCTCAACCAATTTAATTAGCCACAGATGGATCCCTTTTCCTGTGGAGTTTTTATTTCTCAATGAAATGTATATTTGTTGAGAATTATTAAAATATTTCTTTAAATGTTCACCATTGTTTATCTACTGTCATTCTTTTAATCTTATTTCCCAATCTATCTTAGTCAGCTATCTTTCACATCAAGGTAATTGGCTTTATTTAGGGGTTAAAACTGTAGTTTCATACTTAACTAAATCACTCTCGAACTCAAAGTTAAATTCTATCATATTATGATCACTCTTCCCTAGAGGATCACTGACTGTGAGATTATTAATTACCCTGTCTCATTACTCAAGACAAAATCTAAAACAACCCATGCCATGGTTGGTCCCACGGGATATTGTTCTTGGATTCTATCAAGTGCATTCCATGAACGTGTCCTCCAAACTACTTTTGTAAATTTGATTTTTTTTTTTCATTCATTCATGGGATGTGGGCATCGCTGTCTAGGCCAGCATATATGCCCATCCCTAATTGCGCTTGAGAAGGTGGTGGCGAGCTGCCTTTTTGAACCGCTGCAGTCTATGTGAGGTAGGTACACCCACAGTGCTGTTAGGAAGGGAGTTCCAGTATTTTGACCCAGCAACAGTGAAGGAATGGCGATATAGTCCAAGTCAGGATGGTGTGTGACCTGGAGGGGAACATGCAGGTGGTGGTGTTCCCATGCATTTGCTGCCCTTGTCCTTCTAGTTGGTAGAGGTCACGGGTTTGGAAGGTGCTGTCTAAGGAGCCTTGGTACATTGCTGCAGTGCATCTTGTAGATGGTACACACTGCTGCCACTGTGTATCGGTGGTGCAGGAAGTGAATGTTTGTGGATGGGGTGCCAATCAAGCGGGCTGCTTTGTCCTGGATGGTGTCGAGTTTCTTGAGTGTTGTTGGAGCTGTACACATCCAGGCAAGTGGAGAGTATTCCATCACACTCCTGACTTATGCCTTGTAGATGGTGGATAGGCTTTAGGGAGTCAGGAGATGAGTTACTTGCCACAGGATTCCTAGCCTCTGACCTGCCCTTGTAGCTACAGTATTTATATGGCTACTGCAGTTCAGTTTCTGGTTAATGGTAACCTCTAGGACGTTGGTAGTGGGGGATTCAGTGATTGTAATGCCATTGAATGTGAAGGCATAATGGTTAGATTCTCTCTTGTTGGAGATGGTCATTGCCTGGCACTTGTGTGGGGCGAATGTTACTTGCCACTGATCAGCCCAAGCCTGGATATTGTCCAGGTCTTGTTGCATTTCTACACGGATTGCTTCAGTATCTGAGGAGTCGGAAATGGTGCTGAAGTTTCTGCAATCATGAGCGAACATCCCCACTTAGGACCTTATGATTGAAGGAAGATCATTCATGAAGCTGCTGAAGATGGTTGGGCCTAGGACACTACCCTGAGGAACTCCTGCAGTGATGTCCTGGAGTTGAGATGATTGACCTGCGACAACCACAACCATCTTCCTTTGTGCTAGGTATGACTGCAACCAGCAGAGAGTTTTCCCCCTGATTCCCATTGACCTCAGATTTGTTAGGCCTGCTTGATGCCATACTCAGTCAAATGCTGCCTTGATGTCAAGGGCAGTCACTCTCACCTCACCTCTTGAGTTCAGCTATTTTTTCCATGTCTGAACCAAGGCTGTAATGAGGTCAGGTGCTGAGTGGCCCTCGCAGAACCCAAGCTGAGCGTCACTGAGCAGGTTATTGCTAAGCAAGTGCTGCTTGATGGCACTGTCGATGACACGTTCCATCACTTTACTGATGATTGAGAGTAGACTGATGGGGCGGTAATTGGCCGGGTTGGACTTGTCCTGCCTTTTGTGTACAGGACATACCTGGGCAATTTTCTACATTGCCAGTGTTGTAACTGTATGGAACAGCTTGGCTAGGGGAACGGCAAGTTCTGGAGCACAGGTCTTCAGTACTATTGCTGGAATATTGTCAGGACCCATAACCTTTGCAGTATCCAGTGCCTTCAGTCATTTCTTTATATCAGGTGGAGTGAATTGAATTGGCTGAAGTCTGGCATCTGTGATGCTGAGGACTTTATGAGGAGGCCGAGATGGATCATCCACTCGGCAGTTCTGGTTGAAGATTGTTGCAAATGCTTCAGCCTTATCTTTTGCACTGATGTGCTGGGCTCCCCCATCATTGAGGAGAGGGTATATTTGTGGAGCCACCTCCATTTAGTTGTTTAATTGTCCACCACCATTCATGGCTGGATGTGGCAGGACTGAAAAGCTTCGATCTGATCCATTGGTTATGGGATCGCTTAGCTCTGTCTGTCATATGCTGCTAATGCAGTTTGGCATGCAAGTAGTCCTGTGTTGTAGTTTCAGCAGGTTGAAACCTCATTTTGAAGTATGCCTGGTGCTGCTCCTGGCATGCCCTCCTGCACTCTTCATTGAACTAGGGTTGGTCTCCTGGCTTGATGGTAGAGTGGGGAATATGCCAGGCCATGAGGTTACAGATTGTGGTTGAGTACAATTCTTCTGCTGCTGATGGCCCACAGCGCCTTGTGGATGCCCAGTTTTGCATTGCTAGATCTGTTCGAAATTTATCCCATTTAGCAACACGATGGAGGGTATCCTCAATGTGAAGGCAGGACTTCGTCTCCACAAGGTCACTCCTACCAATACTGACATGGATGGATGCATCTGCGACAGGTAGATTGGTGAGGATGGGTTCAAGCATGTTTTTCCCTCTTGTTGGTTCCCCCACCTGTGACATATCCAGTCTAGCAGCTATGTCCTTTAGGACTCGGCCAGTTCCCAAGCCACTCTTGGTGATGGACATTGAAGTCCCCCACCCAGAGTACATTCTGTGCCCTTTCCACACAGTGCTTCCTCCAAATGGTGATCAACATGGAGGAGTACTGATTCATCAGCTGAGGGAGGACAGTAGGTGGTAATCAGCAGGAGGTTGCCTTTCCCTGATGCCATGAGACTTCATGGGGTTCAGAGTCAATGTTGAGGACTCCCAGGGCAATTCCCTCCCGACTGTATACCACTGTGCCACCACCTCTGCTGGGTCTGTCCTGCCAGTGGGACAGGACATAGCCAGGGATGGTGAAGGCAGTGTCTGGGACATTGTAAGGTATGATTTGGTGAGTATGACTATATCAGGCTGTTGCTTGACTAGTCTGTGGGACAGCTCTCCCAACTTTGGCACAAGGCCCCAGATGTTAGTAAGGAGGACTTTGCAAGGTTGACAGAACTTGGTTTTCCATTGTTGTTTCTGGTGCCTAGGTCAATGCCAGGTGGTCTGCCAGGTTTCATTCTGTTCTATTGACTTTGTAGCAGTTAGATACAACTGAGTGGCTTGCTAGGCCATTTCAGAGGGTGTTTAAGAGTCAACCACATTGCTGTGGATTTGGAGTCACATGTAGGCCAGACCAGGTAAGAACAGCAGATTTCCTTCTCTCAAGGACATTAGTGAACCAGATGGGTTTTTACAATAATCGACAATGGTTTCATGGGCATCATTAGACTAGCTTTTTTAATTGAATTCAAATTCCATCTTCTGCTGTGGTGGGATTTGAACCCATGTCTTCAGAAAAATACTCTGGGTTTCCCAGTCCAGTAAAAATATCACTACACCACCACCTCCCCAGTTTAGATGAAGCTGAAAGTCCCCATGATTATTGCATTACCTTTGTTACAAGCTCCTCTTATTTCTTGATTAATACTCTGCCCAACAGTATAATCAATGTTGGGGGGCCTATAAACTACTCCCACCAATTTTTTTTGCCTCTTGTTATTTCTTATCTCCAACCATTCTGATTTTACTTCCTGGTCTTTTGAACCAAGATCCTTCCTCACTACTATTTTTATTATCAGGGCTACTTCCCCCATGCCTCACCCCACCTTGGTCTTTTCCATTTTGTCTGTCTTTGCAAAATGTCAAGTACCCCAGAGTGTTTGGTTTCCAAGCTCAGTCACCATGAAACCACATCTCTGTAATGGTTATTAGATGGAACCCTTTTATCTCTATTTGTGTCATTAATTCATCTATCCTGTTACAAATATTTTGTGCATTCAGATAGAGTGCCTTTAATTTTAACTTTTTACTATTTTCTCCTGATTCAATCTTATTCACTGATGTACTATTATCATTATACTCTCTGTTCCTTCCTGTCACATTCTGCTTAACTTTACTCAAAACACTGCACTGCTCTCCGAACTTGTCTTTTCTTTTTAGATTTATAAATTTTCCCTCACTTGAGCCCTTCATCCCTTTTTAGTTTGAAGCATTATCTGCAGCCTTAGTTATTTGTTTCACCAGGACACTGATCCCAGCCTGATTTAAATGGTGGCTGTCCCAATGGAACTGCTCCATTTTTTCCCAGGACTGGTGCAGGGCCCCAGGAATCAAAATCCCTGTTTCCCACATCACTCTTTGAGTCATGCATTCAACTCTCTGATCTGCTTAACATATGCCAATTTCTGTGTGACTCAGGGAGTAATTCAGAGATTATTATCTTTGAGGCTGCTTATTAATTTGGACCCTAGTTTCTCAAACTCCCTCATTCCTAGTTCTATCTATGTCATTGGTTCCTACATGGACTATGACAACTTCAAGTTCTTCTCCAGTCACAAGGGGATATCCATAAACCTGGCACTGGATAGGCAACGCAGCCTTCAGGACTCATGGTCGCAGATTTAGAGAACAGTATCTATCTCCTAACACTACCACATTCCTTTTTATTTGAATGGCCTCCTGTACTACGGTGACATGGTCAAATGGAAAATCCTCCCTGCACTCTTCATTCTCATCCATACAGTTAAAAATTACCTTGTACCTTTTGGACAAGGTCAAAGGCTGAGTTTCCTCCATCACTGCCTCCTGCTACTGGTTCCCCATACCATGTCCTCCTGTCCCTGACCACTGACAAAATCTAAACTATTACCTAACCTAGGTAATCCATAAAAAACATGGTTATGAAATTGCCAAACATAACAACTGGACTGAAATGTGTTGGCATCCTTCCATCTATGAAAGATGATGGATATGCAGCAATCAATCCATTTAGATGGGGTGTATTCTCTTGGTGCACCTTTACTGATGGCTGTGAAGGCCAATCCTTGAGAGGCAGGTTCTGCCACAAGTGCCACATGTGAAGCTGTCAAGTGATGCTGTGAGTTGTTGTTTTCAGCGTTGACGCCTGTTGCCAAGTTGCTGTAGGCACTGGTCGCCATGGTAGTGCACGCCAATCCACAGGATGTGTCACCATTTTCCTATATGCAGGCAATGATTTCATCATAATGGGGATACCATTTTTTACTATATGTGTGATGGAGCATATGCATTTTTTGCTATATTCGACATACCTAGTGCCAATGACCTTTGTCTTCCAAGTACTAATTTCTGAAATGGCAGTGGCAGAGAAGCGGCATAGTTGTCTGTTACTCAGACCCTTCTCGCAAACTTGAGATGAGTTTGTTGATTATTTTGCTTGGTTTCTCATGATACTGCCGCAAGGAAGAGGAGGGAAAATGAATGTGCCCATATTTACTAGCATAACTATGTTGCTTGATAATAAAGTTGCACTGATGGTACTCATGTGGTAAGATCTGTGGTCTGTTGCATTTTGCAGTCTCATCAGAAAGGGTTGTATGGAGGCTAGAGAGTGAGAATATTTATCATAGAATCATAGAAATCTATGGCACAGAAGGAGGCCATTTGGCCCATTGTTTCTGTCCCAGCTGAAAAAGAACAATCTAGCATGTTCCCAATTTCCAGCTCTTGGTCTGTAGCCTTGTAGGTTACAACAGCTCAAGTGCATATCTAAGTACTTTTTAAATGTGATGAGGGTTTCTGCCTCTACCACCCTTTTAGGTAGTAAGTTCAAGACCCCTCCCCACTCTCTAGGTGAGAAAATTTCTCCTCAACTCCCCTCTAGCTCTTCCACCAATTACCTTAAATCTATATCCCCTGGTTATTAACCTTTCTGCTAAGGGAAATCGATCCTTCCTATCCACTCTATCAAGGCCCCTCATAATTTATATACCTCAATTAAATCTCCCCACTGCCTCCTCGGTTCCAAAGAAAACAACCCCACCCCATTCAATCTCTCCTCATAGCTAAAATCTTCCATTCCTCGTAAATCTTCTCTGTACTTAGATTAGATTAGAGATACAGCACTGAAACAGGCCCTTCGGCCCACCGAGTCTGTGCCGAACATCAACCACCCATTTATACCAATCCTATACTAATCCCATATTCCTACCAAACATCCCCACTTGTCCCTATATTTCCCTACCACCTACCTATACTAGTGACAATTTATAATGGCCAATTTACCTATCAACCTGCAAGTCTTTTGGCTTGTGGGAGGAAACCGGAGCACCCGGAGAAAACCCACGCAGACACAGGGAGAACTTGCAAACTCCACACAGGCAGTACCCGGAATCGAACCCGGGTCCCTAGAGCTGTGAGGCTGCAGTGCTAACCACTGCGCCACTGTGCCGCCCTAAGAAATTGTTAATGTTGATGCGCAGGCGGCCCTTCTGATTAATTGATTAGAGATACAGCACTGAAACAGGCCCTTCGGCCCACCGAGTCTGTGCCGAACATCAACCACCCATTTATACTAATCCTACACTAATCCCATATTCCTCCCAAACAGTGCTAACCACTGCGCCACTGTGCCGCCCTTCTAGTGAGATCATATCATTCTTGTAATGTGGTGACCATAAATCAATGCAGTACTCTAGCTGTGGCATAACTATTGTTTTATACAGTTCTGGTATAAACCTGCCTGGACTTATATTCTATGCCTTGGCTAATAAAGAAAAGTATCCCGTATGCCTTCTTAACCACTTTATATACTTGTCCTGCTACCTTCAGAGATCTGTGCACATGCAGTCCAGGTCACTCTCAACATGTCTCAGTATCCTACCATTTATTGTGTATTCCCTTACCTTGTTTGCCATCTCCAAACATATTACTACACATTTCTCTGAATTGAATTCAATTTGCCACTTTTCTGTCCAGCAAACCAGTCCATTGATATCTTTTGACAATCTAAAGCTCTCTTCCTCAAAGAAACAAAGAACAAAGAACAAAGAACAGTACAGCACAGGAACAGACCATTCGGCCCTCCAAGCCAGCACCGATCTTGATGCCTGTCTAAACTAAAACCTTCTGCACTTCCGGGGACCAATACTCTCTTTTCCCATCCTATTCATGTATTTGTCAAGATGCCTCTTAAACGTCGCTATCCTACTTGCTTCCACCACCTCCTCCGGCAGCAAGTTCCAGGCACTCACCACCCTCTGTGTAAAGAACTTGCCTCGCACATCCCCTCTAAACTTTGCCCCTCGCACCTTAAACCTATATCCCCTAGTAACTGACTCTTCCACCCTGGGAAAAAGCTTCTGACCATCCACTCTGTCCATGCCACTCATAACTTTGTAAACCTCTATCATGCCGACCCTTCACCTCCGTCGTTCCAGTGAAAACAATCCGAGTTTATCCAACCTCTCCTCATAGCTAATACCCTCCAGACCAGGCAACATCCTGGTAAACCTCTTCTGTACCCTCTCCAAAGCCTCCACATCCTTCTGCTAGTATGGTGACCAGAATTGCACGCAATATTCCAAGTGTGGCCTAACTAAGGTTCGGTACAGCTGCAGCATGACTTGCCAATTTTTATACTCTATGTCCTGACCGATGAAGGCAAGCATGCCGTATGTCTTCTTGACTACCTTATCCATCTGCGTTGCCACTTTCAGTGATCTGTGGACCTGTATGCCCAGATCTCTCTGCCTGTCAATACTCCTAAGGGTTCTGCCATTTACTATATACTTCCCACTTGTATCAGATCTTCCAAAATGCATCACCTCACATTTGTTTGGATTAAACTCCATCTGCAATTTCTCCGCCCAAGTCTACAACCAATCTATATCCTGCTGTATCCTCTGACAATCCTCATCACTATCCACAACTCCACCAACCTTGGTGTCGTCCACAAACTTACTAATCAGACCAGCTACATTTTCCTCCAAATCATTTATATATACTAAAAACAGCAAAGGACCCAGCACTGATCCCTGCGGAACACCACTAGTCACATCCCTCCATTCAGAAAAGCACCCTTCCGCTGCTACCCTCTGTCTTCTATGACCGAGCCAGTTCTGTATCCATCTTGCCAGCTCACCTCTGATCCCATGTGACTTCACCTTTTGTACCAATCTGCCATGAGGGACCTTGTGAAAGGCTTTCCTGAAGTCCATGTAGACAACATCCACTGCCCTTCCTTCATCCTCAGTATCAATCACATGGCCAATTTTTGTATCAGCTGTAAAAATTCTAATCATGACCCCTACATTTAAGTCTAACTCATTGATATATACCACCTAGTACTGGGGCATGTGGAAACCCCAGTGGAAACAGCCAGTTATGATATGTATATCTATAGTTGCTTGACAATTCTTTGGTACTTCTAATGAATTACCTTGAGCTGTGATAAATACCTTTACAACATAAAGAGTAAAACTGGCGAGGCATATATATATATATATTGCTTCTTCTTGGCAGGTAATCTCAGAAAGCTACCTGCTGAAAAAGAAATCTGTGAGCTGTTTGCCTTTTAGCATATTGTAATTTAATTCATTCAGTTTATAGAGGTTAGCTATTAACACACAAATAAACTCCCCAGTTGTTCTGCCAACAGCAAATCTCCATTTGTTAACAAAATGTCTTAATGAGAAACATCATATATTGATATTTCTTGTTTCCTTTGCATTTTTGCCAACAGCAGGCAGTCTCCTGCTATCATCATTTGTTGACAAAAAAACTTTAACAATCTTGTTGCCACTAGACATTGATGTCCTAGATACTTCCTGCTAGTTCTAATTACTTGAAACCCTTGGAGCTCTGCATGAGCATGTTTTTCCTATCATTGGAGTGCGAACCCCCAACATACACACATTAACACATTTTGTGTTTAAGCATGAGTTAAACACATGGTTTTAATGAAGTCTCCTAATTTAAGAAAAAAAGACTCCTACATTGACATTTATTGTTTCCTTATGCACTTTAGCAAGCAGCAACATCATGATATTACTTCCGGCGACGAGGGATTGATAACGATCTCTCCAAACTTGTTTTTCCTGTGGAGATGATATGATAAAAGATAATCAGTTTAACAAACAAAATACTGGAAGAGTTGTTTGAAGCTAGGATTTTCACTTTAAGTGAAGATTGCAACAAAGAGTCAATCCACTTCTGTTTCATCTTCGAAAACATTTACATATATTGTGCTATTCTGGCCTGCTAACAAAAGGGAGAAAACACTCAGAAAACAGCGCTAAGGTAGCAGACACAGAGCCATGGGTACCAAAGTTAAGATAAGTAACCCAAGGTTTGGTCAAAAATAGGGGTTCAAGGGCTAGAGTCAAAGGTATGTGAAGAGATGTAAGGCTAAAGGAAGTTACAGAAGCATGGTAGGGCAAGGCAATAGAGGTATTTGAAGATAACCATGAAAATGTTAAATTAAATGTGATTTTATTAATTATTTTGTGTTCATTAAGATAAAGAATGTTAGTCCTAGTGCATGGAACACAATTCAGTTTCAGCTATCCAGTGTTAGCATTCTACCAGGTAATGTACAGCAAAGGCAGTTATAGAGTTACACACTTTCTACTATGTCCCAACATGTGCCTTTGAGCCAATCTCAAAGTATACCTTTCACTTCCCCAGTATGTTATTGCTATTTACCACACCAGCCAACCTTGTGACTTTCTCCCTTAGTGAAATTGCCAATACATGGGTAGTTTTGTGTTAAAGTTCCTTACTTGATAACAACTGGGTTGATGATGCTTATATTAAATTAAAATAAAAGTTCCTTAGCTAAGAACATAAGAAACAGGAGCTGAAGTAGACCATATGGCCCTACCACCATTCATTATGATCATGGCTGATCTTCTGCCTGAACTCTACTCTCCCACATGCTCCCTGTGTCCCTCGATTCCCTGACAGACCAAAAATCTGTCTATCTCAGCCTTAAATATACTCAATGATGGAGCATCCACAACCTTCTGGGGTAGACAATTCCAAAGATTCGCAAACCTTTGAGTGAAGAAATTTCTCCTCATCTTAGATCTAAATGATCAACCTGTTATCCAGAGATTGTGCTGCCATGTTCTACATTCCCGAGCCAGGGGATAAAACCTTTCAGTGTCTACCTTGTCAAGCCCCTTCAGAATCTTTTATGTTTCAGTTACAACTGGGGGATGGGGAGGTGGGGGTGGGGGGGGGGGGGGGTGTGGTGCGGTTGCGGTGTGGCTGTGGATGTCAGTAGTTTTGCGGGAGGTAGGCATAGGGTTTGTGCTGATTGAAACCCAAATCCATGGTAGGAGAACAATGTGTTAACTCACTGCCGTATCTTATCTCTTGAACCTTAGATTTATATCTTTAACATGATTTCATATTAGACATGGGTTATAATCTACACATACAAGGGACATAAGACAGCCTCAACCTTAATGCATTCTGAGCTTAGTTCACGTCAAAGAGGGAAAGTCTGACTTTTCATTGCTGTGCTTTTGATTTATAGCCATTTCTACAGCTCTTTCTCATTCTAAAGGGCCATTTTTTCTGATTTTTTTTGTGGTCTCCTGTCTGCTCTGAACCCTCATATCTTCCTATTGCCAATTGCTTACTTGTCCAGTGTAAGATAGTTTGCTATGAGTTGTTTATGTCCTTGCAGTGGGGGAGGGGTGGGGGTGGGGAAGGGTTCTATTATAGCTACTTCAGTATCCAAGGACTTTGCATAAACAGATTACCTGACCATTATCACATTGCTGTTTGTGAGACCTTGCTGTGCACAAATTGGCTGCTGCATTTCTTGCATTGCAGTATTAATTACACTTCTGAAGTACTCCATTGGCTGTAAAGTACATGGGATATAATGAGAGGTTGATATAAATACAAGCCTTTCTTTCATTCTTTTTATTATTTTATTATCCATAAAAAGCAGGACAAATCCAATCCAATCAATTACTGCCCCATCAGTTAGCTCTCAACTATCAGCAAAGTGATGGAAGGTGTCATAGACAGTGCTTTCAAGCGCATTTACTCAGCAATAACCTGCTCACTACTGCTCAGTTTCTGCCAGGGGCACTCGGCTCCAGACCTCATTACAGTCTTGGTTCAAACATGGACAAGAGATCTGAATTCCACAGTTGAAGTCAGTGTGAACGCCTTTAACATCAAAGCAGCATTTAACCGAGGGAGGCATCAAGGAACCCTAGTAAAATAGGAGTAATGGAAATTGGGGGAAAGCTCTCCATGGGTTGAAGTTATACCTAGCACAAAAGAAGATGGTTGTGGTTGTCAGAGGCCAATCATCTAAGCCCCAGCACATCACTGCAAGAGTTCTTCAGCTTGTGTCCTAGGCCCAACCATCTTCAGCTACTTCATTACTAGCCTTCCTTCCATCATAAGGTCAAAAGTGGGGATGTTTGCTGATGATTGCACAGTGTTCAGTATCATTCAAGACTCCTTAGATATTGAAGCAGTCTGTGCCCACATGCAGCAAGACCTGGACAAATTTAGGCTGAGGCTGTTAAGTGGTAAATAACATCCATGTCACACAAATACCAGGCAATGACTTTTTCCAACAATAGAATCTAACTATCTCCCCTGACGATCAATTGAAGTGCCATCACCGAATCCCCTACCATCAACATCCTGGGGGTTACCATTGACCAGAAAATTAACTGGATCAGCCATTTAAGTACTGTGGCTACAAGAGCTGGTTGGAGGCTGGGAATTATGTGGTGAGTAACTCACTGCCTGACTCCCCAATGCCTGTCTAAGGAGCCAATGAAACTCAACACAAGCTTGAGGAACAGCACCTTATCGTTTGACTAGGCACTTTATGGCCTTCTGGTCTCAATACTGAGTTCAATAATTTTAGAGCATAACCTCTGCCCCTATTTTTTCCCTATTCTTGTGTTTTTTTTTGTTGGTTTGTTTCTCCTTCCCACCACCTTGTTTCTTTCTTAATCCCTTTACTTTGTGTTCGGACGGCTGATATCCTGCCATCTATACCTCCTCCAGACACATATTTTGTTTATTTACTTGGCTTTGCACCATGAAACCTTTTGTCATTTAATATCTTCTGCCTTCTGCCCTATCACAGACTTTCTCTTTTGTTCTTCTTCCCCTCTCCCCCTTTCACTTGCTCAAAACCTATTACATTTCAAACCTTTGCCAGTTCCGATCAAAGATCATCAACCTGAAACATTAACTCTGCTTTTCTGTCCACAGATGCTGCCTGACCTGCTGAGTATTTGCAGCATTTTCTATTTCTGTTTCAGATTTCCAGCATCCACAGTGTTTTGCTTTTGCTGCAGTTATATAGCATCTTTAACATCCCAAGATACTTGGAGTACTGTGTGCAATTCTGGTCACCATAGTATAAGAAGGATATAGAGGCACTGGAGAGGCTGCAAAAAAGATTTACAAAGATGGTACCAGAAATGTGGAATTATGCTTATCAGAAAAGAATGAACAGGCTGGGTCTCTCTTCTCTTAAAAAGAGAAGGCCGAGTGGTGTCCTAATAGAGGCTTTTAAACTTATGAAAGGTTTTGATAGATTAGACACAGAGGGCTGAAATTTATGGGCGCCACAAATTGCGACAGCGCACTCTGCTGTCGACGGTCTTCAGGCGCAGATGTGCTGTCACTGAGCCTCACTATATTTCACGTGGGGGCTCATTTAAATGGGGGGCAGAATGGTCACCCACAATGATGTAGAGGGGGCAGCCGCTCTGTCCCCGGCAATAGTGTCCGGCACCACCATGCAGGTGCTGGCGCCATTTTTAAAGGGCTTCAAGCCCTGCAGTAACAATTGAAATTTTAAAGGGACATTAGTTGGAAATTTGTGTGAAAAACTAAATAAAAGCTGGAATCCCCTCTCCACCCCCCTCCCCGCAACCCCCCCCCCCCCCCCGCAACTCCTCCCCCTCCCCCCCACGCAATGTTCGTTTTTGGGTCCACCTCTTCCAAAATAAAGTTAATATACAACCCAAACCTTCCCCCCCGAACCTCATTATCTATGCCCTTCAACCCCTTCCCATCATCCCCACCACAAATTACAATGATTCTCCCCTCTTTGCCCCCCGCACCGCCCTGAAATTTTCACTCCTCCCCCCTCCCCACCAGTGTCACACCGTGGAACTCCAAACGGAGTTCTGAAGGCGTGGGAGTTCCGGCCAATGGCTGGAATATCAGTGTGGGACGGCTGTCGCTACCAGGTATGTAATTATTCTTTCATTTTAATCTAATTTGCATATTAAAATTAAGGCCCTGCCACCGAGCAGTGTGGGGGGAGGGGGGTGGGTGCGGGTGCGGTGCACATCGAGACCTCTCTGCTGCTGGTAAAATATGGTGGGGCCTTCTCGGCATTGGAGGTCCTGGCAGGCCTCTCCCGGAAGAATTTTCCGGGCCTCCCTGCCACGATCCCCGTGTCAGAGTGGTCAGAAACTTCAGCCCAGAGTGTTTCCACTAGTGGAGAAGAGCAAAACTAAAGGCTATCAATATAAAAGAGTCACCAATAAATCAAATAGGGAATTCAGATGAAAATCTCTTTAGCCAGAGAGTGCTGAGAAATTGGAACTGGCTACCACAGGGAATGGTTGAAGCGAATAGTATAGATGCATTTAAGGGGAGGCTAGTTAAGCATATGTTGGAGAATGGAATAGAGGGTTACGCTGATGGCGGTGGATGAGGAAAGACTGGAGGAGGTTCAAGTGGAGCATACACGCCAGCACGGACTGGTTGGGCCGAATGGCATATTTCTGTGCTGTATATTCTATGTAAGGCGATTAAATACAATTAGAAACCAATGAGTACAATACATCAATTTTTTGAATTTCTATCATTTGATATTTCATAGAATCATAGAATTATAGAAAGTTTAAGGCACAGAAACAGGCCACTTGGCCCATCGTGTCTTCGCCGGCCGAAAAACGATCGACCCATTCATGTTGTAACAAACTCGGTAATATTCTGCTGACGATTTCATCACTTTTGTTCTTAGGAAGTGCGTTCGTGTAGTCTTCATGCTCTCTGTCTTAAGTGCCTCACTGGCCTATGGCACTGCGTCAACAACAAATGCTGGAGATTTCCAGGGTGACAGATTGGCTTTCAGCCCAGTTTCTGAGACGTCGCAGACTCAATTACCCTGACACTATGAAGTTACTGCGGGTTTACTATTAGGAAGTGCGCTATTCGCGGACGTGAAAAGATTACCACCCTGGCAACTGTACCTGCTGTATTTTGAAAGTAGTCTGACCCCTTTTCGAATGAACTTTCAGCATGAAACGTGCAGCAAATTCCCAGCGGTTATATGGCGATTTCCATTAAGTTTCAACATTATGTGAAGGGCCATAAATTCAGTATGAAGACAGCGAATTCATTGTTAATTTGCGGCACTTCATTCAAAATAGTCATTTTGAATCTTAATGACTCAAAAAATAACCACGGCAAACTATAGTAAAGCAAAAAGTGGCTTCCTTTGGTCGCTATGTGTTAACGACATGCACCCAGACTGGGAAGATTTTCACTGATCGTTGTTTTATCATGTTTTTACGATTTCGCTCGTGACAGTGAACGTCTGAAATATTCTCTCTATGGGAAAGAACAAAGGGAATTTTCCTTATTATCCTTTACTTTAAATGATTCACTTTTTAAACGAAGAATTATAGCCACACCTATAGTCAATTGCCAAACTGGGAATTACTATATTTCTGAAGAATAATCGTAAACCCAAAATTTACTCAATAAACAGTTCAATGGTCTTATTATTGATTCACTTTTTTGTGAACTCGCCACCACTTGGAGCGGTTGAGGCGATTAGCATGGACGCATTTCAGGGAAAGCCAGGATAAGTATTTGAAGGAGAAAGGGGAAGAAGGATAGGTTGATAGGATGAGATAAAGTACGGTTGGTGGGTGGAGGTACATGTGGAGCATAAACAAAGGCATCGACTTATTGCCGCAGAATGTTTCTGTGCTTTAAAATTCTGTTGGAGATTTTAACTCACTCAAAACCCACTCACTGCCACGGAGTTAAAATCGGGCCCAAGAAGCTTTATATATGTATTGTTAATCACTGCTAGCACAACAGCACACTTACAACGAGTATATTTGGGTACATCTGTACCAACAAATTACCTAGGTCTAGGTGGTGACCATATCATTCCTTTCTAGTAACTGCTTGTGCTTTGAAATGTTCCCTGATAACATTTGAAAAAAGACGGGAACTTATCCATGTGCGCAAACGAATTATTGAAAACACGTGTTTACTTGAAAACGGACTCCTCGACCCAATGCACAAGCGAGACATGATACTATCCTTCTGATCCTTGATTTGAATTTTTGTCTGAGATCCAGGTGTGAATCAAAGTGGCAAGCTTAAAATAAAGTTATGTTGTTAAAGTGCCAAACAAAGGGAATAATACTCGTTTCTGCCAAAAGCGAACGTTTCCTGTTTTTATTATTTCTGTTCACTTTAATTAGAAACCACAGATACAGATAGCACATGAATTAGTATTTTTCGCTTGTTGCTCTTTAAAAGATACCGAACCACAGTCGCGCGATGACAAGTAATATGCTGCCAGTGAACCGAATTTCACAGCCTAAGTTTTCAATCTTTCCGGACTTCGGGGTGTTCGACTTCTGTAATGCCAGCAGATGGCAATATCTAGCATTCCCACTTTAAGTTTGGGACAGTTATCTATAATCTGTCCACACAATAAGAAATGACCCTTATTCCGAAAAAAACGGGGAAAAGTGCTTACTTCTCTTCAGAACAGCAAAGCATGCCACTTGGTTGTGCTCCAATTGAATGCAAAAAGCTACATTTTCTATTCATAGAAATACGAACGACGCACAAATTGCAGCAATAGGGAAATCAAACACGCATTTAAAAGAAACCACGTCTTTGGAGATATAAAAAATGTTACTTGAGTAAAAAGAACACACAATCACAACGGATAATGTATCAAACAATGCCCGATTCTTAAACAACGAGGAAATGCCATATTTTTCAGAAAATAATACATATTTCTTTCGTTTTCGCCTCTTCCTTTCCTTAAATATCCATTTGTACGATATGATACCATAAAGAAATTAAAAGAACTTAATAATATGATACGTCTAATAAATACGTTAAATGGAACTAACTAACCAGTTGACAATCCACTCCCTCGAGCTAAATAAGATACTGAGGTAAGCCAACGTTAACAATCCGCTGGTAACTTCATAGCAAGAGTCCTCCAGACACCGATGTGATTTTTGTCTACTTTGCCGACAAGTATAGTTTTGTCAACATACGAACGGATTGATCTCTTGCATCAATGCTTCCTGTATCCAATGCAGTGCAGCTCATGTGAGACAGAGGGCTCGGCTATAATGACTGAAAATAATACCTGTTCACTACTGGCGATTGAAGCTATTCACCAATTTCGCTTAGTATTTCACGAACACAGATGAGAGCATTGGGAGTCCTGGCTGTGCATGATCTCATTTCAGACCTGTATTAATCAATTCCTTAGTTCTTTGCCTAACTCACCATAACAACACCAGCAACAGCTACGTTAAAACACAACACCCTCGTCTGGCTAGGTCGGCTTTTTACCTATTTTGGAGTCTTTATAGTTATTAAAACCTTTAAACGAAGATTCAGGCAATTCACAACAAGATGTCGGATTTAGACAAAATATTAAAATAGCTCCTATAAACTTTGAGAAAATCTGGAACTATGTTCCGCTCCACCGATACAATGGTTCTTGTATGATTGTACTAAGAATCTCAATTACTGTATTAAACTTCAAAATATTGCTAGTCTTTTAAAATTCTCCATTATTCTGTTTTGTAAAACCATTCAAAAGTGCAAAAGAAATAAGTATCTTGATAAAGTGCCTTTTCATACGCCTTACAAAAAGGCACGGATATCTTTCTCATACAAATGTGGTTGCACTATACGTATGACCAGGAGATAAGACCCTATGCAGATTATGATAAATAGGACAATTTAATTAACATGGCACGTTCATATTGGTACAGATACAATTGTTTCAACTCTGAACATAATCTAAACTAACTACATAATATACATTTTGCAAAATATATTTTCTTTGTCAATTTATGGCGGGCAGACGAGCAGGATAGTTCAGAAAGAATATCTGCGGCTACTATCTTTGCCGATTCCATTGGCTAGCAGAAGGCTTTAGCAAATTTGTAACGAACGGGCGGGAGACTTTCAACATATTCCTTCTTAGCAGAAATTGTACCGTGTTATGAAGCACTGATTTGTTTGAATCTAAAAATTTATTTTTTTAAAGTTGATAAATTAACTGAATACTGGTTGAAATTTTAATTAGATTTTAGGAGTTAAACGCCTGGAATCTGTTTATCCCTCCAGTGTATTGCCAAATTTCCATTGTTTCTCCACCTTCAATGACTTCATAGGTGGGATTCCAACAGTGTTCCTCGCATCACCTTTTCACAAACGTCATGATGCTATGGAATGGTTCACAGCAAAGGAGCAAGTCGAATTCTGGTGTTAAAAATGAAAGAGTTGATTCAAGATTTTGAAATTATAGACATTTATGTTTTAATAATGGGTTAATTAGCTTAAGAATTTATAAGAATTTAGCTGTTACATCTGTAATTTAATTCAATTAACAATTTAATTACATCCATGTAGGACAGCCAAATTATTATTATCTTAGCATTTAGTTGTGAAATTAAACCCTGTGTCTCTGCTCCTAATTGACTCTTGGATTAAATAACCCCGGTATAACCTCATTCTGACTGAAAATGCATTTCTGTTTACATAGCTAGAAAATTAAGTTTACATGAAAAGTGCTCTTGTAATACATTCAACTAAGTTGTTATTGTTGCTGTTGTTCCAGTTGCTTATAGCTTTTTAATGCCTGAACAAGCTTATATAAACGTCTTTAACTGCGTTTTCAATCCAGAATCAACGTTCTGCCTGCTTTCACTTAACACCCAACTTAGTTGTCATATGTTGAAAAATCAACACTGTCGGTTGCTAACAATACAGATTGGTTAGAACATTCGGTTTCTTAGCTGAAAAATGTGAACGTTCATAAAGCATGCACTATGTGTTATTGCTGACATTTTAAGCATTTTTGATCAGTGTATTTTTGTGAAAAGTGGAGTGCTTTGGTGAAATATACCATTGTCAGCAGCCCGTGGAAAGTGGAGCTCGAGGAGCAATGTAGGCCATTGATTTTCTATTCTGAAATTACCGTTTCAGAACTATGGGCAATGCAGGAACATTTATGATTCTAACTGCAGATGTTCAATATTTTCCATCAAACGGTCCCTAACTTTTGAGTGAAACGATAGCTCATCAATCCAATAGGGAATTCAGGAGGAACTACCTTACCTAAAGAATGGTAAGAATGTGGAACATGTTACTACGTGGAGTTTTTGAGGTAAATAGCATACAAGCATTTACTGGGAAGCTAGGTAAACCGGAGAAAGGAATCGAATGATATGTTGATAGGATTAGATGAGGCAGAGTGTGAGAAGGTGGGTGTGGAGCATAAACGCCTGCATAGACTGTTGGGCCGAATGGTCTGTTACTGTGCTTTACACTCGATATAACACGATGTAAGCAAAGGGGGTATTTCAAAAAATCTAAGTTCTGACAATTTTACTGAAAGTTCACATATATAGGGGTTGAGAAAGGTCGAGATGATAGGACCAGGTGGATGGTTCTTTCTGAGAGCCGGCACAAATGTGTAAGGGTCGGATGGTCTTCTGTGCTGAAACATTAGATTCTATAATGTATTCGATTTTAGTTGGAAAAAATAATCACTATAGCACCTTTTTTATAGATCACGATAAATTCGCCAAGCAGAGGATTTCATTGCTGGGATTTGAATATTTTCCTTTTTTTCAGCCATTGTCACTATTAGACCCTCCTAGGTCGGGTATGATACTTCAGACGGAAGGCCCAGTTATGTAGTTCGGGTCGCCTCCGCGTTTACACAGCAGCATTAATATCCCTAACTAGTGATTTCTGCCTGGATGCAAGCTAACCTTGCTGTGCAAATTGGGAATCAGGCCCCGATATGAATCCGGGGAAGCAGATTGAGAACCTCTGGAGTGAACAGTCTCACTATTCTGAGGTTTGGCGTTGCTTGGAGTGTAAATCAACCTCAGTGTCAAGACTGGTTTATGAAGCGTTCATGGGGTCTTTTGGACCCCGTGGGCATTTTTTTTACATCCACCTGACGTCATTTAAATATTTAGAGAGCAATGATTCTCTCTTCCCACTCTCTAAACATTTGAAATTCTAATTGTTGGGAGAGAGCTTTCTCCAAAACAGGCCAGTTAATGCTTCAGCCAGGCAGGAGCCAAAGAATGTAAACAGGTTCTACTTAGCTAGTACCCCAACCGCATCTACCAGTCTTAGACCGGAAGCTGCAATGCAAATGCACCCTTAATCCCGATCGCAGAAGAACGCCCAACTGCAAAAACGTGAAGGTTTCCATTTGTCATATCAAGCATCATTCTGGCCTAAGTAACCTTACCAAGTTAATGCCCAAACATGGACGGTTTTGTGCTGTGCACCCGAGCTATTACAGACTGCTTGAGATATCTCTCCCTTATTTCAGATAGAATCCTTATGGCCATCAGAGAGTAGACTCACTTCAACAATAAGTCTTTAGTCCGAACCCAGATTGAAGAAGTGAAAGATAAGCGAGGGAACCCAATGGCGACCCAGTGACATCGCAACATGTTAATTACAATGCTTTTCATGCAATATGCATTTATAATGGTCAATAATAAGAGCGCCTACTTCGATGCTCATCAAGAATGAAACAACAAGAATGTGAAAAGGAAGTCACCTAAATGCTTCAGGATTTAAAGAATAGTTAGAAATAATAAATATATGTTTGATAGTATAAAACTGGAGTATTAGGAAAAAGAGACATGCTGTTGAAGCTTTTCATCTTGCACTTAGATGCAAGAATGCCAAATTTCAAAGGGAGCAACATTTATAATGCATGAGAAAAGGGTGCCGGTTGGTTGGCAAGTCAACTCTGATTGCTTGAGGCATTGCCATGGAGAATGCACCAGGGAACTATCATCCTCCACGTTTTTGTTTTATTCAAAGAAGTTGCAAGGCCTGGACATATTCCTAAAATAAAAGCAAAATACTGCGGATGCTGGAAATCTGAAACAAAAACAAGAAATGCTGGAATCACTCAGCAGGTCTGGCAGCATCTGTGGAAAGAGAAGCAGAGTTAACGTTTCGGGTCAGTGACCGAAGAAGGGTCACTGACCCGAAACGTTAACTCTGCTTCTCTTTCCACAGATGCTGCCAGACCTGCTGAGTGATTCCAGCATTTCTTGTTTTTGTTGCTGGACATATTCCTTTTGCCTGCAGAGGCCAGGTCCCTGCGCATTAATATATGTAGATTTTAGCAAGCGTAAGTGAGCCACATTGTGAGCCTGACTCATAATCTTAAATTGCTTATTAGTGCAATTAGTAGCACACTCGGGATTGTTCAGTAAGTGCTGTCCAATTGCAGATTCACATCTAATCTTAGACATTGTGTTCTGAGTCTTGCAATTATGGGATGGTTGAGTACGATTAGTACTCTGCCTATTGCTAACAGCTTCGACAGCATGTCTCTTTTTTCAGCAATACTCAAATATATGTTGATAATTAGGGTTGGGTTTCACTGTTGTGCCTCAGCCGAAGTATCACTTGCACTCTTGCATTAAATTACATAGAATTTACAGCACAGAAAAGGCCATTCACCCCAACTAGTATATGCTAGTGTTTATGCTATACACGAGCGTTCTCTCACCCTACGTCAGCTAACGCTATCCGCATAAACTTCTTTAAATGGATCTGTATTGTAGCAAAAATATGCCTTGGAACAGCCACTGCTAAATTGCATGCATTACAGTAAAATAAATATAAACAGAACAAAACAAAAACAGATGATTTCAACAGAACTAAGATTATAAACCAATCCATCAATTCCTTCTTTGCTTTAATCCCAATAATTGTAAAGCATAGCATAGTGACAAGCCCTTATCATTTATAGCCTATTAAATTCACAAAGTGAGGTGGATTGCTAACTCTAAAGTAATGTAATTCTAGGATTAGCCAATTATGTAACTGTATTTGTGTGTGGGTGTGGGGGTCTTGGGGGTGGTCGTGTGTATATGTGTGTGTCTGCAGGGAAGAGGATAAAATATCCTATTATAAATGTATAGAACATTAGTAATGTCTTTTGTCTGAAGAACCTGTCCTGTACTTCGAACATATTTGTATTTTAGGGTGCATTACCGCTGCGGCAAAAGAGAGAGATAATTCGGATATCTGGATATGTATCGTCCGGAAGTTAGAAATGTAAATATTTCGAGAGGGGGAAGAAGAGAATCTCTGTTTTCTAAACATTTGAATTAAGATCAGGTAAGTTTATAAAATGTCCAGGGTAGCAAGCACGTTTGGATCGCATGGGACTTACACTCTACACCTGTCACACTAAGGCCTGTGAGATTACTCCCCACCTCCTTTTCCAGGGATTCTCACTCCGCTTTCCACCAGAGTCAGATCTGCCCTGATTCTTGATTTTCGACTTCATTTTCACTTTCTGTTTCATTATTGATGGACATCGGAATAGTTCTTAATCTATAATATTATAGTTTATAAATACATATAATGCACAAAATGCCAAACAAGGTAAAATCGCTCCATTCAAAAGTAAATTTGTATTATAAATGCGTCCTTGGATTTACAAATATCCCTACAAATCTAGATGCCTCCGCCTATTATTAAAGATGCCATTGTATTGTGTTATTATTATTTAGTAAGGCCACGAAGTTGTTTCAACAATAATATACTTATTTCCTACTTATAGTATACACATATCTTAAGTTCTATAAATATATACGAAGTTGAATTCACCACGGTTCAATATTTTCACCTCGGAGTTAACCATCAGCACTCAGCTTCAGAGATTAAAAACAAGTTATAATTATTTCACTAAGTGCTGTCTACTGGTTAGCATAATTGCCTAAACATGTCTTACATCTTTCGCGTAATGGAATTTACCTAATAATTTTAGCTGTGTTGCACGCGGCATTCCACTTTGACAGGCGTCAACATCGCAGTAAACAGGCTACAGTTAATGATTACTTGACTATATGCCTTTAGTAACCTCAAATAAAAACATAATTGTGTAGGAAGTGAATAGCAGTTGATTGATTTGTTCAACATTTACTGTTTTTATTGCAGATTTCCAACATGTGGAGGTTTTTTCCCCTCTGGACCTAGAAATCTTCCCTTATATTTTCACATTGAACTCCAGTCGAACAACAGGATTGCGCGCTATAAAGCACCAACAGATTACTGAACAGAGGGATAAATCTTTTTAGTGACACATCACGGACAGCCAGAAGTATATAAGTGGAAACATTGTTAAAATAGATATAGATCAATAGAATGATATTTATTTTAACCGTGTCTCCTTTTTGTCAGGCCTCTATTATTAGAGGCATAAACCGTGGGGCACATTGACCCTATGTAGCTCGTTGATTAAATCGCGCATTGAGAAAACTTTCTATTTATTAAGTACGATGAATGGAATTATTATACGTAAAACGATTGTTCTATCGCTCTACTATTTATAGTATCGATCTTTATTTATGTCATCAACAATTCCTGATTTTAAAGAGAGGTTTTTTCCTGTGATACATATTCTTGCCTCTAATTGAATCTAGCAGCTATCACATTAGTTGAATGTTTAAATTCCTATTGTAACACATGTCTTATAGGTTACCTGTTGTCTGACCCCTAGGTCAGATTCTCAGCCCAGTCACTTAAATTTTGTGCTAAAGTTCAAAGGCACATATCCACAGCTGTGTATTTTTGTTAGATTTTAACATTGGCATTCGACCACAAATGTGTTGTATGTCATGTCAGTCCTCCAAATCAAAAAAAAACTTGTTATGTTATGTATCACTGCTTTTTTCAATTTATCTTTACCGGTTGAATTCGATTTGAGGAGTCTTACTTACTTTGCCTCCTCCGGACGAAGCTGGTTGCTGCATTTGGAACTGTATATGTGTCAGCGACTCTTGCGAAAGTTAAATTCGTCAATTTCTACGGCCAAATTTAAACGCCAATTATGGTCTAGAGGGCACTGGCAAATCTTGCTCCGACCTATAACATCTGCTGCAATGCGGCAGCTTTTTGTATAAGCTTTTTGTATCACAGGTCAAAACAAGCATCTCCTTAGTTTTAAATGCAAACCATTCTTACTGGCAAACATGTATGCAAACTAAAGGTAATACCCTTGGAAATACGGTCAACTTTAAAAGGGAAACATTATGTCTCCTAAAGTTTAATATAATTGCACGGGAATGCCAGTTTCACTTTCTGAGTCCTTTTATAGACCTACTTTTAAATCATATAGGTATAATTTTAATCATTGCTGATTCTATTGTCTGTTGCATGTTCCTCTAGGCAGTCCGAGTATAGTCGATAATTTTCAATTTATGAAATTCACCTTAAGTAGATAGCTGGGAAAGGGAGCATTTAACAGCATGATAAGATTTCCTTTTAAAAGATTTGCACGCGCTGGTTTTAAACATTAAACACCGCTTTGCCCTGTGAGTTTACTGCTAGATTTACAATGAGGGAGGAATCAGCGTAGGGATACATTTTACAAACTGATATCGGAAGGACACGATCAAACTTCAAGTTGAGCTTACATGGAGATAAATCAAACATCAGGCTTAACTACGTCCTCCTTGATCTTGTTCAACAAGTGTAAAATTCAGAATAAATTATATTAAAATGACTTCTTATACCTAAATTCAGGTTTGAACATTTATTTGGAATAAGCACAAATTGTATTATTTATTGCAGCCTTACAAAAATAATCAATTTAATGACATACCGTCAACAGCATATCATTTAATTAGATTTATATTATATAGTTTTACCACCCGAATAACGTGCAAAATTGGCCAGCAGTCTAATCTAACATAGTGGTGCAACTACAACAGAACAAAAGACAAGATTTATTTAACATGACAGAGAAACTTATTTGAAGTATTCTCTCGCATGACAAAATAGAACCCAAGAAGCTCTCAAAAAGTACTAATGGAGCTTGCCAAACTCAGGCGTCGACATGTGAATGAACCACAGAAATCTTGCTGTGTGTTTTAATCTTGGTTTATTGGGTTACTTTAATTATATAAAACGTTACTTGCACAATCTTAATGTATGTCTAGCTAAAGAAATGTTATTGATGCATGCTAGAAGAGACCAAATTTATCTATGACATTTGAGTTGTATTGATTGGAGAAGGTATAGTTTTAGCGATCTGTGAGCTGTCTTTTCTATTGTTGATCTAGTTGCTCTCTCTGATTCGCGCACAATTAAAACAAACCAAAATTAACAGATTATTAACGTCACTGAACGGGTGCGTGCAAATTAGTCCAAGTGGAGCGACATCCCCGGCACAATTTAGGAAAGGCAAGGGGATACGATAAGTTAATCTTCCACCTGTAAACTTACTCCTTCTCCCCAGGAAAAAAAAACAAGCCGTGCAACAGGGAGATTTGTTTTTATTGTTGTTGGGGCATAATTTGATAGTGGCCCTTTTCAAATCATTTATAAAGTTTAAACCAAATAGTGGGCTATTTTCGAGTTATATACGCAGCTCAGGCTAAAGATACCTATCGTTGGTTGAGCCTGGGAACATTGTCAAAGTGCACTGGATGTTTAAAGAAACGAATGAGTCATGCAACACAATCCCGCACTCCTGGGTGCGTATAAACTTCACAATGAAAATTGAGAAAATCCCATAAAAAGAATAAAAATCCAACTAAGGCAATTTTCCAAACAATTGTGTGAGAAAATAACAGTGCAAACCTATAGAGGGCTCTGGCTGTTTGAGTTCATTTTCTAAAGTGGCTGAGTGTCAAATTGGACAGAAATTCTGCATCTCCAAATAATCGGCCTGCTTCCTTCCTATGCTGAAGACGTCCAGCTCCTCTGCAGAGCTTTTTTCTTCTTCTTTTGCGTCTCTCTATCAACACCAACAACACCATCACCCCCCCCCCCCCCACCCCGCCCCTTCGATTTTACTTACACTTATTTTGTAGCTCTATGTTGCGCAGGGTATTGCAAATCAGGATTCCGTTTGTCTAAATCAGTGACCCCCACACACGCAACACATTGCTGTTGCTTTCAACTTGTGCGTCAGTTGTCAAGCGGACAATACACTTACTCTTTCGTTCTCCGCAGTGGATAAGAAGAGAAAGGTAAAATAATATGAAGCCAACTCGTTATTAAATAATGCGTGTTTACCCTTCTAGTTCTTTTTCATTTGACCAATGAAATAAAATCAGAGTAGCTTTCTAACATTTGATTGACACCCTTATGCATTATTAAATAACTTGCAAAAACCGATTCTTCCGAGTATTTATAACACGTTATTTCCTTTGTTACTAGATGGACAGCACTCAATGTGAATTTACAGAGGATTATCATATTGTTCATCAACACGTGAAGAAATAATAAACTTTGTTTATCCAACATGTGGGAAGCAATATTATTTGTCATATGCAGCCATTATAATTATACGTTCAATTGCTTACGATGGATAATTGCTGACTTTTATTAGAAGCTTTACTTCTGTGATATACGTGTTTTATGACAGTCTCAATAAATTGCTTAATCTAAACACTAGTTTAATTCTCTCGGCTTCCATCAGTCTATTCCGGTGTAAAGCTGGCACTAAATGGGATTCATGTCATGTATTCATGTTTCTAAATATATTTATGTGCTCTTTTTAGGGCGATTATGCAAGAAAATGCCCTAAAGCTCTTAAAAAATTTCAAGCCAGAATGAATCTCAATTATCTTGCATTTTACTTCTATTTTATATAATACTGATTCACACCATAATAAGATTAATGGGACAGTTAAATATATCAGACTGCCTATAGAAAATATATTTAATATTCAGCCATCGTTTAATGTGCATTTTCTTTTTAGATAAATAACTATGTTAAGTGTTTATATGTAAAGTACACAATATAATAAATAGTAAAATGGCAAAAAAAGTCTGCGCCGTAAAGCATGATTATTTTAAAGTGAATATTATTTCAAATTAGTTTACGCATTAGCATGCAAGGAAATGCTCTGACATACTTCGCAAAACCTGTCAAAGATGGCGAGCGCGAGTGCACAATTACAATTTTAAGTATAATTACTTCCGAATGAACACGCACAATTAAACATTCTTAATATCAAGGCAACAATTCTTCCACCCTTCGCTTCCCTTTCCTCAAAATAAATACACCTTTAAAATTAAAAGAAAAGTGTAACAGTACTGGAGGTAACAAACGTCGCTGAAGGCAGAGGATGAGGTAATTTAATATGTTTACTTAACCACAGAACCATTGTATATTTATGAATTTGTTGCTTCATTGCCTATGTTGCAAAACAGCGCGGGAGTCGCAGTGTTCGGCAGTTAACGAGCATATAAATATTTTAAAAAACGGCAATACCTTCTACTGAACCATAGCATGAATGAAGCAGTAAAGTAACCTCGGCTTTAGGCTACCAGGCACGGCGACGGTTAGTCTAATAAATGGCATCACTCTTGTTTGCTATTTTGAAGTAACTTTTATAACCGTATCCCGTATATTAGGTTACAATTATGTGATATATATAATATATAAAATATCCTTCTCAAGCCTGCTGGTAACCTCCCTCCCCGTTCTTATATGTAACCTCATCACTGTAACCATTTCTTATCTGTAACGCATTTCTTATATTTTATTGCGGTAGTCGATTTACTGATAAAAGCGCCCCAGCAACTGGGCTACACTACAATCACCATTGGTAACTGGGTGAATCTTAAAATGACACAGGATTTCATAAAAGCCAGTAAAGATACTCTATGGAACTTAATCAGTATCGTGGTCATGGAGGATGCCTCGTGAATATCATACTATAACGTTGCTTTATAACCAGAAGCACCAAACTTCTATTTTAAGAATGTAAAGATAGTAAGCAATGACTTCCTGGGATTACGTTATGTCAAAACACCAAACCAGCACAATAGGCAGAAAGATATAATAGATATATAGTTAAATAGATAGATAGACAGATAGATAGATAGAGCCCGAAATAAAAGAATCGTCCAAGAGATCTCAAGCCTCAGATGATGTAAGGGTCTAAGAACAAATGATTGCTGTTACTTATGCTAATTTTATAGTTTTTTTATGCCACGAGTCATATTTGTTGTAGGCTTTATTTGCCCAGTGCAGATATAAAAGAATAATTAGCTTCCTTCGCCATTACATTTTACTGCAGTGAAAACACTATTGATTATAATACTTTAAACTTAAATTAAGAACCCTCCGCTTGCAACATGCACATAGCGCCTTCCTTCAATAATACGCAATTGGCTGAGTGTTCTTTATCACCGGCCGTGCATTGCTCAATATAATTTATTTCCAGTATATGGAGAATGAGAAGCCAGATATCGCAGTTTGTTTTGACCCACGAATATATGATCACATTCATCACTTAAGTTATTGCAAGAGGCTTTGATAATAACGTTATAGCAAAGAGGGTTTGCATTTCAAGAGGATTCAAATGAAATTAAATGCAGTCTGGTCATACAGCAGTCACAGTGAACGTATGTCAGCAATATGCTTAACTGAACAGACACTGATATTTCCGGAATGACGCCGTATATCGAACACACACGTTCAACTTGACGTGCATCGTTCTTTCCGTTTTGTAATATAAAAACGAAACAATATTATTAGCTACACTGTTATGTGAGGATATAAAAATAACTATCACGCGATACACATTGGGTCTACAATAGCCATCTATATTTTTGTATAGAACTTAAATCTGCTTTGTAGCTGCATAACAGTCGTGGAGGGGGCGGGAGGAGGGGTGGGGGAGACTATATACGTTTTATAATGAACTGGCTTAACTAGTAAACGGCTTTGTGTGGCTCGTTCTCCTACTTTGGACATTTGAAATAAGCTGCAATCAATAATTTTTTAAAGGCCCATTATGCATTTACTCATTTTCTCCAATCTCACTTTGTGGAGTATTAAATTACGTCATAATTAGGCTAATAATAATTATCTGGAAGCCTTACACAAACGCAGTGTTAAGTTTAGCATGTACCTTACCGTGTGATATTAAACTGAAACATGTAGCTATAGCAAAAGCGACAGTTGGAAGCGCTGCCATTCATTATACAAGTAGATTCTTACAGTTAATTAAGTATCGTGAAATATAAAACCGTGTTGAAGTCGATATTAAAAATATATAATTAAATTGTAGCTAAATATTTGGAGGGGCGGAAGGGAAGAAAGCAAACGTTTCAGACGTTAGCTGTGCTCTGTTTTTATTATAAAATAAGCAGGATTTCCCCTCCAAAGATTGTTGTCACGTAATATAAACAGTAATAAAACAATTCTTATGCAGCGTGCGAGTATTCCTTCTTGGAGACTGAGATAATTTCTAATGCTTGAAGAAATGGCATTATATTTTTACGGATTTTTTTCCAGTCCAATATAGCTGCGATTACACGTTCCACGCATTCTACTACAGGAAAGCCAGCTTTCTGTACAATTTTCATCTACATGTAAATGATCCTCCTAGAGCGTGTTTTAAATTTTTTTTTAGCATATTGTATCAAAACTTAAAATGCTCGTTTTGCACGCGATTACAAATCTACTCATAATTTTAACCTGGATATATATATATAGTGTGATTTTAATTGGGAGCAAAACTTCGAGATCGTGAATTTGTGACCAGTAAAATAAAAACTTGTCTTTCTAAACAAAAGCATCCTCCATTATATAAAAACCTTAAGACTTTGCTACATCAATCTCTTATGTGATCTAATACAGTACCTTAAAATTCGAATAGCTATATCCATCATTCCTTCCCATGGTTGACAAAATATCCACTAAAGTTTTTTTTTATGTACATCGCTTAAATGTCAAGTAAAATATATAAAGGATAATCTTGAGAGTGTCTTTAATTGTTCGAAGATAAATGGAATTTGCGTTTTTTTTATGAGCCAAGGTCAACTAAATTGGATGACATGGGGTTGAGCATGGCGTCCTGTAATGCATGGTGGTGTATAACATCTGAGTTAGGTACCGCAACGGCGCTAGGACCTGGAGGCGCTGCCAGGGTGTGCAGAGGCTGCAGGCTGGTGTTCGAGCTCTGGCCGAGGGATCCTAAAAGCAGTGCTGGGCTGCTCGAAGTGTGATCCGGCGTTTGAGACGGAGTCTTTTCCTCGTCCGAACTCGCTAACATATTTTTGTTCCCATTCATGGAAGGATTCATTTGGTTGTGGCCGCCGGCTGTAACGTTGGAATTGGAGTTCTCGTTGTTTTCTCTGCATTCGGAGAAAGAGAAAAAAAATCAAACAAATGTGAAAGAGCAAAGCTGAATAAGAACCAAAGAATAAATCTATGAAAACATGGGATCATTAGAAAAATCACGTTTAAATATTCTCAATGTCTGTGCGTGTCAAAAGACAACCCGCCAGAAACAAGAGGTTTATAAACTTAAATGGCACGTCTTCTTCGCAACTTTTTTGACTTATTAACAATAGTCGGTGGCTGAGTGCCGGAATAACGCTTAGAGGCACTGAAAAAGTTACAGTTCACATAATTCAGATTTCAAAGTCGTCCCTTGATTTAAAAAAGTCTTCCAGAGGACCTGGCGCTGATGAATAATCCCGACACTTGTAAAATTTCACTGTTTTAAAATCAAGGGGTCTTGGCAGTGACTAGCCGCAGGACACATTTTTAAAACTTATTCGTGGACAAGCTATTGTATACAATATATATCCTATATATGTGTGTCAGAGACGGAGAGGTGACACTGTATAAACAGTTCGTAATCTTTTCGTCCTCACTTAACGGTTCGTGGCATTACGAAGAAAAAAGTTACATTAAAACTTTTTGCGGCCGCAGCATCCGCTTTTCGCCACCCGTGTGGAGTTTGATATATAACACAGACCAAGTCCACTTCGGTTTCTGTGGTTATTGTCAGCTCGACCGCACTTTTCTAAAAACAGAAAACTTGTGTCTGTAAAAGAGGCAATCGCATTAAAAAAAAGAGCCCGTGAAAGGCCCTTGTATTGATGGTAGAAGAGATACACGGATTAATCAGAATGCTGCAAGCGAGGAATGCTACAGCGAGATAAGTTAAACTGTTTCATTTAATAATGAAAAATGTATCTTTTTTACTTACTCGTACCTTTCCTTGGCTTCGGCGGCTCGGTCCCTCTGTCTCCTGTTCTTGAACCAGTTGCTGACCTGTGTGGTGGTGAGGCCGGTGGCCTCGGCCAACTCCCTCTTCTCCCGGGGAGAAGGATATGGGTTGTGAGCATACCATTCCCGCAGGACGCTGCGCGATTTCTCTTTGAAGCAGTAACTCGTCTCCTCGCCGTCCCAGATAGAGCGCGGCAATGGGAACTTGCGCCGGACGCGGTACTTGCCCACGGCCCCCAGCGGCCGCCCCCGCAGCTTCTCAGCTTCGATGTAGTGAGCCTTTAGCCACAGCTGCTGCAGCTTTGGGTGATTGTGCGGAGAGAACTGGTGGCTCTCCAGGATCTTGTAGAGTTCGCGGAAGTTACCCCGGTGGAAAGACACCACGGCCTTGGCTTTGAGGACGCTCTCGTTTTTATGCAGATGCTCACAGGCAGGTAGTGACCACAGGAAGCGGCCGAGCCGCTCGATGTTACCTCCCTGCTGGAGGACTTCGCACACACACGCCACTTGTTCTTGAGTAAAACCAAAAGTTGGAAGCATCGACATATCTCCCCCGCCTTGAGATATTCTAAAAACACATCCAGTTCCTTAATGGAAAAAAGCGTTCTATGTGCCTCTCCTTCGCTTGAAGGTTACAGTCTCTACCAGTACTTTTTAGTTGTAGACGCATAAAAATAATCTTTCTTTCACAGAAGACCCAACATACTACACTTGAAGACGTCCAGAATGCTCTCCCTTCGTTTTTAATAATATTATTCTAAGTTGGCATGAATAGTCATTATGTAGGATTTGATTGGTTGGTTATCTGACCTACGGATAGTGAGGATAAGACAATAGTTAGTCAAATTATTTGCCATGGAGACGCTGTCACTCAAAGTAACCCGATCCCCTTTGAGGTGTCTCCCTCACTGAGCGAACAGATTGCAGCTCCAGCCCTACTCAAGACCTACCTTGTAATACTGCACTACTTTATGTGATTCCCGTTTGACAATCGAATCGACGACAGGGAGAACAAGCCGCACTTTAATACTCCTATTACACTTATTTCACTTCTTGTTCGGTTGCTGCCTGGGTGTATATTTATTTGTTTCAGCTGCTTTGACAAGAACCTCGTGGAGCCTCTTCGATGATTGACATCGCAGTGAGCCGCACAGGAGAGCGCTTTTTCCTGCGGCAACGATGCAGAAGAACATAAGGGTGGCGCCAGTGATCTGGAAATAACGCGTGGACTCGATTGCGTTGGGCTCTGGTATCTGTAGTTACATCTCCGATACTCTGCAATACTTTGACCCTGTTGAAATACAGCTCCCACAATGCTTTTCCGCCGAGGGTTGTGTGTGGTGGGGGGGGGGGGGGAGATCTATTTTTCATTCGATTGATGTTGGACAGGACTACTGTATTCATAATCCGGCCATTTCCCAGCCATCGCCTCATTATTTTATGGAGAAATAAACTAGTGTTGTCATGCAACTTTTAAATAAATATGTGGATTTTGAAAACGTGTAATATTACCATCATACGAACACGTATAATAATCACTGGTCGGAGTACTATTGGGAGGATGTTTTAGGTGGAAAATCAGTAACAGTGCATCGGTTGGAGTTTTTTGTTTGCAAACACCTGCATGAAACATTTAGGCAAGGGCTAACTTTTTGAATGATTGTTAAGACTAATTAAACAGCAACGTGATGCATTTTTGCACAATAATGTGAAATAGTTGATTCTATTTTGAGACTCGAAATTTGCAACATGTTATGTGATTGTAGTTTGGGGGGAAAGGAGGTAAGAGAGCAGAACTGATCAATGTAATGTATTGCAAGTTTATTCTTTTAAGCATTTGTATCTAACTGTTCAGTTAGCAAGCTTTCATTTCATCACACTTATTAGCAAAGAGGAGGAAGGGATGGCGATAGTGACCCTGAGTGCTGTGTGTGTTTTTTTTTTGTTGGGGGGGGGGGGGGGTGGAATAAGCAAACAGCTGCTTGTCTTTGCCAGGAGCAATGTTGCAAATCTACGGTAACCAGTCACAACTTCAGTAAAGACCAGAACATTGGATCGGCCAAGTGCTTCTTCGTACCATTCTTCCAACAACGTGTACGTCAGTAACACTTTGGACCAAAACAAGGCTCGAATGTACCTATCGAATTCACAAAACAAAGCGTGGATCCTTCTTCCGACAAGCTTTACTTTCAACGCCGCGACTACATCTTGCTTTGCAGCTTCTGTACATTTCCCACACGGGAATGGTTTGTTGCTACATAACGTTCGTAATATTCTCTGCTACTAAGTAATAGTTGGAAAATCTTCCATTTCCCGCTCTTTAATAAATAGGCTGAATTGGTTAGAAGAGTTAATTAGAAAACAAAGGCTTTAACAGCTGTTAAAGTTGTAAACTGTGCCAGTTTACTTCACATCCCTACCTTGGGGATCTGTGATAATACAGAAACTTCAAAGTTTCAATACAACCGGGTTAAAACTGTTCATAAATATTTTATTCACGTCTGCATTAGATTATATTGATCAGTTCTGCTCTCTTACCTCCTTTCCCCCCAAAAAACAATCACATAACATATTGCAAATTTCGGGTCTCAAAATAGAATCAACTATTTAACATTATTGTAATTTAAAGAGTAAACTATTACTGAAAAAATAACATTTATATTGTATTCTGAGAGCACAACAAATACATCTTACCCTGTGGTTACAGCTTAATTATCCATATTTATTTAACTTCTGAGTAGGGTGTAAAATGTACCTCACTTATGTTTCCACCACGCTTTACTCGCTGATCCGCCACATCCTGTTCATTTAGCCTAACTAATTTCGGAAACTCTCTTTTCCTTATCCAAAATTATGTTTTCAACGGCACTTTTTTAGGTTTTACAGAAACTCTCCAGTAATGAGCGGTTGTGCGTTTTAATTTGACGTGATATGATAGCTGATTATTAATCTTCAAAAGTATGCATTTTTGTTATGTTTAAAGCATTCAGTTCATTAATACGTACTTCCTTAGTCAACACATGCTATAACTTGTGCGCGATTTTGTCACATGGAAGAACTATTCTGGTGTGTGGTGAATTAGGATAGTGGCAAAGTGGATCGCCTTGTTGCATAGACAATGTTGCAGATTAATTCCGTAGTTATTACTCCAGGAAACCCTTGGGTTGAATCAAATGATCCCTTTCATGGCAAGTGCAGTTGTACAATATTTGTGTGTACTTTATGTTTACATATACACTAATATTGCACATATACTGTTCAACGGATTTAGTCGGCCAAAGTGTTCATGTTTTATTCATGGTGAGATTAATTGTAATATAATGGAAGTCAACGTATTTTTTATCCGGAAGAAAGAAAAGGAAAGAGGGAGCGAGAGTAACGATACGGCTATTTCCGCATTAGCTCTGTCACTTATACCAATTAGGTTTGCTTATCGTGAGTTTGGATCTTAAAATAACACTAAGGCATATTCACCTTAATTCACTCCATACGCTGGGTTGCTTGTTTTACCCATAGTGTCACATCACCACTGCAATGAGAAAAGCAAAAGATTCAAGTAATACTAATAATCAAACAGCGGAGATAATAGAAAGATAGCAGATGTCTAATTATTAAAAACTGGGAAACAGAATCCTGGAAATAAAAACAACTCAAAATATACTTTAAACTACAGCCCGTGATTCAGTAGTATTTCTCAGTGAACACTATTTTAGAAAAATAGTTGGAGTTATTAAAAAAAGAATACATGGAAAATCTAATCGGCGTTCTACCAACTACTATTTAATTATGATTCAAAGTTAATCCTCGTCTTTTAGCGAAGAGCAAAATTGTAGCTAACAAGCAACGGTCAGAGAGAACGAAAAGCTTCGGTGGGCAAGCAGCGAATGACAGACTCAATGACGGTGTAAGAATTAATTTGACAATATTTGTAAACTCCTTCGTGCCAGGGCTGCATATCTGAGGATGGAAAGCTTGAGGGTTCGGCTGAGTCTGACCAGTGATTAGACTTGCTGATGAATGGATATCACATTTCTACTAATGGCTGCCCCGTATTTTGACAACCTCCCACCACTAACCCGAGAAGCTGGTAGGTCGACCGGCCTTAATTTGCTTGATTGCTCCAAGATGTTGAAGAAAACTGAAGTGATAGAAGCGCCTTCCTATTGCTATTGGAAAATGACAGACCCATTATGTAGTGTAATATTTTAATTTCACTATCTTTCACAATTTCACCAAAATATTTTTTTTAAAGTCTTCAAAACGATATACCTATTTTCTCAATTAATGTAATTACTAATATGCAGTTTGAATATATTTACATTTTAAAACTTTAATTATGTGACTAATATAACTGTTAAATATTCCTTGTTATTACTAAAAATATCTGCGATTTTAAAAATAATTGTCCGCCTTCTCAGTTGTCAGTATTCTGTCAATTATTCTCAAAATAAATACACCATTTAACGTTTACCCTGATCACCATATACCATTCTCATAAACTGTCCGTCTGTTCGGCAGGATTAAACGCGCGAAGTAGAAAAATGCAATCTGACATGCAAATGGAGAGTTCAAAATTCTACATGTGTAAATTTGCCTGTCCGATGTTTCTGCCACAATCAACCCCGATTTGAAAGATGTTTTAAAAAAAATTCTGTGGGAAACTTTCTTCCAATCACTAATCTGTCATTTGAAGCGCTGCCCACCACTGACGAGATGCTGCTTCGCTTGTGATTAACGATTTTTGCATTCCCTTGTTTGCAACTTTTGTTAAAAACAAACTTTAAATAACGTAATCGCCCCTGGGCCAATTTGTAGGAAGCGCACATATACCATCCTAATTCTGGAATGTCCAGGTTTATTTGTCAATGTTACAGATCTGGCCGAACCCTGTCGGTCTGACCGCTGATTTGTGAAACTCCGCTATAACGATGTAAAATAAAAAACGATTTTTCTGTTCAGTCCCCCTTTAATTGTGATATAACACTGAAATATATGAAGTGAACTAAAATCCAACAGAGTGCAGTGACAATTCACAATAACTTTATGCAATTATGGATAGGGAATATTATGGAAAATGCTAATTTAAAAATAATTTGATTTATTAATCTAATTTAGATAGGATTTTAAATTCAAGTAAAATCCAAGTCCACCTTTACTACTGTACCCTTTCCGATGAAAGGTCATACAGACCCGAGTTAACTTTTGTTTCTCTCGCCATGGATGCTGTCTGACCTACTGAGTATTCCCAGCATTTTCTGTTTTCATCACAGGAAAAAGCGATCTACCGTGGTTAATCTGGCAATTTTTACAACATATTTTAAATACTTAGCATTTGCTTTATTCATTTTGCGCTGTGACAAACAGTTAATTAGCTGCCAACCATAAGTAAAATTCATAAAGGTTGTGCCTATCTCAATGCTATATGAAAAAAGTGTTGGTGGGTGGAGTGGAGTGTCGCGGGAAGTGTAGGAGGAGCTGCACAGTGTGTTACGAAAAGCAAATCAAATGAAAAGTTTAATTGAATTGTACACTTTCACAAACACAACACACTAGAATGGTTTAATAAAAGAGTAAAACAACATATGACTGATTTTAACATGTACTTACGTTTGAATCAGTGGGAGAGTACAATGACTTGATTTTTAGACTTTGAACTGACACAATAAATACAAAACACTGATAAAATTATGTTTTCATTTCATGTTTTTATATTGATGTTTTCTTTTGCAAACTAATACAACGACCTTTTTAATATGTGCTACTGGTTTATTTTGTTTCATCTCCATATCTTTGTAATCACTATCATGATCATTTATGTTTTTGTTTTGCCAAGTAGCTAACATAGTAAAAGAGGGAATTTCATAATTGAAGAAATTGCTGCTATACTTGCAAACAATAAAATAATTCTAACCCCTAATTAGTATGAAATATGCATAAAATGTAAAGTGATTCATAGGAGTCACTTGCTAGTGGATTCTAATACAGTATAATATTTTCAGTTTTTATCTGACGTATGCAAATATTCTTGCCATCAATTTTTTTTTTTACAGATATTGCCTTACGTTTGTACTGGTTTTCATGAATAAATGATATTTTTCCAAGACATGTTATTTTTCTCCTTGCTTATGTTTGTTTTGATAATCAGCTTTCAAATGCTGGAATATCTTTTCTATTTAAAGAAAAGTGATAAAGTATTTTCTTAAAAACTTTCCTGTCCAGGCTTCATTTAATAACTGATAACATAATATACTCTGGTTATATAAGTTAACATGTTTTGAATGGATTTCACTCTTCCTGTCCTGCATCCTATGGTACAGCACAATTATAATTACCCTACAGTAAGCCCACTTGAGTGATCTTGCAGTGTTACTAATTATATTGCTTAAATACATTATCTGAACTTATGCTTTATGAATGGCCTTTTTTAAAGTCATGACTTAACATGATTTTTGCACCATTTAAAATAATTTCTGTATGCTTCAATAGGATAGTGGAAACTTTGTTATTTTCAGAGATCAAAGACTCAGTAAGTATATTTGTAATAAATAATTTCTTAAAACACAATTTAAAACATGCCATATTCTGTAACACTAAATGGCTAGCAGTTTCACCTATTATTATTATTTATTGATTTTGCTGTTATATTCAATTGAATCCATACTTAATAATGTAAAACAGCTGACCCTGAAGTGTGAGGGAATGTGAAGGGAAGACTCAAGCATATCTTATTGCTCACACCAAGCTTTTTTAGTTGAATGTTATCAGTTTATGCTTAACTGAGTTTTGATTCATACTCAAACAGATTTTTTCAATAACAATTGAGAGAAAAAAAGGAACAAAGCATTCAATAAGGCATAACAAATAGGAAAAAAAAATCAGAAGAAACATTGGGTTATGCTTGTTAAGAAAAAATTGAAATTGATACTAACGGTTCCATATTTATGAAATATAATCTTGTTCTGTCCTAGCCAGTCTTATGTGAATCATATTTATGTATCAAGAAAATAACTACGCATAAAGGTCTAAACCTAAAGGGCCACCTAGGTTTGAAAATTAAAGACATCGCATTAAGAGGCTAAGTAGCCTTAAGCAATAGCATGTTTACTGTTGGGGGAAATGGAGGGCAGACAAGATGACTGAAGGATCAGCTCAAAGTGCAAATCAACCAGTCTTGCTTCCTAACTTCTAGCTGGAAATATAGTATGTATATGCCCATTCATTGCTATATAATGCACACTGACGGGATTATTTTGTGGAAATCAATGAAAGAACTGAAGTTGTAATGATTACATCCATATTGAGTGAAAAAATCATGATATTTTCATGAAACCACACAAACTATCCTGCACATTGGCATTAATCATAGCATTGTCACTGGCAGAAAAAAGCAGAAATAAACTAAAATGTACTATCTCCACTAACATCAGAGTAGATATTTGGTAAAATAAGAACAATGTGATTTCAGGGCAGTAATCTTATCTTGGGGTTCAGTTATAAACTGATGATTGTACAGTATGATGCCACCTGAACCCATTTGTTGAATCATTGTCTAGCAATCACACCCAGCTATCCATAATGGCATATTAAATAAGAATGCAGAAATATTAATATTCTGATTCTCCAGTGTATTTTTAAAATACCAAAAATCAAAATCAGTTATTTATGCAGTACTTTCCTATAATATGAACCTGAATCCAATTTAATAACATATCATAATCAAGTCATTATCACTTTATCAGGAAAGCACAGTTGTCCTAAATTAATAAATGGAACCAATCTGAACCAATCAGCTTCTAGCATTCAAATGAGCTGTCACTGAATAAACAAAATAGTATGCAACTGGCCCATACAATGCCATACAACCATTTTATTTGTTTAACTTCATTGAATGCACACTTTTAGTACTTATTAATCATTGCCATCTCCTTTGCTAATTTTGGCTCAGAACTCATAAGATGCACAATAGGACTTAGTGGCTTACCAAAAATAAATCATCAAGTGGCACAAAGCACTACAACTTAGCTGATGGGCTGTGCTAGTCAACTCACTTTATAGTTTTTTTTTAAAAAGATGTATACCATACAATTTGAATGTAGTTTAAGTAGTTTAGACAAAAAATCATGACACTATGTTCTGCGGTGGTTAAATAGTTGCTGCATTGCTATATGTCAGTAGATTTCCATAATAGAGTTCAATAGTGATAAGTGGGATGTGAGCGACTCAGTCTGTGTTTAAACAGACTCCTGTGCTATTCACATTGGAAATACACCCCTTAATGTAGCTGTCATAACTTTTTTTGCTGTAAACTTTCAAGGAAAGACAAAGAAACTGCAATCAAGATGGAAGCAAAAATAAAGAAGCAGAGAGAAACAGGGAGACCATTTAAGAAATGAGTGAGAGTGTCTGAGAACAAGAAGAGTGGTTTGGATGTTATTTATTATGACTACAATAAACAAATCAAGAGTGGTATGAATGAGATATCTATATATCTATATATCTATATACATAGAGAGAGAGAGATTTTCCTCTTTATTTTTGATAAACAGAAAAATATTTTTATTGTCCATTGGCACTTTGAAAGCAAAAATGCAAATTCATCAAAAGAGCAAAGGGAGAGGATAGGAAACTATTTAGGCAGTGGATTGTGAGGACAAACCCCACAAGAGACAATTGTGAAGCAGAATCCATGATAGCTTTTAAAAGGGAAGTGGGCAAGTATTTGCAAAATACATTTTTTAATAGAGTATGGGGAAAGGGCAGGGAGATATGACCAAATATACCACCTTTTCATAAATACACTGCAGGTGTGATCAGCTGAAAGACTGTAAAAGTCTTTCAAAGTACAATAAGAAAATAGGCCAATAAAGATCTTTGGGTGAGAAGAGAACCCCAAAGTGAAAATTTGAAAATAAATTTATGGAAAGAAAGAAATAGTGGAGCTGGAAAACCAAAAATAGAGAAGCAAGTTGTCAATTTTTTCCCTTTCAGCACTCAGGGTAAAATTGGGATCCAGCCATTCATAACAGGTAATATATTAGTGGTTAAAGACAGTGCCAGAATGAAATAAACTGCCAGGCTTGGGCCTAGATGTGTGGTATGTAGTGCTAAATCACATCATACTTTAATATAATCAAAAATGGCTTCCTAATCCATATTAACCATCTTTAATGAACAATAAATGGTAACCTTCAAAGCAGGAACCAGTTTGGGTATGACGTACTGATGAGTATAACTAATTAATCAGTATATATACTTGTGTATTGTTAAAAAGATATGTTGGCAGCAGAATGAATCATATTGCAATGCTACCACTAACAATGTACAAGAAGAAGTACATAAATAGCAAAACATAAGCACAATAGTACTCCTGCTGAACTGCTAAAGACATTTTAAATTAGATAGGTTAAAAAGATATATTCCTGCCCATATGTAGCCTGATCCAACTCCATAGGCAACCTCTGCTACATTGACAGAGCCCCAGCTGATTTTGAGGAAAATATAGTCAGCTGGGTCAGAAGAATGAAGGAACAACTACAAAGGAAATAAAAATTACTAGTAAAAATTGAAAAAGTAAACAAAATCATTTTAAAAGGTTGGATCGAAGTAAAACAAGGCTGACTTTTACCAGTCCCTCGACGCCGTAGGTTGCGGTGGGGAGGGCCCGTAAATTCAGCGGGGAGTTGCCAACCTCAACCCCCGACATCCAGTAGGGCCCATCCTACATTACTGGCAGTGGGGGGTGGGGGGGGGGGGACCTCTGTGTGGCCCCTTGGTGGCAGGGCCTTCATCTAAATATTTAAATTGACATAAATTAGATGCAAATGAACTTACCTGCTGGTGGTGGCCGTCCCACGCCAATTTTACGGCTGCCAATCACACCTCACACGCCTTTGGAACTCAGTACGGAGTTCCGAGGTGAGACCTGGTTAGGAGGGGGGAGGAATAACATTTTCAGGGTGACAGGGGTGGGGGAGCGGGGAAAACAATTTTTATTGGCTGGGGGGATGGTGGAAAGGGATTGAGGGTCAAAGGAAACAAATTTCGGGGAGGTGGGGGAGGTTTGGGATATCAATAAAAGTTTATTATGGGGGGTGAGGGAAATTTATATATAAATTATCCATTGGGGGGGGGGTGGGAGACGGGATTTACAGTTGAAATAAAATGTTATTTTTATTGCCTGGAGACTGGGACCTTCAAATATTAAAATGTTACTGAAGGGCTTGAAGCCCTTTATTTTTATTTATTTTATTTAGAGATACAGCACTGAAACAGGCCCTTCGGCCCACCGAGTCTGTGCCGACTATCAACCACCCATTTATACTAATCCTATATTAACCCCATATTCCTACCACATCCCCACCTTCCTTCAATTCCCCTACCACCTACCTATACTAGGGGCAATTTATAATGGCCAATTTACCTATCACCTGCAAGTCTTTGGCTGTGGGAGGAAACCGGAGCACCCGGTGAAAACCCACGCGGTCACAGGGAGAACTTGCAAACTCCACACAGGCAGTACCCAGAATTGAATCGGGGTCGCTGGAGCTGTAAGGCTGCGGTGCTAACCACTGTCACTGTGCCGCCCTTTAAAAATGGCGGTGGTGCCAGAAGCGTTGCTGGGGATGCAACGGCCGCCCCCTCTATGTCATCGGGGGTGGCCACTCCGCAACCTCTATTTATATGAGCCCCCGCGGGTAATATGGTGGTAGCTCAGTGGCGCCACTTCCATGTCAAAAGGCCGCTGAGTTCAAAGTGCCCCACCGCGGAGAGCGGTGCGTTAATAAAATTCAGCCCACAGAGTGTAACTCTTGTCAAAACCCCAACTTCTATGATTAATTCCAAAATCTATCTAAATAGTTTTGCATTGTGTTATTCAAATCATCCTCTCAAAATTTGCCACGTGATAATAATGGGTCACTAGTCTTCAAGTAGTCACGGAAAATTTCTTTTAAGCAGAAAGATGAGCGTTTTATGAGGAGCGCATGCTCTATATTATTATTGGTCACAAATACCATGAACTACAACTAAACTCAAAGCAGATGAGATTGTCAATATTGTATCTTATTTGAATACTGCAATAACCTGTATTTCATGATGCAAAGTCATTCTGAGGCTTAAATGGAGAAATCATATGAAGTGATATTCATAATCTAGGCAGAAACTATTTTAGGCATGTTTGCATCAGTACAGCAGCAGGAATTGGTTTTGCAGTTTGACACATATAATATTTACTGAAGATTATAAGTCTAATTCCTGCCAAAAATATAATTTACTTTTGTTTAGAATTACTTTTTTAATATTCTTTTTGAGCACACTTAAATCATACATTATTCTGAGAGAGGTTTATTTTGAATTTGAAGTCTTTCTAATTAAACATATGTAGAATGACTGGTGCTTTATTGTAACACATGATGCTGATTTTATGCACTGTCATTTTTGTGTATTGCAATTTATTGTATGGGTCGATTTGTAGATTTTTATTCATACATTTCTAATGTCTTTGCCATAAGTGCTTTATTAAATACTTATGATGTTTCTAAACTATTATTGTTGCAAAATGTTTAACTGCACTAAGAAGAACTGATCTCACCACCTTAAACAAATTCAGGACAGCTATTTTGAACTGGTATTGGGTAATAGCACATACAGGTTTGGCAAAACATTTTCCCACATCAGCTGCATGTATGCTACTTCTTACACTGTAAGTCAAAAAACAGCAGTTACTGATGTTTCCAACATTACTAAATAAAATTACCATCATACTGAAAGGAAGAAATTAATTACATATTTTTCAATGCCTATGAATGAATTGTTTTCTGCTCGACAATCAACAATTGTAATAATGAGGAGCAATTGCAATTCAACATGCTACAAATAATTGAATTATTTATCAGTGATATGTTGTCGAAATGGTTTGAATCAAAGATAACTGAATGCTATATAAGTAGCAACTGTTTAGAAATGAAAATAAGGAATTAAGAGTAACAACTCTATAGGACTGAATAGCACCAGCTGTGCACATGAGCTTGGTTAATTCAAATTGTCATGCAGTGGCCCAATCTAACCTCCAGTCATCAAAATAATAAACACTTAGGCCCATTATTGCATGAAACTGTATTTACATTATCACTCTTCAGACTTCCAATTAGCAGACACACGAAATAACGGTAGGTAAGTCCAGAAAAGTACGCATATGGAATTTGGTCCAATATATATCCAACAGAATCATGAGGTAGCGTTCTATTTATTATGATTTAATTATTTTAACCGTGGCTAACCTTTAGCAGTATACCAACATAATGTACTTTAAAAAGTTATGCGCTGCAAAGAGATTTCTTTGGGCACATTTGATTTCTCAGTAGTTAGTAAAACAGATCGAAAAGTAGTGTTGGTAAGAATCGATCTGAGATATTGTTGAGCAGCTTTTCAAAAATCTTTATTTTCTTGGTTCTACTTTTATTATGGTTCCCTTGACAATAAAATGCTAACAACGAATTACAACCATAAACTGCATATGGATCCCGTGCTAAAATATTAAAGCAAAATTACGTTACGAGAAACTGACTTAAGCATCTGCAACATCACTGTGCACATTGCCACTACGCGGTACACTTTAGAGAAGTCAATTTTCACACTACCTTCTAGAGATTTATGTGAACGGAACATCTGTTTAAAAAATGAAATTACGATTTCCATCAACTCCACTGATTGTGATTTCTCACCATCTTTTGAATGAAAAATTAGGGTGCAACTAGAATGTTCTTTGAAACTTACTGTTTTAAGGGTGATTTCACGGGTTCCTGCAGCCACATGAAGTGTTCGGAAGGTCAGGACAATGCGACGGGATGCCACAATTCAGTCTGCATTGATCTGCATCACTCTGCACCCATCACCCCGCCAAAATAATGCTTTAATCCGAGGGAGTGTACCCCAGGCCGATTGTTTGAGAGGGCTCATTCTCCACCCCCTCCGAAGAAGGTTTTACTTTGCAGTTTAAAAAAAAAAAATCCCGTTTACCTCAGCAGCACTTGCAGTTGTGACGGGCTGTCCAGCCACTGTCCCTACCCTGGGGCTGCGCGCGGAGGCGCGAGGAGAGCGCGCGCGACCCACTGGCGGTTGGTGTTGCCTGGCCCACGCGCTAGGTGCGGGCCGGCTGCAAGCTGCTGGTGACAACTTGCCTGCAGAAAGTGGCGCTCAAAACACCACTGCTTCCAGCACCTGTGAGTACTATTGGCACTTCAAAAGGCTTTTTTTTTTTCTGGTCTACTTTCAAAAACAGAAGTATGGATGTTTTTACTTTCAGAAGTGTCAGCAATGCTGAAAAATGTTCTTGTCATCTTATTCACATTTGTCTCCTGTAGTTCTGTTTATTTTGTTCAGCAGGCGTGGCTCCTTGTAAAATCAAAGCTGAACGAAAATGTGACTGGCAAATTAGCTCTCTCTTTAGGTAGCGGGAAAAAAGCCGCAAGAACCATCTCTTTAAAGCCTGTCCAGTGTGCGGTGGTGGGGTCACATCTCAATTGTGTCACACCTCAGGATATTAGACAGCCCAGATGTCACATATCAACAACAAATCTTGATTATCTGCTGTTGGTAATCACATATTCAACTAAGTGTGAACATGTTGCAAAAGGAACAGATATGGAACAACCCATCAGCAGAAAAGGAACAGTGCTCCTTAACCCATCAATGACGTTGAGCAAATCATTTTTCAAGCTGAATTCAGCAATTTATGTTCTTCATCTGCGTCCATGCGTACAATTGAAAATGTTTTAAATTAATGACCAATAAATTCAGAAAAAAACAATAAAGTTACCCATTGAATTAGTTATTTAAAATTTCCCCAACAGAAGTCTACATTTCTATTTGGAGGCTGGGACTGAAGTTTCAACTTTTCACCTGATTCTGGGAATTTCCACTTTCATGCAAAAATTCTGTGACTACGAGGGAGAAAGATACATCATAGAGTTGTAGTTTTCACTGTGCGCCTGTAAAACTCCAGCCAGACTGCACCACCACAATCTATATTAGTGGTAATAATGGGGGAGGTGGTGGCGTAGTGGTAATATCACTAAACTAGTAAACCAGAGGTCCAGGCTAATGCCTGGGATATCCTGGGGATATGAGTTCAATTCCCACCATGGCAGCTGGTGGAATTTAAACTTAATTAATTAATAAAAAATCTGGAATTGAAAACTAGTCTCAGTAATGGTGCCATGAAACTATCATCGATGTTGTAAAAACCCATCTGGTTCACTAATGTCCTTTAGGGAAGGAAATCTGCCATCCTTATATGGTCTGGCATACATGTGACTCCAACCCACTGCAACGTGGTTGACTCTTCATTGTCCTATGAAATGGCCTTGCAAGCCACTCAGTTGTTCAAGGGCAATTGGGGCTGGGCAACAAATGCTGGCCTTGCCAGTGAGGCCCACATCCCATGAAAGAATAAAAAAGGTAAAAAAGAATCTGGGAATAATTCATTGTGTGTATGCATTCATGTGTACACACCAAAAGAAATTAATCTTGAGAATTGGAATTTTCACCTTGCTCCTAGGGAACTACAAGGCCAAAGACTGTACTATGCCAACCAGACAAATAGCAACAATGTGAGTCTTAAACAATGTAAAGAAAAATAAGAAAAGCATTTTACACAACAGAACCCATTTCCTGATTTGGACCTCCTTCACTATACTTTGTTTCCTCTCATATTTATATCTGTAACCTTACCATTCCTAGGGCTGTTTTTACCTTCTTGGTGAGTACAATGAAAAGACAAAATTTTCATGAAGTTAATGTATGCAGTCATTATCTCTTACATAATGTGCTACAGGATCATCTCCTTGTACTTAATTACTTAAACTGCAACCTCATAAGCACTCCTAGGAAAATCCCTGATGGAAAGAATAAATAGATGGATTTCCAAATCAGAACCTTTTCTTGAGGGGCATATCTCCATATGCTAATGACCCAGAAGGTCTTGCATTTGTAACAGAAATGCTCTGTGAATTCTTAATGTTTGGGTCTATATGTGTTGGTAAGAAATAACTGATATTTGAGCAGAGTAAAATGATGTCTAAAACATGGCTTCAACTTGGGATTGACTGTTTGTTTCTGAGATATTGCATTCCCCTGCCATTCCCTCCACCCCATTCCCCACCCCAACCAGAATTTGAAGGTCCAGTTCAAATGCATGGAAGGCCAGCTGAGTCAGGGGGCAGGATTTTCAGGCCCCGCTGAGGTTGAGAACGGAGGCTGATGGGGCCTGAAAATATTGGCATCAGCCAGTGTGCTGGTTTGTCAACCCTGTTCCCGGTGTTACGAACATGCGATAAGCCTCACTTCCCAATTGACTGCAATCGTATTTTGTTAAAAATGGTGTGTTAGTCCCTGAGTGTTTTAGGGTCAAATAAACAGACTAAAGGCAGGTTTTCTCGTAGGTTTAAAAAAAAGGATTACATTTATTTAAACAGCCAAAACCCAAATTTCACAACCTTCACCCACTCATGCATTCACACAGAAATGCATACACAAGATAGATAGAGAGAAAAAGGGTAATATACAATTTAAGTTCAAAGGGAGGTAGGAGCTTGTGGTTCACAGAAAACCTGCATCTTCTCAGGAGGAAAAGTCTTTTCAAAGGTGCAGGCCTTTGTAGTCATGAACTTGCTGAGGTATTGAAGATTTCTGGTGGTTAAAACTTCATACTGGAGGCGGTGATCACTTTAAGTTCTCTGCTGCAGCAAGTTGAAGTGTAGAATTAGCAGCATGGCTTCTTCTTTGTGCTAGTCTGATCTCACAGCCTTTGGTTGGACTGGCCTTCGTGTTTTTTTTCTCTTTCACCCCTCTCTCTCCAGAGGGCTACCTTTTAGGTTAAAACTCCATCACCTTTGATTTGCTGTTAGGTGACACATGGTCCTTTCCCCTGTTGTAACCGCACAATGGAGAAGGATATGGAAACCATGGCTAACTGTTGATGTCTGAATGGGGACCATTCTGTTATAATGGTGCTACTCCATAATGTTATGGCACAACCGCTCAGGACAAAGCTCCAATCAAAATATATGATACTGATTGGAGTGGGAGCAATGCACTGTCAATTCAGTCCTGCCACCCCACAGGTCGCATAACATGTATCTTTAAGCTTTCCAAATTGAAGAAAAGGCAGCAGCCGAATTGAACCAATCTAATAACCCCTGAATGAGGTGAATCAAACCAGGTATCTTTAGAGATCAACAAATTAACTGTTTATTCGAAAAAAATAAAATCTTAAACACTACTAAGATAAACCAATATCTGAAGACCTTACAACTTATTTAAAAATCTAACTCCCGCATTTGCATACATATACCCAAACTATCGGTAGTTTGCTGTTTAATTAGCTGCCGAAAAATTAGAAATAACAATAAAGTCTTTGCAGATTATGCTTCCTGCCGAAATGGAATCTTCAATGTAGAAGCAGCCCAGTGTTGCTTGAAGTCTTCACAGTTGTCCGATGCAAAAACAGGTTCTTCAACGGGAGGACATTCAGTAGTCTAATTCAGCAGTTGAAGTGTTGCTCTTCTTTCTGGTGATGAACACAGCAGATCAACAAATAGCTATTATTGTTTTTTAAAAGAATTAATCTGGCTTGACTTTTCAGAACTCTGAGAGGGAATAATAAATAGGGTTTAAAGAGACTGAGAGAGCTCTCCTCTTTCCTTCACATGCCAGAACAGTCTGTATCCCAACTGTCTCTGAACAAACAGTTTTCAAAGTCAAATGGCAACATTGTATGTCCTGTTCTCCCTCTCTGTATGGCTGTATCCAGGGCAACCAAGATGCACTTTCTGGTAACTTCTGAAGCTGGCTGCCTTAAAGAAGTACTGATCTCTTACAGCCTTAAAAGCACACCGCATATTTCCTGAGGAGAGAAAAAAAATAGGATCATGACACCTCTGCCCCTGGTGAAATGTAAAAAATGGAAATTGGAAAAACACTAACATTTTCCCAATATACGGATATACAATTTTTCAAAAATGGTAAGACTACAGCAACAAGTTGCACCAGAACATTTTTGGCTTTAAATTTTCAAAGGTTGTCCCAATTAACCCATTTCAAATTTCCAAACATAGTGTCCCAGTTGTTTTGTGTTTTCCTTCCAAGTGTCCCTATTGTCCATCACCTCAGCCAGGTGAATTGCACAGCTAGGAGCACTGACCACTTCTGGGTTCACTATTCTCTGAGAAGTTTCTCGAGCACCCCTTAATCAATGTGGCATCACTTGATACTTGAAAACCCTGTACGGTGTAACAGAAGCTGACTTTTCCTTATCCTGGGATGTCAAAGGAATTTGACAGGATCCCTCCAACACATTTGTCTTCTAAATGAGAATTTGTGTAGGAGTCTGCCTTCTTTACCGCAGTTAATTTACTATAGTCTATGCAAGTTTGAGCCATCCCACCAGGTTTAGGCATCAAAACTACCTGCGAGTTCCAGCTGTCCTGACTAGGTTCAACTAAGCTGCCTTTTAGCATGCATTGTACCTCTGCTTCCACTTGGGCTGTCTGTCTGGACCTAAGCGGCAAGGATATTGTTTTAAAGGAATGGTTCCCCCTATACCCACATCATGTGTTGTATATCCTGGCTTATTCCTACAAACTATTTGAAACATTGTGAAAAGCCTGATTAGGTCTTCATGCTGTTTTGCCTCCAAGTGCAAAAGCATATTGTCAAATTTTCCCAGCCATTCTGTATTCACTAATCTGATAGTTGGAGGTTCCATCTGAGAATTTCCAAGGCCTGCTTCTGCCTCATCCTCACTATCCTTTGCCTTCTCAACAGTCCCAATTATCTGACATACCTGTACTGGCTTATCCTCCTCCCTGCGATAGTATTGCTTCAGCACATTGATGTGACACAACTGGTTCTTCTTACTGCAATCAGGGATGTCAATTAAGTAATCTACCTTATCCATTCTTTTGATCACTGTATATGGACCACTGAACCGTGATTTTAATGGTTCTCTCTGTAATGGTAACAACACTAATACTTCATCCCCTGGTTGGAAATCATGGGCTTTTGCATTCTTGTCTGCCCATTTTTTCATATTGGCTTGGGATGCTTTAAGGCGACCCTGAGCCACACTGCAAGCTTTCGTGAGCCTTTCTCAGAACACAGATACATAGTCTAGTATCGAAGATTCATTCTTTTGTTCCAAGAATCTGTCTTTTCTAAGTTTTAGAGGACCTCTTACTTCATGTCTGCAAACCAATTCAAAAGGACTGAAGCCTGTAGACTCATTCGGTGAGTCTCTGGTGGCAAATAAAAGAAAGTCTAATCCTTTATCCCAGTCATGTGGATATTCATGACAGTATGTTCTAATAATCGTTTTGAGAGTCTGGTGAAATCTCTCTAAAGCTCCCTGTGACTGTGGATGATACGCTGAAGAGTTCAACTGTCTAATCCCCAAATTGCCCATGACTTCTTGAAATATCCTAGGCATGAAATTAGAACCTTGATCTGATTGAACTTCAAGTGGCAACCCATATCTTATAAAGAATTGGGTTAACTTTTCTACTACTACTCTAGCAGTAATTGTCCTCAAAGGAATAGCCTCTGGAAATCAAGTAGCTATATTCATGGTCGTGTTACGACCGACCGCTCAAGTCAAAGCCCCCAATCAAAATATGTGATTCTGATTGCAGTGCAAACAATGCACTGTCAATTCAGTCCCGTTACTTCACAGATCGCCTAACATATCACTTTAAACTTTCCAAATGAAAGAAATTCACAGCCGAAATGAGCCATCTATTAACCCCCCCGAATGAGGTGAACCAAACCAGGTGTCTTTAGATCAACAAATTAACTGTTTATTAGAAAAAACTAAGCTCTGAAACACTTATCTCTTTATCTTTGGCCTCCTTATCTCGAGAGACAATGGGTAAGCGCCTGGAGGTGGTCAGTGGTGTGTGGAGCAGCGCCTGGAGTGGCTATAAAGGCCAATTCTTAAACACTACTAAGATAAAAACAACATTTAAAATAGAAAAATTAGTGTCCTTTCAGATTTACACTTCCCGATGAGCAATCCTCTGATTAAAGTCCACTCACAGTCTTCCAGGGTCCGATGAGGGAAGAAAAATGTCCAATATCTGAAGCTTCAACTCCTCTTTCGTCCAGCGATGACTATCGCAGATCAACAACTTGCAAATACTTTTCAATAAATCACTTTGGCTTCAGAATTTTTGACTGAATTCCTTGCGGAACGTTTTGCTAGTGCTGTTGGGGAGGATTTAAACTAGTTTGGCAGGGGGGTGGGGACCTGAGGGTAGACTCAGCTGGGACAAAATCAGAAATTTAAATGGAAGGCGGAAAATTAATGAATGAGTCTGGAAGACAGAGGAAACGACGGTTAGAAAATAAAAAAAAAGAGTTTGGCAGTGCTCAAGGGTATCTATTTCAATGCAAGGAGTATAGCAAATAAAGCAGATGAGCTGAGGGCACAGATAGACACGTGGCAGTATGATATCATAGCTATTACAGAAACATGGTTTAAGGAGGGGCAGGAATGGTAGCTCAACGTTCCTGATTACAGGGTTTTCAGATGCGATGGGGAGGGGGATAAGAAAGGAGGGGGAGTGGCAATTCTGGTCAAGGAAACTATTACAGCTGTGAGGAGGGATGATATGTTGGAAGGTTCATCAAATAAGGCCATATGGATTGAGCTAAGGAACAAAAAAGGGGCAATCACACTGCGGGGAGTGTACTACAAACCCACAAACAGTCGGAAGGAGATAGAAGAGCAGATATGTAGGCAAATGTCTGAGAAGTGCAAGAACAATAGGGCAGTAATAGTAGGGGATTTTAACTACCCCAATATTAACTGGGATAGTTTTAGTGTGAAAGGAATTGAGGGAGCAGAATTCCTGAGGTGCATTCAAGAGAAATTTTTTGCCCAATATGTAGCAAGTCCAACAAGAGAGGGCGCAGTTTTAGACTTAGTTTTAAGAAATGACGATGGGGAGGTGGAAGGAGTGGCAGTGGGAGAGCATTTTGGCGGTAGTGATCATAATTCAGTCAATTTTAACATAATTATGGTAAAGGACAGAGATAGAACAGGAGTTAGAGTTCTCAATTAGGGCAAGGCCAATTTTACTAAGCTGAGGAGTGATTTAGCGAAGTGGACTGGAAACAGCTACTTGAAGGTAAATCAGTGCCAGAACAGTGGGAGGAATTCAAAGGGGAGATTCAAGTGGTTCAGGGTAATCATGTTCCCACAAAGAAAAAGGGTGAGATGGACAAATATAGAGCCCCATGGATGTCAAGGAGTCTACAGGGTAAGATAAGGCAGAAAAGCAAAGCTTATGTCCGACATCGAGAACTCAAGAGTACAGAAAGCCGAGAGGAGTATAGAAAGTGGAGGGGTGAAATCAAAAAGGAAATTAGGAAAGCAAAGAGAGGGCATGAAAGAATTTTGGCAAACAAAATCAAGGTAAACCCAAAGATGTTTTATCAATACATTAAGAGTAAGAGGATAACTAAGGAGAGAGTAGGGTCCATAAAAGACCAAAAAGGTAACCTATGTGTAAGAGCGGAAGATATTGGTATATATTCTTAATGATTACGTTGCATCTGCCTTCACAAAAGAGGGGGACGATGCAGATATTGTTGAGGAGGAAGAGTGCGAAGTATTGGATGTGATAAACATAGGGAGAGAGGAAGTATTTATGGGATTGGCATCCTTGAAATTTGATAAATCACCAGGGCCAGATGAAATGTATCCTAGGTTGTTAAAAGAAGCAAGAGAGGAATTGCAAAGGGTCTGACCATCATTTTCCAGTCCTCACTGGATACAGGTGTAGTGCCGGAGGATTGGAGAATTGCTAACGTTGTACCTCTGTTTAAAAAGGGGGTGAAGGATAGACCGAATAGTTACAGGCCAGTCATTCTAACCTCAGTAGTGGCAAATTATTAGAATCTATTCTGAGAGACAGGATAAACTGTCACTTAGAAAGGCACAGGTTAATCAAGGATAGTCAGCATGGATTTTTGAAGGGAAGATCTTGTTTGACCAACTTTATCGAATGTTTTGAAGAGGTAACAAGGAAGATAGATGAGGGTAGTGCAGTTGATATGGTCTACATGGATTTTAGCAAGGCTTTTGACAAGGTCCCACATGGCAGACTGGTTAAAAAAAATAAAATCCCATGGGATCCAGGGAAATGTAGCAGGGTGGATACAAAATGGGCTCAGTGGCAGGAAACAAAGGTAATTGTTGACGCTGTTTTAGCGACTGGAAGGCTGTTTCCAGTGGTGTTCCGCCGGGCTCAGTACAGGGTCCCCTGCTTTTTGTGGTGTATATTAACGAATTGGATGTAAATGTAGGGGGAATCAAGAAGTTTGCGAACGACACAAAGATTGGCTATGTGGTAGACAGCAACAAGGATAGCTGTAGGCTGCAGGAAGATATTGATGGTCTGGTCAGATGGGAGGAAAAGTGGCAAATGGAATTCAACCTGGAGAAGTGTGAGGTGATGTATTTGGGGAGGTCAGACAAGGCAAAGGAATACATGATTCAGGGGAAAATACTGAGAAGTGTAGAGGAAGTAAGGGACCTTGGGGTGAATGTCCACAGATCCCTGAAGATAGCAGGACAGGTCGATAAGGTGGTTCAGAAGGCATATGGAATCCTTTCCTTTATTAGCCGAGTTATAGAATACAAGAGCAGGGAGGTTATGCTGGAACTGTATAACTCATTGGTTAGGCCACAACTTGAGTACGGTGTGCAGTTCTGGTCACTTCATTGCAGAAAGGATGTAATTGCACTGGAGAGGGTACGGAGGAGATTCACAAGGATGTTGCCAGGACTGGAAAAATGCAGCTATGAGGAAAGATTGGATAGTCTGGGATTGTTCTCCTTGGAACAGAGAATGCGGCACAGTGGCGCAGTGGTTAGCACCGCAGCCTCACAGCTCCAGGGACCCGGGTTCGCTTCCGGGTACTGCCTGTGTGGAGTTTGCAAGTTCTCCCTGTGTCTGCGTGGGTTTTCTCCGGGTGCTCCGGTTTCCTCCCACAAGCCAAAAGACTTGCAGGTTGATAGGTAAATTGGCCATTATAAATTGTCACTAGTATATAGGTAGGTGGTAGGGAAATATAGGGACAGGTGGGGATGTTTGGTAGGAATATGGGATTAGTGTAGGATTAGTATAAATGGGTGGTTGATGTTCGGCACAGACTCGGTGGGCCGAGGGGCCTGTTTCAATGCTGTATCTCTAATCTAATCTAATGCTGAGGGGAGATATGATTGAAATGTACAAAATTTTGAGGGGCCTGGATAGATTGGAGGTGAAGGGTTTATTCACCTTAGCAGAGAGGTCAGTGATGAGGGGGCATAGATTTAAAGTGATGGTAGAAAGATTAGAGGGGACATGAGGAAAGACGTATTCACCCAGAGGGTGGTGATGGTCTGGAACTCACTGCCTGAAAGGGTAACTGAGGCAGAGACCCTCAAATCATTCAAAAGGAGTCTGGATATGCACCTCAAGTGCCATAAGCTGCAGGGTTACGGACTAAATGCGATAAGGTGGGATTAGAATAGGTGGATCGTTTTTAGACCGGCACAGACACAATGGGCCAAGTGGCCTCCTTCTGTGCCTTAAACTTTCTATGATTATCTTCCCTTTAGTTTAAATTATCAGATCTCTGTTCATTTCGTGCTGACCCAGCTGTCTGTCTGTTAGGACAGTCTGTCTCAGATAAAAAGCCAGTTCAATTCTGGGTACTGCCTGTGTGGAGTTTGCAAGTTCTCCCTGTGAACTGCGTGGGTTTTCGCCGGGTGCTCCAGTTTCCTCCCACAGCCAAAGACTTGCATGTTGATAGGTAAATTGGCCATTATAAATTGCCCCTAGTATAGGTAGGGGAATATAGAGAAGATGGGGATGAGGTAGGAATGTAGGATTAGTATAAATGGGTGGTTGATGGTCGGCACAGACTCGGTGGGCCGAAGGGCCTGTTTCAGTGCTGTTTCTCTAAATAAAATAAATAAAATAAAAATAAAAGTTAATCGTAACAGTATATAATTGATTCTCAGTCTCTGAATGGATGTGTCCAAGGCAACCAAGATACACCTGCTGAAATTGGTTCATTCCCTCTCTGTAGGGTTGTATCCAATGGCAACCAGAATGCACCTTCTCGATAACTCCTGAGGCTTGCTTGTTCTTAAAGCGGTACTGATCCTTTACTGACTTAAAGACACACTGCATACTTTCCAAAAAAAAAATCATGATAATAGTAAGTATGTATTGATATCCTGCTTTTGTTTTTGGCAAGGGTCCAACACAGTCTATTAATACCCTGCTAAATGGTTCCTCAATCACCAGTATGGGAACTAGTGGTGCCGGTTTTATGGTAGGTTGTGGTTTTCCCACCATTTGACAGGTATGGCATGTCCTACAAAATTGTCTCTGAATTCCCTTATGTCCTGCAAAAGGAATGTCGTGTGCTAACCTTAATAATTCTTGGCGATATTTAGGTGGTACCACTATCTTTTCAACAATTGTTCAGTCTGCATTGGCATGTCTATGAGGCAGTCTCCAGTTCCTCCTCAAAACCACGTTTGCCATATAATAGCCTTCCGGAACTCCTTTCAACTCAGGTTCTGTCAGAGCCACATGTGCCATTCGGTATATCTCTGGATCAGCTTGCTGTGCTGCAATGATAGATGATCTGTTATGATGATCTCATTTGGTTTATCTAAATCCCTAAATAAGGTTTCAGATACTTGGCTATCTGTTTGTGGTGCCTTTTTTACCTCCGACAATGGATCCTGTTTAGCGATTGCTCGGGTAACTACACATGCAGGAAATATTCCCGGAACTTGTTCCTGTAATTGCTCTGTTTCCTTAATTTCACTTGGTTCCTCTGTAATTATAGGAGAAACTGATACTTTTGATCCAGCCAAATCATTTCCTAGGAGTAGATCAATTCCCTTTACTGGCAAACTGTGGACAACTCCTACAGTTACTATCCCAGATATTAAGTCACTCTCTAGGCATACTTTATATAAAGGTACGGTATATACTCCCCGCCAATTCCATTAACTAAACCTTTAGCGTTCAAGGCACTCTCTGGTGGAAACCTTATATCTTTCCCCAGCAAGAGTGTTTGGGTTGCTCCTGTATCCCTCAGTATAATGATAGGTTTTCCTGCCTCACTTACAGGATTTGGAGTTACTCTCCCCTTTGACCAAAATACATTGTAACTCTTGGGTATTTTGTTTTTAATCTCTACACTCCTCTTAGTTTTAGTATCTGGTTTCATAGCTGTTGTTAAAGCTATAGCCTGGTCTGCTACACTCTCAGTCAGAGTCTTTTCCTCTGCACTAGCTTTGCGTATCCCAACAAGTCCTATGGGTTTACCTCGCAATTTCCAGCACTCTGAATGAAGATGACCCATTTTGTGGCAATGATAACACTTTGGCTTGTGAACCTCACTTCTATCCTCAGCACCTTCCTTTCTGACCTGAGGAGGTGATCCTGGGGCATTACCAGCTGTTCCTTCTTGTCCCTGGTTACTTGCCTTCCTTTCACTCTCCCACATTCCATCCTTCTTGAGTTTATGGGGTGATGGACAAAATAGGTTGTTTTTTTCACAAGCTTAAAATCATCAGCAATTTCTGCTGCTTGCCTAGCTTTCAAAGCTTTCAGGTTATCTATTATCTCACTATTGAAGGAATGGAGTTTTTAAACTCTTCTAAGAGAATCAATTCTCGAAGGTTCTCATACGTGGCTTCTATCTTCAATGCTCGTATCCAACGGTCAAAAGTAATTTACTTCACCGTCTCAAATTGTAAATATGTCTGCCCAGCCAATCTCTGTAAGTTCCTAAACTTTTGACGGTAAGCTTCAGGGACTAACTCATACGCAGTGAGAATAGCCTTTTTTGCCATCTCATAATCTGCAGAAGCCTCTTCAGGAAGCATGGCATAATCTTCATGAACTCTGCCTACCAACCTGCTTTGCAAAAGCAGCGTCCAACTTTCCTTCTGCCAGTTCATCTGTTTGGCTATTTTTTCAAAAGATATGTAAAATGCCTCTATGTCCCTTTCCTCGAACTTAGGAAGAGCTTGAATAAATGTAAGCAAATTTTCACTGGGTCCTGATTCAGATTCTTCCTGACCTGAATTTTCCCTGGATTCAAGACTACTCTTTTGTCTTAGTTCCATCTCTTTTAACTTAAATTACATCTCTTCTCTTTCACTTTCTCTCTGAAATGCTCTCTCTTTCTCCCTTTCCTCTTTTTCCAATTCAAGTTTTCTTATTGCTTTTGCCTTTTCTTTTTCCCTTTTCTCTTTTTCCAATTCAACTTTTTTCATTTCTAACTGAATCCTAGCCAATTCTACTGCATCAGTCTGTGACTTATGACCTTCTTGTCTCTCATCTTTTCCTCCTCCTCCTTCTTCTTCTTCTTCTACTTCTTCTTCTTCTTCTTCTTCTAATTCCAGATATTGGGCTACTATGTCAAGTATCTCTGCTTTTTCGTCACCCAATTTCAATTCTATCCTCAATTTTGCTGCCAATTCTTTTAATTTGTTCTTAGCTAAAGTTATCAAGTCACTCAGGGAAACACTCTGCTTTCCCAAAAACTCTGCTGCAACCACTAATGCCATTACAATGGTATAGACTGTACCTTATTATACAAGAGACCTGGTTCTTTTTATTTCTTTGTAATTGGCATTAGATTTAGATCCCAACAATCGAGTTTCCAATTGATATGATCCCAGATGTGAGAGCAATGAATATGATACAAGACCCCAATTTAAATATGTTATCCCAGAGAGGAGTAATTAATATGGTTCCAAAGAGAGCCCCTCAATTAGTCTGATTCTGATCCCAGATGCGAGCCGCTTAATTAAAATATCGCGGGCGAACCCCCAATTAATATGTTATGGCACAACTGCTCAGGACTAAGCCCTCAATCAAAGTATATGATACTGATTACGGTGGGAGCAATGCACTGTCAATTCAGTGCCGCCATCCCACAGGTCGCATAACATATACCTTTAAGCTTTCCAAATCGAAGAAAGCAGCAGCCGAATTGAATCAATCTAGTAACCCCTGAATGAGGTGGACCAAACCAGGTATCTTTAGATATCAACAAATTAACGTTTTATTGGAAAAAACTAAAATCTTAAAGACCACTGAGTAAAACCAATATCTAAAGACCTTACAACTTATTTAAAAATCTAACTCCCGCATTCGCATACATATACCCAAACGTTCGGTAGTTTGGTGCTTAATTAGCTGCTTGAAAATTTAGAAATAACAATAAAGTCTTTGCAGATTATGTTTCCTGCTGAAATGGAATCTTCAATGTAGAAGCAGTCCAAGGTTGCTTGAAGTCTTCGCAGTTTCTTCAACGGTAGGACATTCGGTAGTCTAGTTCAGCAGTTGAAGTGCTGCTCTTCTTTCTGGTGATGAACACAGCAGATTAACAAATAGCTATTTTTGTTTTTTAAAAGAATTAATCTGGATTGACTTTTCAGAATTCTGAGAGGGAATAATAAGTAGGGTTTAAATAGACTGAGAGAGTTCTCCTCTTTCCTTCAAGTGCCAGAACAGTCTGTGTCCCAACTGTCTCTGAACAAACAGTTTTCCAAGTCAAACGGTAACATTGTATGTCCTGTTCTCCTTCTCAGTATGGCTATATCCAAGGCAACCAAGATGCACTTTCCGGTAACTTCTGAAGCTGGCTGCCTCAAAGGAGTACTGATCTCATACAGCCTTAAAGGCACACCTCATATTTCCCGAGGAGAGAAAAAAAAGGATCATGACAATAACTATTTGTTTTGGACTGTGAGATAGCTTGTCTCCAGACCAGTTTGTTAATTCATTCATGTGGGTAGGAGTCATCAATATGCAATGGTGCTCCTTCAATTTCAATGGGTTCTCCACAGAGCTATTCAGATGCAGTTAATGAGTTTTGTCTTTACAGACAGGTTGTTTTCCAGTACATAAGGGATCACGGAACTCCTACTCCATTTTGACTGTGGTATAAGTGTCCATGTTCTTGTGTTTAGTTTAACAGTTGACTTTTTATTTTCATAATTACTCCAATTCTTTGTTCATTTCATCATGGCTCCTTTCATGCATAACACCGGTGTCGGCCATTTTGTCTGAGGCGGGTTCCAGGCTGGCAGGGCTGCCCACCCCCATGAGGCTGACAGCCAATTAGGCTCATTAACAGCCTAGTTAAAGGTAGGTAATGGAGGACAACTGGGATTTTCCAGTTGGCCTCCAGTTTCCCGACATGACAGGGGGCAGTTCAACTGCCTGGAGGCGGGCACCCAATGGCCGGCTAGAGTTCCAGCACTCCAGCACTCCAGGCAGGTCTACAGGCTCTCCCTGCCTGCCTGGGTGGGGCTGCAGCCAAAGGCCTGGCTGCAGAGGGGCTCTCCCTCCCACAGTGTTGGCCTGGCTGCTTTTTTATTTCCTAATTAAATTTTTTAAAAGTTGCTGAAAGGGTGCCTTCATGTTGAAGCATCTTTTCGGTGCTCCTTTGAAGCTGGAAGGCCTCTGTTTGGCCTTCCACTTTGAGAGCCCATCTGCTGCCCTTAATTGGTCAGGGAACCTTTCTCCATGCCAATCAAGGGGATTCCCCGGTCAAAATTCCAAAGAGTGACTGTTTCCTCCCGGGGGCAGCTTCAGGATTCCGAAACAGTCTTGGCTCCTGTTCTTATCCCCAAAGCGAAAATTCAGCCCAGGATCTGGTCCATATTCCTTGCTGACCTCCATTGTGCCTCCCACCATCCACTTCCAACTCCTCTCTGCTCCTTGAGATAAGGAGTGGCTTTCTTGCCTCTGTCATAACGTTGTGGGTGTAAGTCCCACTCCAGAGACTTGATCGCATAAATCTAGGCTGTCGCTCCTGTGTCATACTGAGGGAATGCTGCACTGTTAGAGGTGCCATCTCTTGGATGAGATGTTAAACCGAGGTCATGTCAGCTCTCTGATGTGGATGTAAAAGATGCCATGACGCTATTTCAAAGAAGAGCAGGGGAGGTTTTCCTGGTGTCTTGGCCTATATTTATCCCTCAACCAACATCACTAAAAATCAGATTATCTGGTCTTTATCACATTGCTGTTTATGAGAGCTTGCTGTCCATAAATTGGCAGCCATGTTTCCTACATTACAAGAGTGACTACATTCCAAAAGCACTTAATTAGCTGAAAAATGCTTTGGGGCGTCCTGAGGTTGTGAAAGGCAGGATATAAATGCATGTCTTTCTTTCTTTCACTAGGTGTATATGTGGTTACATCTTTTCCAACCTGAGGAATTACATAGACTTAGGGCGGGATTTTGTGTTGGAGGTGGGGCTCCCGGCGCGGGCCGAAACAACAGGGGGGAATTCCCTCCTCGGTGTTTTCGTGATCCCGCGGAGTGATCCTCCAGTCTTTTTACATCAAAATTTCACAAGCCGGGATCCCCAGCCCTTTAAAGACAGAAATCCCACCTCTATAAGCTGCTGACCAATCAGAGGGTCGGCAGCACACCAGTATCGGCAGCGCCACCGGGAGCAGTGGCCATTGCTGTTACTGCAGAGGCCTCAGACCCAGGCCCAGTGCTGGTGACCCAGACCAGAGGTAGGTGAGGCGGGGTCGCTGGTGTCAATCCAGAAGGCCCTGGCGAGGGGGATTGTGGGGGGGGTGGTGGTGGGTGGTAGTGCAGCCCAGTGGGAGGGGTGTCCCAGGGGGTGAAATGATTCCTGGTGGGGGTCCTCAGTGGGCCACAGATTAACCACGGTGGAGGGACTCCCCCCCCCCCACCCCCACACCAAGCCTGCAGGGACGGCACCTTGTGTTACAAGGTGTCCTCCCCGCATGGCGGAGGCACTCCCGCAGCTGGTAAGATCCCAGCAGTGGTGGGAAGAGGTCCTTAATTGGCTGTTAATAGGCTACTTAAGGGTTTCGATTGGCATCTGGGCGGGAAGGCCGTCATCAGCGTATCCCAGCCCCGGTAAGATCACTTGGCGATGGGCCCTCTGCCCCCTCCGCTCCCACCCCCCGCAACCCGTCGCGATACTCTGTGGCCCCCTGCCTCTGACCCCGCTTCAGAAGGCCACATAAAATCCCGGCTTTACTGTCCTTTCCTGAATCTATTAACTGAACCTTCGATAGACATAACATGAATGTGCTTCTTCCAGAGACATGTCTCACTCCAGTGATGTGGAAACAAAAAACAAACTGCTGCCACGAGAGATGTGCAGAATAGGGAAAGTCAGCAGCATATGTACTACTCCAGGCCACTTTGACATTCCAGATCAAAGCAGTACTTTCACACTAGGCATACAAACATGTTTTGAATCAATTTTGCTTTTCAGGCAATTAGCTTCTGGCATTTGGATTGGTTTCATTATCTTCGATTGCCCGACTAGCATGGCAGATAACTTGGCTCTGAGAACAACTTTTAGTCTGCCAGTTTAACACAAAACCAACATTTCAAAGACTGCAGAGAATTTCTAATGTTATTAGCATATGATTATTTCTTTCTGGGAGACTGACTGTGTTTGATACCCCCAACGAAACTTATGTACTCCTAAACAGTATATGTATGTTGCTTTAACAACAACAGTCTGTATTTATATAGCCCCTTTAACACAGTAAAATGCCCCAAGGCACTTTGCAGGAGCATTACCAAATAAAATATGACACCAAGCCACATAAGGAGATATAAGGACAGATGATCAGAAGCTTGGTCAAATGGTTAGGTTTTAAGGAGTGTCTAGAAGGAGGAAAAAGAGATAAAGAGACGGAAAGATTTATTGAGGGAATTTCAGAGATTAGGGCCTAGGCAGTTGAAGGTTAACCTAGATATCCTATTATTTTTTTTATATACTGAAAAATACAGAGAAATTAAGTCAATTCTTGAGCATAAAATATCAGGATAGCTCCTAAAAAGCCCTAAACTTCTTGTGATGGAAATCACACCTACAAAAAGGAAACATATTAATTTAGTCATATGGAACATTACTTGAACCTTTTTACTGGACATTGAACATAACTTGTTTAAAAGGACCACAGAGTTGAACAGCTAAAATCAGAGTTGCACATTTGCATTCTGAGAAACAGTTGAATAGAGAGACAATGGGAATACTCCCTGATTCAATTAACGAGATGGGTTTTGTCAATAGTGATGATCAAAAGACATTGAGAGCCATTGACTTTATAAGAGACAAAACTATCCCCCTCCCCCACCCCCGCACCCACCGAGTGTCTGGGATACTCTGAAGTCCAGCAACCCTCTAAGAAGTTGCTATTTCAAACCGAGATGGTCACATGAATTACCAGCTGGCCAAACTGGGGACTGTTTGAATTGTGCCACACAGAAAGGTAACAGACTGCAATATGAAGACGAAAGAGAAGGAAGCTCTCTCTCCCTGTCTCTCTCTCCAGCAAAGTCCCAGGGACCCATGGGAGCAGCTTAAGCCTCAAGACAGAGCACCTTTTCAGCCTTCTGGTACCAGAGAAGAAAGTCGGAAATTGTGCACTGGGCCCCAACGAGAACTTCAAGACCTCAACTTTTATCAAGGACATTTCCACCCAGTAATTGAATTCTATTTATTACCAACCCTACTTCAACACCAGCCACCACCCCCCCCCCCCCACCAATTCTTTCTTCCCCTCTGTATCTATTTGTGTGTGTGTTTCTCTTGTATGCATGCTAGCGTGGTTGCATTGTGTATTTTAGTAATTTTAACCGAGTTAGCGTGATAAGGCTGATAAACTTACATCTTTCTTGTTTAAACCTAAGAAAACCTGGCTGATTGATTCATTTGTAATTATAATTAGAGTGCAGTGAACAAAGAGCTCACTGTGGGGTAAACTAAAATCACTGTATTTTAAAAGATAAACTCTGTTACGGCCAAACCAGGAAAGGGGCAAGAAGGGAGCCTGAGACCTCTTCTTCACCCGGTCTTAGCATTGTGTTTCTATGCTCTTTTTACTAACTTTCACTGCCTGCCTGCACAAGTTCCACAGGCTCATTTGCATCCATGCGCCAAACACCTGATAGTGTGGTAGATAAGGATTTCTGTTGTTATCACTATTACAGTCTGGGTAACTTATATCCATATAAAACAGGCACAGCTGCTCCCCATGCCATCAGCTTCAGGGGGAAGTGAGGGGTTTGACAGCTTTGAAGAGTTCCCAAAATTTGCTTCTGATTTCTAGCTTCACAGGATGTTTCTTCAATCCCATTTATTGTAGATTGTGATTATTGAGACTTCCAGTATTCCCTCCCTGCAGTGTTACAGTGTCACTCCACTTCTACACAGTTGCATCTCCAGGAAATTTATGGCCTTCTACTTGTGAGAAAGTAGATGTTTACAGGTGATGTTCCTCTGCTGGGCAACCACAGTAAAATTCTGAGCTGGCTTTCAGACCCAGGAATCTATCTGTCCTGTCTTCTGTTTCTTCCAGGAAAGCTTGAACGTCATCCTCTAAAAAGCCTTGTGTCCTTTTTTACAATAGTCCTGGTGCCCAGTGGACAGAGTTGGCATCCTACTGCTCATGGTGCTGCCAAAATGGACGAAAACTGAGAATGAGAGATGCCTTGAAGAGACTTGATCCAAAGAGGCCAAGCGAACAGTTGCAACAGTCATTCTTAGCGGTTCTGAAGTGTTCTACAGACGAGTGGAGTCTGTTTAGAGGTTGTAAAAAGTTAAGCTACTCATCATGTGAGTTTCCTGGTCACTCTGCTTCTACGTGTAATTTACATCAGAGCTTGCATCACATTTCCCTGAATTTCATGTGCAATAAATCTCTTTTGTAGTACCTAATCAAATGATTTTTGAAAATCCATATAAACCACATCTATTGGATTTCCTTTATCTATCCTTTCTGTTTTTCTTTAAAGAATTCTATAAAGTTAGTCAAGCATGACCTGCCCCTTAGCAATTCATGATGACTGGCCCTGATTAAATCATGTTTTTTCAAGTGTTTAGTAATTTCATCCCGGAATATAAACTTTAGTAGTTTAACTACCATTGAAGTAAGGTTAACTGGCTTCTAATTTTCTGGCTTATGGTTTCATTTTTTTGAAGAAGGGAGCCACATTTGCCAATCTCCAGTCAACTGCCAAAATTTATACTTTCACAGAATTTTGGAAAATTATAGTCAGACTGTTATTTCTTCCCTAGTTTCTCCATTGGGATCCTCAGATATCATAGAATCATAGAATGATTACATCACAGAAGGAGGCCATTTGGCCTGTCAGGTCCATGCTGGCTCTCTGAAAGAGCATCTTACCTTGTTCCATTCCCCCACCCTTTCCCTGTAGCTCTGCAGATTTTGTTCTCTTCAGATAATTATTCAAATCTCTTTTGCAGGCCTGGGGTGAAACTGCCTACACCAAACTCTCAAGTAGTGCATTCCAGATCCTAACCACTCACTGCGTAAAAATGTTATTCCACATGTTGCTTCTTTTGCCAATCACATTAAATCGGTGTCCTCTGCTTCTGGAATCTTCCATCAATGGAAACAGTTTCTCCCTATCTACTCTGTCCAGACCCCTCATGATTTTGAACTCCTCTATAAAATCTCCTCTTAATCTTCTCTTCTCCAAGAAGAACAGCCCCAGCTTCCCCAGCCTACCCACATAACTAATTTCCTTAGCCCTGGAACCATTCTTGTGAATCTTTTCTGCACCCTCTCTAATGATTTCACATCCTTCCTAAAGTGTGGTGCCCAGAATTGGACACAATACTCCAGTTGAGGCCAAACCAGTGTTTCATGCAGGTTTATCATAACTTCTCTGCTTTTGTACTCTATGCTCTCATTTATAAAGCCCAGGATCTCTTATACTTTATTAACCGCTTTCTCAACCTGCATTGCCACCTTCAATGATTTGTGCACATTTACACCCAACTAATGAAGTAAGGGAGGCAAAGGCAGAGGTGCTGGCCATAATCTTCCAATCCTCCTTAGATAGAAGGGTCTCTTTGCTCCTGCACCCCCTTTAGAATTGTACCCTGTATTTTATATTGCCTCTCTTCATTCTTCATACCAAAATGAATCACTTCACACCTCTCTGCATTAAATTTCATCTGCCACTTGTCCACCCATTCCATCATCCTGTTGGTGTTCTCTTGAATTCTATCACTATCCTCCTCACAGTTCACAATATTTCCAAGTTTTGTGTCATCCCCAAATTTGGAAATTTTGTCCTGTACACCGAAGTCTAGGTCATTAATAGATACAAGAAAAGCAGGGGTCCTAACACTGATCCCTGGGAAATCCCACTATATACCTTCCTCCAGTCCAAAACAACAACTGTTCACCACTACTGTTTCCTGCCATTCAGCCAATTTGGAATCCTTCTGCTACTGTCCCTTTCATTCCATCAGCTCTAACTTTGCTGACAAGCCTGTGATGTGGCACTTTATCAAATACCTTTGGAAATCCTTGTACACTACATCAACTGCATTACCCCTATCAACTGTCTCTGTTACCTCATCAAAAAACTCAAAGCAGCTTAGTTAAACACGATTTTCCCTTAACAAATCTGTGCTGCCTTTCCTTAATTAATCCACATTTATCCAAGTGACTGTTAATGTTGTCCCAAATTATTGTTTCTAAAAGCTTTCCCACCACCGAGGTTAAATTGACTGGTCTGTAGCTGCTGGCCTTATCCTTACACCCTTTTTTGAACAAGGATGTAACATTTGCAATTCTCCAGTCATCTGGCACCACCCCTCTATCTAAGGAGGATTGGAAGATTATGGCCAGCACCTCTGCCTTTGCCTCCCTTACTTCCCTTAGTATCCTTGGATGCATTTTTTAGTTTAGTTTAGAGATGCAGCACTGAAACAGGCCCTTCGGCCCACCGAGTCTGTGCCGACCATCAACCACCCATTTATACTAATCCTACACTAATTCCATATTCCTACCACATCCCCACCTGTCCCTATATTTCCCTACCACCTACCTATACTAGGGGCAATTTTATAATGGCCAATTTACCTATCAACCTGCAAGTCTTTGGCATGTGGGAGGAAACCGGAGCGCCCGGAGGAAACCCATGCAGACACAGGGAGAACTTGCAAACTCCACACTGGCAGTACCCAGAATTGATCCAATCCTGGTGACTTGTCAACTTTAAATACAGCCAGCCTATCTAATACCTCCTCTTTATCAATTTTTAGCCCATCCAGTGTCTCAGTGGTGTCATAAATAGTGAGGAGGAAGTCCTTAGATTACAGGACGATATAGATGGGCTGGTAAGATGGGCAGAGCTGTGGCAAATGGAGTTTAATCCTGAGAAGTGTGAGGTAATGCACTTTGGGAGGACTAACAAGGCAAGAGAATATACAATGGATGGTAGGACCCTAGGGAGTACAGAGGGTCAGAAGGACCTTGGGGTGCTTGTCCATAGATCACTGAAGGCGGCAGCACAGGTAGATAAGGTGGTTAGGAAGGCATAGGGGAACTTGCCTTTATTAGCTGAGGCATAGAATATAAGAGCAGGGAGGTTATGATGGAGCTGTATAACGCTGGTTAGGCCACAGCTGGAGTACTGTGTACAGTTCTGGTCACCACACTATAGGAAGGATGTAAATGCAATGGAGAGGGTGCAGCGGAGATTCACCAGGATGTTGCCTGGGCTGGAGCATTTCAGCTATGAAGAGAGATTGGATAGGTTGGGACTGTTTTCCTTGGAGCAGAGAAGGCTGAGGGGGGACCTGATTGAGGGATACAAAATTATGAGGGGTATTGATAGGATAGATAGGAAGAAACTTTTTCCCTTAGTGGAGAGGTCAATAACTAGGGGGCATAGATTCAAGGTAAGGGGCAGGAGGTTTAGAGGGGAGTTGAGGAAAAATCTTTTCACCCAGAGGGTGGTTGGAATCTGGAACACACAGCCTGAAGGGGTGGTAGAGGCAGGAACACTCATGACATTTAAGAAGTATTTAGATGAGCACTTGAAATGCCATGACATACAAGGCTACAGGCCAAGTCCGGGGAAGTGGGATTAGTTTTGGACGGGTGCTTGGTGATCAGCGCAGGCACGTTGGGCCGAAGGGCCTGTTTCTGTGCTGTAAAACTCTACGACTCTCTATGACTTAATTACCTCCTTTTTCACAATGATTTGGGCATCATCCGCTTCCTTGGTAAAACCAGATGCAAGGTACTCATTTAGTACCTCAGCCATGCCCCCTGCCTCCATGTGTAAATCCCCATTTAGGTCCCTAATCAGCCCCACTCATCCTTTTACCACTCTTTTACTATTTATATGCCTATATAAGCTATCAAAGTGATCCATCTACCTTAGGTTTGAGCAGCTTTATTCGTACCATGTCACTTTAACTCTCACTAATAGCTTAACACTCACCTCTGGTGGTTCTACAATCCCAATGGACGTTAAACCGAGGTCCCATCTGCTGTCTCAGGTGATGGTAAAATATCCGATGACACTATTTTGAAGCACAGCAGGGGAGTTATTCCCAGTGTCCTGGTCAATAATTATCCCTCAATCAACATCACTAAAAACATATTATCATCCACATTTCTGTTTATGGGTGCTTGCAGTGTGCAAATTGACTGCCATGTTTTCTACATTACAACAGTGACTACACTTCCAAAGTACTTCATTAGATGTAAAGCACTTTGGGATCTCCTGAGGTTATGAAAGATGTAATATAAATTCAAGCCTTTCTTTCATTATTATCCCTGAAAGCAGCACTTTTTTTTGTTTTAAATTAAATCTAATCTTCCTATTCATCTATGGAACCTTAGTCTTTGATACACTACCCTTTTTCTTACTGGAATATGCTTGATTTGTAGTTTTCTCATCTCCTATTTAAATATAAGGTCATAAGTAATAGGAGTAGCAGTAGACCATACAGCCCATTGAGCCTGCTCCACCATTTAATGCGATCATGGCTGATCTTCGGCTTCAACTCCACTTTCCTGTCTGCTCCCCATATCTCTTTATTCCCTGAGAGACCAAAAATCTGTATATCTCAGCCTAAAATATATTTAATGATGGAACATCCACAACCCACTGGGGTAGAGAATTCCAAAGATTCACAACCCTTTGAGTGAATAAATTTCTGCTCATCTCAGTCCTAAATGATTGTCCCCTCATCCTGAATAGCGGTGGCAGCTGCGACTGGTGCAAGACCCAGGTAGCATGGCAGCTGCCTGAGAAGTGGTCACACATTCGCTGCAAGCATCTGCGGTGTTCACATACCAGCTTCACCTAGTTTGAGAGGCTCCTTTAATGGTGACATCTGCAGGTGGTAGCCTGGCAGTAGGCCTGATGGCCACATGAGTGCAGTCTATGAACATTTCAACCTATGGGTCTCCGGCAATGGTGCCAGAACCAATGGCCCTCTGGGCCTGGCTATGAGAGTCCCTCCTGAAGTGAACATCCTCACTGGCCCTCCAATGCAGGGCATTGGTGACCGTCCTGATGCAGCGGTGCACTGCTGACTCTGTGACCCCAAAAAGGTCTCTGGTGGGCCCCTAAAAGGCTGCAGGGGCATCAGGCTTGAGAACTGCTGCCACTATGAGGAACAAAAGCAATGGGATGTCCACCGGAGCCCATGGGCTGCACGTTATTCTTGAGCAGGGCACAGAGACGTGTCACCACCCTCTCTATATGCACAATCTCCTCTAACACTGGTGCTCTGAAATCCGATGGCATGTCATGTAGATGCACGGCAACCGTAATGGCGGGCTGCCTTTGGGGGCTGCTGCTCACGACTGGGGGCCTCTACGTGGATCACACCTGCCTGTTGATATTGCCTCTGGTGCATACAGATCCTCACGTGCAGAGGATCACACAATGTATAATGAGCTACACCTATTTCCATGTGATAAATAAAGTTGAACCCTTCATGTATTCGAAGGTTCTGAACAGGGCATGGATTGGTGTTGACAGGTACATCAGCTGCTTTCCTGGATCAACTATGTGGCGTGCCATGGCATTTCCCATCTTGGCCAACTCTCAGAGTGGCACAGCATGACCACATCAAGATCCTAGCAGCTGAATCGATTGCCCCCATCATCCATAAAACCTTAATGCTCCTGCCCTTTCTGGTACCCTCCTCACACACAGGGTGCCTAGTGTGCCATTGCTCCCTCACAAACACAGAGCATACACTGTTAACGGAGGGATGGTACACAGCACAGCTTTGCCTCCAGAATCCCAGACTCCCTCCCTTTAAGAATGCAGAATGCGACCCCTGTGTATCCCCCCCCCTTTAAGAATGCAGAGTTAGACCCCTGCATAAATCCCCTCCCTCCTCCCTTTCAGAATGCAGAGTTAGACCCCTGTGTATCCCCCCTCCCTTCTCCCTTCCGTAATGCAGATTGAGGCCCCGCCGTTTTTCAGATCGTGAATGGGATGGCATGTGACGGCTGCCCTTTCAACGAAAAATCCGGCAGTGTCGGTGGAGAGACGGCGGGCTGCATAATCAGTATTGGTAAGTAATCATTACCATATGTTCATTGTGATGCTGCCGCTGTGTGGTGGGGGGGGCGCACCGAGGTCCCGCCGCCATTGGTAAAATGCGGCGAGACCGTCTCGAAGTTGTGGTTCAAGGTGGGTCTCTCCCCGCAGCATTTTACCGGCCCCCATGCCGCAATTCGCGGCGACAAGGGTCTGGTAAAATTCAGCCTAATTTCTTGCTTAATGCTCTGTCTAATGGTATAAATACTGTTAGGGGGCCTATAAACTAATCCCAGCAGCATTTTATTACTCTTGCTATTGCCCGGACAGGGAATTGAAGGCACAGGAGTGCCAGCCGCCGCTCTGAAGAACACGGTGGACCCGTAAGATCCCAGGTAAGTGCATTGTAATTTATTAATTTTATTAATTTACATATTTAAATCCGGGTCCGGTTGCCAGCGGAGTGGGGGGGGCCGCCACGGCGCCTTGCTGCCGCTGGGAGGATCGGGCCGGGCCCACCCAGCATCGGCTTTCGTGGCGGACTGCTGTCGGAACCATTTATCAGCACCCCCCCACCACAGAGCCCGATGTTGTGGGCTTGGTAAAGTCCAGCCCAAGGACTGCAGGGTGGATGAGCAACCTGACCATGGCACCATGAGGCAAGAAGCCATTCAAGTGTGGGGAGCGAAAAGGAATATGGTAATGATAGGAGACAGCATAGTCAGGGGTGTAGATACTGTCCTCTTTAGCTGCGACCGTGAGGTGCGAAGCCTATGTTGCCTGCCAAGTGCCAGGGTTAAGGACATCTCCTCACGGCTACAGATGAACTTGGATGAGGAGGGGGAGGATTCTGTTGTTGTGGTCCACGTAGGAACCAACAACATAGGAATGGGGAACTAGGAATGATGTTCTGCTGAGAGATTTTGAGGAGTTAGGGTCCAAATTAAAATGCAGAACCTCAAGGGTGATAGTCTCTGGATGGTTACCTGAGCCATGCGCCAATTGGCATAGGGCCAAGCAGATTAGAGAATTAAATGTGTGGTTCAAAGAGTGGTGTGGGAAGAAGGTGGTTTGATTCATTGGGCGCTAGCACCGTACTCAGGAAAGAGGAAGCTGTTCCATTGGAATGGGCTCCACTTAAACCGGGTGAATCATATAACTCGGGCTGTGGATGGGGCTTTAAACTAATGGGGGAGTGAGTGGAGGGTTCAGGTGAAGGGAGAATTAGAAATCCAAAGGAAAAAGTTGAGGCAATAGAACAGGACAGGAAGAGACAGAGGGCTGGATTTTACCAAGACCTCGACGTTGTGATCCGTGGTGGGTGGGGGGTGCCTGAAGATGGGTCCAGATGAGGCCCATCACGGACCTCGACGCAGGGAGGACCCGGACCGATCCTCCTGGCGGTGGTGAGGCTCCGTGGCAGCACCCCTGCCACTAAGCGACAGGACCTGGATTTCAATATTTAAATGAATAAAATGAATACATTTAAATCCACTTACCTGGGATCTTACGGACAGAGCAGTGGCCGCCACTCCCGCACCTTCAATTCCCCGTGCAGGGAAAGCCTGTGTGACACTGGTGGGGGGAGGGTGGAGGAGGTAAGATTTTCAGTGTGGGGTGGGATGGGGTCAAATGCATGTAATGGGTGTAGGGGATGGTTGAACTTCCAACTTTGTGCAGTTTGGGGGGGGGATGTACAAGGTCAGATGTAAAAGGTAAGTATTTCTGGGGGGGAAAGGCAAATAGTTAATCTAATCGTTGTGGGGAGTGGTGTGGGAAAGGGGCATAAGAAATTTATTTTTTTAATTTCGGGGGTTATGTGATTAAAAATTTAAATTCGGCGGCAGGGCTGGTTGTCCCTTGAAAATGAGGCCAAGATCAGCGATGGACTCTTAAAATCCAGCCCAGAGAGCCTAATGGTAATAGTGCATCAGTGAGTAAGGTCCATGCAAAGAATAGTAGTAAGAAAAATTAAAGGCTCTTTACCAGAGCATGAAGTATCCTCAATAAGATAGGTGAACTAGTGGCACAAATGGAGACAAATGATTTTGATGTAATCGCCATTACTGAGACATGTGGCTGAATTTTAAAAGCTCGCCGCTGATCTTGTGGCAAGCTTCAAAAATGGCGCGGCACACACGCGAGATGTGCACCGCTGAGCCGTGGTGATATTTAGCGCAGGAGCTCATTTACATGGGTGGGGTGGAACGCCCGCTCCTGATGACATAGGGGGGCATGCGATCCGTGCCCGGCAACGGAGTCCGGCGCCACCGCACAGGCGCCGCTGCCATTTGTAAGGGCTGCAAGCCCTTCAGTGAGATTTAAATTTTTAAAGGCCCCAATCTCCGGGAAATAAAAATAAAATTTTAATGCAACTTTGAATCCCCTCTCCCACTCCACCAAAGAGTAATCGATATATAAATTGCCCTCTCCCTCCAAAAAAACTTTTCTTCAGATCCCGAACTTTTCCCCCCAAACTTTATATCCTTTAACCCTCAACCCCTTCCCAGCATCCCTGCAACCAATAGGAAGCGTTTTCCACGCTACCCCCCACTGCCCTGAAAACTTCACTCCTATCCCCCTCCCCAGCAGTATTCCGCCATGGATCTCCGAATGGAGATCCATGTGCGGCGGGGGGCTGGGGGCTGCCACGAGGCCTCGCTGCCGCCGGTAAAATGGAGCAAGCCCTTCCTGGCGTCGAGACCTGTGGCGGGCCCCCCCCCCGAGGTATTTTCTGGGCCCCTCCGCCAGGACGCCCGACTTCAGGTAAAATCCAGCCCCTTGTTCTGATCCACACATGTAGGAAGCAGTTCGTACCTGTTGATCAAAGTCAAGGACTGAGCCTTCTTCATCACTAAATGCTTGTTATGAAAATGCTTCTATTTTAAAAAAATACTTTTTTGAGAATTTATGTGTTCGAATTATGGACATTGTTTTTTTTAGGAAAACTGAAAAGACCCCATGGATGTTTTTTTACAAGGGTCACTGAGAAGTCGTGCTTGAAAACAATCTTTACTCGAAATCACATGCCTTAAGCTCAATAGACAACAGAAACCTTGGTGACTTGGGGAGATGTTTACAGCGCAATGACATGTCATGATTTATAGTGGTCAGGAGGTTCTGACTTGCTGTTTTAGGTTTTGATTTTGAGGTATTGTTTTGGTTTAGTTGGGGTGTGGACTGTGTTGAAAAGCAGTTGGAGATCAACCTGCCAAGGGAGAAACACCCAGTTCATCTTTCCTGTACCTCTCTAAGAGACCCTGAAAAAATCCAGTTTGTCAGCTCCTCTTTCTCTACCTCTTTGAAAAACCTGCAAATCCAGAGTGGGATAACTGAACCCCTAATGCCACAATTCTCCTGGAAAGCCTACCAGACTACATCTCGACATCTCCAGAATGAATTGCTCCAGAAAAGATCCCTATGATCCGTCTCCGTATACCTGGACCCCAGACCAAAATGGACAACTGGCATCCTTCCATATCCTCTTTTATCTTCAAGAATTAACAAGTGTTTGGCCAAAATATTCCTTTTATTTTGGAAAAGAGCTCTGCAGAGAAAATCTCTTTATTTTTCAGTTAACCAGGGTGTGTGTTTGTGTCTGGGGTTTTAAAAAGGGAACTTTCATATTTCAATCTGTGTATTATTGCTTTGCTTCATTACTGGATAAGTCTTGTTTTTATAAGAAACTGCTAATTTTGTTGTTTATTAAAGAAACCTTGTTGGTGTATTTTATTCTGGGATAAAGAGTAGAGTTTTGTGTCATCCACGAACTTGGAAATACTACATTTGGTCTCCACAGATATCTCAGATATGGGGCTGCATTTTGTTCCCAGCCCTATGTCAGGTTCCGTGAAGGGGGTGTGGGGGGCCCAGATAATTGAAGCGGCAGAGGCTGCCACGGAACTCAACGCCGGGATTGACGGGCCCGATCTTCCTGGCAACGGGGAAGCTCCGTGGCAACCCCTCCGCCGCTCTGCAATGGGACCCGACTTAGCATATGTAGATAACATATTTGCATGAATTAAAATATAAACCGCAGCAATCTTACCTTCACTTTCTGATCCTTAGCGTGATGAGTGGCACTCACACGCCTTCACTTTCCTGTCCTGGGAAAGCTGGCGCCACTGAGGTGGGGAAGGGGTGAACTCTGCACTCTGATGGATAGGGGAGAAGGAAGGGGTGAACACTACACTCTGATGGGTATGGGGGGGGTGGGGTGGAGAAGGATGAACTCTGCACTCTGAAGGGTGGGGGACTGCCACCATGTTCCGCACTCGTTGCCGCTCCAGGCGGCAGGAATACAAAATCCAGCCCATGGTTGTCTGGGACTGCAATGCATTCCACAGATTCCCACATGTTGCAGTCACGGCACACCACCATCCCTTCCATGTCTTTGTAACGTTATTTATTTAATTAGTCAATTAGTTACTAATGTACTTAGCTAAAGCAATAGTAACTTGCAGTCTCCTGACTTGCAGACAAAAGAAGAACACTCACCAGCTACTGGAGGTTGAAATAAGGCATAAAAAGCAGCCCCTCCTTCCCCTTCCGCACCAAATTCCCAACTTAGCACTCAGTACACGAAGCACTCTGTGCTTCCTCACACTTACATTGTTAATCCACATTTTATTTGCCAATTTTGCCTGACATTTAATCTGCACAGTCTTTTAATCTGACTCTAATTTGCTGTTTTTAGTCAAGTACCATTGTTTTTTCTTTTTCTCTATTTTATTAAAAACACTTTGGTTACAGAAAAGCTCTCACAAATCTGTTCCTATGTCAATTCTTTAGAAGTCCAAATGAAACTGCAAAACAATATTGATAAGATGAGGACTGGATTAAAACATGTCAAATGGAATTGATTGTCAGTAAGTGTGAAGTGATGCATTTTGGTAAAAGAAACAGTAGTAATTATGGTCTAAATGGAAGCAGGTTCAGTGCTGTGGAAAACAAGAGGAACTTCTGGGTGTAGGTTCAAAGAATATTCAAGGCAATACTTAGGTTGATAAAGTTGGAAAAGTACCTAATATTCTAGGTTTTATCTCACGAGGTATAGATTAAAAAAAACAAAAGGTACTGATGAGCCTATATAAAATCTTAATAAGACTTCAGTTAGAATACTGTGTTCAGGATTTTTTTTTGATTCGTTCATGGGATCTGACTGCCACTGGCTAGGCCAGCATTTATTGCCCAGCCCTAATTGCCCTTGAGAAGGTGGTGGTGAGCTCCCTTCTTGATCCACTGCACTCCATGTGGGATAGGTATACCCACAGTGCTGTTAGGAAGGGAGTTCCAGCATTTTGACTGAGCGACAGTGAAGGAACAGCGATATAGTTCCAAGTCAGGATGGTCTGTGGTTTGGAAGGGAAATTGCAGGTGATGGTGTTCCCATGCATCTGCTGCGCTTGTCCTTCTCGGTGGTAGAGGTCACGTTTGGAAGGTGCTGTCTAAGGAGCCTCGGTGCGTTGCTGCAGTGCATCTTGTAGATGGCACACACTGCTGCCACGGTGCTTTGGTGCTGGAGGGAGTGGATGGGGTGCCAATCAAGTGGGCTGCTTTGTCCTGGATGGTGTCGAGCTTCTTGAGTGTTGTTGGAGCTGCACCCATTCATGCAAGTGAAGAGTATTCCATCACATTCTTGATTTGTGCCTTGTAGATGGTGGACAGGCTTTGGGGAGTCAGGAGGTGAGTTACCCGTCACAGGATTCTTAGCCTCTGACCTGCTCTTGTAGCCATGGTATTTATATGGCTACTCCAGTTCAGTTTCTGGTCAATGTTGATAGTGGGAGATTCAGCAATCGTAATGCCATTGAATGTCAAAAGGAGATGGTTAGATGGTCATTGTCTGGCACTTGTGTGGCACGAATGGTATCTGCCATTTATCAGCCCAAGCCTGCACCAAGTCCAAGTCTTGCTGCATTTCTATATGGACTGCTTCAGTATCTCTGGAGTTGCGAATGGTGCTGAACATTGTGCAATCATCAGAGAACATCCCCATTTCTGACCTTATGATTGAAGGAAGGTCATTCATGAAGCAGCTGAAGATGAACAGCCTAGGACATTACCCTGAGGAACTCCTGCAGTGATGTCCTGGAGCTGAGATGATTGCCCTCCAACAACCACAACCATCTTCCTTTGCGCTAGGTATGACTCCAACCATCGGAGAGTTTTCCCACTGATTCCCATTGACTCCAGTTTTGCTAGGGGTTCTTGATGCCATACTCGGTCAAATGCTGTCTTGATGTCAAGGGCAGTCTCTCTCAATTGAGCCCCAGAACATAGGAAGGATATTAAAGCTTTATAGAAAGTACAATGTAAATTCACTAGGCTGCTGCTTGGTATAAGGAAATACAAATACGAAGAATAAATTGAAAAATTGGGTCTTTTTTTATGAGAACAATGCAGATTACGGGGTGATAATAAAATATGTTTTTTCATTATGAAAGAATGGAAAAGGCTAATTAGAAACAGACTGTTTAAAATATTTGAGAGATCAGGAATGAGGGTCTGTAAATACAAGATTAAATGTAAGAGACTTAGAACAGAAGGCACAAGTAACTCTTTCATACAGAGTTGTCAGGCTGTAGAATTCACTTTCAAAGTTAGTGGTTGAGGCAGAAACTATATCAACATTCACGATTAGTTTAGATACGATAGATTGGATTAGTGAATGAACAACAACAACTCACATTTATATAGCAGCCTTTAATGTAACAAAATGTTCCAAGCCCCTTCAAAGGAAAGAAGAAAGTTAAGGGTTATGGAGAAATGTATTTCGAACTATTTACTCATGTGAAGGGTAAACACCAACACAGACAGGTTGGGTGACTGGCTAATTTCTATGTTGTAACTTCTATGTATTAATCTTTGCCTCTTTAAAGGGACAAGTCACATTTTTACTTTACTGCGATTCATTTTTTGACCAACAGTTTTGGTTACAGAGAAATGTATAGGGGGAGAAATTCAACAGGGCTCTCCTAAAATTTGCAGAGATCCTCTAGCTGAGCTTATGTCACCAATAGCATTGTACCATTTCTATCTCCAGTGCTGTCAGTGAAATCAAGATTTCAGTAGAATTCCTTGTCACACTGTCTTTGAGAACAAAAAAATGGTTAAAAGTTCAAGGTTAGAAGACAGTACCAAGTACAGCAATATAAAATGCTTCATATTTCAGCAAAATGTTCTAAGGCAGATGCATAGTAATACATGATACCCAAGATTAAGCTCAGGAATATTCCTGTTGAAGAGAGACTAATGCTGAAATTTTGAAGTTTGTGTTTATGTTGAAAGATGAAAAGTACACAAAACAAATGAAATATTGTCACTATAAGCTCTTCATAACAGGAAAAATATTCTCATCAGGAAATCTCCAGGTCCAAGGATTGATTTAAATGAAAAGCCCACCTACATAATCACATCAGGAAACTTATGACCAGAATTTTAAAAAATATTCATTCTCAGGATATGAGAATCACTGGCAAGGCCGGCATTTATTGCCCATTGGTGGGCTGCCTTCTTTAACCGAGTGGCCTGCCAGAGGGTAGTTAAGAGTCAGCAGTGTTGGTGTGGTACTGGAGTCATGCATAGTTAAGACCAGGTAAGGACTGCAGGTTTCCTTTCCTAAGGGGCATTAGTGAACCAATTGGGCTTTTACAATAATCTAGTGGATTCAGTTTATTGCTACCAGCTTTTTATTTTCAGATTATTTTAAAATTGCTATGGTGGGATTTGAACTAATCTTCTATGCATTAATAGTCCAACTTCCAGTGTATTAACCCAGTAACATAATCACTACACTACAGTGAATCAAATGTTTGTCCCTTATCCAGTTTAAGGGTTGGATTTTACAGACCCCCCTGACGTTGGAGATCATGGCGGGGGTGGGAGGGGAAAAAAATGCCTCTGGGAGTGGGCTGCCATGCATCCCAACGCTGTGAGGGCCCGGCCCGATATTGCCGGCAGTGGCGCGGCCTCGTGGCGGCCCCCCCCCCCCCCCCCACCACTGTTGGGCAATGGGACTGCCATTAATATATGTAAATAAATTTAAATGACTGAATTAATTACCTATACATTCCTGCCGTCTGTCTCGGTGCGATATTCGTGCCGCTGGCCAGCACTCCCGCGCCGCTGGCCAGCACTCCCGCGCCTTCGGATCTCCGTCCAGGGAACCAAGGCGGAACATTGGGACAGGTGGGGATGTGGTAGGAATATGGAATTAGTGTAGAATTAGTATAAATGGGTGGTTGATGGTCGGCACAGACTCGGTGGGCCGAAGGGCCTGTTTCAGTGCTGTATCTCTAAACTAAACTAAAAAATGCATCCAAGGATACTAAGGGAAGTAAGGGAGGCAAAGGCAGAGGTGCTGGCCATAATCTTCCAATCCTCCTTAGATAGAGGGGTGGTGCCAGATGACTGGAGAATTGCAAATGTTACATCCTTGTTCAAAAAAGGGTGTAAGGATAAGGCCAGCAGCTACAGACCAGTCAATTTAACCTCGGTGGTGGGAAAGCTTTTAGAAACAATAATTTGGGACAACATTAACAGTCACTTGGATAAATGTGGATTAATTAAGGATTAGTATAAATGGGTGGTTGATGGTCGGCACAGACTCGGTGGGCCGAAGGGCCTGTTTCAGTGCTGTATCTCTAAACTATAAACTAAACTATTGGTGGGGAGAGGGGAGGAGATAAATTTCTCAGTGCGGGGGGTGGTGGTGGGGGAGCAGGGTCAAAGTCATATTATTGGTGTGGGGGATGGTGGGAAGGGTTATAGTGTAAAGTTTATGTACTTTGGGGGGGAGGTCAGGTGGGCGAGGGAAGTGTTTTTGGCAGGGGAGAGGGCAAGTAATTAATTTTATGGTTATGAGGGGGTTGGTGGGAGACAGGCAATTTAAATGGATTTAATTTTTTTAATGACCTGTGCCTTTAAATATTTAAATTGAATGGTAGGGCTCAAAGCCCTTTAAAAATGGCATCAGCGCCTGGCATAGGCAGCTCACGCCATTGCCAGGGACAGACAGCCCGCCCTGGCTATTTAAATGAGCCACCACGCTTAATATCGTGGTTGCTCTGCGACGTGTGGCCCGCACAGGCAGGCAACCAGTGTTTTCACACTGTATATAAATTTCAGCCCTAAGTGTCAGATTTGCACAGTGTTAGTATCCTTGCTGCTAAATTGGTAGGTTATGGGTTCAAGCTCATTCTAGGAACTTGAGCACATAATCTAGACTGACACTTCTGTGTAGTACTGAGGGAGTATTACAATGATGAAAGCCTATCTTTGTATGAGAGGTTAAACTGAGGCCCTGTCTGCCTGTTTAGGTGTATGTAACAGATCATTGGACATTATATGAAGGAGAGAAGGAAAGTTCTCCTTGTACCTTAGACAGTGATTATCCTTCAATCAACTCCTCCAAAAACAGATTCACTGGTCCTATTACCTATTGCTATTTGTGGGACCTTGCTGTGCACAAATTGGCTGCTGCATTTGCCAACAGAACAACAGTGACTCCACCACAAAAGCAATTTGTTGGCTGTGACATGCTTAGGTATATCCTGAAGATGTGAAAGATGCTCCACTACAGTAATTTCAACTTTAAAAAATTGAAAAACATGATATTTGGCAAACACCAAAACATTGGAAAACTTACTTGTATTGCATACTGCATGTATAAGAAAGTAAAAATCAATTATAGTAAATATCCCATTAAACCTATTTATTTTAGCAGAGTGATTTAGATTCTTTCACAACTGCAGTATACAGCATCTGACCACCAATTATCCCAATAATTTTATCACAAGATCTTTTTACACTATGCAGTTTGTGATTTTTCAAGAAATCCAATCACCCCTTTTCTAAATATCTTATTTCATAACAGTCCTATACAAAATATAACAATTGACTTTATGACTCACTGTACCTTTTACAGAAGGAAAATACAAAATATCCATCTACTTCAATTTGCATGGAATAAATCAGGTGAGAGATTGCCCTCAATCATAATACTGTAAATCCCAATCCAGAGACATCAACCATTGAATCTACAATAATGTGATACTACTGTGAAACATTGCTTCCCCAATATTTTATACATTTGAGTCTTCAATAGTAAGAAGGAAAATAATTGATCAGTCCGGTTCATTTGCTTCCATGCAAAGGGAAGGAATTTTCCATCCCGAGGTGATAAGACTCCTTGCAGAAACTATTGCTTTAGAAACCCAATATAGAATTTGGTTTCACATGACAAAATATCTCTCAGTCCCAAATAGTGCAACACAAGCAGCTGATATCTCTGTCTGATCTGATTGTTCATGTTACAGTGACTTTTTACAGATAATGACTCCACTTTCTTGCATAAATCTATAATTCTATAGGAGTAACTGTCAACGCTTTACTCTTTGCAAAGCTCAGGTAGCCTGTATGAATTAATTAAGATAAAGTATTCTCTAATCAAGATTTCAAGATCTTTACAAGTGTTTACAATCTATGTTGATGAAAGAGATAAGTCTGTAGCTACTGCACAACACATTATTTTCTTCAAAAATAACTGTGATTAGCACTTCTTTTAATGTCACTGGGAACAGGCAAGACGGAAGTATCTAATGACACAATCTTAGGAGGACTGAGGTCAGTTGCGGGTCAAGTGTTTTATCAAGAAACATGAAAACCTATTCAGAACAGGAGCTTTCAAAGCTGGAAGGGCTGTAATTGCTCTTGGAGACTCTTTTGATGCCATTACACTCACACCTTGGGCTGAATTTTACTCTTTTGCCTCCGGTCGAAAAATTAATGGCCTGCACTCACAGGCTGCGCACCACCACACCGCAGCAATGTAGTGTGCGGGTGGCTCATTTGATTATGTCAGGTGGGTCACACCCCCCAATCTCATGGCAGGGATGGCCTCAGTGACACCGTGAACAGCATCAGCTGATTCGTAAGCAGGTGCTGGTGCCATCTTTAAAAGGCAGGCAGCCCTGCATTCAAGCTCTTCCTTCATTATCGCTATCGTGCTGGAGCAGAGAGGCCACGAGTGTCTGCAGCACCCCACCAGCCTTCAAGCAGCACCCGTGGGAACCCTTGTGCCAATGGTGGATGTCCGAGGAAGGGTGGCCCCATGGTTTAGCGATGCTGCCCTGCTCACTCTCCTCCAGGCTGCAAAGGAGGTCCTTTTCCCTAGTGATGGCAATAAGAAGTCTTCCCACCTGACCAAGCAAACCTGGACGGAGATCGCAGAGGAGGTAAGCTGCTGTGGCGTCATCTGACGAGACTGGAGCCAGTGCAGGAAGACGGTCAACGATCTCATGTGCTCGGCAAAGGTATCTGATACTTTGCAGAACTGCTTGGTTTGACCTGGGTATCACTACATGGTATGTCACATGGGTGCCACTGCCATGTCAAAGACAGGGAGGTCGGGGAGGATTGATGGCACATGACTGGCTGCATATGCGCATCAAGTCACCCTCGTATGTACCTCAGAGCATGTTACACCCATGACAGCGTGAGTCCGTATACCAGACAAATCATCCCCCAGCTGGTGTTGAAGTGTCCATGTTGTTACAACTGTGATATTGATGTTTGGCAATGTTCAATATCTGCATCCTTACTCTTCCAGGCGAAGAGGGCCCACAATGGTCGGGTGATGTGCAGGACCAGTGGTGGGGTGCCAGACCTGAGGCCACTCACGCAAGCTGAAGAAGAGGTGCTGGAGCTAGCCAGGAGCCAGGGAGCACGTGCCATTTCAGACGTGGAGCTTGGGGTCCTGGGTGAACAGAGTGATTATTGCCAAACACAATGATTTCTAATTACAATTCATATGTAGATACAATGCCGTCAACATTGCAACATTTGTACTGTAACCAGGGAGACGGTGGTAACCGGGGAGACAGTGGCGTAGTGGTAACATCACTGAACTAGTAATCCAGATGCCCAGGCTAATGCCCTGAGGACACAGGTTCAAATCCCACCACGGCAGCTGGTGGAATTTAAATTCAATTAATTAATAAGTTCAATTAATTAATAACAAAAAATATGGAATTTAAAAAAGTTAGTCTCAGTATTGGTGCCATGAAACTATCATTGATTGCTGTAAAAACCCATCTGGTTCACTAATGTCCTTTAGGGAAGAAAATCTGCCGTCTTTGCCTGGTCTGGCCTACATGTGACTCCAGACATACAGCTATGTGGTTGACTCTTAACTGCCCTCTAAAATGGCCTAGCAAGCCACTCAGTTGTCAAGGGAAATTAGGGATGGGCAACAAATGCTGGCCTTGCCAGCGACGCCCACATCCCATGAAAGAATTAAAACAAAACCTAAATGTCGGTTCTTCACATTGTATCTTGCAGGGCGATGCTCAGCCTTGGAGGTGCTGGAGACATTGAACAGCTCAGGCAGCCGGGGCCCTCCAGGTCTCAGGTGCGCATAGCACGACCGACGAAGTTATCCCAGGTCAAGAGGGGCGCCTGCTCAGCCGCTTGCCTCCAGTCCAGCTGCTAGCGCAGAGGTCACACCTTGACACATATGGGTATGCACGGGTGAGATGGCTGTGTCCTATGCAATTTAAGTAAATATGCTTTTCTGACAAGTGTAGCCTTTCCTGTGTGAATAACGCATACCACCATGTATTGATTATGTGTCCTCCCATTACATCATTAGCCTGACAGTGCTGCCAATGTAAGGAATAACATCATTGTCATGTCAATATGCATGATGTGGCACTGCACAGATGCAGTAACATGGACAATGGCTCAGTCAGCTGCTGCCAGTAATGCTGGAGAGACAGATATTATGGAGGCAAAAAACTTCAGGCGAGATGAAGGATGGTGGTGTGTGTTGTGAGGAGCATATGTTGCACTTTAGGAATTGTGGAAGCACTTAATGATCAGGCGTCGTCCTACATTCCTTGCTCACCACTCGCCGTGTAGGCCCTCCATCAATGTTCTCCATGCCCCCATGCGCGGCTGCTGCTGGATGCCCTCTGTGTCCTCATCGTCCAAGGATGTCTTCTGTTCCTGTACCTCATCATCCTGTAAGGCCTCCCCCCTCTGTACTGCAATGTTGTGTAGAATGCAGCATACAGTAATGATGCGCCCAACCCTGTCTTACTATAGGCCTCCACATGATCTATCGAGGCAGCAGAAATGCATCTTCAGCATGCCGATGGCCTGTTTGATGGTAGCTCGGGTGGAGCCGTGGCAGGCGTTGTAGCACTCTTCTGCATCACTGCTGGGTTCCTCACCAGCGTTAGAAGCCATGTCAGCAAGGGGTAGCCCTTGTCCCCAAGAATCCACCCCTGAATTTGAGCCAGTGGCGAGAACAGCAGCAGCACCTGGGACTGGCGCAGGATGAAGGAGTCTTGGCAGCTGAAACACAAACAAGAAATGTTGGAAATACTCAGCAGGTCTGGCAGCATCTCTGTACAAAAAGCAGAGTTAATGTTTCAGGTCAGTGACCCTTCATCAGAACTGGCAGATATTAGAAATGTAAAAGGTTTTAAGCATGTAAAGCGGGGGTGAGGCAAGAGATAACAAAAGAGGTGTTGATAGGACAAGGTCACAGAGAACAACTGACCAGAAGGTCATGGAGCAAAGGCAAATGGTATGCTAATGGTGTGCAGAAAGACAAAGCATTAGTACAGAGAGGGTGTTAATGGACAGAAAACTGAGCAGCCTGGCCTCAAGCACAAACATGAAAAAAACAGTGGGTAGGCACATTAGAAACAAACTAAACAAACTAAAATAAAATAAACACAAAAAAGAAAAAAATACCTGAAAATAAAAATAAAAAGGGGGGCCCGTCATGCTCTGAAATGATTGAACTTCATGTTCAGTCCGGCAGGCTGTAGCGTGCCTAATCGGTAAATGGGGTGCTGTTCCTCGAGCTTGCATTGATGTTCACTGGAACATTGCAGCAATCCCAGGACAGAGATGTGAGCATGAGAGCAGGGGGGAGTGTTGAAATGGCCAGCAACCGGAAGCTCGGGCTCATGCTTTCGGACTGAGCGGAGGTGTTCTGGAAAGTGGTCACCCAGTCTGCGTTTGGTCTCACCAATGTAGAGGAGACCACATTGTGAGCAGCGAATACAGTATACTAAATCGAAAGAAGTACAAGTAAATCACTGCTTCACCTAAAAGGAGTGTTTGAGGCCTTGGATAGTGAGGAGAGAGGAGGTAAATGGGCAGGTATTACATTTCTTGCAGCTACCTGGGAAGCAGGCATACACTTGCAGGAAGCGCTTCCTGTGGTCGCATACTAGCTGCACATTGAGCAAGTAAAAGCCCTTTCTGTTGAGGTATGCAGCTGGTTGTTCCGTTGGAGCCTTGATGGCCACATGTGTGCAGTCGGTGACCACTTGCACCTGTGGAAATCCCGCAATGGCCCCAAATCCAATGAACTTCTCGACCTGACTCTCAGGGTCCATCCTGAAGTGTACATAGTCGCCGGACCTCTTGTACAAGACATCAGTGACTTCCCTGATACAGTTGCGTACTCATGATTGCAAAACCCCACACAAGTCGCCGGTGGATCCAGTGACTTCCCTGATACAGTTGCGTACTCATGATTGCAAAACCCCACACAAGTCACCGGTGGATCCCGAGAATGATGCGGAGATGTAGAAGTTTAGAGCCACAGTCACTTGGATAGTCAAAGGCATAGGCTGACCACCAAATCCCAGTGGCTGCAGGTCATTATTCAGCAGTGCACAGAGACATGTCTCCACCTCTCTGGCCATCCGCATTCGTTTCTGACACTAGCGCTCCGACATCTGTAGATAAGTCATCCGGGTTCTATAGACCCGCTGGCATCTCTGGGCTAGAATGCGCCTTGCTGGCTGTTGCTGCTCGCTTCTGGGAGCTTCCACATGGACTGCGTTTGCCTCTTGGCTCTGACTCCAGCGGATATGCCTCATCATGGCATGAGGATCCAGAAAGACAGGGTGGAGCATCCCCATCTCTATGTTCGAGGTAAACTTGGTTCCTTCACAAGGTCAATGGCACCTAGCTGGGTAGAGAGTAGGGCGGCACTGTGGCGCAGTGGTTAGCACAGCAGCCTCACAATTCTGGGTACTGCCTGTGCGGAGTTTGCAAGTTCTCCCTGTGACTGCGTGGGTTTTCGCCGGGTGCTCCGGTTTCCTCCCACAGCCAAAGTCTTGTACGTTGATAGGTAAATTGGCCATTATAAATTGTCCCTAGTATAGGTAGGGGAATATAATGAAGGTGGGGATGTGGTAGGAATATGGGATTAATGTAGGATTAGTATAAATGGATGGTTGATGGTCAGCACAGACTCAGTGGGCCAAAGGGCCTGTTTCAGTGCTGTATCTCTAAATAAATGTGTGCTTCAGCTGTGTTCCAGCAGGAACTGTATGGCCTGGCATGACATTGTCCGTCTTAGCTTTAAATAAGAGTGAGCCAGCCTGACCACTGTAATATCAGTCGAGTTGTCTGGATTGGACCAACGGCAACAGGAACTTATAACATTTTACATTTGTGCCCTCCACCCCGCATAAAGGGTTCATCAACTTCCATTGCCCCCCCCCTCCAAACATGGTTGCTGAATGCAGGGTGAGCCCCCTACCGCCCCCCTCACCTCAGACATTCATGGGCGCATAGTGGCCCCCTTAATGGAACAAGGTTATGGGGTCCCCCCCACTTCATGGATGCAGAGTTCAGACCCCCTTCCCAACACCCATCCACCCACCCCGCTTCATGGACGCAGAGTTCGGACCCTCTTCATAGCACCCACCTACCCCACTTCATGGATGCAAAGTGCTCAGCAAAAGTATATTCCAGTGAAAAGGAAGGACTGGAAGAAAAGGGGTAATCTGCCATGGGTGTCTAAAGAAATAAGGGAGGCTATCAAATTGAAAGAGAAGGCATACAAAGTGGCCAAAAACAGCATGAAACTAGAAGATTGGGAAAACTTTAAAGGTCAACAGAAAGCCACAAAAAGAGCTATAAAGAAAAGTAAGATAGAACATGAGAAAAAACTAGCACAGATATAAAGACAGATAGCAAAAGTTTCTACAAATATATAAAATGAAAAAGAGTGGCTAAAGTAAACGTTGGTCCTTTAGAGGATGAGAAGGGGAATTTAGTTATGGGATATGATGAAATGGCCGAGGCATTGAACAGGTATTTTGTATCGGTCTTCACAGTGGAGGACATTAATAATATGCCAGTAATTGACAAAGAGACGAACGTAGGTGAGGACCTGGAAACAATCATTATTACGGAAGAGGTAGTGTTGGGCAAGCTAATGGAGCTAAGGATTGATAAGTCTCCTGGCCCTGATGGAATGTATCCCAGGGTACTAAAAGAGATGGCGGGAGAAAAAGCAGGTGCACTTGCGGTAATTTTCCAAAATTCACTGGACTCTGGGGTAGTCCCAGCAGATTGGAAAACAGCAGATGTGACGCCACTGTTTAAAAAGGGAGGTAGACAAAAGATGGGGAATTATAGGCCGGTTAGCTTAACCTCTGTAGTGGGGAAGATGCTTGAGTCTATTATCAAGGAAGAAATAGCAGGGCATCTCGATAGAAATTGTCCCGTTGGGCAGACGCAGCATGGGTTCATGAAGGGCAGGTCATGCTTGACAAATCTTTTGGAATTCTATGATGACATTATGAGCAAGGTGGACAGTGGGGACCCAGTGGATGTGGTGTACCTGGATTTCCAAAAGGCCTTCGACAAGGTGCCGCACAAGAGGCTGCTGCATAAGATAAGGATGCATGGCGTTAGGGGTAAAGTATTAGCATGGATAGAGGATTGGTTGACTAACAGGAAGCAGAGAGTGGGGATAAATGAGTGCTATTCTGGTTGGCAATCAGTCACTAGTGTTGTGCCTCAGGGATCGGTGTTGGGACCGCAATTATTTACAATTTATATAAATGATTTGGAGTTGGGGACCACGTGTAGGTTGTCAAAGTTTGCAGATGACACTAAGATGAGTGGCAGAGCAAAGTGTGCAGATGACTGTGAAACTTTGCAGAGGAACATAGATACATTGAGTGAGTGGGCAAAGGTCTGGCAGGTGGAATACAATGTTGATAAATGTGAAGTCATTCATTTCGGTAGGAGTAACAGTAAAAAGGATTATTACTTGAATGGTAAAAAGTTGCAGCATGCTGCTATGCAGAGGGACCTGGGTGTCCTTGTGCATGAATCGCAGAAGGTTGGTCTGCAGGTACAGCAAGTAATTAGGAAGGCAAATGGAATTTTGTCCTTCATTGCTAAAGGGATTGAGTTTAAAAGCAGAGGTTATGTTGCAGCTGTATAAGCTACTGGTGAGACCGCACCTGGAGTACTGTGTGCAGTTTTACTTGAGAAAGGATATACTGGCACTGGAGAGGGTGCAGAGGAGGTTCACTAGGTTGATTCCGGAGTTGAGGGGGTTGGCTTATGAGGAGAGACTGAGTAGATTGGGATTATATTCATTGGAATTCAGAAGAATGAGGGGGGAATCTTATAGAAACATATAAAATTATGAAGGGAATAGATAAGATACAAGTAGAGAGGATGTTTCCACTGGCAGGTGAAACTAGGACAAGAGGGCATAGCCTCAAGATTAGAGGGAGCAGATTTAGGACTGAATTAAGAAGGAACTTCTTCACCCAGAGGGTTGTTAATCTATGGAATTCCTTGCCCAGTGAAGTAGTTGACGCTTCTTCAGTAAACGTTTTTAAAGCTAAGGTAGATATCTTTTTGAACAATAAATGAATTAAGGGATACGGTGAGAGCGCGGGTAAGTGGATCTGAGTCCACGAAAAGATCAGCCATGATCTTATTGAATGGCGGAGCAGGCTCGAGGGGCCGGACGGCCTACTCCTGCTCCTAGTTCTTATGATCTTATGATCAGACCCGCATCAGACAATTTAACTCAGCTTCACTAAGAACAGGAGAGCAGGACAGTACTTACTGACCTTTATAGGCTCCGAGGACTCTCACCTCGGTGGCGCCGGCTTTTCTGGGATGTGAAAGTGAAGGCACGTGAGTGCTGCACATCCAGCTGAAGATTCTAAACTGATGGTTGGCTCGCACTGGGATGCATAATATTGTATGCAGAGAGGCTGTTTGCACATGTAAAGATGGGTCCCGTTGCCGAGCAGCGGGGGAGGGGGGACGGACTACCACAGAGCCTCACCGCCGCTGGGTAGATCAGGCCTGGCAATTCCGGCGTCGGGCACCCTGGCGGACCGCTGCTGCTGCGCTCTTCTGGCCCCCCCGCTACAGAGCCTGACGTCGGGAGCTGAACAAAATTCAGCCCCTTGTGTTGGTACAAAATGATTTGATAACTGCTGAATTCTTCCACTTCAAACAGGCGGCTTATGATGTGCATCATCTGCAATATACCTCAACTGGTAAAAAGCCAACAATAACGAAATTAATATTTTAAAACGAGCAAGGATGGTCTACTGAACTGTCTTTAAATTTCTAATGATAATAAGAGTCCTGTTAGCTTTCTGTCAAGACTAAAGGTTTACTGATTGCCAAAGACCAGTGAGCAGATTTTGAAACCTTCATTTAAGTATGCATGCATTGAACTCTTTTTTTCTGGTTAAAGAACCATGTGTTTACTTGCACTGTTTCAAAAAGGGTCCAATCCCTGCAAAATTGCACTTGATTGCATGATTCACATATTCAAGACAAGGGTTGATAGATTTTTGGGTACTAAGGAAATTAATGTATATGGGGATGGTGCAGAAAGATGAAATTGAGGGAGAATATCATCCATGATCTTATTGAATGGCGGCACAGGCTTGAAAGAGCCAGATGACCTACTAGATTAGATTAGATTTTTTTTTAGATTAGATTTTTTAGAGATTAGATTAGATTAGATTAGATTTTTTTAGATTAGATTAGATTAGATTAGATTTTAGATTAGAAATCTAATCTAATCTAAAATCTAATCTAATCTAATCTAATCTAAAAAAATCTAATCTAATCTAATCTAATCTCTAAAAAATCTAATCTAAAAAAAAAATCTAATCTAATCTAATCTAAAAAAAAATCTAATCTAAAAATCTAATCTAATCTCATCTAAAATCTAATCTAAATCTAATCTAATCTAATCATAATCTAATCTACTGCTCCTATTTCTTACGTTCTTATGTGAACTCTGCTTTACCTAAACCAATATTGTCAAAAAAAGAATGTTTTTTCCTCCTCATATTATGCACAATAGGGAGATTCATAAAATGTCATTAACTTTTAGTTTGTGGTCACAAGGCTCTACAAATGTAGAGACTTGCTGTAGATATCCTTCCAGATTCAATTGTGTCAGTTACTTTCATTAGTTGTCTGATCATCTTAAACTTAGGGGTGTTCCTGTACTTCACGATATACAATAGCATAACCCAGGAGTGCAGGGATCAGTGCTGGGACCTTTGCTGTTTGCAGTATATATAAATGATTTGGAGGAAAATGTAGCTGGTCTGATTAATAAGTTTGCGGATGACACAAAGGTTGGTGGAGTTGCGGATAATGATGAGGATTGTCAGAGGATACAGCAGGATATAGATCGGTTGGAGACTTGGGCGGAGAAATGGCAGATGGAGTTTAATCCGGACAAATGTGAGGTAATGCATTTTGGAAGGTCTAATGCAGGTGGGAAGTATACAGTAAATGGCAGAACCCTTAGGAGTATTGACAGGCAGAGAGATCTGGGCGTACAGGTCCACAGGTCACTGAAAGTGGCAACGCAGGTGGATAAGGTAGTCAAGAAGGCATACGGCATGCTTGCCTTCATCGGTCGGGGCATAGAGTATAAAAATTGGCAAGTCATGTTGCAGCTGTACAGAACCTTAGTTAGGCCACACTTAGAATATTGCGTTCAATTCTGGTCGCTACACTACCAGAAGGACGTGGAGGCTTTGGAGAGGGTACAGAGGAGGTTTACCAGGATGTTGCCTGGTCTGGAGGGCATTAGCTATGAGGAGAGGTTGGAAAAACCCGGATTGTTTTCACTGGAACGATGGAGGTGGAGGGGCGACATGATAGAGGTTTACAAAGTTATGAGCGGCATGGACAGAGTGGATAGTCAGAAGCTTTTTCCCAGGGTGGAAGAGTCAGTTACTAGGGGACATAGGTTTAAGGTGCGAGGGGCAAAGTTTAGAGGGGATTGCGAGGCAAGTTTTTTACACAGAGGGTGGTGAGTGCCTGGAACTTGCTGCCAGGGGAGGTGGTGGAAGCAGATACGATAGCGACGTTTAAGAGATATCTTGACAAATACATGAATAGGAAGGGAATAGAGGGATATGGGCCCCGGAAGTGCAGAAGGTGTTAGTTTAGGCAGGCATCAAGATCGGCACAGGCTTGGAGGGCCGAATGGCCTGTTCCTGTGCTGTACTGTTCTTTGTTCTTTGTAACAATAGTATTTCTTTATGAACTGAATTGGATACTTGTGTCTTTCACACATGCCTCCATATGGATATCCAATCTTTTTGAAAATGGACTGAGAAAATGCCTGCTAAGATGAGGCCTGATATGAATCATTAAGCTGCTTTATTTCACAAAAGGTGAGCATGAAGAGCAACTGTTATAGTCTTACTTCATTCAATCAGTGCAACGTCTCTTCATGTAATAAAAACAAAAATAATCAACACTCCACACTTCCCCACATCAGTGAGCTCTTTTTCTTGGTGTAAACAAAATAACTCACAACTACCCTCCTGCATTATCCTTCTGAACCTAGTAAAAGCTTACCCCTGCAGCTTTCTGTCTGAAGGCCTAAAAGGCTTTGAAACCTTTATTGAACCTGACTGTTTGTGTCTCTGGGCTTGATTTAACTCAGGACACATTTGAGGTGGGTGGAGTTGCAGCCAAAGGAAAAATCCCAAAGACAGTTCAGCATGAGCCTGAGCCAAATTAACTGGGCCCCATTTTAATAAAGGCGCACTGTCTCCCACCCAAAAACATTCGGAATGATTTCTGGGCTAGCAGTGGGAGCGGAAATTGGATCAGGAGCATGAGGATGCTGGGGATCCAAGGGAACAGTCCCAAGATAAAATTAGCACTGAGAAGGGGTTTGGAAGCAGGTGCTGGGAATCGGAGGGAAAGGCAAGGACTGGGCTAGGAGTCTTGCAGGGCCTGGAGGGAGAACTCCTTTTTTTCCTGGTCCACAAGGATGCCACTGAAAATTAAAATTAAACCATTGACCCTGGCCTCGTCTGACCACTCCAGTATTTCTCTCCTCTCCCCGCACCCCACTACCATCCCCCACCCCCAGTATATCTGATGGGTTTGGGCCCATGCCCGAATCCATGAATAAAAATGGCTTTGTACTGCTGATGTCAATAGGGCGAGAATTCTGACTGTCAAGTAGGCCCACACTTGCCTGAGGCTTGTGACCCAGATCTGAAAGATGAGGGGAATGGGCAGGTATTAGGAATGTGCTGCATCCGCCCAGCATCTTCCCTTCTGCTCATACCATTCCTGCCAGGTGGGACCAGAATGTCCCCTCTGTCTCTATCTTTATATCTCCTTGTATTCAAAAACCTGAAAGGAGGATCTTTGCCAGCCAAGCACTGCCAACTGTCCAGGGATGAACAGCCGGATTATTTATCGGTTCATCCATGGGATGGCATAAGACACCTAGGGCTGAATTTTATGCAGCTGCTGGGAGTCCTTACACCGGGCCAAAAAGGTGAAGGGAAACCTGCCTCGGCTGTTTGAGAGATCCCTGGCTGCATTTCACTGCAATTAACTGCCTGGCACCAGGATCCCCATCCCTTTAACAACAGGGATCCAGCCTCCAAGGGCTCAGAGGGCCAGCAGCTCAGAAGTACCAGCAGTGCCACTGGGAGCAGTTGCCTCTGCTGGAACTGCAGCAGTCTCCGGACCAGGAGCAGCCATGGATCCTCGGAGAGGAGGTTAGTGGGGCCGGACTCACTGGGGACTGTCAGGCAAGCCCTGGCAAGGAGTGAGGATGGGTGGCTTGCTGAGGACAGGAGGTGTGGTTCGTGGCATGGTGTGACCTTTGCTGCTGGGGGCCCTTCATGGTCCACAGGTTGCCCACAGAGTAAAATGCCAGTGATGACGGGATGAGGCCCTTAGTGGCCATTAATTGCCCACTTGAGGACCTCAATTGGCTCTGGGCAGGAAGGCTGTCCTCATCCTTCCCCGTGATTAAATAGAAAAGTGTCAGCACGACGATGGGCACTCCACCCCTGCCTTCCCTTGCAATTTTAATGGCTCCCACGCCACCCTGCCCATCCCTAGACGGATGATAAAATTCAACCCCTAGTCTTCCATGCACTTAATGACTTGCCTGGGTTTGTGATAGCATCGAATGATCAACACATGTGCCTAGCGCTCAAGTTTTATAGCCCTGATCAAGTAACCAGATTCTTAAATCAGCAATGTTACAGTCCATTCCAGCAGCAATGAGTGCCTTTCTACTTAGTAACATCAGGAGTCGGCTGCCCCATTCATTTTTGCCCCACGTGGTGACTGACTAACAATTCATATGTTCAGGTGGAACTAGAATATCATTGCCCTGTTTAGCATTTGGAATAACATTTGATATAATTAAATGGTGGGCCCTGAGATCCGTACCAACCTGCTGGTTGGTCTTGCTGGTCATATGTATTTCGCTATCAGTTTGAAAGTGTGACAGTGCTCTTTATCCCTCTCAATAGCGTCATGCTGGCGCAGTCTCTCCTTGTTGGCCGCATGCTAGTGGTGTCTCTTCACTTTCTCTGTCTCAAGTTCACATCCATCCTTCTCTTTCTGCCTGTGTTGCTCTTCTTGTCACATCACTCAAGTTGTAATTAAAACTGAACCTCTTTTTAATTTAAACTCTTTACACTTTTCTTTGGAAGCCAATCTTACTAACTGATCAAATTCTTTTTCTTTGGACATTTTTACAATTTTAGGGTCTTGCCTGAAATATTCCCTTGGGCCCCTTGACCCGAAATGCAAATATAGCAGATATGTGCACCAGGATTACAAAACAAATTTATTCATGGGATGTGAGCTATTGCCCATCCCTAATTGTCCTTGAGAAGGTGGTGGTGAGCCGCCTTCTTCAACTGCTGCAGTCCATCTGGTGTAGATACACCCAGAGTGCTGTTAGGAAGGGAGTTCCAGGATTTTGATCCAGTGATGGTGAAGGAACAGCAATATATTTCCAAGTCAGGATAGTGTGTGGCTTGGAGGGGAACGTGGTGGTGTTCCCATGCCTTTGCTGCCCTTGTCCTTCTAGGTGGTAGTGGTAACGGGTTTGAAAAGTGTTGTCAAAGGAGGATTGGTAAGTTGCTGCAGTGCATCTTGTAGATGATACTGCTGCCATTGTGTGTCAGTGTTGGAGGGAGTGAATCTTTAAAGTGGTGGATGGGGGTGCCAATCAAGCGGGCTGCTTTGTCCTGAATGTTGTCAAGCTTCCTGAGAGTTTTTGGAGCTACATCCATCCAGTAGAAGTGGAGAGTATTCCATCACACATTTGACTTGTGCCTTGTAGTTGACGGATAGGCTGTGGGAAGTCAGGAGGTGAGTTACTCACGACAGAATTCCCAGCCTCTGACCTGCTTTTGTAACCACAGTATTTATATGTCTGGTCCAGTTACATTTCTGGTCAATGGTAACCCCCTAGGATGTTGATGGTGGGACTTCAGTGATGAAGTCGTTGATCGGCAAGAGGAGATGGTTATTTCTCTCCTGTTGGAGATGATCAATGCCTGGCACTTGTGTAGCGCGAATGTTATTTGCCACTTATCAGCCCAAGCTGAATGTTGTCCAGGTCTTGATGCATGCGGGCACAGTCTGCTTCAGTATCTGAGGAGTTGCGAATGGTACTGAACACTGTGCAATCATCACCAGTCGTCCTCACTTCTGACCTTATGATGGAGGGAAGGTCCTTGGGGTTCTCCCGATTGACTGCTGTAACTTTGGTGGAGTTCAGCAGAAACTCTGGATAGATGTGCAAATGGGGTTAAGGCTGTTTTGGTGGCCATTGAGGACAACTTTTGAGGAAATTCCTGTGGCACATGTTTTCTATATTTGCATTTAGGGTCAGTTTTCAGGAAATAATTTCTATCCTGATGTCCCTAAGTCAATGCACCTACTTTCACTGATGGATCTCACAATAATCTTTGGAGCAATAATGGCTTCATCATAGGAGTTTTTAAGAATCAGTTTGAAGAATCTAACTTTTTACTTATATTGTCTCCTGTTTCTTGTTAGGCAGCGTCAAATAATTTAAGAATGTTGAATTCAGATTAAGTGAGATACTCCCTAGCTGATGATAGCGTATTTGTCAGGGTCATTGGTTTCCAGTAGTGCTACACTGTGAGATATGCCATCTTTTGGATGAGAAGTTGAACCAAGGCCCCATATGCCCTTTCAGGTGGACAGATGGCACTATTTGACAAAGAGCAGGGGAATTCTCCCTGTGTCCTGGCCAATAATTATCCCTTAAGCAACATTACTAAAAAAGCAGATCTGGTCATTGCTGTTGGTGGAACCTTGTGCAAATTAGTTGCCATGTTCCCTACAGAGACAACAGAGACTACACTTCAAAAGTATATCATTGGCTGTAAAGTGCTTTGGGACCTCCTGAGTTGTGAAAGGTGCTATATAAATGCAAGTCTTACTTTCTTTGTTGGCTTAGTGTCAAGTCTTTTGTCTGATTATGCTCTTGTGATGTTAAAGACGTTAAAAGCGTGTAAAATGTTGCTGTTGACTTACTTGTTAGTCAGATTTGAGAAAGACTGAAGTTGCAGAGGGAGGTTGAAAAGGTTAAATTAACTGCTTATGGATTGTGTTTTTGGACACATCTTTATATAGGTTTGTGTCATAATGTGTGCCTAATAAGTTTGCTGTAAATTGTATAAATAAAATTGTTGTCTATGCAAAACTAGTTTAACATGATATTTAGTCCAGTAGATTGAAGACACAATAGAAATCGAGTGTAAATTTCAGTACACTCTTTCGTTCAGTTATTTAGTTGTCTGACCCAGCAGTATTATCTCCGAGAGAGCAAAAAGTAAAAGATACAGATTTTGTGTCATGGGGTGGGGGGGGGGGGGGGGGGGGGGGGAGTGCAATTTGTTTGTGCAAAATCCACAGACATTTTGAATGAGAAAATGTTTGAAATACCAACTGTTGTGTTGTATGATTATAAATAAACTTTATGTATCACGATGGCCTAGAAACACTGAAATTTCATTACGGACACACATACAGTATGCTGGGAAGTGGAAAATCACTGACATGGAATCCTGGGTTTATGCCATTTGTTTCTTGGCTTCATATCCTCTATAAACTGCAACTCAGTCAAAGCTTTGCCCATCACCCTTCCTAAATTCGCTCCTGGTTTCCCAATGTCTCATATTTACAATTTTATTCCTGATGCTCAAATGCCTCTGTGCTCTTTCCTCTCCCTATCTCTATAATATCCTCCAATGGTATAACCTAACTCTCCATTCCTCTTCTACGTTCCCTTTCCTTTGGCCCTACCATCGACTACTGTATCTTCAGCTGCCAAGGCTCAACACTCAGGAATTCTCTCACTAAACCCTTTCACCTCACCTTCTCATCCTCTATCTTTAAGATCCTCCTTAAAAGCCATGTACTTGACAAAGCTTTAGCTCATCCCCTCTTAATATTTCCTTCTTTGGTTCTGCATCAGTTTTGTTTCTGTTTTCTTTACTCACTCCATTGCGAAGCCACTTGGGATGTGTTTTCTACATTATAGGGACTATATAAATGCAAGATGTTGTTAATTTCACTTTCATTAATTTAAATGGAAGGAATGCCAGATAGTTCTTTTACAGGTGTGCCCTCTGACCTGCCTGATTTGCCAATATTTCCTGTTCCAAGGGAATCTAATGCATCTAGCTGCAGACACAGAAAAATCTCCCTTAACCAAATTCCATATTTAACATGGGATTTTGAAATTGTTCCAGTGCTTTGGCAAACATATTCCATTACATTGTACATTTATAATAGGGCTACTGGTTTATGTCGACTGGGTAAGTTAAATTAGTCATAGAGTGATACAGCACTGAAACAGGCCCTTCAGCCCACCGAGTCTGTGCCGACCATCAACGACCCATTTATACTAATCCTACATTAATCCCATATTCCCTACCACATCCCCACCTACCCTCAATTCTCCTACCACCTACCTACAATAGGGGCAATTTACAATGGCCAATTTACCTATCAACCTGCAAGTCTTTGGCTGTGGGAGGAAACCGGAGCACCCAGCGGAAACCCACGCGGTCACAGGGAGAACTTGCAAACTCCGCACAGGCAGTACCCGGAACTGAACCCGGATCGCTGGAGCTATGAGGCTGCAGTGCTAATCACTACTCACTGTTTTTTGCATAGGATCCTGGGATTTTATCAGTGTTTTGGGACTATATTCCACAATTTTATCCATACTTCTTTGATAACTGAAAAGTGCTGGGTGCTAATGCTATGAGAACCAAACAGAATAACATTTTGTTCTGGGTGTGAATGGCAACATAGTGGTTATGTTATTAGACTAGTAATCCAGAAGCTTTGATTAATGACATGACTTCACATCCCACTACAGCAAAATGGAGAATTTAAATTCAATTCATTAATAAATATTGAATTAAAAAGCTGAGATCAGTAATTTTGACCATATAACTCTCAGGTTGTTGTAAAAACTCAGTTGGTTCGCCAATGTCTTTTAGGAAAGGAAACCTGCTGTCCTTACCTAGTCTGGCTTATGTGTGACCCCAGACCCACAGCAATGTGGTTGACTCTTAACAACCATCTGAAATAGCCTAGCAAGCTCCTCAGTTGAGAACAATCAGGATGGTCAATAAATGTTGGCCCCACCAGTGACACACACAACATGAGAATGAAAAAGAAATTGGAAGAAATCAGCTACTTAAATTTTCAAAAGCTTATATGATGACCATATCCCCTCTCTTTATCGCCTATATTGGCTTTATCACTCGATCAAAATGAGCACCAACTCAGTTCCTATGAAGCACAACTGTGCAGCACAATTAGTACCTATAATTTTGTACAAATTGTTACTAAATTGGTAGTCTAATCTAGAGTGTTCACAAAAAAGTAGCTCACATGGAAAAAAGACATTTCTCAAAAGGTCAGTTGAGGTTGGGTTAAAGCATAATACCTGTCCCGGAAATACTTTATGTTGACGTTGGATGCAAACAGTGGAAATGCACTTTGCTGCCCAGAATTGACGACCTTCAAATTGTTGAACACAATATTTGCAGGATTTTATTTCTTTTAATTTAATCTTATTAATTTGAAAATCTTCATGCATAGGCTGAGCTGAGTTAACCCACTATGATTTCCCATTACCTAGTATGCTAAGTTTGTATGAGACATACAATTGCCTCCTCCTCACAGTGTCTTAAAAGTATTTTCATACCTTATTATGATTGCCTGTGAAGCAGCAGTGTGCCATTTATACCCCAGCCTTCATTGGGAAGTGTTCTTTCACTACAGTCTTACACATATTGCTCCCAAAAAAATCTGCCACCTATGAAAGATGATGGACATGCAGCAAATAATCCATTTAGATGGGGTGTCTTCTTTTGGTGCACCTTTGCTGATGGCTGTGAAGGCCAGTCCTCGAGATGTACGTTCTGCCACATGTGCTGCACGTGAAGCTGCCAAGTGATGCTGTGAGTTGTTGTTTTTGACATTGGCACCTGTTGCCAAGCTGCTGTAGCAACTAGTCATCGTGGTAGTGCACACCAGTCCACAAGATGTGTCGCCATTTCCTTCTAATCCTCCATCTAATGTAGCTGAATATTGCATGTACATGTCAACACATCCACTATGAGCTACATACTGATATTTGGGTATTACTTCATGTCGTCTTGACAACTAGAATGCTTTTGTTTATTTTATTTTGTTTGTAGAAGAAGATTGCCAATAACAAGCGGGAAAGAACATTTACAGGAAGAAGAAACCCTAACTTTGCTCCTCTAATCCCACATAAGGAAAAAGCCGTCAAAATCCTGGGACGAGAGCCTTCCTCTTTTTCTTTAGATGTGCTACAGGAAGGTGAGCAAAGCCTTACTACATCCCACTGTTGCAACATGTACTGTCACTCAAGCTCTCCTTCCAAGCACCAGCTCATATATAGCCATCACAGTGGAGTTAGAGGTGAATACACTGGACGAAGCACACAGCACAGGTGAGCAGGAGCAAATGATAGTAGTAGAGGAGGAAGAACCTGCAGTCCAAAGGGCTAGCTGCAGCCTGCATAAGAAGCTGAACCTGGAAATTCAGACGTCATGGGACTTGTTGCAAAATGAAATATCCTGTCTGAGCATTAAGCATTGCACAGCCTTGCTTGATGGTTTCTCGAGAGTGCAGTTCACCATGGAGCATGTGCAACTCCATGGACATCTGCAGCAGAGTTCCACATACCACAGTCAAGTGCAATCAGTGTTTCTCCTGCGGCCGCTCAGACTGGTACCATTGTGATCCAGGATTCTGGATAGGCCAAGAGCTAAATTATAGGAAATCAGGGGTTGCCTTAAAAGGGCATCATTATGGCTTGGGAAGTTAGTGCTGACTTATATTACCAGGGTTGCTGATCACAAGTGAGGAAATGAGTTGAATATTGAGAATGTAGGTTGCTTTCGTAGTCATGTGCAAAGAAGAACATTGGAGCACATGAGTGTAATTGCTAACCTCTTGGACCTTTATAAATCCTGCCAATCTATAGAATTGCACACCCTCTCATGTTGTGGCAGTTATGCATGGAGAAGAAGAAGAAATTGGTTTCTCAAGCAAACTAGCCACTTTCTTTGCACATCTAATGGTTAGCTGATTGGCATGTGTCATTGATGTCCTCATTGGAATTGCATTGAAACATGAAAAGTTAAAGGCAGTTGTGACCTTGCCAGCCATCGACAATGCCATGCCTGTGGATGAGTTTGTCTGATGTTCTGTTTGGATCATACAGTTTCACTCTGTGATGGTGTCCCTTGTAAATTGCAGTCTTTGCAGGGGACAGTCCCTTTGACAAATGGAGATATGCACCCCTCTATTTGTTGATTCTGGGAATATCAGCGAGTAGATGCAAGGACCTCAAGTACAGCTTGCCTAGCATCTCTATTGGTCTCTCCTTTCTTCCGACAAACAGTACAGATATATGGGGCTGAAATTTATTCTGCTGCCGCCAGGAGTGGTGGCGGGCGAAAAAAATCATGCCACCGCGATCTAATGTGCAGCAGCTCATTTCCACGCGCAGGGCAGTCTGCCACCCCCAATCACGTGACGGGGGCGGGCTCTGCGACACCGGCAACGCATCAGCTGCCTCTGCGCAGGCTCTGGTGCCATTTTTAAAGGGATGCCAGACCTGCACAGTGAGTACAGAGTTCAACCCCAGAAGCCCCCCCAACCCCAGCTACACTGCACCTCAATGTATTCCCCCCCTCAATACACAGAAAATAAATGGAAGCCTGTTTCTCTTCCACCCAAAACACTTAAATTGAATAATTGACCTTTCCCCCCCACAGCTACTCAAAGTGCAGAGGTCACTCCTTCCCCCACACTACCCTAGAAATGCAGAGTTGACCCCATTCCTGCTCCCCCACGACACTAAAAATCCTAAGCTCCTCCCTTCCCCACCTCGGTGGCACCCAAGCTTTCCTTGGACGGGAAAGTGAAGGCGCAAGAGTTCCATCTGTCGCATGGAGGATTGCAGACAGTCGACAAAATCACAGGGAATGACATGTTAATACCTTAAGGTCCTTTATTTAAATACTTAAAGTCGGGTCCCGTCGTCGAGCGGCTGTGGGGCCACCACGGAGCCTCGCCGCCGCCAGGAAGATCGAGCTCAGCATTCCCGGGCTGCTGCAGCTGCAATAGTCCGGCCCCCCCCGTACCACAGAACCCTACATCGGGAGCTCAACAAAATCCAGGCCACAGGGATTCCCACCAAGAAAACCCATCATGGCACTCTTGGAACTGTTAAGGGAAAAATGCAGCAGCACAATTGCCACAAAGGCTCGAGAACCTCAGTGACAACTGGAAACAAGCAAAAAAGCAGCAAAAAAAACCAGTTAAGAAGTAGACTAACAATTTGACAATCTCTGAACTGGGTTCTTCAAACAGCTCAGCCCGAAACAACCTTGAACAGCAAATTTATATGAATGCCTACAGGAAACAGCAATAAACTGACAGAATTTATGTAAAACAGCATGACTGATGTTATTCTGGCCTCATTTTCATGTACTCTTTGATGAACTGGTGAGTGTGACCTGAAGTCATTGCAATTGGGAAAATTGGACATGAAAAATGGATGAAAATCCTGTAAGTTGGATTGTCATCCAATTTTTCAATCATTAACATCCACTTTAGACCCAAAATATATGAATTACCAAATGGAAAATCTACTTTTGTGTCAGGAATTGAAAACTGTATGACAAAATTATAAAATGAAACATACTAGTAACAGATCTTGAGTGCATTATTTACATTAATTTGTAGGGCTGAATTTTATTAACGTGCCACACATCGCGGCGGCGTACTTTGAACTCGGCGGCTTTCCGACATGGAAGCGCCACCACTGAGTCCCTGCGATATTTCGTGTGGGGGCTCATTTAAATGGAGGGGGCGGAGCGGCCGCACCAATGATGTAGAGGGGGTGGCCGCTGTGTCCCCGGCAACGGCGTCCAGTGCCACTGCGCAGGCGCAGGCGCCATTTTTAAATGGCTACAAGCCCTTAGGAGAAATTTGAATATTTAAAGATATATTGTGAAGCATTATGTATAAAAAATTAAATAAATACTGGAAGCCCTTTCCCACCTCCCCAGGGCATTATCATCAAAAGGAACTTTATTAGCAACCTGCACTTTCCCCCCCAACCTCTTAACATTTGCCCTTCAATCCCTTCTCACCATCCCCACAGCCAATAAAAAAGGTTTTTCTCACTCCCCACCCTCCCGCCTGGATAATTTCCGTCCTCCCCCTCCTCCTTACAGAGTCCCGAAAGCGCGCGAGCTGCGGCTAGCGGCCATAAAATTGCTGTGGGTCGGCTGCCAGGACCAGGTAAGTTGATTTGCATCTTATCTTAATTAATTTCAATATTTAAACGAAGGCCCTGCTGCCGCACCGAGGCCTCTCCACTGCCGGTAAAATGCGGCAGGGTCTTCTCGGCGTTCCGGGTCATGGCAGGCCGCTCCCGCAAGTATTTTACAGGCCTCCCCACCACGACCCGTTCAGCCCATCATCTTTATTTTTTTTTCTTCAGGTATTATAGCAAAGGTAAAATTGTTGTAAATTATTCTGCAATATTTAGGATAAGGTTGCAAATCATAGTTCATGAAGAATAATCTAAAACTATTAATCTGGAAATTACTGTTTGTTGATGTTGGTGCACATCTGCTTACAACATTGCTCTGTTTTCTACTTTAGCTGGAGCATTAACTTATGTAAAATAAAGATATTGAGGCCTCATTTAAAAGAACAGAGGAATAAAGGATTTGTACACGAGTAACACAAACTGTAATTTCTAGATTTTTTGTGTTTATTGTTCATTTACTTGAAATGGTTATGCCATTGGTAATAACCCTCTCTTTTCTTGGGCACTGAAAGTGTTTGGTCTATATTGTGATGATCAGATATCCTGGTGCGAGTCACTTGAGGGTAAAGGAGTAATTTTACAAATCTACCTTGCCATGTAGGAGCCCTGCCACCAGTAGTGTAATAATTAATTAATAGTAATTAATTAATATGCATGCCGCTCATGAATTCAAACATTATATTAATAGTCAGTGGGCAGTGCATGGTCAAATTTCCAACATACTCTTATAGGGGCAGTGATACTTCTCACTAGCAGTGTGAAATGAAAATAACTCCTTAAAATAGCCTTGAAGTGAGAATCTTCAAACTAGTTCTCAACTGCTGCACCTGGTATTAAACTCATTAATGATTGAAAAGTACTTACAATAATGACAACATATATTTATATAGTGCCTTTAAAGTAATAAAACCTATAACATAATTTCTAATTTTGTTTCTTTTAAAATCTCTTCCAATAATAATGAGCTACTGCACTTTTATTGAAATTTTAGAACCGGAAATTCATGGTGTGGCAATACTAGTATTTGTTGGAAAAGTTTGAAATGCAAACTATTAGTAATATTTATGAAATATATGCTCTCCTCATAGTGTGTGTTATTGTGCCTTTAGACTATTATGGTTGCCTATATACATCAGATGAGACATTAAATCAAATTTCAAACCTTTGTTTCTTTTTATTAAAAATAGTCATTAAACAGCCAGATTTTAACATCTAAAAATGCAGGAATATACTGGAACAAATTTCAGCCTATTGAGATCAATACATAGGACTAAGAGTGCGTGAGACCAAATGATTCAACACTGGACTACCTGTAGAGTTCAAAAGAAATGCTGTTGGAATGCTGAAACATTGAAGAAAACAGTACTGTTGGAATTTCAACAGCTTGAAACTAGAGTACCATCTGCATGTTGCATTTCAAATACACTTGCCTCTGAGTGACTGAAAACTTAAAAATAGTACCAATTATAATGTTAAGTTTAGCAATAACATTTTAATGCAACATGACCAATGTTGCCAAATTGATCTAATTGCTACAAAGTTATAATGAACCTAGGAATAGATTAGATTTTGTAGGGAGAAAATTCAGATGTTTTAGGCAGTTCAATATTTGCATTTCACAAAAAAATTAACATCCATAATATTGCTGTGCATCGAGTCAATTAATGTGCAAATGTAAGTTCCTGCAACAGAATTTCTAACTTTTGAAGTTACTTTGACTTCTTCCATTTAGGCAGCTACTTATGAACTTCCAATTTAAAGTGAAGCTGCTTTGACACTACATTAGCACCACCGATTTCCAACGTACATCTCTCACAGTGCTGGCTGCAGCCCCAAAATAAACCTGTTGAATTTGTGATAGCTCGACACCAGTAAGAGCCAGTAAAAAACTAGTCCTGTACTGCATAAAAGCAGTTTGAATTGCTAAAGCCATCACCAATTAAAGCTGTTGTTAGTGAGATTTCCAGATGATCATATCAAGGATTAGAGGCTTGAGGAGAGAGACTAGAGGACTAGAGGGGCTCTTTTCATCAAAGAAGAAAGTTAAAAGGAGATCTGATAGAAAGTGTTCAAAATTATGAAGAGTTTTTGATAAAGTAAATATTTGAAAAACTATTTCCACTGTCTAGAGATCCAGTAATTAAAGAGTATACATTTAAGATCATTACCAAAAGAATGAAGAGAGAGGTTGGGAGAATTTTTTAAGAGGGTACTTATGGCGCATAATGCCTTACCAGAAACAGCGATGGAAGTAGAATCCACAATAGCCTTTTAAAGCGGAAGTCGGTAAATATTAAAAAAAAATAAAATGGTACAGAAATAGGGTAGGGGGCTGAGTCTGAATGGATAGCTCTTGAAGAGTGCTGGCACAGGTTCAATTGGCCAAGTTGCCTCGTTCTGTATTGTAAAATTCTCTGGGCTAGAAATTGGGATGCTCCAATATTTGAGCGCGGAGTCGTGATTTGTGACATGCCCACACCCATTCAGATCAATGTAGGCAGCACATTTGATGTACCCACCTCATCCATGTGATTGTAGCGTCTGACTGAGCAGGTCCTACACTGCTGTCTTATTAATGCTGTTGGCTGACTCTGTGCTCAGCAGAGGAACCTAGTAGCATTGTTCACAAGACACATGGTTTAGCCAGCATGCTCTTCTTATATTTTCGAGTTCCGAAGAAGGGTCACTGACCTGAAACGTTAACTCTGCTATAATAATATAATAAAAGCAAAATACTGCGGATGCTGGAAATCTGAAATAAAAACAAGAAATGCTGGAACCACTCAGCAGGTCTGGCAGCATCTGTGGAAAGAGAAGCAGAGTTAACATTTCAGGTCAGTGACCCTTCTTCGGAACTGACAAATATTAGAAATGTCACAGGTTATAAGCAAGTGAGGCGGGGGTGGGGCAAGAGATAACAAAGGAGAAGGTGTAGATTGGACAAGGCCACATAGCTGACCAAAAGGTCATGGGGCAAAGGTAAACAATCTGTTAACGGTGTGTTGAAAGACAAAGCATTAGTACAGATCGGGTGTTAACGGACTGAAGATTGAACAGTAGCAAGTACAAACATGAAAAAAACAGTGGGTAAGCAAACTGAACAAACTAAGATGAAATGCAATAAACTTAAAAAAAACAAAATTGTAAAAAATGTAAAAAAGAAAAAAAGAAAAACTAACTAAAAATAAAGGTAAAATGGGGGGCCCGTCATGCTCTGAAATTATTGAACTCAATGTTCAGTCCGGCAGGCTGTAGTGTGCCTAATCGGTAAATGAGATGCTGTTCCTCGAGCTTGCGTTGATGTTCTAATCTGTACTAATGCTTTTTCTTTAGCAATTCAAACTGCTTTTATGCAGTACAGGACTAGTTTTTTACTGGCTCTTACTGGTGTCGAGCTAAACAAATTCAACAGGTTTATTTTGGGGTTGCAGCCAGCACTGTGAGAGATGTGCGTTGGAAATCGGTGGTGCTAATGTAGTGTCAAAGCAGCTTCACTTTAAATTGGAAGTTCATAAGTAGCTGCCTAAATGGAAGAAGTCAGAGTAACTTCAAAAGTTAGAAATTCTGTTGCAGGAACTTACATTTGCACATTAATTGACTCGATGCACAGCAATATTATGGATGTTAATTTTTTTGTGAAATGCAAATATTGAACTGCCTAAAACATCTGAATTTTCTCCCTACAAAATCTAATCTATTCCTAGGTTCATTATAACTTTGTAGCAATTAGATCAATTTGGCAACATTGGTCATGTTGCATTAAAATGTTATTGCTAAACTTAACATTATAATTGGTTCCAGCATTTCTTGTTCTTATTGCTCTTCTTATAGGCAGGCTGCCCCTTTTGAAGAGAAGCTGCACTGAAAAGTACTGGTGCAATTTAAATGATGGCTAAGTGAATATGAGGGCAGAGAGAGGCTTCCAGGGTGAATGGCTACATCTATCTTTTTTAACCCCCCAAAATTTATTCACATGCCTGACTCCACTCCTGCTTGCCTAGTTAGCACAATGTTTAGTCCTTATAAAGTAAGCTGCACTGAGGCATCAACTATGCCTATGCATTTGTATCAGCCTAGGTATGATAATATTCAAATAAAGATTCATATTTCATGAATGCACATCCCTTATATTTGTATCATATGTGTATTGCATTTAAGGTGTTCATCAAGACAACTCAGAGGGGTATAAATTCATCTTGGGTGTGTCTTTTATGTGGCTGGACAACAGTGGTGTGTCTAAGCAAAGGTTTCTGCTTTTGTGCAAATGCTTTCTATTTGGTGTGATTAATCTGTAACCAGAACACCACACACATATGAGTGTGACATCATTGAATGTCATTTTTGGAACACTGTAATATCATGGTATTTTAGAAAACACCTTTCTTGAAGAGATTGCCCTGCAGGCATTAATTATTAGGGTAGAGTAGCATAGAAATGTAACCTCTCATCAGAGGAAAAGTCCCAAGAAATTCCATTTGATTCTCTAAGAACCACATGGCATTAGAGGAGGTGAATGTTGTGTCCAGTGACTGTATGTGGAAGAAGTTTAATAAGCATCAAAGCATATTTTATAGCACATCCAATATGGGCATAAAGCCATGTAAAATGTCTCAATCATTTAGGAGTGATCATATGGATCAGTGGAGAGAATCATCATTGACATTACTAAGTGACTTTGGTTGCAGCATGTCAGTAATGATTGCATTCCTTATATTATGTAATAAAAATATGCTGCATGTTTATGCTGAACATATACAACTACACCAAACTGAAGCAGATCATTGTCCTCTTTCTGGAAGAGTTAAATTCATTTGTTGAGTGACAGAGGACAGGTAGTGATAAAAAGAGGAAAAAGACCATTCCCTTACAGAAATCAACTGTGAATATCATTGACATTGAGTCCATCAACAAAATCAGGAAAAGGTTGGAAGTCCAATACAGAAAGTTGGACTGTCTTAGTGTGGTAACATACAGCATTAATTGTTGCAAAATTAATCATTACTTGAATTTAAAAGACTTCTAAGCAAAGATTTTTGCTTTCGTGCAGATGCTTTCCATTTGGTGTATGATTCTGTAACTAGAACACCATACATATATTGAGTGTGACTTCATCGAATGTTGCAAATTGGGTGACAGTGAATCGGTAACCTATTTTACACTTTCTCTGATTTTGTTTTTCATTGAAGTCAATGGAAAAGAAAACTGGGCCAAGTGCAAAATGCGCCACAAATTCACTATTGCCTGTTTTGCACGACCGTCCCAAGACAATTTATACCCCATTGTGCCTTCCTTTTGTACTCTGTGTAAAAGTAACTTACTTTACTGTTTTCTGGTACCTGATTCCCATTTTCTGAAAGATGTAGGTGTTGTTGCTGGGGTGGTGTGTGGCTGAGTTTCTATGGACTGGGTTGGTGCAACATTTCCAAGTACTGGGTCTATGTATATGAAGAATCCCCACGCATCATCTATCTGGCATTCTTCCACCACCTACATTGCTCCTTCATCAACTGTGACCTGTGTCTCACCTTGTAGTGCTTCCTGTTTCTCATTACCTGAGTGTCTTACAGTGTGTCTTTTATGCGACTAGACAACAGCGGTGCTTCTAAGCAAAGGTTTCTGCTTTTGTGCAGATGCTTTCCAGTTGGTATAATGATTCTGTAACCAGAACACCACACACATAGTGGGCTGAATTTTGTTGAGCTCCTGACATTGGGCTCCATGGTGGGGGGAGCCGGAAGATCGCAGTGGCCCAACGCCGGGCCTAATCTTCCCGGCGGAGGGAGAATAAAATTCAGCCCACTGAGTATGACTTCATCGAATGTCATTTTTTTGCAATACTATAATATCATAGTAATATCATGTAATATCATGCAGCAGGACATTTGTTTAGGGTATGCAGCTCACAAGCTACATGGCTTGAAACAGATTGGGCCTCCCACTGGCAGGATCAGACAGTGGACTCATTTGCTCCACTGGCTAGTTACCTGAGAGTTAAAATCTACCCTCACTAATTTTCCATCCATTAGCATGATGGTTAGAGAATGTTGCTTGGAATTCGAGGCAAAGCTTTTGGTATAGGAAAATAAAGATAATTTTTTTTCTGTGTTTGCATATAAGAATCATAGAACTAAATGTGGTAATAGAAAATTAGCATTATTCAAAATATTAATTTACAAGCTTAAAAATGCACTAGTAGTATAGTTAGGATTGGTATCGTGACTGGCCAAGATAACAGTATAGAATGTGGGCATACGCATGACGAGCTTTGCAGGCTTTATTGTTTTCTTGAATATTTCTCCAGCTGTTTGAATCTATATATCTTTAACTGGCTGTGGTTTGCAACAAAATTATCACAACTTAATAAACTGTTAAGGACATATAATAAATACCAGATCGTAAATTTTTCTGCAATTTACTGTGCAAAAAAAATGGCACTACTGGAGGTCAGGTCATGTAATCCAATATAGCTTCAAGTCTTATGTTGTAAAATGATACCCTTTGTCTTACATCAAATGGCACTTTCAAACTTAAACAACATCAGAAAACCTCCACATCAAATAAACTGACCACCATAGTAGCAAGAAAAAAAGTATTTGAAATTAAATTTCTCTATCTGGTACATATTATCTATGATAATAGATACCTGTAAGTGAATTTAATGACAATAATCCAATATTAGGGCTTCTCACAATGAACATAAACCACTCAAGTTTTATTGTTGTGGTTTATTAAAACATCTGACTCTGTAGATTAGGTTACACCCTGCAATTCATATGCAGTAATTTAGGTCTGTGTGTGAACTTGGTTCAGTTGATAGGACTTTTCCATTTGAATCAAATCCACCAAGCACATAATCTAGGTTGATACATCATTGTAGTACTGAAGAAGTGTTGTATTATCAGAGCTACTGTTCTTCCGATAAAATATTAAACCAAAGCTTGTCTTCCTTGTTCCAATGGTTCAGCTGGACATTAAAAATTCCATGGAACTATTTGAGGATGAGCAGGAAATGCTCCTTTTGTCTTTTGACTGGTTATTTCATTTTGCTTGCTTCATTTGCCCACAATTTTCTATTCATTACAATCTTCTTCTTTGGGCCTCCTTATCTCGAGAGACAATGGATATGCGCCTGGAGGTGGTCAGTGGTTTGTGAAGCAGCGCCTGGAGTGGCTATAAAGGCCAATTCTGGAGTGACAGGCTCTTCCACAGGTGCTGCAGAGAAATTTGTTTGTCGGGGCTGTTGCACAGTTGGCTCTCCCCTTGCGCCTCTGTCTTTTTTCCTGCCAACTACTAAGTCTCTTCGACTCGCCACAATTTAGCCCTGTCTTTATGGCTGCCCGCCAGCTCTGGCGAATGCTGGCAACTGGCTCCCACGACCTGTGATCAATGTCACACGATTTCATGTCGCGTTTGCAGACGTCTTTATAGCGGAGACATGGACGGCCGGTGGGTCTGATACCAGTGGCGAGCTCGCTGTACAATGTGTCTTTGGGGATCCTGCCATCTTCCATGCGGCTCACATGGCCAAGCCATCTCAAGCGCCGCTGACTCAGTAGTGTGTATAAGCTGGGGGTGTTGGCCGCTTCAAGGACTTCTGTGTTGGAGATATAGTCCTGCCACCTGATGCCAAGTATTCTCCGAAGGCAGCGAAGATGGAATGAATTGAGACGTCGCTCTTGGCTGGCATACGTTGTCCAGGCCTCGCTGCCGTAGAGCAAGGTACTGAGGACACAGGCCTGATACACTCGGACTTTTGTGTTCCGTGTCAGTGCGCCATTTTCCCACGCTCTCTTGGCCAGTCTGGACGTAGCAGTGGAAGCCTTACCCAAGCGCTTGTTGATTTCTGCATCTAGAGACAGGTTACTGGTGATAGTTGAGCCTAGGTAGGTGAACTCTTGAACCACTTCCAGAGCGTGGTCGCCAATATTGATGGATGGAGCATTTCTGACGTCCTGCCCCATGATGTTCGTCTTTGCTCGAGTCGCTCTGAACAGGCTCCAGAAGCTGGCCGAGCGCGTCTACCCTGAGGCACAGTGTGGCTTTCGTGCAGAGAGATCGACCATTGACATGCTGTTCTCCCTTCGTCAGATACAGGAGAAATGCCGTGAACAACAGATGCCCCTCTACATTGCTTTCATTGATCTCACCAAAGCCTTTGACCTCGTCAGCAGACGTGGTCTCTTCAGACTACTAGAAAAGATCGGATGTCCACCAAAGCTACTAAGTATCATCACCTCATTCCATGACAATATGAAAGGCACAATTCAACATGGTGGCTCCTCATCAGAGCCCTTTCCTATCCTGAGTGGTGTGAAACAGGGCTGTGTTCTCGCACCCACATTTTTTGGGATTTTCTTCTCCCTGCTGCTTTCACATGCGTTCAAATCCTCTGAAGAAGGAATTTTCCTCCACACAAGATCAGGGGGCAGGTTGTTCAACCTTGCCCGTCTAAGAGCGAAGTCCAAAGTACGGAAAGTCCTCATCAGAGAACTCCTCTTTGCTGACGATGCTGCTTTAACATCTCACACTGAAGAATGCCTGCAGAGTCTCATCGACAGGTTTGCGTCTGCCGGCAATGAATTTGGCCTAACCATTCATTACAATATTGGTTGGAAAATCACAGACTGTGCACTGCAATTTCCCAAGTTGCACTCCACCTGATCAGGGGTGGAGAAGCAACACCTTGAACCATGACCACGGTTTTCTTGACGCTTATAGTCAAGGAGAACAAGTTACAGTCACGGGAGAGATAGTCCATGAGCCTTTGTAGCTGAGTTTCCTTGTGAGTGACTGGCACAGCATCATCTGCATAGAGGAGTTCTCTAATCAGGACATGATGTGTTTTTGTCTTCGCTTTCAGCCTAGATAGATTGTAGAGCTTGCTGTCCGACCTAGTGTGCAAATAGATTCCTTCCATATCTGCAGGGAAGGCTAAAGTCAGGAGTATGGAGAAGAAGATGCCAAACTAGGGAAGTAGAAGGTTTTAAACTAAATAGTGGGGGCAGGGGATCAAACTTGGAAAGATGCGGTAAATCAAACTGCAGAGACAAGGCAAGAAAGGTATTATTATGGGAAATGATAAACAGGCCAAGACAGGAAGGGATAGAGAGTACAAATCTGAGAGTAAATCAACAGTCAAGGCTAGACGTTCCAAAAATAATAAAAGGACAAAACTAAAGGCTCTGTATCTGAATGCATGTAGCATTTGAAACAAAACAGATGAACTGATAGCACAAATAGAAAAAAGTAAGTACGATCTGATAACCATTACAGAGACATGGCTGCAGGATGACATAGATTTGGACCTGAATATTGAAGGATAAATGACATTTAGGAAGGACAGGAAGCTAGGAAAAGGTGGAGAGTGGCTCTGTTAATTAATGATGGTATTAGCACATTAGAGAGGGATGACCTAAGTTCAGGAAACCATGATGTAGAAGTGGTTTGAGTAGAGATGAGAAAGGATAAAGGAAAGAAGTCACTAACAGTAACCACATGATAGGACAGAGTATAAAGGAAGAAATAATGGGTGCTTGTCAGAAAGGTACAGTGATAATCATGGGGGATTTTAATCTACATATAGACTGGAAGAATCAGATGGGCAATAGCCTAGATGAGGAGTTCATACAATGTTTTTGGGATAGTTTCTTAGAGCCAACCAGAGAGCAGGCTATACTGGACCTGTTATTGTGCAATGAGGTAGGATTAATTGATGACCCCATAGTGAAGGCACCCCCAGGTAGCAGCAATCATAAAATGATTGAATTTTATATTCAGTTTGAGAGAGAGAAGAATAGGTCCAAGATTAGTATATTAAATTTAAACAAGGGCAATTATGAGGGCATGAAAGCAGAGACAGCGCAAGTGAACTGGCAAATTAGGTTAAGAGATAGGTCAATATAGATGCAGTGGCAGACATTTAAGGGGATATTTCAGAATACACAGAATAGATACATTCCAATGAGAAAGAAAAATTCCAAGGGGAGGACCCACTATCCATGGTTAACTAAAAAGTTAAAGATAGTATCAAACTGAAAAAAATGCATATAATTGTGCAAAGATGGGTGGCAAGTCAGAAGATTGGACAGAATATATAAAACAGCTAGGAATGACTAAAAGACTGATAAAGAGGGAAAAATTAGAGTACGAGAGAAAGTTAGCTAGAAATATAAAAACAGATAGTAAGAGTTTCTACAGATATTTAAAAAAGAAAAGAGTTAACAAAGTGAGCATTGGTCCTATAGAAAGTGAGTCTGGGGAATTAATAATGGAAAATAAGGAGATAGCAGATGAATTGAACAGGTATTTTGCATTGGTCTTCACGATAGAGGATACAAGTAAATCCCAGAAATAGCTGTTAATCAGGAAATGGAAGGGAGGGAGGAACTCAAGAAAATTACAATCGCCAGGGAAGTGGAACTGACCAAATTGTTGGAACTGCGGGCTTACAAGTCCCCAGGTCCTGATGGACTTCATCCTAGGGTCCTAAAAGAAGTGGCTAGTGAGATAGTTGATGCATTGGTTTTAAATTTCCAAAATTCCCTCGATTTTGGGAAGGCTCCATTTGATTGGAAATTAGTGAATGTAACACCTTTATTCAAAAAGGAAGGGAGACAGAAAGCAGGAAACTACAGGCCAGTTAGCTTAACATCTGCCATAGGGAAAATGTTAGAAGCTATTATGAAAGCTGTTATAGCAGGGCACTTAGAAAAATTCAAGGTAATCAGGCAGGTTCAACATGGCTTTGTGAAAGGGAAATCATGTTTAACCAATTTATTGGAGGGCTTTGAAGAAGTAACATGTCCTTAGAATTCCAGAAGGCATTTGATAAGGTGCCACATCAAAGGTTATTGCAGAAAATAAAAGCTCATGGTGTAGGGGGTAAGATATTGGCATGGATAGAAGATTGACTAGCTAACAGGAAACAGAGAGTAGGCATAAATGGTTCATTTTCTGGTTGGCGAGATGTAACAAGTGGGGTGCCGCAGGGATCAGAGCTGGAGCCTCAACATTTTACAATTTATATAAATGACTTGGGTGAAGGAGCCGAAGGTATGGTTGCTAAATTTGCTGATGACACAAAGATAGGTAGGAAAGTAAGTTGTGAAGAGGGCATCTTGGCATTTCTTCACGGACAAAGAGTTTGGGAAGGTTATAGTTATTGGTTGCAGGCCCGCTGGTGGCTAGTCAGGCCTATCTGTGACCGGCAGATTCTCACACAGTGGGTACAAGTGAAGGTGTAGTCGTTGCTGAGGGCAATAGGGTCTATCCTTCTCCTTCTTTTCTCTTTCATGCTGGTTCTTCACTCAGTTTCAAAGGTGTCTGTAGCCCTCCTGATGTAGCATCTCCAGGCATTACAATCTATGCCTGTGCTTCCCACTGGCGATGGTCGATGTGGCACACAGAGAGGGACTTCTTCAGAGAGTCCTTGAAACATTTGCATGGGGCCCTTCTATTCCTTTTACCCAGGGCATAACGAGGCTACAAAGGGATATAGATAGGTTAAGTGATTGGGAAAAGATTTGGCAAATGGAGTATAATGTGGGAAAATGTGAAATTGTCCATTTTGGCAGGAAGAATAAAAAAGAAGCATATTATCTAAATGGTGAGAAATTGCAGAGCTCTGAGATGCAAAAGGTTCTGGTGTCCTAGTGCATGAATCACAAAAGGTTAGTATGCGGGTTCAGTAAGTAATTAGGAACGCTAACAGAATGTTAGCATTTATTGCAAGGGGAATGTACAAATGTTGGGAGGTTATGCTTTAGTTATACAGGGCAGTGGTGAGACCACATTTGGAGTACTATGTACAGTATTGGTCTCCTTATTTAAGGAAGGATGAAAATGCATTGGAAGCGATTGTGAGAAGGTTTACGAGACTAATACCTGAAATGGGCGGGTTGTCTTATGAGGAAAGGTTGGACTGGTTAGGCTTGTATCCGCTGGAGTTTAGAAGTGTAAGAGGTGACTTGAGTGAAACATATAAGATCCTGAGGGGTCTTGACAGGGTGGATGTGGAAAATATGTTTCCCCTTGTGGGGCAATCTAGAACTAGGGATCACTATTTAAAAATAAGTGGTCGCCTGTTTAAGACAGAGATGAGGACAAATGTTTTCTCTCAGAGGGTTGCGAGACTTTGGAACTCTCTTCCTCAAAAGGCAGTGGAAGCAGAGTCTTTAAATATTTTTAAGGCAGAGATAGATAAATTCTCGATAGGCAAAGGGGTGAAAGGTTATCGGGGTAGGCGGGAATGTGGAGTCGCGGTTACAATCCAATCAGCCATGATCTTATTGAATGGCGGAGCAGGCTCGAGGGGCTGAGTGGCTTACTCTTGCTCCAAATTTGTATGTTCGTATATTCATATGTAACCAAGTGGGGGCTAGGCCACAACTATGTTTCACTCCATTCTTCACTCTGAAACTGTTGGAAGTGGAACCATCAAACTGTACAGTGCAGTGTATGTTGTCATGGAAGGAGCAGATGAGACTGAGGAGCTTCAGTGGAAAGCCAATGTTTTCCAAAATCTTGTTGAGCCCTGCTCTGCTGACAGTGTCGAATGCTTTAGTGAGATCAACAAAAGTAAGGTAAAGAGGTATACTCTGTTCCCTAAACTTTTCTTGTGGCTGGCGTATGGAGAAGATCATATCCACAGTAAATCTGCCAGCATGGAAACCGCATTGCGCTTCGGGTACACTCAGTCTGCAAGTAAATGGGATAAGGTGGTGCATCTCTGCCCCTGATCACACTAAATAACACCCCAATGGGGAGTGGTTAGCAAATTCTGCTACCTTGTGGCCTCGGTAACAGTTTGTCCCTTGATGCAGAGCTCGATACACACATCGGGAAAGCAGCTACCACCTTTGGCCAACTTGTGAAATGCGCATGGAATAACACCAAGCTGACCCTTAGGACCAAGCTGATGGTTTATAAGGCCTGCGTTCTTAGCACCTTGCTGTATGACTGTGAAATATGGGTGACATACTGCTACGAGGAAAAGACGCTCAATAATTTCCAGCTTCGTTGTCTGCAGCACATTATGGATACATCCTGATAGGACAAAATCACAAATGTGGCAGTCCTCTCAAAAGCAGAGCTCCCAAGTGTGTTGGCACTAATCAAACAGAGATGGCTTCAGTGGATTGGACACGTCTTCAGGATGGAAGACTGTCGCACACCCAAGGACTTTCTGTATGGTCCGTGGCCAGACGACCAGTGGGGTGCCAAAGCTCCACTTCAAGGATGCTTGCAAGCGTGACATGAAGGCCCTAAATGTCGACTATCACACTTGGGAGTCACTAGCTGGTGAAAGAGGGAAATGGCGACACATTCTGTGGACTGGTATGCACGTCCACGTTGACCAGTTGCTACAGAAGCTTGGCAACAGGCACCAACGTCAAAAACAACAACTCACAGCGTCACTTAGCAGCTTCACGTGCAGCACTTGTGGCAGCAACTGCCTCTCAAGTATTGGCCTTCACAGCCATCAACAAAGATGCACCAAGAGAGGACACCCCACCTAAATGGATTGTTTTCTGCATGTCCATCATCATGCATAGATGGAAGGATGCTAACTCCACCTGAGATCTAAATCATGAAATCACAATTACATAATATATAGTTCAGTCCTATCAATGAACCAGCAGAGCAGAATGGCACTGTCCCTATCTGTAGGGTAACAACTGTTGCTAAAACTATTTTTCCCAGTCTTTGTCACCAAATCTATTATATTAGACTATTTCTTACTCAGATCTGAAGGATCTTGATAGTCTTAAGCTAATATTCAAAAGTAGTATAAAGTTACTTTTGTACAAATAAGATATACAACAACATTATCTGGCTGTTGATTCACTGTCACGATGGAATAGATCATTTGTTTGCATCTGTAATTACTGATATGACGAGAGGATAGTTTCAAGATTCACTATTTAAAGATTGCCATTGATGTAATGCTCAAAGCCCTCTCAGGATTGTGAAAATTAAAAAGTGTTGCCTTTAGTTAAATATGGTATATATAAAATTCAGTAATTATTGAGTTATTTTGAGAAAGAATTGAGGATGCAGTAGGGAGCTAGTATTTTACGTGTCATTGTGAGATGTGTCCTGGTGAGATAAGCTCTTGTTATTTTTTTAGATACAGTTGAGAAAGTTAAGAAAACCCCAACAGTGATTGTCCTTGAGATAATGGGCTTGAAACCCGTTGGCCTTTGACAGCATAAATGCCAGGATCCACCCACTGGTGAACTCCGATGCTAACCATACTAAAATTTGCGGCCCGAGAGGGGTCACCTATTTTACCTAAACAAGGTGGTTGCTCATTCACTTTAGTGGTGCACTTTAGTATCTGTTGTATAGGAGGTGTTACAAAATGCAATGGACAGTGTCTGGCATAGAGACAACTTCATAGTCATTTTTCTGGTACAAATCCCAACATGTGACATTGCTATTTTGGGATTTGAACTCATGGTTATTAATTCAGTATCAGCCAACCACCATATCCATACCTAAGTAATAGAGTAGCACTTTCTTTTGGGCCTCCTTATCTCGAGAGACAATGGATACGCGCCTGGAGGTGGTCAGTGGTTTGTGAAGCAGCGCCTGGAGTGGCTATAAAGGCCAATTCTGGAGTGACAGGCTCTTCCACAGGTGCTGCAGAGAAATTTGTTTGTTGGGGCTGTTGCACAGTTGGCTCTCCCCTTGCGCCTCTGTCTTTTTTCCTGCCAACTACTAAGTCTCTTCGACTCGCCACAATTTAGCCCTGTCTTTATGGCTGCCCGCCAGCTCTGGCGAATGCTGGCAACTGACTCCCACGACTTGTGATCAATGTCACACGATTTCATGTCGCGTTTGCAGACGTCTTTATAACGGAGACATGGACGGCCGGTGGGTCTGATACCAGTGGCGAGCTCGCTGTACAATGTGTCTTTGGGGATCCTGCCATCTTCCATGCGGCTCACATGGCCAAGCCATCTCAAGCGCCGCTGACTCAGTAGTGTGTATAAGCTGGGGATGTTGGCCGCTTCAAGGACTTCTGTGTTGGAGATATAGTCCTGCCACCTGATGCCAAGTATTCTCCGAAGGCAGCGAAGATGGAATGAATTGAGACGTCGCTCTTGGCTGGCATACGTTGTCCAGGCCTCGCTGCCGTAGAGCAAGGTACTGAGGACACAGGCCTGATACACTCGGACTTTTGTGTTCCGTGTCAGTGCGCCATTTTCCCACACTCTCTTGGCCAGTCTGAACATAGCAGTGGAAGCCTTACCCATGCGCTTGTTGATTTCTGCATCTAGAGACAGGTTACTGGTGATAGTTGAGCCTACGTAGGTGAACTCTTGAACCACTTCCAGAGCGTGGTCGCCAATATTGATGGATGGAGCATTTCTGACATCCTGCCCCATGATGTTCGTTTTCTTGAGGCTGATGGTTAGGCCAAATTCATTGCAGGCAGACGCAAACCTGTCGATGAGACTCTGCAGGCATTCTTCAGTGTGAGATGTTAAAGCAGCATCGTCAGCAAAGAGGAGTTCTCTGATGAGGACTTTCCGTACTTTGGACTTCGCTCTTAGACGGGCAAGGTTGAACAACCTGCCCCCTGATCTTGTGTGGAGGAAAATTCCTTCTTCAGAGGATTTGAACGCATGTGAAAGCAACAGGGAGAAGAAAATCCCAAAAAGTGTGGGTGCGAGAACACAGCCCTGTTTCACACCACTCAGGATAGGAAAGGGCTCTGATGAGGAGCCACCATGTTGAATTGTGCCTTTCATATTGTCATGGAATGAGGTGATGATACTTAGTAGCTTTGGTGGACATCCGATCTTTTCTAGTAGTCTGAAGAGACCACGTCTGCTGACGAGGTCAAAGGCTTTGGTGAGATCAATGAAAGCAATGTAGAGGGGCATCTGTTGTTCACGGCATTTCTCCTGTATCTGACGAAGGGAGAACAGCATGTCAATAGTCGATCTCTCTGCACGAAAGCCACACTGTGCCTCAGGGTAGACGCGCTCGGCCAGCTTCTGGAGCCTGTTCAGAGCGACTCGAGCAAAGACTTTCCCCACTATGCTGAGCAGGGAGATTCCACGGTAGTTGTTGCAGTCACCGCGGTCACCTTTGTTTTTATAGAGGGTGATGATGTTGGCATCGCGCATGTCCTGGGGTACTGCTCCCTCGTCCCAGCACAGGCATAGCAGTTCATGTAGTGCTGAGAGTATAGCAGGCTTGGCACTCTTGATTATTTCAGGGGTAATGCTGTCCTTCCCAGGGGCTTTTCCGCTGGCTAGGGAATCAATGGCATCACTGAGTTCCGATTTGGTTGGCTGTATGTCCAGCTCATCCATGACTGGTAGAGGCTGGGCTGCATTGAGGGCAGACTCAGTGACAGCATTCTCCCTGGAGTACAGTTCTAGGTAGTGCTCAACCCAGCGGTCCATCTGTTTGCGTTGGTCAGTGATTATGTCCCCCGATTTAGATTTGAGGGGGGTGATCTTCTTGATGGTTGGCCCAAGAGCTCTCTTCATGCCATCATACATTCCTCTGATGTTTCCGGTGTCTGAGGCCAGCTGAATATGACTGCATAGGTGTTGCCAGTAGTCGTTTGCGCAACGCCTAGCTGTTCTTTGTGCAGTACTTCTGGCTGCTTTAAGTGCTGCGGATGTTAAATCGCTGGGGGCTTTCTTGTAGTTCAAAAGTGCAATGCGCTTAGCGGCTATGACAGGTTCCAGCTCTTCATTATGAGATTGAAACCAGTCTGCATTTCTCTTCGCACTTTTGCCGTAGGTGGTCAAAGCTGACTCATAGATGGCGTCTCTGATGTGGGCCCACTTGGTCTCAGCATCCCCTGTGGGAGTGTTTTGAAGGGCTGTTACAAGTGAATTTAGAAATTTTTGTAACAGCTGTGGGTGAGAAATTCTGCTCGTGTTGATGCGCGGGTGGCCCTTCTGCTTGGAATGATGCAACTTCTTTGGTCTGAGTCTAACCTTGCTGCACACCAGGGAGTGGTCGGTGTCGCAGTCCGCACTGTGGAAGCTGCGTGTGATTTGAACACTGTTTAAGGCGGCTCGCCTTGTGACAATGAGGTCTAGCTGGTGCCAACGACGTGATCTTGGGTGCCTCCATGAAACCTGGTATAAAGGAGTGATATAAGCCATGAAATTGCTATGCATGTGATTTTCAGACAATAGTTGTGGATTACTACAAGTTTTTGGAGCAGTGACGCCTGCTTGTTTATTTACAATTTTTCTATTTTCAACCTGTAGGCTACAACTTGGTGATATCCCCCTCACAACAGGTTAGCCAATGAAAAGAGGAAAACACTAATCCACTTAATCAGCTGTTTGGTGCATGGGTAGCCTTGGTCTCCCTGAAGCCATCCTTCTATTCTACGATCCATTTCAAATAAAGATGAAAATGAAGGTATGATAAGAGTTTCTGTGAAATTAGATGTTGCCCTGCACAATTCTGTGCTGGTGAGTGCATACCATATCCACATTAAAATAAAATAAAAAATCCCTTTGGGTTGTATCGGGCTGGCTTAATTATCCTAATACATGAATTGAGCACATTAGTGCTTCTATTTCAAATTTTCCATTCAGCAATTTTATTTTGGTGGTCATTATCACACTATTTCTGTCTGTCTAAAGCTTAACACTGACAGCAATTTCTAGCCTATCATCTGTGGGGAAGCAAGAACTCGAGTATTATTCCTGGATAAGTCTTGATACATTAATTTTCTCAAAAACAATTGCTGTTTCGAAGGGCAGTTATATTGTATACTTTGTGTCATTGCAAAACAATTCTAACTTTCCATCAATGCAACCTGTATAGTATAACTTGGGAGTGTAGTCAGCTAGGTTGTACTTGATGCAAGTGACTTGAAACCACTTCAAGGAGGTAATTTCACACCATTTCAAAACACCATTTGCACCAGCTGCTGTACAACTGCAAAACAAAGGAAACTTCCCAAGTGCTCAGTTAGACCACCTGGGAAATGTAAAATTACGTTTTTAAAACTGTTTAAACCCGACAATGAACCAACTTTTCTATTGGGTCCTCATTAGCATTAACTAAACTAATATTAACTATCATTTACACACTGAGGAGTGGGGTTCCACAAATCTTTGCAAAGCAAAGAGCAATACAAAGCTAACAATGCAACACAGATGTTCCAAATCTGCACAACTTTAATCTCGTACCAGTCTTAATTATGTACCTGTGCAGAAAGGCATCATAAAATAACTATCATTGCACAGTGCTTTTGTGGAGTTATGCATTTACCCATTTTATTGCAGCAGGCAGACTAGACTGACATAGGGTAAGGGAATAAAAACAAGAAATGCTGGAAATACTCTGCAGGTCTGGCAGCATCTGTGGAGAAAGAAGCAGAGTTGACGTTTCGGGTCAGTGACCCTTCTTCGGAACTTAAGTTAACGTTAACTCTGCTTCTCTCTCCACAGATGCTGCCAGACCTGCTGAGTATTTCCAGCATTTCTTGTTTTTATTTCAGATTTCCAGCATCCGCAGTATTTTGCTTTTATTATAGGGTAAGGGAATCTGCTTGTAGAACTTATAACATTGATGTCAAAGGGACGGGTCTGGCTAGAGTCTAGTTTATTCAAAAGTAACAAATACTGAACAGAGACTGAATAAAAAAGACAGCTTTACACTAGTCTGTCAACAAAGTTATCCAATTGACAAGTTTGTAATGAAGAGGATTGGCAGCAAGGAAATTCCTTGGCCCTAAATCACCCAAAGCATCTGTTACATTGAAATGGATGTAAACAGGGCCAACAAAGTGTCTGATAGGCCCAAATTTTGTGGTCAGCAGTGAATGAATGAGGCTTATCGTTCATTCTTACAGCCGCCCAATGACCTTTTGTAGGATTTTGCGTAGCAACTTAGTCATCGGAGTCTGATACATCATGGTACTCTCTACAGGAGATATGAGACATGTATGAACAGGGCAAGCAACAATATGCCTCCTCACCCAATCAGTTTGAAGAATCCTTACTGAAGCATGCATTGCCTAAACCAGGAAGTTTAAGTTAGAATATTGAATTCAATGGAAAATCATGTACAGAAAGCAAAATGAAGAGAGGGAAAGAAAGATGGGATTGAGAAAGCTATGAGACATAAAGAAAAAGTTAAAAAAAAAATTAAATTTTTAAAATCTTCAACAATAATTAAAATCCGAAGGAATGAGACTACATACTTGTAAAAGTAAATTTTCAATGCCAGAGAGATTGTTTGGCAGTAATTAAGACTTAACATGCTGTTAAAAATTCAATTACACTTGAATGGACAAACTTTAGCTTTCTCTGGTGAGTTTAGTGGGTATCAAATGAATAAGTAGTGGGTATCTAATGAGTAAGTATTGTAACTGTGCACACTTCATGTGTTTGTATGCCAAATCTCTTGACAAGATACTGGTGTAGCAAAGTTTATAAAGGAACAGGGCATTCCTGATTTCTGAGTTTATCTGTGCATGTGTGGATGCTGGAAGTTGCTGTCTGATTTACTCTTTAATAATGATGAGTACTGATAGCCTCACCATTAATACAATTGCAAAACCTGGCTCTGTCTTTCATCTTTAGAGACATGCTATGTATTTCTAGTATTTTTGTTTGTATTTCAGATCTAGTATTTGCCGATTTTTTCTCTGCAAAGGATCTCTGTATCGAGCATCATTTAAAATTTGTTTTAATAGAACTAGTTAGCACTTACCTTGGGCTGATAGCTTCTAGTGTTTATACTTAATCCTCCACTAAATTTCTCTTTTAAATATGATTTTGTGTTGCTGTCCTGGCACAAGATATTTTCACCATTTTCCACAGAAAGGATTTGCAAATGTTAGAAAACACTGCAAATAGGAAAAAGGGTCTGAGATCGCAGATATTTAAGATCCTAAGGAGCTAACTTTGGTGTTTCCTCCTAGACATAAGCAATTCATTCTCTTGTCTTCATAATTGATAAACTCAGAAATCAGAAATGCCCTGCTCCTTTATAAACTTTGCTACACCAGTATCTTGTCAAGAGATTTGGCATACAAATACATGAAGTGTGCACAGTTACAATACTTACTCATTAGATACCCACTACTTATTCATTACTCATTCATTGTTTTGGAAGGTTTTTGATCGATTTCCACAGGAAATATAGGCTCAAAAAGTTAGAATGCAGAGGATGGGGTTTGAGGATGGAAGTCAAACGGTGACACATTCAAGTGGAGTAGTGTAGACTGTTCTTATCTTTATGTTGTTATGTGGCAATAAGATGCACTGATTTAACTACGAAAATCTGGCATTAACTATTACTCTGTACGTTCACATTACAATGGAATAAAGCAGTTTAATAATTTGAATCAATACTCATCGAGTGTTAACGTGGGCCCCTTTCAAAGTGGTTGAAGAAAGACAAGAGAATGCAGTCCAGATCACAGGGATATTATTGTTAAATCCTTGTGTATCTACAGCAGACTTGAATTTGTAACTGTGGCATTTACAGTGCCAAATTTTAAAATTGCTTCGATTGGGAGATAGACTAGAGATTTGAAATCACAGTTATGTTAAAATTCTTTGAACTTACATTTGATCAGTTTATCAGTATCTTGCTAATTTGTTCATTCTCACATATTTAAACTTAAATTTAGCTTTAGTTTGCTTTTAGTCCACAGTACCTAATAATTATCGTAAACCTTCTGTTAACCTCTGGAAATAAATATCCAGTGACATCTAAAATCACCTTTATCTGTATTTGAACAATGGAAACAATGCAATACCTGGCACTCTTAATAGTGTTTGTTTTTGTACAAATATCATGTATTATTGGACATAGAGGTCGGCTATGTGTTCATTGCATGCGGTGAGGCATGACATGGTAGGAATGGGTCAGTGCATTGAAATCCTGAGCATCAGACATGTACTAAATACATCAAAGGGTCAAAGATTTGTTATGAAGATGCTGGCCCTATACCGTGATCTCAGTGTCTGAACAGTGCCGCAGTTGCTCTATGTCTATATGAAACAATAGGATAGTGGCCGCCAGAGTCAACCATGCTGGAGTCTCAAAGAAGATTTTGCTTGATAAGTGTAAGAAGTAGCTGCATTTTAATCCAGCAATTTGTCTCTTTTTTTTGCTTTCACTACTGAATCTATCAGTATTTTCAAAGCTACACCTCCTCTGCATCTGTAGCTATTTGCCAAAGGAGCTGCAATGTGCATAACATGCATAGTATGTTTGTTATCTCACTGGACATCACTCTCTATGAGGATTAGGAAGAGGAGGAGGATCAGTGGAAGTCTCAAGGCAGGTGCCTTTACACCTTAGGCCATCAAGAAGGAGCCCCTAACACCTCTGTACACAGATGTCAGTCTTGCCTCAATCAATGGTACTGCTCTTGATTCTGAGTCAGAAGTTTATAGGTTCAAGCCCCACCCAAGGACATAATCTAGGTTCTCTCAGGTAGCCCTTAACACTATTGAGGAGAGTTGGTTTCTTGCACAATATTTATCACTCAATAAAATCTGTTCATTTATCTCTTTGCTGTTTAGAGGACCTCACTGTATGAAAGTTTGGCTGCCACATTTTCCCTACTTTGCAACAATGACTACACGTCAAAATTACTTCATTGTCTGTGAAGTGGTTTGGAACATCCAGAGGTCCTGAGATACAGTATATCAATGCTAGTTTTTTCTTCTATACAGCTGTGCCATGATCCTGTTAGAGGCCAGTAACGTTTTAAAAAAGAAATTCAAACGCCTAGTTATTACTGACAGAATTATGCCGCAAGATTTCACATTTTAAACAAAAATAACTTCACTGTACAAGAGTTAAACAAAGTCAGCGCTACCAACTTAATACTACAATTTGAAGCCACTTATTTTTTTAAACTTAAAATCTTAACAGAACATGGAGACATAGCGCTGAATTTTATTGGCATGCTGCACATCGCGGTGGCGCGCTTTGAACTCAGCGGCCTTCTGACATTGAAGCGCTGCCCCCGAGCCTCAGTGATATTTGGTGCCAGAGCCATTTTTAAAGGGCTGCAAGCCCTTAGGAGAAATGTTAATATTTAAAGATATATTGTGAAGCATTATGTATAAAAAATTAAATAAATACTGGAAACCCTTTCCCACCTCCCCCGCCCCCCACTCCCAGCAATGTTTGCATACGGGGCATTATCATCAAAAGGAACTTTATTAGCAACATGCACATTCCCCCCAACCTCTTAACATTTGCCCTTCAACCCCTTCCCCCATCCCCACAGCCAATAAAAAAAGTTTTCCCCACCCCCCCCATCCCGCCCTGATAATTTCGGTCCTTCCCCCTCCCCGCCAGTGTCTCGCCTCAGAACTCCGTACAGAGTTCTGAAGGCGCGCGAGTTGCGGCTGGCGGCCGTAAAATCGGCGTGGGATGGCCACTGGGACCAGGTAAGTTGATTAGCATCTTATCTTAATTAATTTTAATATTTAAATGAAGGCCCTGCCGCTTGGCGGCAGTGGTGGGGGGGGGGCCCCACCGAGGCCTCGCTGCCGCTGGTAAAATGCGGTGAGGCCTTCTCAGCACAGGGGTCAAAGTATTTTACGGGCCCTCTTCCATGAGCCCCAACGTTGAGGGGCTTGTAAAATTCAGCCCGTATAATTTAAACTCTAAATCTCAACTGAACACTCCCATTTGACTTTTACTTCCACCCAAGAGTTCCCTTATACTTTACAGGATCTTGGTGGTTCATTCGCTTCTCTGGGGACCAATCCAAAGTATACTACAGCTCTTAGGAATTCACTTCAATTTACCTTAGTTCCTTGGCTATCTTCCGAGGTATGAGACTTCCTGGGGATTCTCCCTCCAGTATTCAGGTAGGCAACCTTCCAGCACTCCTTCAACACCTCATGAATCAGGATTTCCCAGCTTGAGCTTGGGCCCTACTCAAATCACAAACAGCCCTGGTTCCTTTGCTCCTGGGTCTCGCTGCTTTCAAAGCTAACAACTCATACCTTTGTTGGTCAGAATCTTCTTTAGCCACTTTAAGAAGGTTGTTTAAATGATTTTTATGTTCAAGTAGAAATGTTTGATATTCTTGTTTGGTCTCATCTTTAAACAGTTTGTAATGTTTTAGTTTTCCTTGATCTCAGTCAAAATGTGCCCTGTTCAAAATTCGGCTAGTGCAGTTGATAGCTTCTTTATTTTAGACTAACACTTTGAATCTTTCATGCAACTCACAAATAACATAATTCCAATGACTTTGGGGTTTCAAATGGTCTTTTGTAATCTTCCATTTGCCTGGATTCCTGCTGCTGTATTCTGTGTTGTCTCAGCATTGGCAGGAACTTTTGATTCAATGTCAGGTCTCATTAACCTTTGAGGGTTTGTCTGAGGTTTCAGTCCTTCCTGGGGAGAACTTTTAATTTGTGATTTTTCAGGCACTTTTACTGCCTCTGTTCAGACCATTAATGGGGGAGATACATCTGTGTCTTTACTTAATTTACTCTCTGGCCCAAGAGGATTACAAATAGGTGAGGGATTTGTACGTACAGGAACAGTTCCCATGCTCTTGCCCACCATCCCAGAAAATGGCAAAACCATATCCCTCATGAGATCAGTTCCTAATATAAAATCAACCTGATTAACAGGTAATTTAGACACAACATCAATAATAACAGACTCAGTTACCAAAGCACAGTTTAAATTCACTCTATACAATGGGATGGGCACACAATCTCCATTGATACCCTATATCAATACATTTTTATTCAGCAAACTCTGAAGAAAAGTCTTACCCTTTTCCTAACATTAAGCTCTGAGTATCTCTCAGGATAACAATCTTTTTGGCCATTCCTTATACAAAAATGGAGTGACTTCCCCTTCAAATATAAAACCTTCATAATCCTTCACGTCCCTATTTATACCAATGGTAAATACATTAGATGGTACTGGTTTTTCACCACCCTCACTTCTTGGCACAATATTTTTTGGAGAAACACTACCCATGCTCACTAAAGCTACAGCTTTTGGTTTTAACTTCCAACACTCTGCTTTTACGTGTCTGACCTTATGACAATGAAAACATGTTGGTCTTTTTGTCTCGCTCCTATTCTCTATACAGTCTTTTTTGCCACTTTGGGGAACATCTGTCTTCTCATTACTGCTATCTCCTTCTTTGTAATCAGGAACCTGTTCACTATCATTTTGTTTATCCCTCCAGCTTCTGTGTGGGTGTGCAAATGAAGATTTACTGCCCCCTGGCTGTTTATGGGATGAATCATAACTATCCGCTAAAACAGCAGCTTTTCTTATATTAGAAACTTTACAGTCTTCTAAGTGTGTCCTAATACCTGCTGGAACACTCTTTTTAAATTCCTCCATCAACAATACCTCTCTCAGATTTTCAAAACTCTGTTTCAGTGAATGATATCAACGGTCAAAAAATATTTCTTTCTCCCCAGCAAATTCTACAAAAGTCTGAATAAAAGCAAAATACTGCAGATGCTGGAAATCTGAAATAAAAACAGAAAGTGCTGGAAAAGCTCAGCAGGGCTGGCAGCATCTGTGTTTTATCTGGGCCAAACTTTTCTTCTTTAAATTCCAAATGCTGTGCTAAAGTCTTCACTATTTCTGCTTTTTTAGCCCCTGCTTTTAACTCTATCCTCAACTCTTCTGCTAATGCCATCAACCTACCCTTTGTTGACTGTTGCAAAACACTCAGAGATAGATCTTCCTGTCCCAGAAAAGTCTTAGTAACTGACAAAAGCCATTCTGTTTTTCAATAAATACAGTAAAATTCACTGTGAAATCCTGTTCGCTGAAACTTTAACAAATCCCAGGGTACCTGTCTCAAACTGTAGATTTGACATTCCACAATAACTCAGTTGCCGACAGGTCCAGAGGTTCTACCATTCTCTCCTCATTAAGAGTCAAAGGTTTTCATAGAATCATAGGGCTAGATTTTCCAATGGGCGTCAGGATGCTGATGTTGGCCCATTTGGAGGTCCCGAGCTCACCCTTGTCAGCAGCACAACTGCTGGTGTAACCTTCCGGGAGATGGCCCCCTAATTGGCTGGGTGCAACCTTCTGGGAGGTGGCCTCCTAATTATCTGCCTACCCACTCACCATCCTGTTAAGGATGGTGGGCAGGCTTCTGAGGCTGCAGGACCAATCAGAGGACCCACAGTGATATCAGGCCAGCAGCCACACCAAGAAAGGTGGGCCAAGGCAGGCAGACGAGCGCGAAAACACCTCAACATGGAGGCGTCCTCAGTTGTCTGCATAGAATTCATGAAATTAAGAGGCCAGAAGCTGGCTGGAGGGGAAATCACTCCACAGGTGTAGTGATAGATGGAGGTGTGGCCTTTCATCCCTGCAGCCATGTTATTGGGGCATGGAGCCTCTGGCGCCAATGGTCCCCTGGCGTGCTGCTGGAAGGCCACCTTGATTGAGCTGGCAGCCTTCACACAGGGCAGTGGTGGGGCCAGTCTGATGGTAAAATACTGGTGTCATAGCAAAATAGCCCTGAAGTGGAGCCTTAATTGGACTAATTGGCTGCCCGTCTTTGTGGAGCAGGCAGTTGACCCTGTTCCCAGCTGGTCCCTGGGAAAGTCCCCTGGAGTTGGGAATGTGTCAGGGAGCCGTCCCGACATGGTTCCCCACTATGTTCCTGACTCCCCATCCGCCCAGTCTCCAAATTCGTCTCCATGGGGCCTGGAAAATCCAGCCCATAGAGTGTCACACCAACATGCTTTGTTGAATGATAATTTTCTTTCATCCACTGACTGGAGATCTGAATTTTTTTTGAAGAAATTTTCAAAAGTACAGATAAAAGATGACTTTGCTAGCAGCTTAAGATGGCCACTTAATTTTCAACACTCTATCCTAACTTGCAAGGCTTGTGAGGGAGACAAAATATCTGCTCATCCCAGCAAGAACCATGACCCAGGAGGTTTAAGGGAACTGCCTGTTCTTTTTAGCAAGAAGAAATACTGCTAGCTACCATGCTTGAATCACTGGATGACTGTCATGTGACAGCACCCCCCGCCACCCCCCCCCCCCCTGTGGTTTTAAGCTGGTGTTTTTCTGCAGCAGCAAGGAGTAGCATCTGGACTCTGACTCATACTGACCCAAGTGGGGGTCCCTCTCTCAGAATCACGGAGTATCACAGAATAATACGGTGCAGAAGAGACGCATTAAAGACACCTGACCTGTCTACCTAATCCCATTTGCCAGCACTTGGCCCATAGCCTTGAATGTTATGATGTGCCAAGTGCTCATCCAGGTACTTTTTAAAGGATGTGAGGCAACCGGCCTCTACCACCCTCCCAGGCAGTGCATTCCAGACCGTCACCACCCTCTGGGTAAAAAAGTTCTTCCTCAAATCCCCCTTAAACCTCCTGCCCCTCACCTTAAACTTGTGTCCCCTTGTAACTGACCCTTCAACTAAGGGGACCAGCTGCTCCCTATCCACCCTGTCCATGCCCCTCATAATCTTGTACACCTCGATCAGGTCACCCCTCTCTTTCTCGTTCTCTCTCTCTCCATTCAGTGCTGTATCTCTAAACTAAACATTTCCGCTTGCAAACTACAAACCCTGCCTGCTGACTGACCACTTCTGCATACTCCGGCTACAATCAGAAACCCCATTGAGGAAGTCATCCGCATCACTGAATCCAAGAGACCCACCAAATCCGTCATCCATTTTTTCAAACTAAAAGCCTCAGGACCACCAAATTCATCTAGAAGCCAGCCAAATCACCAAACTTCACAGACTGTATACCCTTTTTCTATGCACTCTAACTCAACTAATTTACCCTTTCCCCCTCTGTAATCTATTTGTATGTGTGTGTGAACCTCTAATGTCTGTGTGTGTGTGTGTATATGTATGTGTGTGCGCGCGCGCGTGTGTGTGTGTGTGTGAAAGCTGGCGTATAGTTTGTTATTTTAATTAGTTCGGTTAAAGTACAATAAAGTTAACCTCTTTCTTTGCTAAAATCAAGAAAACCTGTCTGATTGGTTCTTGTTATGATCAGGGCAAGTAAGGAATCAAACACCTACTGAATTGGCCAGTACATGCACTTTAAAAAAGAATTAAACCTGTTGTGGTCAAACAAGGAAAGGGAAAAGAGAGAAGCTCTTTGAACCCTCTTCACTTGACCATAACAAGAGTCATAGAATGGTTATAGCACAGAAGGAGGCCATTCAGCCCATCGTGTCTGTGTCAGATCTCTACAAGAGCAGCTCCGTTAATTCCACTCCCCTACCCTTTCCCCGTAAAACTGCAAATGTTTTCTCTTCAGGTGCTCATCCTGTTGTGTTATTGGTTTTTAATGCAAACTCACCAAACCCTTTGATAATGATTGATGAAGTAAACGAAAGGTTCTTTACTACAGAATAACATAATTACAGTAAAGCTCTTCAATACAATGCTACCTGCTGACTAACATTGCTCCAGCTACTGTCACTTGCTAGTTTACATCACTTCCTGTGATGTTGTATGTATGTTAACTAGTATTAAGGCAGTTAAAGCAATATCACAGCATTCCCTTCCTTAATTAGAAAAGTTACATAATTTATAAACTATGTACAGGATGAAGTTGGATAATTGTGGACAATATTTACACATGTATGGACTCTCACTTGATCATTCAAGTGTCTCTAAAATGTACAGGTGGTCTGCTGACTCAACCTGATCTGGATACTGTGCTGAGATCTGGAATTGTCAATTCTTTTCTCTTGACTCATAGGTGTAGACTGACAGTTATCTTGTACTTGGGTGTTATACATGCCACCTTCCTTAACTCCACTCTCAAATTGTATGTGAACATGTTCTTGGCGCTACAGGAGTATTAGGTGTGATGTTGTTGGATAACTCTCTCAGTTGACATCTGTTCCTTCTCATCGTCGCTCCATTTGGGGTGGTTACCTCATATGACTGTGGCTCATTACAGATCCTGGACACTTCTGCAGGGAACCATGTCTTCTCTTGCAGGTGGATCACTCTGACCTTCTGTTCAGTCTGCAGCAGAGGTAACTCCTCGCCTGCCTGTTTGTCATGTGTGATTTTCATTTTCTCTTGTCTTGCCAATAATAAGCCTTGGACTGACGATGATCTGACCAAATGATGATTCGGAAAAGTTGTCCTGACCTGCCTTCCAAACATGGGCTGGAATTTTATGCCATCCCAGTGAGCCGGATGGTGGCGGGGGGAGGTGGGGGGGAGTCGTTGGTGTGGTGATGGTGGGGTAAAATTGAGCGGGAGGCTTCGGGAAGCCTTCCCGACCTGCTCCCACCTCCCTCTGCCCCACTTTATGTGGGCCGTGGGGGGGGAGGGGTTGTGAGAAACGGGCCGCCCACCCCGAACATCAACCACCCATTTATACTAATCCTACATTAATCCCATATTCCTACCACCTTCCCTCAATTCCCCTACCACCTACTTATACTAGGGGTAATTTTTAATGGCCAATTTACCTATCAACCTGCAAGTCTTTGGCTGTGGGAGGAAACCGGAGCACCCGGGGGAAACCCATGCGGTCACAGGGAGAACTTGCAAACTCCACACAGGCAGTACCCAGAATTGAACCCGGGTCACTGGAACTGTGAGGCTGCGGTGCTAACCACTGCGCCACCGTGCCGCCCTTGAGGGCCATCCCTGCTTCCCCAACACTCCCCAGGACCCGAGGCGCCACCCCCCACCCCCCATCCTTCCCTCCACATGACCATTCTTGCCTTGCCGGGACACCGACGAGGTAAACCAAGCTTACCTGTAGTCCTGGCTCCATGTCCTCGGCTGGGCTGCAGTCTCAGCAGTGGCCACCGCTCCCGGTGGCGCTGCCGGGACTGGCTGACAGCTCAATGAAGCGGGACTTCCTCCCTCAAGTGGGTGGAAGTCCCACCTCGGAACAGTTAAAGCCCAGAGACCCGTAAAATGCGGGTCGGATGTCCGGGCCAGGCGGAAACGGGTTCGCCACCAACTTTTATGTTGGTGGCCAGTTCCCGTCCGCCTGACATAAAATCCAGTCCATGATCTTTGCTGTGGATGGTAATCCTGTGTCTAGTGTTGTTGCCCATACGTGCAACATTGTTGTGTGAATGTCTTCAGTAGTCTGCTTGCATTTCAGGATTAATGACTTTACCATTCACAACATCTTTTCTGCTAGTCCATTTGATCTTGGATAATGAGATGACATGACGTGATTTACAATCTACTTTGCACACATTTCTTGAAATGGCTTACCAGTGTATTGTGGACCGTTATCCAGCACTATTTCCTCTGGGAACCAAAAAGGCTGGAAATTGCACTAATCGTGTTTGCAACCTATGCGCTTGATGCATCCCTCATTTGGCGAATGATAGGAAATTTTGAGAAGTAGTCGGTAATGAGTAAGAAGTCATCACCTCAGATGGCAAATAAATCAGTCACTATTCTTGACCATGGAACATCATGAGGATGAAGTGGCTGTCTGTGTTGGCTTGGCTGATGCTTTTGACATGCAACGCACATCCTCACTTCTATGTTGTTATTGATCCCTTGCCAAAATAATGTCTCACATGCAAGACGTCTTGACATTTCAATGCCCATGTGGCCTTGATGTAATTGTGTAAGGATATCTTGACGAATCACTTTTGGCATTAGTACTTGTCTACCCTTGAAAATAGCACCATTAGATATTCCTAATACTTCACAATATGGCCAAAAGGTTCTAAGGTCTGTGGGGATCTCTTGCATTGTATCTGGCCATCCACTGATGATGAACTGCCATAATGCTCTTGGAACAGGATCTCTGGAAGTCTCTTCTTGGAGCTCTTTGTGTTTTTTCTGTTCAAATCGCATTTGATCAATGTTATACACATCTTCTAGTTCCACATCTATCTCATCCACTTTGACATCGAATGGGACATCTTCTGTCTTCTTGGGGTTGGGTAGCCTGCTCAATGTGTCAGACATCACCATGAGGTTTCCAGGTTTGTATTGGACCTCACATCGTACCCCTGTACTTTGATTAATAGCCTTTGGAGTTGATGTGGCGCACTGGTGAGCGTTTCTTGCCAAAACATTGCCAACGGCTTATGATCAGTCTCAACAACTAAGTGTTTGCCAAATAGGTAGATGTGGAATCTAGTAATACTGAACACAAATGCAAATGTTTCTTGTTCTTTGTTCGAATAGTTCGCCTGAGTGGGTGACAAACTTTTAGAACTAAACGCAATTGGTCTACCTTCCTGTAACATACATGCTCCGAGACCCTTTTGCAAAGCATCTACTTCAAGTATAGTTTCTTTCCTTGGGTTATAAATTTGCAACCATGCTTCAGCAGAAAGTGACTGTTTTAACAAATTAAACACATGGTGATGATCTTCGTGCCACAAGAATGGTGTATCCTTCTCAAGAGGTTCATACAGTAATGATGCTTTTGCAGAGGAATTCTAGATATATGGTGCTTAAAAGTAAAAAAAAAGGCCCAAACATCTCTGTAAATCTTCTTTGTCTGGAGGAGTAGACAGAGTTTGTACATCCTCAATTTTACTGTCAGAATAAATTGAACCAAAAAAGGTTGATATGGCTCACATTGATGGCACATTTTATGCTATTAAACACGAGACCTTCTCTTCTAGCTGTCTCCATTAGAATGTGAATATTCTTGTCTTCTCCTCCTTGGTACCTCCCATGACCGCTATGTCATTTGCAATGCAAACAGATCCAGGAATACTCTCAGTAATGCAATCCATATGCTGTTGGAACAGGTCTTGACTCACTGACAGACCAAATGGTAACCATAGAAAGCGATACCTCCCAAATGGTGTTCTGAAAGTTGTTAGTTCCTGTGAATCTTCAGAAAGGTAGACTAACCAGTATCCATGTTTCACATCCAATTTTGAGAAGAAATTGGCTCTAGTAAACATTGAGGTGAGCTCTTCTAAAGTCAGAATCTTGTGTGGATATCTTTTGAGTGCTTGATTCAATCTTCTCGGATGGTACCAACTTTAATTACAGTGCTAATAGAGCTACACCAGTCAGTGTGTTGCTGAACATGGCGAATAATCCCTTGTTGTTCCATCGTGTCAAGCTCAGCCTTTAACTTGTCCTTTATGTGGACACTGCACTTCTGTGGTGTATCTATGAAGGGAACAGCATCATCTTTCAAGTGAAGAACAGACCTATAAAACTGTCCACGGTGTCAAATCTATCCATGTATTTCTGTTGCAGATTTTGAATAAACTCTATAGGGTCACACTTGCCTTGACTATCTGGCACCGGTGCCTTACTGATCTCACGAATCGTCACAATCCAAAGTTCACTGCATGCTGGTAGTCTTGCTACTGCTGGACCATTGGTGTCAACAAGGTAGAAGACTTGTGATGACCATGCAGAATTTCCATATCTTCACTTCAATGTCAATAATGGTGAACCATTATATGCGGTGAGTCTAGCTTTTGTTGGCTGTAACATACACTCCCACTCCCACATGCACTTAAGCATCCGTAGTGATAAAATGTTAGCACTTGCCCCAGTGTCTATCTTCAGTCGTACTGTGCTTGCCACTTTTGTGAGGACATATGATGTCTATTGTGGTGAAGGCTTCCAGTTGTATGGTTGCATCCATGTGCTGTGTGACTGTCATGGTATGGAAAGCTTGTTCACCTTCAGTGCCTTCTTTGCTGTCCAAGTCTTTGCCTTCCTCGTGGACTTGTCTGTGATTGGACTGGGACTTGGTGAACGCTTTTTTAAAAATTCTTGCTTTTTATTGAGCTGTGGCTTGTTGTGGCTTTGAACTACTTCCTCACTGCCAGATTTTCTGCACAGTCTTGCCCAGTGTCCCTTTAGACCACACACCTTGCAGTTATTTCTGAATGCATGCCAGTTACGTGGCTGATGCATTAGACCACACCTTGCTCTGTCGAGGTGTCTTGGCTACCTCACCTACAGTTGTTGCTGCTCCAGGCAGTTGTATATATTGCCTGCTTGTGGCTATGGCTTCATATTTTCTGCCATCTTTGAGGAGACTGTTGATGTTGTATCCTTTTTACTGATCAAACAGATCCTTTTGGAATGCCACTATCAGAATCTATGCGATTACCAGCTCCATTGTTCTCTTGGAGAGTTCTGTGTCTGTGAAATCGCAATCTTTGCCTTTTTCTTGCCATCTACTAATGAACTGGTCAATAGTTTCTATTGTCTGTAGGTCAGCAGTTCGAGTCAATGGATCCTAAATTTGGTTTTGACCTTTAGTTGGGCTTCCAGCATTGTGCAGAGCTTAGATGGGTCTTCCTGTTCTGCTTCCGACAGTCCAGAAGTGTTGATGTGAGGGAGACCTTCATTGCCAATTGCAATCTTTATCTTTATCACTTGCTTATCGAGTTCTGTGACTGCAAGATCTAAAAAGCATAACTCCATAAGCCTTTGAAATAGTTAGAATTTGTGAAGAACATCCAGAACCTTCCAATTCATTGTTGGGTATTTTGTGGTCATAGTGTCAACACCTTTCTGCTCCAGAAATTTTTTGCCAGAGCTTTCAGCTTAAATTATATTCTTTGTATTAGCTTTCCTTCAAGGAAAAATCAATGCAGGTCTGCTGTGTCTGCAGCACTGGACCTCTGCCATGCCCTGAACTCTGTGGTTGCAGCACGGGCTTTCAGCCGCTGCATGGGGAAACTCTGCCTATGAAGCTCTTTTTGGTGGGAAAACCATGATCCGTAATGGTGGTGCAGTCTCACAGCCCTGACTCAAATCAACTATTTTTTTCCCCTTCTTTTGAGCCTGATTCCAGCAGAACACTGCTATTCTGTCCAACTACTGTTCGACAAAACTCCCCTTTTTATGCTACTCACTCTCTCTCAGGGTATCGTTCCCCGAGGGTGGTCTTCGGATACGGACTGATGTTGCATTGCCACTGCCTCTTCCAACTATTCTCATTGTTTTTCCAGGCTTTTATGACTACTTGTGATTGCTGTCACTGTGTTGAACATCGCTACTGACACATGAGCACCTCTGCATTGCTCCTACCCTGTTGTGTCATGCTGCCACCATATTGTGTTATTGGTTTTTAACACAAACTTAGCAAACACTTTGACAATGGTTGGTGAAGTAAGAAAAGTGTTCTTTATTATAGAATAACAGAACTACTGTAGAGCTCTTCAATACATCTGCTACCTTCTGACTAACACTACTCCAACTACTGTGTCACATGCTAGCTTGCATCACTTCCTGTGATGATGTATGCTAAACTATTTATGTATTCAGCAGTATGTTAACTAGTATTCAGGTAATTAAAGCAATATCACAAAAATCCAATCCCCTTTTGAAAGCCTTGATTGAATCTGTCTCCACCAAACACTCAGGCCCTGCATTCCAGATCCTAACCACTCACTCCGTAAAAAAAAGTTTTCCTCACTTTGCCATTGTTTCTTTTCCCAATCACCTTGAATTGGTGTCCTCTGGTTATCGACACTTTGCCAATGAGAACAGTTTCTCTCTGTCTCGACCCTTCATGATTTTGAATACTTCTGTCAAATTTCCTCTAAACTTTCTCTCCTCTAAGGAGAAAAACACCAGCTTCTCCAATCTATCCATGTAACTGAAGTCCCTAATCCCTGGAACCATTCTCATAAGTCTTTACTGCACCCTCTCTAAAGCCTTCACATCCTTCCTAAGGTGCGGAACACAGGATTGGACACAATACTCCAGTTGAGGCCAAACCAAGTTTTATAAAGGTTCACCATAACTTCTTTGCTTTTGTACTCTTGCCTCTACTTATAAAGCCCAAGATCCTGTATATGCCTTTTTAGCCACTTTCTCAACCTGCCCTGCCACCTTCAACAATTTGTGCACATATACCCCCTTTAGAATTGTGCCCTTTATTTTATATTGCCTTTCCTCATTCTTCCTACCAAAATGTACCACTTCACACTTCTATATTAAATTTCATCTGCCACGTGCCCTCCCATTCCACCACCTATCACTATCTTTCTTACAGTTCGCAATACTTCCAACATAAGTACCATCTTCAAATTTTGAAATTTTGCCCTGCACACCCAATTCTAGATCATTCACATAGATCAAGAAAAGAAGTGGTCATTGTACCAAACCCTCGGGAACCCCACTGTAGACCTTCCTCCAGTTCAAAAAAGAACCATTCATCACTACTCTCTGTTTTTGGCCATTCAGCCAACTTCGTATTCATGCTGCCACTGTCCCTTTTATTCTCTGGGCTTCAACTTTGCTGGCAAGTCTATTATGTGGCACTTGATCAAATGCCTTTTGGATGTCCATATACACCACATCAATTGTATTACCCTTGTCAACCATCTCTTACCTCATCAAAAAACTCAATCAAGTTAGTTAAACGTGATTTGCCTTAAACAAATTCATGCTGGTTTTCCCTAATTAATTCACACATGTCCAAGTGACTGCGAAATTTTCTGCTGGATTATCATCTCTAAAAGCTTTCCCACCACTGAGATTAAACTGACAAGCCTGTTGTTGCTGGGTTTATTCTTGCACTCTTTTTTGAACAAGAGTGTAACATTTACAATTCTCCAGTCCCCAGCACTAAAGCCTGGCTTGGGTATAAAATTAAAACCTGACCTGGGCCCGACCCGATAATAGCCAACCCGAACCTGACCTGGACCCGAGTTCTTTAATTTTTTTAAATGCCCGCCCTGACCCGATCCTAAAATAGCAAACATATTTTTGAAACAGAAAAAGATCATAGACTAAGACAAAAGCAATATGAAACAAGACAGTACAGTCCAGCCCAACCCGACTCAAGCCCGAATGCTGGACGCCGAATGCAGACCCAACCCAACCCAAACCCGACATGTGTAGTCGGGTTTGGTTGGGTTCGGGTCGGGTAGCCAGGCTTTACCCAGCACCACCTCTGTATCTAAGAGGATTGGAAGGTTATGGCCAGTACCTCCTCAATTTCCACTCTTAATTCCCTCAGCATGCATCCCATCTGGTCTAACTTAACAACTTTAAGTACAGCCAGCCTTCTAATACCTCCTCTTCATCAATTTTTAGCCCATCTAGTATCTCAACTGCCTCTTCTTTCACTATAACTTTGGCATCATCTTCTTCCTTGGTAAAGACAGATACAAATTACTCATTTAGTACCTCAGCCATGCTCTCTGCCTCTGTGCATAGATCCCCATTTTGGTCCCTAATCAGTCCCACCCCTCCTCTTACTACCCTTTTACTCTTTATATGCTTATAGAAGAATTTTAGATTCCCTGTTGTTATCTGACAGTCTCTCTCTCTTTGCCTCCTGATTTCTTTTTCACTTCCCCTCTGAACTTTCTATATTCAGCTGAGTTGTCACTTGTACTATCAACCTGGCATCTGCTATACTCCCCTTTTTTCTGCTTCATCTTGCTCTTTATCTCATCATCCAGGGGCTGGTATTGGTTGCCCTACCTTTTCCCATTGTGAGAATGTCCTTGACTGTACCCGAATTATCTCCTCTTTAAAGGCAGCCAATTATTCTGTTACAGTTTTGGATGCCAGTCTTTGATTCTAATTTACCTAGGACAAATCTGTTCTGACCCCACTGAAATCAGCCATCCTCTAATTTAGTATTTTTTACTTTGGGTTGCTGCTTATCTTTTTCCATGGCTAATATAAACCTTATGATGCTATGATCACTATTCCCAGAAGTTTCCCAACACTTGATCCATTTGACCCACTTCATTCCCCAGAACCAGATCCAGAAATGCCTCCTTCTTTGTTAGGCTGGAAACATATTGGTCAAGAAAATGTTCCTGAAAAAGTTCGGAGACTCTTACCCCTCTCTGCTGTTTACACTGTTACTTTCCAGTCTATGTTAGGATAATTGAAGTCCCAGATAAGTTTTAGATAAGTGAACCCCTCAGGTTTATATGCACAGCATTTTGTTTTGCGTGCCTTCTGTAAGTGGATAGAGAAGGGAAACATATTTGAAGAAAGAATATGACTGTAGAGGATAGCTTTGATAGTTATTAGACTTGTCATTGTGGGTCAAATATTGTTGGGAGTACAGCCTACCTTGAAATTAATCCATCATGACAAGTTTTACTAAAGCTGCTATGGCAGATATAAGGCCATTAAAGCAATAGAGAGCATACAGTATAGATTCACTCGAATGATGCTAGTGATGGGAAGCAATAGTTAGAAGGAGATTTAGACAATAAAATGATTTGATACTGTCCATTCCTTCCATTCCCACCTCTCTCTCATGACTACCAGTAACTCATAAATCTGACTAGCATTCTGACTCCAGGTGAGACCATCTGGCTTCTTCTACGACAGGTGTATTCATACTGAATGTTTGCTTGTGATGGTATTGGTGTTGTCTCTTCCAGTGTGCTCCTCTTTCTGTATTGTAACTGATAGGTTAAGAGCTAGGTGTGCACAGCAGGCACTGTGCTACATGTAATGGCAGATTCAGACTAAAATTACATGAGTCAGTAATGTTTCCACAAATATATACAAACAGATATACTAGTTAATCTTATGATAGATTCTGGAATCTACATGAAAGGAATTGCCTGGTTATAATCTCGTAAACATATTCATAATGTTTTACTTTGGCCAGTATTTCTAGCAAAATTATACATACATTGGAAAAAAATGTGTTTATGATTTCACAAGAAATATTGAATAGAGAAAATCTAAATGAACACATTTGCAACTTCACTACATGTAGCAACCAAAACAATTCTTCCCATGGTTTCTATCACAAAAGATTCTCAGTTTGAATCACAAACTAGAGGGCAGGACCTAATAGTGAAAACATTATTGAGAATTACTTTTGAATATCTGTACATTGGATTATATTTAAAAAAAATCTTATTTAATAAGCCTACTGTCTAACTTTTTCCCTCCATTCACCACAACATTTCTGCAGCAATCAATCTGCTCAATTACACCATTACTTCCACCTTTGATGCCTTGTTCCTATTAAAACCATTACTCTCCCTTGCCCTGGTCGTTCTCCTAGTGCAACCCTCAACTTTGCTCTCTTAAGTCCAAGGGATGCAGATTTAAAATTTATGGCAGACAATGCCATTCATCTCCATTTATGTGGCTGGACCACATAAAGCACTATCAGATCCTGCTCTCCTCTACCAAAACAGCTCAATATCCAATCTTGGGATGAAAAGGTAACTACCGCTTCTTTTTAGAGTCATACAGCACTGAAACAGGCCCTTCGACCCACCGAGTCTGCACTGACTAACAACCACCCATTTATACTAATCCTACATTAATCCCATATTCCCTACCATCTACCTACACTCGGGGCAATTTACCTATCAACCTGCAAGTCTTTGGCTGTGGGAGGAAACCAGAGCAGCTGGCAGAAACCCACACAGTCACAGGGAGAACTTGCAAACTCTGCACAGGCAGTACCCAGAACCGAACCCGGGTCATTGAAGCTGTGAGGCTAACCACTGTGCCACTGTGCTGCCCGTATCAAATTCAGGTCAGGGAATGGGAGGCAGAAAATTAGCGAGTTACTCTGAAAGACGGAAGAAGTAAAGGTTAAAATGTGTGCAGCACAGGAATTTGGCAATGTTAAAAGGTATTTATATAAATGCAAGGAGTATAGCAAATAAAGCTGATGAGCTGATGGCACAGATAGACACATGGCAGCATGATATCATTGCTATAACAGAAACTTGGCTTAAAGAGGGGCAAAAATGGCTGCTCACCATCCCTGGATATAGAGTTTTCAGACAGGATAGAGAGGGGGATAAAAAAGTGGGGGGTGTAGCATTATTGGTTAAAGAATCAATTACAGCTATGAGGAGGGATGATATACTAAACGAATCACCTAATGAGGATTGAGCTCAGAAATAAAAGGGCAGCCACACTACTAGGAGTGTACTAGAGACCACCTAATAGTGAGAGGGAGATAGAAGAACAAATATGTAGGTAAATTTCTGAGTGCAAAAACAATAGGGCAATAATAGTTGGGGATTTCAACTACCCTAATATCAAATGGGTTACAAACAATGTGAAGGGCACATAGGGCACAAAATTCTTGAACTGCATTCAAGAGAACTTTTTTTAGCCAGCACGTAACAAGTCCAATGAGAGGGGCCGCAATTCTACATTTACTCTTAGGAAATGAAGCTGGGAAAGTGGATGAAGTAACAGTGGGTGACTATTTTGGAGGTAGTGACCATAGTACAGTTAGATTTAGCATTATTATGGAAAAGGACAAGGATAGAACAGGAGTAAAAGTTCTAAATTGGTGGAAGGCAAATTTTACGAAGCTGAGAGGTGATCTGGTGAAAGTGAACTGGATACATCCACTTGAAGGAAAAGCAGTGGCAAACCTGTGGGAGGCATTCAAAAGCGAGATTCTATGGGCATGCCTTTGTTACCTCTAGACTTGACTATTTCAATGTGCTCCTGGCTGGCCACCCTCAATAAACTTGAGCTCATCCAAAACTCTGTTACCTGCATCATAACTTGCACCAAGTCCTGTTCACCCATCATCCCTGTGATTTTTGTCTTACGTTGGTTGTCAGTTAAGCAACACTTTAATTTTAAAATTCTCCTCCATATTTTCAAATCCTTGCATGGCCTGACCTTTTCCTATATCTGTAAACTCCTCCAACCCTAAAATCCTCTGAAATATCAGCGCTCCTCCAAATCTGGCCTCTTGCGCATCCCCAATTTTAATCATGCTTTCAGCTGCCAAGGCCCTGAGCTCTGGAATTCCCTCCCTAATCTTCTCTGCTGCTCTACCTCCCTTTCCACCTTTAAAATGCTCCTTAAAACCTACCTCTTTGACCAAACCTTTGGTCATCTGCCCTAATATCTCCTTGTGTAGCTTGGGCTGGAATTTTAGGGTGGCCGGATGGGAGCCATCCACCGACCAAAAGGTCGGTGGCGATCCCACCTCCGAAGGACCTGGGGATCCGGTCCTGATTTTACGGTCCCCAGGCCCTTACTTGGTCTTAGGTGGGACTTCCACCTCATTGAGGAAGGAAGTCCCGCCTAATGGAGCCAGTAGCTCATAGTCCCAGTAGCGCCACCGGGAGTGGTGGCCACTGCTGGGACTGCAACCCAGCAGAAGACTGAAGCTGTCGAAGAGCTCTGGAGAACGGGTAAGTTTTTGAGGCCTTGCAGGGGAGCGATTGGTTAGGTCCCAGCGAGGCAAGGTGGGGGGGGGGTGGTCAGTTGGGGTGGCGGGGGGCATATTAGGCGTTGGGGGCAGTTGTGGCATCGGGGGTGGCTCTCCGGACACAAGGTGTCTGATCAGGAGAGCCCCCCCCCCCAGGCCATCAGAAGGCCACCTACTTTTATCTGGCGGCTTTTCTGAGGACTGGGCCACCCACCTGCCAACTGTGAAATTCCCAAGGCAGCAGGGAATTGGCCACTTAAGGACCTTGATTGGCCTGGGGCGGGCAGGCAGTTTCCCCCTGCCGCTGCCCCATGTAAAATGGCGGCGGAGGTAGGAACAGGTCTGGAAGGGCCCCCTAAGCCTCCCACTCCATTTTATGCACCCCCTCCCCCACCCCCTCTCCTGCCACTAGCCCGCTCTTTGGGGGAGGGGGCGTAAAATTGCGGCCTTGGTGTCAAATTTTAATTGATAATGCTCCTGTGAAGCACCTTGAGATGTTTTACTGCCGTAAAGGCGCTCTGTAAGTCCAAGTGGTTGCAGTAAACCTCACCCAAGAAATTAAACCACTTACAAGAATAATTTTACAAAGACTTCATTCAACTTACAAGCAATTTCAGCAGTGTTAATGAAAACCAAGATGAGCCTTATTTTGAAAAACTATCTACTCAATTCATTAACATTGGAGGTGTGGAAGGAGTTGGTTGGTTAATAAGCTCAAAGTCTATTGTATGACAAATCAGTCCCCCAAAAATTGAGAAAAGTTGAGTTTCAGATCTTCATTTTCATTAGTGTGTTGCACTTAGATGTTGACAGCATTTGTTGTTCCTGCACATCTAATGGTATGTAATCAGTAGATAATAATAAAGTTAAAATACATATTCCAGCAGGATCAGACTGATTTGAATGATGCCTACATTGTTATAGTTGATCACGTTCTCTATTTCTCTCATGCCCAGATTGAATGCATGGGTAGAACAGCTCATGGAAAAGCTGCAGTCATGGAAAAACTATATGCAAGTTAGAGATACTAGTTGGCCATTCTTACCATAATGGTTCTCCTGTTGTGAAACACAAGCAAAGGCCCTCAAGTAATAATAATAAAAATAGAAAATACTCAGCAGATCTGGCAGCATCTATGGAGCGAGAAACAGAGTTAACGTTTCAGGTCTGTGACCTTTCATCAGAACTGAAATGTTAATTCTGGGGGAAATTTTATGCGACCCCTGCTGTGGGTTTGGAGGTGGAGAGAGCATAAATTCGGGTGGGATGGTGGTGGGTGGGATTCCTGCCACCATTCCACCTCCGTCAAACTTTTGTCTGGGGCGGGATGGCCTATGAATGGCCTTCCCGCCCTGCCATCAGTTGAGGCCCTTAACTGGGCAATTAATGCTTCTTCCTGCCACAGCTGCAATTACCCTTGCAGCGGACAGCCCTGGGGTTGGGGGGAGGGTCCTTCATCAAAAGGCATCGGGAAGGTGTGGGCCCGCTGAGGGCCACCCTGCTGCTCTTACTGCTGAACCCGCGACCCCCACCCTGCGAGACCCCTCCTGCCCTGACCTACTTGGGGCCTGGTTCCAGCGACACCCCTGGGCTTCCAGCAGATGCACTTGCAGCAGTAGTCGCTCCTCTGATCCCATGGAAGTCCCGCTGCTTTCCAGTTAAGTTCCTGATTGGCACTAAATTCAGTGGGCCTTCTGTAGAAGAGGCAATGCGAGGATCTCGGCATCAGTTTCTCTGGATGTCGAGACCCCTGCCACCAGGAAAAAAAAAATCCCCCCTCTGTTTTTCTCTCTCCACAGATGCTGCCAGACCTGCTGAGTATTTCCAGCATTGTCTGTTTTTATTTCAGATTTCTAGCATTCACAGTAGTTTGCTTTTTATTACTTACTTACTTACTTAGAGATACAGCACTGAAACAGGCCCTTCGGCCCACCGAGTCTGTGCCGACCAAGTACCACCCATTTATACTAACCCGCCAGTAATCCCATATTCCCTACCACCTACCTACATTAGGGGCAATTTACAACGGCCAATTTACCTATCACCTGCAAGTCTTTGGCTGTGGGAGGAAACCGGAGCACCCGGCGAAAACCCGCGCGGTCACAGGGAGAACTTGCAAACTCCGCACAGGCAGTACCCAGAATCAAACCCGGGTCCCTGGAGCTGTGAGGCTGCGGTGCTAACCACTGCGCCACTGTGCCGCCCATAACATGGTTAGATGCCACTAAGTAGATGCCAATGCCTTAACCATTTGTGTGTTGTAAGGCCACTAGGACCTCTTCCATCCTTATCAAGGGGAGTGCTAACCTTCTCTCCTTTCATACAACACATTGTCCCTCAAGTAAAGTTTTTTCTGTCCAAATGAAATAAATAGAATTTTGCTAAGCATTTGTGTGCTATAAAATAGGATTGTAATGTTGTGAATGGTTAGGGAGAAAGGTTCAGTGATGGTTTGGAGCCTGAATCTAAATTAATCCAGATTTATTTTGAATTGGAGTTGCAATATCAGGCAAAGGATTGTAGCTTCCTGAAGAAAAAGCTGAAAGTCATGCAGACTGGTTGTATCCATGTTTTCAAATTCTGGAGGAAGTCATTCAACACTTGTATAACCAGATTATTCACTCACACATACAAAAATCTAATCAAACCCTGGAGTTTGGACCCCAACCACCAGTATGTACATGTCAAATAACAAAGAAAAATAAACAATTTCCTATCCCACTGATAATTCTGTCATGGCCTATCATCTGGAATCTCAACATATTGATAAGTATTGAGACACAAGAAAATGTAATGACTTTTGCATTCAGATGCTGACTGATCCACTGAGTCTTTCTATTTTTTTCAAATTTTCCACATCTGCTGTATTTTGCTTTCTACTTTTGTTTAATTCTATTCTATTATATCCTTGGCCCACTCCTATTTCTCATCTTCATGCTGCCCCTCAGCAACATCATCTGAAAACACAGTATTAGTTTCCACATGTACGTTCATGACATCTAGCTCTACCTTACCACCACCTCTCACAACTTCTCCATTGTCTTTAAATTGTCAGACTGCTTGTTTGACATCCAGTATTGGATGAGTAGAAAATTCCTCCAACTAAATATAGGAGACCGAAGCCAGTGTCTTCAGTTCCAACCTCAAACTCCGTTCCCTAGTTACCAACTCAGTTCCTCTCCCTGGCAACAGTCTCAGGCTGAACTCACTGTTCATAACCTTGATGTCATGTTTGACTCAGAGATGAGCTACTGACCACATGTCCTTACCATCACTATAAGAACACCTATTTTCAACTCCGCAGCATCATCTCACTCCACCTCTGGGTCAGCTCAGCTGCTGCTGAAATGTTCATCCATGCTTTTGTTACCTCTAGCCTTAATTATTCCAATCACCCCTGGCAGGTCTGCTATGTTTTACCCTCTGTAATCTTGAGGTCATGCGCGATGCCAATATCATCACCCTCTATAAGAACAAGGGTGACCGCGGTGACTGCAACAACAACTGAATCTCCCTGCACAGCATAGTGGGGAAAGTCTTCGCTCAAGTCGCTTTAAACAGGCTCTAGAAGCTGGCTGAGCGTGTCTACCCTGAGGAACAATGTGGCTTTCGATCAGAGAGATCCACCATTGACATGCTGTTCTTCCTTCGCCAGCTACAGGAGAAATGACGCGAACAACAGATGCCCCTCTACGTTGCTTTCATTGATCTCACCAAAGCCTTTGACCTCGTCAGTAGATGTGGTCTCTTCAGACTACTAGCAAAGATCGGATGTCCACCAAAGCTACTAAGTATCATCACCTCATTCCATGACAATATGAATGGCACAATTCAGCATAGTGGCACCTCATCAGACCCCTTTCCTATCCTGAGTGGCGTGAAACAGGGCTATGTTCTTGCAAGTACACTGTTTGGGATCTTCTTCTCACTGCTGCTTTCCCATGCGTTCAAGTCTTCAGAAGAAGGAATTTCCTCCACACAAGGTCAGATGGCAGGTTGTTCTAAGAGCGAAGACCAAAGTACGGAAAGTCCTCATCAGGGACCTCCTCTTTGCTGACGATGCTGCATTAACATCCCACACTGAAGAGTGTCTGCAGAGAATCATTGACAGGATTGCAGCTGCCTGCAACGAATTTGGCCTAACCATCAGCCTCAAGAAAACGAACACCATGGGACAGGACGTCAGAAATGCTCCATCCATCAATATCGGCGACCACGCTCTGGAAGTGGTTCAAGAGTTCACCTACCTAGGCTCAACTATCACCAGTAACCTGTCTCTAGATGCAGAAATCAACAAGCGCATGGGAAAGGCCTCCACTGCTATGTCCAGACTGGCCAAGAGAGTGTGGGAAAATGGCGCACTGACACGGAACACAAAAGTCCGAGTGTATCAAGTCTGTGTCCTCAGTACCTTGCTCTATGGCAGTGAGGCCTGGACAAAGTATGTCAGCCAAGAGCGACGTCTCAATTCATTCCATCTTCACTGCCTCCGGAGAATCCTTGGCATCAGGTGGCAGGACCATATCTCCAACACAGAAGTCCTCGAGGCGGACAACATCCCCAGCATATACACCCTACTGAGCCAGCAGGGTTTGAGATGGCTTGGCCATGTGAGCCGCATGGAAGATGGCAGGATCCCCAAGGACACATTGTACAGCGGGCCTGTCACTGGTATCAGACCCACCAGCCGTCCATGTCTCTGCTTTAAAGACAGCTGCAAATGCGACATGCAGTCCTGTGACATTGATTACAAGTCGTGGGAGTCAGTTGCCAGTGATCACCAGAGCTGGCGGACAGCCATAAAGGCGGGGCTAAAGTGTGGCGAGTCGAAGAGACTTAGCAGTTGGCAGGAAAAAAGACAGAAGCGCAAGGGGAGAGCCAACTGTGTAACAGCTCCGACAACCAATTTTATCTGCAGCACCTGTGGAAGAGTCTGTCACTCTAGATTTGGCCTTGATAGCCACTCCAGGTGCTGCTTCACAAACCACTGCCCACCTCCAGGCGCTTACCCATTGTCTCTTGAGACAAGGAGGCCATAGAAGAAAAAACTTGAGGTCATCAAAACTCTGCTGCCCTTGTCCTAACTCGGTACCAAGTTCCATTCACCCATCACCTCTGTGCTCGCTCACTTAAGTCAGCTCCTGATTAAGCAGTGCCTAGATTTAAAAAAAAAATTCTCATCCTTGTTTCCAAATCCCTCCATGGCGTGACCCCTCCCTATCTCTGTAATTTCTTTCAGCCCCATAACCCTCTGAGATCTTTGCACTTGTTCAATTCTGGCCTCTTGAGCATCCCCAATTTTAATCAGTCCACCATTGGTGGCCATGCCTTCAGCTGCCAAGGCAGTAGGTTCTAGAATTTCCTCTCTAATCCTCACTGACTTTCTTCCTCTCTTTCCTCCTTTAAGATGCTCCTTAAAACCTACCTCTTTGACCAAGCTTTTGGTTATCTGCTGTAATATCTCCTTATGTGTCTCAGTGTCAAATTTTCTTTTATAGTACTCCAGTGAAGCACTTTGCGACACCTTCCTACATGAAGGAAAATCCCAAGGCTTTTTATACATATATAAAGAGCAAGAGGGTAACCAGGGAAAGGGTTGGCCCACTCAAGGACAGAGATGGGAATCGATGTGTGGAGCCAGAGGAAATGGGCGAGGTGCTAAATGAGTACTTTGCATCAGTATTCACCAAAGAGAAGGACGTGGTGGATGATGAGCCTAGGGAAGGGAGTGCAGATAGTCTCAGTCATCTCATTATCAAAAAGGAGGAGGTGTTGGGTGTCTTGCAAAGCATTAAGGTAGATAAGTCCCCAGGGCCTGATGGGATCAACCCTAGAATACTGAGGGAGGCAAGGGAAGAAATTGCTGGGGCCTTGACAGAAATCTTTGCATCCTCATTGGCTACAGGTGAGGTCCCAGAGGACTGGAAAATAGCCAATGTTGTTCCTTTGTTTGAGAAGGGTAGCAAGGATAATCCAGGAAATTATAGGCCGGTGAGCCTTACGTCAGTGGTAGGGAAACTATTAGAGAGGATTATTCGGGACAGGATTTACTCCCATTTGGAAACAAACGAACTTATTAGCGAGAGACAGCATGGTTTTGTGAAGGGGAGGTCGTGTCTTACTAATTTGATTGAGTTTTTTGAGGAAGTGACGAAGATGATTGATGAAGGAAGGGCAGTGGATGTTATCTATATGGACTTTAGTAAAGCCTTTGACAAGGTCCCGCATGGCAGACTGGTACAAAAGGTGAAGTCACACGGAATCAGAGGTGAGCTGGCAAGATGGATACAGAACTGGCTCGGTCATAGAAGACAGAGTGTATCAGTGGATGGGTGTTTTTCTGAATGGAGGGATGTGACTAGTGGTGTTCCGCAGGGATCAGTGCTGGGACCTTTGCTGTTTGTAGTATATATAAATGATTTGGAGGAAAATGTAGCTGGTCTGATTAGTAAGTTTGCGGACGACACAAAGGTTGGTGGAGTTGCGGATAATGATGAGGATTGTCAGAGGATACAGCAGGATATAGATCGGTTGGAGACTTGGGCGGAGAAATGGCAGATGGAGTTTAATCCGACAAATATGAGGTAATGCATTTTGGAAGGTCTAATGCAGGTGGGAGGTATACAGTAAATGGCAGAACCCTTAGGAGTATTGACAGGCAGAGAGATCTGGGCGCACAGGTCCACAGGTCACTGAAAGTGGCAACGCAGGTGGATAAGGTAGTCAAGATGGCATACGGCATGCTTGCCTTCATCGGTCGGGGCATAGAGTATAAAAATTGGCAAGTCATGTTGCAGCTGTACAGAACCTTAGTTAGGCCACACTTAGAATATTGCGTGCAATTCTGGTCGCCACACTACCAGAAGGACGTGGAAGCTTTGGGGAGGGTACAGAGGAGGTTTACCAGGATGTTGCCTGGTCTGGAGGGCATTAGCTATGAGGAGAGGTTGGAAAAACTCGGATTGTTTTCACTGGAACGACGGATGTGGAGGGGTGACATGATAGAGGTTTACAAAGTTATGAGCGGCACGGACAGAGTGGATAGTCAAAAGCTTTTTCCCAGGGTGGAAGAGTCAGTTACTTGGGGACATAGGTGTAAGGTGCGAGGGGCAAAGTTTAGAGGGGATGTGCGAGGCAAGTTTTTTACACAGAGGGTGGTGAGTGCCTGGAACTTGCTGCCAGAGGAGGTGGTGGAAGCAGATATGATAGCGACGTTTAAGAGACATCTTGACAAATGCATGAATAGGAAGGGAATTGAGGGCCCCGGAAGTGCAGAAGTTGTTAGTTTAGGCAGGCATCAAGATCGGCGCAGGCTTGGAGGGCCGAATGGCCTGTTCCTGTGCTGTAATGTTCTTTGTTTCTTTGTTCTTTATTAAAGATGCTATATAATTAAACATTGTTGTTGTTGCTGTTTTCAACTTCCTACTTTTAGTCAAGATGTTAGCTTTATTGCTCCAACTTTAGTTGGCCTTACTCAAAAATTCACCAGTGAAGGTATAATTTCAAAGAATGCTTGTGATATGCTTTATGCCACAATTCCATACGCTCCTTCTTTCTTCCCAATCTTTGTTGCTTGCATCTTCAGATTCTCAGAATTAAAACAAAATCTTGAAATGTGGGGATTGCTGGGCAAGGCTGACATTTAATATCCATCACAAGTTGTCCTGAGAAGGTGATGGTGGAAGTGTTTTGATACAACTGAATGTTTCTCTAGGCCACTTCAGAGGGCAGTTAAGAGTGAGCCTATTGATATGGGACAGGAGTCACATTTAAGCTCGACTGGGCAAGTACAGCAGGTTTCCTTCCCTAAAGGGCATTAGTGAACCCAGTTGAGCTTTAGGAAGTTAGGAACAGGACTAGGCCTTCAGCCTCTGGAGCCTATTCTTCCATTCATGTAGATTATGTTTGATCTGTACCTCAATCCTATTTACCTGTCTTTGATCCATATCCCTTGATATCCTTACTTAACAAAAATGTAAATAATTTTTAAGAATTGATGGGAATTGCAGTCACAGCAGTAGTAACTCCTTCCAGTAGGCAGAGTGATTGATTTTAAAATATTAATGCCAATTCCAGGATTTTGAGAGAAACTGAGGCCTCTGGATAAAAATAGTAATAAGGGTACAAAGAAAGAACAGATAATTTTAGAGGAAAGTTTATTGATATTGTAAAATATGTATTTTTATTATTTTTAATTATGTTAGAATCCTATGTTAATTTCTGGATAGTTGCATATGTAAGAAACAAAAATATTGGCTGTAATTTTCCAGGCCCTTTGAGGCTGGGCTCAGAGGTGGGGTGGAGGCTGGAATATAGCAACTGACATACAGGCCCCCACCTGCCAAGAATGAGGCACATAATTTTGCCACATGGACATTAAACTTAAAATTGTTGCTGGGAAGAAAAGAGGGCCTGACCTTTTTTGCATACTAGCAGACAGTGTTGGAACAAAGGAACCAGTCCATGCTCCCCCAATACACAGAAGACGTGGTCAGACCAGCTTAGTCACATGACTAACAGACTGTTGGAGTTTTTTGAATTTGAACTTGCCACAGAGAATTTGAATTCAGAAAGCTGTTTGCTCCTGGACTGAAAAGACCTCTGTCCTGTCTGCTCTCATCTCACTCTCACCAGCTTCGGAAACCATTGAAGACATAAGAACCCCATGAGAGAAAAGTCTCCTGCAGTGAACAAGGTTTAAGAAGAATACTGGGCCCCAACGAAAAGCAAGACTATCTACAATCAAGGACTCTACAGCGAGCTCGAAGCACAGTAAAAAAAAAACCCTCTTCAGAGATTGCCTTAAACCTCTCCACTATTCTTCTTCAGCTCTTTTCTGTCTGTATTTGCATGTGTGTATCGCATATGCATGCTAGCGTGGGGCATAGCGTGTATTCGTAGGCGTTAACCGAATTAAAGTTTAAGTTTAATAAAATTTCACTTTTCTTCTTTAAACCTAAGAAAACCTGTTTACGCTCATTTCTTTGCCTTATAATTTGAAAGTGGTGAACAAGGATTCACCAAGGGGGAGCTCAAAGCATGGTGTGTTTAAAATTAAAACCCTGTTACAATAAGACCAGGTGAAGACTGAGAAAGATCCCTGGACACCTTTCTCACCTGGTCATAACGGCGATGGAAGATGTCAGAACGTAAGTCCGACCTCTTTACGTCAGATCCGGATTTTCCAAGGGGTGGACAGCATGACGGGAGGACAGCGCACCTCGACGCTGCAAACAGGTAATTGAGGCAATTAATGTGCCAATTGAAATCGATTTTAAGGGGTTATTTGAATGTTCCTGAGCGTGCATGGGGCTCACTGGCCTTCAGAGCCCAGCAGGTATATGGAGGCAGCAAGCAAGTGGGAGGTGAATGCTGGCTTCATTCGACGCCCATTGAATGAGCCAGTGTGCCCTGGAGGGGTGGATAGAACAGTGCGCGCATCAGATATTGCTGTCAGGAGTTGGGGCTAAGGTGGGAGCACTGCGGGGGGAGAGGGGGGATGGTGGGAGGCGGGTTCTGCCAGAGTTCCAACTGGGAAATGGCACTTGTGTGGATCAAAAGGGGAGGAAGAGGGGGTGATGTGGGATGGGTGGAGGAGGCATCTGCGTAATAGACCCTGGAAACTGAGAGTGCCCACATGCCATGGGCATTGTGCACTCAGGTGGTGGAACCACTAGTGAGGAGGAGCAGCAGAGACAGAAAGAGCTGCAGCCACAGGCAATGTGACAGCAGCAACCTTGGGGCCAAGTGTAGCAGCAGCCTTGGGGTGGGGAGGAAGGAGAAGGGCACAGAGGGGACTGTGAGCAGCCTCCTGCGTGCAGAAGAAGGTACCCTGCAGCAAGGGGCTACTGTCAGAGAATGAGCTACCTTCAGATGTTGAACAGCAGTGCTGCTGAAGACTGCGCCTCTCCAGAGAGGCCATCTTAGACGTGTGCCATGATAGCAGACGAGCTGAGCCCTAATAGTGGTGGTGCCACCCAATGCCAGTGTCACTGAAAGTCACCATGGCGCTAAACTACTACACCTCCGGTTCTTTCCAGGGACCTACTGGAGACATCTGTGGGATCTCCCAATCTGCGAAATATCGATGCATCAAGGTGATGCTGGATTCCCTCTTCAAGAGGGCCAGCCAATGCATCCATTTTTGCACCAATCCAGACAGTCAAACTGAGAGAGCTACTGAGTTTGTGGCCATTGCTAGATTTCCCCAGCTGCAGAATGTGATCAATTGCGTGCTTTTGGCCATCAAGGTTTATTTATTTTTTATTTAGAGATACAGCACTGAAACAGGCCCTTCGGCCCACCGAGTCTGTGCCAACCAAGAACCACCCACTTATACTAACCCTACAATAATCCCATATTCCCTACCACCTACCTACACTAGTGGCAATTTACAATGGCCAATTTACCTATCACCTGCAAGTCTTTGGCGGTGGGAGGAAACCGGAGCACCCAGAGGAAACCCACGTGGTCACAGAGAGAACTTGCAAACTCTGCACAGGCAGTACCTAGAATTGAACCCGGGTCCCTGGAGCTGTGAGGCTGCGGTGCTAACCACTGCCCCACTGTGCCGCCACTGTGCCACGGGCTTGCCAGTGGCCTTCATCAACAGAAAGGCATTCCACTCGCTCAATGTACAACTGGTTTGTGACCACCGCAAATGGATCCTGTAGGTATGTGCATGATTCCTACATTGCCTACATACTAAGGCAATCCCAGATGCCAGACTTTTTTCACGCCGCCCACGTACATTTAAGGATGGATTCTGGGAGACAAGGGCTACCCACTAAAACGATGGCTACCTACTCCTGTGAGGAACCCAAGCACGAGGTGCGGAGAGGTTACAAGTGACCATAGAGCAAGCCATTGGTCTCTTGAAGATACGATTCAGGTGCTAGGATTGATCCAGTGGTGCTCTACAATATGCCCCAGCAACAGCCTCACGTGGTGGACTGCTGTGCTCTACACAACCTGGCAATGCAGAGTGGGGAGGTGTTCATCAGTGAAGATTTTGTGGATTGCGATGCCTCCTCCGATGATGAGGATGTGGAGGAAGCTGCTGACCAGGTGATGCATCATGAAGGACCCCAGGGACCACAGGAAAGGCACAATAAAGAGGCAAGGAAGGCTTGGTACGCGCTAATACAAGAACGTTTCGGATAACCGTTGCTATCTGATTCTTCCATTCCAGTAAAACTTCACTTGTCTGCTGCACCATTACCATCTCCCGTTTCACATTCCCATCGCACTGCACCGAGTGACACCTTGATCTCTGGCATGGGGAAATTGAGGACCACACGCGGTATTTCCCCTCCCAACCAGCCCTTGGGGTGAGTCAGGATATACCTGCAGTCCCAGATGGCCGCAAGTTACAGATGGAGATATCGGCAGAATATAATGCACCTTTATTGCACATAAAAATAGGCAGAAACATTAAATTTTTAACAATGCTTTCACCCGTAAACCCCAAATGCAGGTAGTGGCTCTTCTTAATTCTCCTCTGCATGCTCCTATGAGGTTCTCCCCACGCTTCCAGCTGAGGTGGAGGCAAGCTGCTGACCTTGCTGGCAGTGGCTTGGGATGACTGGGTGGCCGTCCTCTGGCTGCCTGAGGTCTGCAGGGCCCTGGCATTCTGAGGGGCTCCTGCACAGGTGCAGGACCCTCCTCTGTTGTTGTGGCTACATGAGGGGCTGGTGTCACTGGCAGAGGGGCTGAGGAGCCGCTGTCCACACCAGAGAACCTTGAGAGGAGCCCCTGGATGCGGAAGGCAGCCGCTCCTCCTCCTTCACAAGGAATATTTGCACCTTTCTGCTGACCTGAGTAGTGTGAGGACCTGGGGGCGAAGCCTAGCGCCTCGTCCCTCTCTCGCTCAGTCATTGATGCACAAGGCTCATGGACTCAGCGATGTTATGCAGGTTTCTGCGCATCTGTGGCATCCATTGAGTGGTCTGCTGGATCTCGCTGTCCATTAGAGTTGCCAATCCATTGATGGAGGAAGCCATATATGCAGACAAGAGGGAAGTGTCAGCACTTATGGCCTGGATGGACTCCTCCACTGTCCGAGCCAGGGTGTATATCCCCTCTGGAATGTCGGCCAGATCCTCACGCACCTTACGCTGTACCTTCAGCATCTGCTGCCTTACTGACAACTCCTGAGGCACATCATCAACCTGAGGCTCCACATTGACCTGACCTCCCACACTCCTTCGAATGTCGGTGGCCTTGACTGTCACAGCCTCCGTCAGCTTCTCTGGCATGCCTGTGATTTCTTCACCAGGTTGTGACCCTGTATTTGTACACGAACAGTGACCCAGGGAGAGGTGAGAGTATATGCGCTGGTGGAGGTGCGGGTGAATGATGTGATGGCGCACCCTCTGAGGATCCCTCCTCTTCCTCAGAGGTGAACGGCTGTATCCCGGTCAGGGCAGGACTCTGCTCTTGTGAATGACTGGCATGAAAGAAAAGATAGATTAAAGGTTCTGCGCTTCCCACCATGTCCTTCCATTTACTACTCGTGTGGAGATACATATGTCCAGTGGAGGACACTGGAGCACCACGCCTCGTGGTAGCCAAAGCTAAGGTGAGTACTCCACACTTCACTTCCCTTAGGTGCTTACGAGTGGCAACATCTGAGAGTGAGGGAAAGGGAATGCCCATCCATTCAATGGCAATGGGCTCAGGCAGCAGCATATTCTGTCAGAGGCATGGTTGCACCCTGGCAATCTGTCAGTGATGTCTGTGTCCATGAGGCTACCCACTCTGTTGTGACCACACTCTGGTCTCACCAACTGCGACAGAGTGGCCGGCATGCCGGCCTGGCAATTCCAATGCCGCCTCCTCCATTGGTGTCAGGATAGCCAGGAAGGGAACGCTGCTGCCAATCTGGGCCCTTTCCTTTGTGTTCTGAGCTCTCTTTTGCTACAGGCACAAAGACAAACAATGTTAGTCACTCGGCAAAGACTAGAACAATGCATAAGCTGGTGGCAGCTTAGCTGTCCATGATGGGGGCACACCAATACCTTCTGCATGCGGCCACTCTGGAGCGACCTTGCCACAGACACCACTGCCAGGGTGCAACCATGCCTCTGACAGAATATGCTGCTGCCTGACCCCATTGTCATTGAATGGATGGGCATTCCCTTTTCCTCACCCTCAGATGTTGCCATTCGTAAGCACCAAAGGGAAGTGAGGTGTGGAGTACTCACCTTAGCTGACAAACAAGGTCAAACAAGGCAGCACTGCAGCCAGGTTTTACAGATGACCTCTTCTGCGATATCCATCCAGGCTTGTTTGGACAGGCAGGCTGGCCTCCTCCTGCTGTCCCTGGGGAAGACGGCCTTCCGCCTTTTCCAAGCAGCCTGGGGGAGGATTTGCCGGGAGGCATCACTGAACCATGGGGCCACCTGGGATCTTCCTTCTTCCATGTCTTCAGATGACTTCCTTCCTCAGGTGTTCAGAGGAGTTGCTATTGATGGGAGCAGGGCTCTCCAAGGTAGCAGGCTTACACCAGGCACCAGTGACAATGAAAGCAGCAGGGTTTTTCCAGGCACCAGAGACTATTGGAGGTTGTAGCGGCATTGAAAGAGTGTTGGCAGCCCTTTAAATATGGCGCCAGCATTTCTAGCGGCATCACTTGTTGCCGAGTCTGCCAGCTCACTGCCCACCTCCATTCCCTGACTGGTCGGCTGCCCTGCCTGCCAACAGTTAAATGGCCAGTGAGGTCAACATTACTTCCTCTAGTCACTCATCGTGCAAGTGGCAGCAACACCTGCTTCTAGTCCAGGTGGCGGGACCTCGGGCCTACCCGCATTGACTGAAAGGCTTTTGTAAAACTATTTTGAGCCATTTGACCAGATCAATTTTTTTTCTTTTGGAAGACCTTCCTCACTTCACATTGTTATGGAATTCTGATTTGTTGCACTTAAAAGAATTTTGAAATCCATATGTTGTATGGATCTTAGTATGATAATGAGCTAAGTACCAGGATGCAGTCATGTGAGTCAGAGTCAGAGTCACTCTGCAACTGTAACAACTGGAGGCAGGTTCTGTAAATAGTTAGCTCTATACTGTATAATAGTTTAGCTGTGAACAAACCTGTTTGAAATCGTCAACCAACTGGACCCCATGCATCTCATTTTATGTTGCATCAAACAATATAAAAGAACTTATTACATGGTGGCAGTTGTGGTGAGAAGATAAAGTCTAGGTTTGAAGACCACAGGTAAAACAGCTGTAAAAACAACCTTTCCTACAGCCACTGGAGAGAAAGTTCAAGATGTACTGGCTCAACCAGTTAAAAAAAAAAAGAAACTTGCATCAAGCTTTGCACTCAAAATGACAGGCTGTAAGCAAATCGGGCGAGTCATTGTGCCGACAGATGAAGTCCTTTTAAAAGCTTGATTTTTTCAAAAGCTCCGTGTAAAAAAAAATGGGGCAGACCTGACTCCTTTCCGAGCTGGTCGAGGTCAGTGCCATTACAGGAGGCGTCCATTAGAAAAAATGCAGGAAAACCCCGATCCCTGCAGAACCTGATCCACGTAGCCAAAGTTTTAAAAAAATATTAAAACCACTCGAGCGTGAATAAGAGCTTCCATTCACAAAGCCACAGGAAAAAAACATTAAAACCACTTGAACGTGAAGAACATAAACAAACTCTAGCAGCTAATGAACAGCTGTGTCAACAGACCAGCTTAAGTGCCATAAGAATCCTTGAAAAAAACATTCGAACCACCTATTGCACAGCTGTGTAAACAGAACAGGCTTAAGTGCTGGAACACACAGCACTGGCAAACACCTGCTCCTGTCAATCAAAGAAGCTAGTCTAAATAACTGACAGTTTCTTAAAGGGGTAACAATGCAGAGTCATAGAACAAGTCTTAAAGCAAGTCTTAAAGCAAAACCACAGCAGAAATATGGATATCAAATTTCCCAGCATGTACTGGAAGGCCTTGGCTATCCTATCAGAGTTCCAACTGTTCAAACAAAGAATGCAGTTATGCTTTACAGACCAAGTAATTGTAGAACGAGAGAAACAGGCTGTAAAAATACTAATAGCAGTTGGAAATGAGGGATTACACAGAATCAATACCTCAGAAAAGGACCAGAAGGATCCTGCAAAGATATGAAAAGTGCTGGAAGATCAACTCTGATTAAGAGTGAATTTTAGAATTCACCGCCTGGAATTAATGTCCTACAGGCAACAGCCACAGGAATCAATAGACCAGTTTGTCAGTAGATACCATAGTAAGGGCAACAAATACGACTGCTCAGAAACTGATCTGTCGGACCCCGAATAATGGAGCTGGTGATTGTATCAACACCCATTGAAGCATTTCAGAAATACCTCTTGGGGAAAAAGAAAGGTCACAGCATTGATGCACTGCTAGAAGATGGCAGGAGATATGAAGCCATTGTAGCTGGACAACAGCATCTGCAAGCACTAGGTCCAGCTAACAGTATTGGCATGAGAACCAGGTCGAAAAGAGCAAGCAAGCTGTATGGTAATTGTGGTTGGTCCCACTCACGGCAAAGTTGTTCTGCATTTCAAGACCTGTGCAAGGTGTGCAGCGCAAAAGGACATTGGGCCCGCCTATGCAAGAAATCTGGTTCCAAAGACGCAGCTAGAAGTCACAATAAGACGCAAACAAACAGAAGACAGGTGCAGCAACAGGGTAACAGCAGCAAGGAGAGTGCCAGAGACCTGTGTAAATGCAAGCCAATACACAAAGTCCACAGTGAAACAGACCTGCGATCAGACCTGGAGAGAAGTAATTCTCAGCGAGAAGACGAACAAGCTTTCCACATTGTGAACCTGACACATCATGTTGATGAAGTCAAACAACTGGAAGCTTTCACCACTATTAACATCATGTGCCCAAAGAAAGCTGGCAAACATACACTTGGGTCAAGATTGACACCGGCGCGAGTGCAAATATCCTATTGTTATGATCCTGTAGTTATTTGTTGGGGAAGAATGCGGTGTGCCTTTAAGGCTGGGAAAAGGAGCCATACTGCTTTAAGGAAGCAAGCTCCAGAAGCTGAGTCAAAGAATGCATTTTCGTTGCCCCAGGATACAGCCATTGGGAGACTACGATTCAAAGGGTGCATTCTCGTTGCCTTGGATACAGCCATTCGGACTGAGCATCGAAAGATACATTTGTTACAACTTAATTTTGAACTGGCATATAGGGCAAACAGAATGTTCTAAGAGAGGAAAACAGACAGACAGCTGTGTGTTAGCACTGGGAAGGAGAGCGCTCAGCCCATTTAAACTGAAGGAAGAGAATTTAGTCTGTTTATTTATTATTCTCTCTCAAAATCCTAAAAAGTCAAGCCAAAATAGAGATCTCTGATAACTTGAACTGAAGGAAGGAAAGTTAGACTGTGACAATCTTTTATCCCTCAAAAAAGTTCTAAAGCCTAATTGATTCATTAAAAAGCATTTGCAAGTTGTTAATTGTAGAAATTCATCACTGGAGAAGGAAAGCAACAATTTCAACTTTGGATTAGACTATGGACTGTTCTACAATTGAAGAACCTTTTTTCCTCATTGGACGGCTGTGAGGACTTCAAGCAATCTTGGACTGTTTCACATCTGGCAGGAGCATAATTTTGCAAGGACTCTAACTTTTTCTATTTTAAATGTTGTTAGTAGTGTTTAAGAATTTAGTTTTTCTAATTAAACTATTAATTTGTTGATTTAAAGACACCTGGTTTGGTTAGCCTCATTCGGGGGTTAATAAATAGTAAATCTGGCTGGGTCTTCCTTTAATTTGAAAAGTTTAAAATGATATGTAAGGCAATCTGTGGAGGGATGGGATTGAATTAACAGTGTGTTCCTCCCACCACAATCAGAATTGTACATTTTGATTGGGGGCTTTGACTGGAGCAGTCGGTCATAACACTACCAGTCTGAATCCTCAAAGATATGTACTGGAGTCGTTGGAAATCAATGATACAACCGACATCTACCAAGTTATCTGCATACAATGGGTCACCCATTCCTTACAGTGGCACACTAACAATACAATGTAGCTATGGCAAGTTGGCATGGATACCACAAACATTCTACCTAGTAGACACGAATGGACCAGCAGTGGCAGGACTACCAGCGTGTAAGGACCTCAACATCATAACTATCCACGAGGTCACCAAGGTGCCCATTACAGCCGAAGAGACCAAGGGGAAATCTCCAAGGACCAGAACCCTTGCAGACTCTGGCCAGCATCAAACGGTGCAGTCTGGAAACCCAGCAACAGCACAACTATGCCATGCCTTCACTTCTGCTCTTTAGAGAACTGCTAGCAGCACAATGAGCGAGAACAGACAGGTACCTCCATGATACCAAGTATTCTTCCCTCGACCTTGAGCCCCAAGCCTTCAGATGCAGAGGATGAGGAGAGGAGAAGGACACGCAATGTCCTGAAGAGGCAGAGGAGGAAAGAGTTGAAGCATTGCCTGTTGGCTCTTCAAGATGAGGTGCTAGAACTTTCCAAGAATGACGAGGCCTCAAAAGTGGTCATCTTGAGAAAAGCAACAGAGTATGTTAGCAGGCTGAAGGAAGAGCAACAGAAACTGACTGCAGTAATGGAAAAACCTCAGAAAAAACAGCAACAACTGAGGTGCAAATTCTCCGAGCAAGAGTCGTCAAACCACCAAAACGATATATGGACTCTTAAGCCTCTATATTTGTAAATTTCATAGTCTCTATACCTGTGTAAATAATTTTGATGTTATCTAATTTTATGTATTTACTTTTAGCATATTAGACCCATCTTTGGAAAGAAAGGGGATGTTGTGTGATTGCCTTTATGAATGATGTCCCTTTAAGATCTTAGAATGCTAATGAGCTAAGTACCAGGCCACAATCATGTGACTCAGAATCAGAGTCACTCTGCAACTATAACACCTAGAGGCAGGTTTTGTAAATAGTTAGCTCTGTACTGTATAATAGTTTAGCTGTTGATAAACCTGTTTGAAATCTTCAACCAACTCCACGCATCTCATTTTATGTTGCATCAGACAACATAAAAGAACTCATTATACATATGTGAGTATTCCTATTGTATTGTTTTAATTTCTGCATTTTTATTGATAGATTTTGTTCACTGGTCCTAGTTATAGTGTTCTGATTTGAAGCTGCTTTTTAAATATGAAATTTAAAGCAGCTGGCTGCCAAGAAATTTACATGTAAGAAAGTGTAATGCCAAAATGTGACACTGAAAGAGGGAATGAACAGGAAACATTTTATTTATGAAGTGTAAATGATGCATTTAGATGGCAAGAACTGGCTGAATTTGTACACTGTAATTCCAAGCTAACGCTAGTGCAAAGTGGAATCAGTCTGCCTGTTCCAGAGCTTCACTGTTTCATATCAGTCAGGTTTGGTTCCAATTGCAGATTTAGACTTCATATATGCTTCGGCTTCATACTAATGCTAATGCAGCGTAATTACACCTTAAGTATTGAATGCTTAACTATTTGATGTAACTTCAAATTTTAAAATGTAACAATGTAGATCTAAACATTATTATCCATTACATCTTTGTGATTTTTGATTTAAAACATCAATTTGGTGGCAACTCCTATCTCAGTTGCAGCTCATTTTCATCCGATAATTCCACTAGTTAAAATAGTGAACTGAGGTGTTGAAAAGAATGTCATAACTGCACCGTACTACGTACACCTTGTGGATACATACATCAACTAGTTGTATTTTAAATCTTCAGCAATTTTCATCACTCTTTTGACATGCGTAGGCCTCTCTTTAGAACAATAATAAAATCTTAGAAGCAGGCTTCTTAGTGCAACTTCACACCTCCCCCAGACATGATGTCTCCAACCAATTGCTCATAGATATTCTGTTTCAATCTCCATTTCCATGTCATTACTTAAAACTTTAACTCTTTATACTCCTTAATTGAGCAATGCTGGGTTTTATTTCTCAGTGATCAAATTTTCTTAAATAACCACCCATCTCAGCATTACACTGTCCTGTCATAAATGTATTTGGTTATGTGTAACATTTTTGTCTGCCCCAAACTATTAAATGTAACAAGATTCCACTGTACTTGAAAATTCACTGTTTCATATTTCAAGGCGAGCTTCAGTGCTTCAATAAATCCCCTTCTTCATTATACATGTTTATGATAAAAATGAATGTACAACTAAATTGGTTTCTTGTGTACATAGTTTATTTTTAGAAATACATGTAGAGACTGTAATTCGATCAAATTCATCTGGGGAAAGAATTTGGGAGGTCCTATCAACTCTGCAATGATATCTTGATATTTCCACATAAGATTTCAATTTGCAACTAATTAAAAGATTCAACATAAACTTTTGGACAGGTTTTGTCATACCCCTTTGATTAAGAACAGAGTTCCTTCTCAAAATTCAGCACAAGGATTATGTGCAGTACTGAATTAGAAATATTTACACATGCATTTTAGTCACGCCCTAATACATAAATATACTTTCTCCTATGAGCTTTGCTATTGTGGCTCTCTTTCAACTTTTTGTACATGTAGATTATTAAATTAGTTAATCTCATTCTTATTGCTGCTAAAAGATGTATTCTTGTCAACTAGAAATCCTTTGATGAATCTTGTATACTGTGATTGAATGCTACATTAAGACAGCATTCTGTTCGATAAGATCACACACAAATAGATAACACCTGGATCTATTTTATCAAGTTTGATCTAAACTTTTAGTAACATGAGTGAATCTAGACCTCCAGTGAGAGGAAACACTCTTTTCCCTCCACTGTCATATTCAAGACCCAGGTATTATGTCAGCTGTTGAAAGGTTGACAACCAACTACAAGTGATTTTAGACAAAAAAGAAGCAATACCATAATCTTTACTAAACTTCACTCTTTACTCATGGCACTGAAGCTATGAATAATCAAAATTTGGTATTTTATGGATGACATCTATTAAAAATAAATACAACACCAGTGGATGTTAAATGTCAAAAAGTCATATTGCAAAATTAGTGGTTAGCCAAAATTAGGATTTTTCTACTAAATTATCAAGTATCTAATTCATTCAATGTAAATAGAAATAGATCAAAAACATTTTGATTCAGAGGAGCGAGTAAGCAGCAGAAAATGGAATGATTGAATAGCTCAATATTTTTCAAGGTTACCATTCAAACTGTCAAATAACAGAATGCAGGCAACCAAATAAATAAACTAATTTTGTGAAATCTGTTTGAACAGCCATGATGAATGTATCATCAATGTGGAAATATTCTAGTGCAAGTAATGAAATTCAGAATGAAATGCTTATTTTGTACTCATAAAGGTGCCAGTTCAGTGTTGTAAAATTTGTCCAGGAGTCACAGATTACCCATAAAGGGGTCCAGGTCATAGGTGGGTTTAAAGCAGTTTATTAAGCAACAGTTTGATATGATACACAAACTGAATAGACAGAAAAGACATATGACCCGTAACAGGTGAGAACAGTTCACTATTCCCAGATTGGACGAACAGACGGAGGAAGCAGAGGGATGCTGATCTCCATAGCTGGCGGCGACAGTCTCCTCAGAACAGTTTACCAGTCCCGGATCAAACGAGCAGACGGATGAAGTGGAGTGATGTTAATCTTTATAGTTGGCGGTGGTAGTTTCTTCTGTTCTTGGTCTTCTTGAGTTAACCAGGGTGTTAGGCCAGAGCCACTTGAGTTAACCAGGGTGTTAGGCCAGAGCCAGCACCGATCCACTCTCGAAAGCCTTCCTTTGTTCGATGTCTTCTTGAGCTAACCAAGTTGTTAGGCCGGAGCCAGGATAGATCCACCTCGGAAAGCTCTTGCCCGCCCAAAATGTTTTTTCCCCTTCCAAGTGTCTGTTTATATATCTTATTTCTAGGGGGCTGGTGGGTGACTCATGCAAATTACTTATTCAATTGTGTATTAGCAAGGGACAGATTTCCAAGGTAGATCCCTTCTATTTCCATCTGCCAGCCCATGAAGTAATCTTGTGGCTTGTCTCTTGCTAGGACATCCTGTTAACCTTACTCAGACAGTTGGTCTAGATATGGGGCATGCGATCCCACCTTATCAGGCTTAGGAACGTGTTGGACCAGGGCTTGTGCTAGTCATGCCCTTGGCAGAGACAGATTGCTATAACATCTTTCTTAATAAGGGAGAGCTATTTTACAATAGTCAATTTATTTCTTAAGATTTCATAAGGTTGTTAGATAGCCATTTCTTACAGTGTTGTAAATCCTTGGAATTTTTCTGGGTGGGTGGCTTATTTCTGGAGCATGAGCCTAGGGCTGAGTTGGACTCCTTGAGAAGCTTCAGTTATTAAGCTGGGTTTGGTGCCTGTTTTCTGTGCTAATATCTTAATTCCTCCTTTTGGGTTGCAATCCATGCCATTTAAGAAAAGCATTTTTCTGCTTCATTTTGACTCCAGAGTGCAACTGAGGCTTGTTCTCTTTTTGATTCCAATGCTTTGGAGCTTTGGGTACATAATACATCAGACAGCAAGCCTAGACATTCACAGCACATGCCAAGACATACTACCAGAAAGCCCACCCTGTTCATTTCAATCCAATGATGGAATAGGCCATAGCCATTGAGTATCTATGATTTTCTTTTTAAAGATCAAAAACTTTTGGATTTTAACTGAGCAAAAGGATGTAAAAAGTTATATCCAAGAGGTTATTAACGCAATTTATGTTAACTAAAGCTTTTTTGTTTAATTACTATTCCATAAACAGATTCCTCTCAGTCACTTTCTTTATGTTCTCAGAAATACTAATCTGGTTTGTTCTTTACTCGTTGTGTGCAGGAATTATCAATTGAATTCTTGCTATATTGCCTTCATCCTCTGCACTAGTCTTCTGGAAAAAGAATTACACAGCGACATTGTCCTGAATCAATCTTTCCCCCCGCCCTTAATGCTGAGACACCCTTCTTTATTGATTTAATTTATTTATATGTGTGACTTTGGTATTTGAGGATCTAAATTTTCTTCTTTATTATACTTAACTACAGTTAATAAGGAACATTTATTTATTTTCCCGGAACCAATCAAGAAACAGTTATTTCATTGACTCTGAACATAACTCTCTCAAATTTCAGTCTGAATTATTTTAGTGAAAATGTGCACTCTTTCCCATTCTCCTACACAATGCAACAGCATAACCTCCAGTTCAATGTGAGCAATGCTGTCAGAGTTCAGCTCTTATCTGATCTAAGTCTAGCACTCACTAATGTTCTTTAGGGAAGGAAACTTTTTACCATTTATACGAACGATTTGGATGAAGGGACCAAAGGTATGGTTGCTAAATTTGCTGATGACACAAAGATAGGTAGGAAAGTAAGTTGTGAAGAGGACATAAGGAGGCTACAAAGGGATATAGATAGGTTAAGTGATTGGGAAAAGATCTGGCAAATGGAGTATAATGTGGGAAAATGTGAAATTGTCCATTTTGGCAAGAAGAATAAAAAAGAAGCATATTATCTAAATAGTGAGAAATTGCAGAGCTCTCAGATGCAGAGGGACCTGGGTGTCCTAGTGCATGAATTGCAAAAGGTTAGTATGCAGGTTCAGCAAGTAATTAGGAAGGCTAATAGAATATTATTGTTTATTGCGAGGGGAATTGAATACAAATGTAAGGAGGTTATGCTTCAGTTATACAGGGCATTGGTGAGACCACAGCTGGAGTACTGTGTAAAGTATTGGTCTCCTCCTTATTTAAGGAAGGATGTAAACGTGTTGGAAGCAGTTCAGATAAGGTTTACTCAACTAATAACTGGAATGGGCAGGTTGTCTTATGAGGAAAGGTTGGACAGGCTAGGCTTGTATCCGCTGGAGTTTAGAAGAGTAAGAGGCGACTTGATTGAAACATAAAAGATCCTGAGGGGTCTTGACAGAGTGGATGTGGAAAAGATGTTTCCCCTTGTGGGAGAATCTAGAACTATGGGTCACTATTTAAAAATAAGGGGTTGCCCATTTAAGACAGAGATGAGGAGAAAATTTTTCCCTCAGAGGGTTGTGAATCTTTGGAACTCTCTTCCTCAAAAAGCGATGGAAGCAGAGTCTTTAAATATTTTTAAGGCAGAAGTAGATAGATTCTTGATAAACAAGGGGGCGACAGGTTATCAGGGCTAGGCAGGAATGTGAAATCGAGGTTACAATCATATCAGCCATGATTTTATTGAATGGTGGAGCAGGCTCGAGGGGCCGAGTGGCTGCTCCTAATTTGTATGTTCGTAAATCGGATATCCTTACCTGGTCTGGCCTACATGTGATTCCAGAACCACAGCAATATGGTTGACTCTAACTGCCCTTCGGTTCAAGGCCAATTTGGGATGGGCAACAAATCCTGGCCTGCCAGCGATGCCCACATCCCATGAAAGAATAATAGAAAAATTTGCCATTTACTTTGCCCAAAAAACTTAGTTCCAGTGCAAGAACCTCACATTTTGCATCATGATTTTTAGTAACATTTTTATGTCAACATTTATAATTGAAACTGCCTATTTAAACATTTAGAATGACAATTCTTTATGTAAACAATTGCCTGTCCAGATGCACTTGCACACCTCCTGCCACTGGACAGCATTGTAAAGTCTCTTCTGCTTTTGTTGTCAAGTTAATAAGCTTGTACAAGACATACCACTAAAACCTGCTGATGTTCATCTGCTACAGCTTGTACTTCAATGTTAATGAAATACCTCAATTTCGAAACTATGTCCTCTGTCTTTTCTATTTCTAGCGCACTGTACATTCTGTTCCCGATATTTAAAACAATATTTTACTTCCAGTCACTGTGGCCTCTAGCCCCAGTCCAGTCTGTTTCATTTTAACCCTGCCATCATTTTAGCCTTCGTTCCCACCACTCATTGTAAGTCTACATAATTTTGTTCTTAGTTTTAGTGGTTCATTTTGTCCACCCCCACTCTCTTTTATTGAGCCCCTCCTGTCCTGAGAAAACGCATGCTTGCTCCCATGAGACTACTTGACCATTTGCTAAATTTTTAAATGTTGCTTCTCATTTCACTTTTATTCTTCCTTTCTTTCTTCTTGTGGCCACTGACCCCAACACGCTCTGCTCCATTTTAGCCCAACCTCTAACCGCCACTCCTCTCCTTGCTCGGTGCTACTTCATTTATTAATTTATTTCCAAAATGACTCCCTCTGGCTCTGTTCCTTCAACTAAGAATTGAAATGGCTTGCTGTAGTCCCATGATCTTTCTTGTAGTCTGCATTTGACTTTGGGCATCGTACCTGAGGAAAGCTATATTAACCTTGAAGGTGATCCAGTACACTTTCACCAGAATGATACTGGGCCTTAAGGGTTAAATTATGACAATGCGTTGCATAAACGTGGTTTGTATTCCTTTGATTTTAGAAAGTTGAGTGGTGATCTAGTTGAGGTGTTTAAAATGATATTGGGTTTTTATGGAGTAGATACAGAAAAACTATTTCCTCTGGTGGGGGAATCGAAACAAGGGGAAATAATCTTCTAATTAGCATTAGGCCAGTTAGAAGTGAAATCAGGAAGCATTTTCTCGAACAAACGTTAGTGGAAATCTAGAATACACGCCCTAAAAGGGTGTGGATGCCGAAACAGTTGAAATTTTCAAGAGATTGATGGATTCTTGTTAGAATATGGAGAAAAGGCAGGTAAATGGATTTGAGATACAGATCAGCCAGGACCTAACAGAATGGCAGAACAGGCTTAATGGACTGAATGGCTTTTTCCTGTCCCTATATTCATTTACAATTTCCATTCACAGTAATTCACCAAAGTTGTGCAATTTGATCCCAATGCACCAGTAACAATCCCAGGATAAAACATTTGACTTAATCACTATAAATCAATGGTTTTTGATGATATGTTATGCATAACCAATATAACACCTCTAATATTATCATAGCACAAATCTCTCAAATCGCCATAAGCAGAGCCCAAGAATTCTGTTAGTGATATATTAAAAGTTTTTAATTTACAAACACTTCCTACAAGTGCAACACCTATTTCTTGTAAACCTTATTTTGTCACAATTTATCCATTACACTATTTGTAGCTTGATTTTCCAACACATCTTTCCATCAAAAATCAATTGTCTTATCTATTATACTGTCCTGCTAGCAGAGCATCTAAGTTACATGGCCTTAGGGCACTAACCTATTGACTATACATATCTGATTTGTTGGAGTTGAACGTGTGATTAACTCCAGCCTTGATCCTCCCAGGTCCATCAGGCCTGCCTTCATCGTTGGTACCACCACCTATTCAACCTGCCTCCCCTGCATCATTGCTGTCACTCATTGCTGTCCCATGTGCCTTCACCACACATTGCATTCCAATTTAAGACATGTGCTGTTGGCATCAGTGGCCTGTTTGTCCGCTCATGTTATTCTTCCTAGTGACCTACTCACTCACTGAATTCTTAAATTTTGATCCAGTTTTCATTTTTACTCACTTCCCATGGCCTCTTCATTCCCAAAGTGTTGAAACTGTTTCCAGTAGCTGAAGGGTCAATAACCTGAGGGCATAGATTTAAGGTGATTAGCAAAAGAAAATGCCAGCCTGGAGTGTGCTGCAATAGTCCAGACTAGAGTAAAGGATTTCAGCAGCAGATTAGCTGACTCAGGTGATGTTATGGAGGTGGAAGTAGACAGTCTTGGCGATGAAGCAGCTAAGGCGTTGGAAGCTCATCTCGAGTTTAAATACGACACCAAACCTGAACTAAGAGAACTGAATGGTGCAGTTGGTTAGCAAGTAATTATTTTATCTGTAATACCTAGGTTCAGATCCAAACTAATTGGATGATAAACAGCTAGCAGAGACTAAGGGTTAATTGAAAAGCTTTTAATAGAGAAAGCAAATTTCCATCTCTCAACATTGCTACCTATATGTTACGATAATATGAACTGCAGGTGCTTAATATCTCTGATATTGATGTTTTAGTTGACTGTTTCAGACAATGCTTGCACATTTTGATGAAAGTTAAAGCAGTCAGGAAAAAACATGGATGCAAATACAATAAAGATCATGCTGCTGCCACTGAAAGATTGAAAGATATTGCCATTCTGCATGTTGTTTTCATAAAAAGAGAAAATTGCAATTCTTTCAGAGTATTTTACGGCTAATGGAAACAAATAGATATATTAATATCAATACATGTTTTATTTTAAGAGTTTAAAGACTTAATCACATTTTCACAATTCATTATATATTGAATGTTTCCTGCACACCTGTCAAATTTGATTGGCCAAACTTTTTCCAACATTTTACTATTTCAGGATGATTCATAATTTAAAGAATTACTTATTGGGTTTCCAGTAAGAAAATCTTGAATGAGGAGATGAAAGCTGATACAACATAGTTGTTATTGTCTAATTCTTTTTCATGTGTTCACTTTGGACTTTAGATTGAGAGAATTTAATTTTAGCGGCTTAGTATGACAACCTACTGTAGATGAGATTCAGTATGTTTTTAATTAAGGCTGCTTTGCATGAGATTATGATAAATGAAAGAGACTGATTGTTCCTGCATGTGTGCCAAAACAGGGAAAGATCTTATTGCTCTGTTTCAAGAACAAGATGGAAAACTATGTAAAGACACTTGCAGACTATTCAATGGAAAATAACTCATAACCAAAGGAACAAATTGGTGTAATTATATAATTGTAAAGCAAGTACCAAGAAAGACAAAATAAAATTTGTTTGAGTTAAATCATCAGTGTACGCAGGGTTCCCATTAAGGCTTGAAAATATTGATCTAATAAGGGCATAACTGGATCGCAAAAATTTTTTGCTTCCCTACACTCCCACAAAGCCTACAGTCAATTATCTCTCTTACCCTTGCTGGCCTCCATTGGCTGTCTGTCCCTTAGTGCATCCACTTTAAGATCATCTCCAAATTCCTCTGTGGCTCACCCCAACCTAATGTCAGCTTGGCTCAGTTGTAAATTCAAGTATCACTTGAGGGAGTTCAGCACATAATCTAGGCTGCCACTTCAGTGGAGTAGAAAGGGAATGCTGTCTGATGAGTTATTAAGCCAAGGCCCTATGTGGATGTGAAGGATCCAATTACACTATTTGAAGAAAGGTAGGGAATTTCTCTTGGTATTTTGGCTTAAATTACCCCTCAGCCTTCACCACCAAAACAGAGTAGCTGATCATTCATCCAATAACTGTTTGTGGGATCTCGCTGCTCACTGATTGGTTGCTGTGTTTGCCTGCATATAAATGACTAGAATTCAAAGTACTTAATAGTTTGTGAAGCATTTTGAAATCCTGAGAAGGTGACAGGTCTTATATAAATGCTGTTTCTTTCATTTCTCTCTTCTGCAACCCTGTACAGATACAAAGTTCTGTTGTCCCCTCTGCTGTTTCAACTCTGCTCTATTGTCACTCCCCTTTTCATTCACACGAGTGTAAGTGTCAGATGTTTCAGTCATATTGCCCCCGCGCCCTGGAATCATAAACCTCTCTCCCACGTTACATCACTCCCAATCTTCAAAAGCCTCTTTAAAACCAATCTTTTCCACTGAGTTTTTGTCACCCAACTAAACTTCTTTCCTACACTAGCTCAAATAGGACCTCTCCGCACCACCCCAACTCCCCCACTAACTGAGACATGCTTCGGGAAATTACATTAGAGTCACACAGTCATAGAGTTCTACAGCACAGAAACAGGCCCTTCGGCCCATTGTGTCTGTGCTGGCCATCAAGCACCTATCCATTCTAATCCCATTTTCCAGTACTTGGCCCGTAGCCTTGTATGCTATGGCGTTTCAAGTGCTCATCTAAATACCTCTTAAATGTTGTGAGGGTTCCTGCCTCTATCACCCCTTCAGGTGGTGTCTTCCAGATTCCAACCACCCTCTGGGTGAAATTTTTTTTCCTCAAATCCCTCTAAACCTCCTGCCCCTTAACTTAAATCTATGCCCCCTGGTTATTGACACCTCCGCTAAGGGAAAATGTTTCTTCCTATCTATCCTAACAATGCCTCTCATAATTTTGTATACCTCAATCATGTCCCCCCTCAGCCTTCTCTACTCTAAGGAAAACAACCCTAGCCTATCCAGTCTCTCTTCATAGCTGAAATGCTGCAGTCCAGGCAACATCCTGGTGTATCTCCTCTGTGCCCTCTCCAGTGCAATCACATCCTTCCTATAGTGTGGTGCCCAGAACTGTACACAGTACTCCAGCTGTGGCCTAACCAGCGTTTTATACAGCTCCCTCATAACCTCCCAGCTCTTATATTCTATGCTAGATGCTGGATAAACGTAAGTCCTTTGATACCAGTGAATTGGCACACAACTATGTGCAATTCATTTTCAATGTCATAAACATGGAACTGAATGTCATAAACTGAAAGCAGTGATTTTACAATTTTGTGGGAAATATAGTAGATCTTCTGTTGTATTGTCTCCTGACAAAAAGAAAACCGACATTTATTTGTCCTTCTCTTCACGTAACTGTGCCTCCACTTGTCTCCCTCTCTTTACTTCTTTGTCTTCATCTCTTTTTTTCAGTTTGTCTTCCACATTTTCTGTCTCCTTCTTCCTCTCCCTCTTTATAGTTCTAAGACGGTAAAAGTAAAAGGTCTGGGCAGCCTCAGCTGGTTTGAAATTCAGAATATATCTAGTAAATTTATGAGTACATTTTAGGATTTAATAATGTAGCACAGAGCTTCACAGGGCAGAGTGCCTGTCAGGAATTTAGGTGCAGAGGCCAGTGTGCTTAATTTGCTGCCCACACAATCTGTCATCTGTCCATTTTAATGAATGGTTATTTGCATGGTCCATAAATCGGGAGAGCTGACCTTGGTACCCAAATATCTGACACATAGTGGGGAGTTTTATGCACTCCCCTGCGGTGGCTTTGGAGATGGGGAGAGCATATAATCAGGCGGGATGGAGTGCCCCACCACCTTCCCGCCTCTGCCAAAATTTAAGTCCAGTGCTAGAAGGCCTGCAAATGTCCTTCCCGTCCCGCTGTCAATTGAAGCCCTTAACTGGGCAATTAATACCCAATTAAGGGCCTCATTGCACCGCTGCCACAATTAGCTGAGCGGCGAGCAGCCCTGCTGCTGCACTGGAAGCATGGCAGGAAAAACCATGCGGGCTGCTTGCTGGCTCCATGGGTGGGGGGGGGGGTGGAGTTGGTGGGTGGGGTGGGGGACAGTGTCATCATTAAAAGACAGTGCTTGAACGAGGGGCCCAGCCTCGGGAAGGGGGGCCCACTGAGAGCCACCTCCCTGCCCTTGCTGCCAACCCCCTACACCCCACGAGACTCCTCCCACCCTGACTTACCTGTGGCCTACGTCCAGTGACGCTCCTGGGCCTTGGGTGGGTGCTTCACTGGCAGCAGCCAACGCCTCCGCCGTTGCGCCGCTCAGTTAAAAAGCTGCCGGCCTCTGATTGGCCGGCAGCTCTCAGAAGGCGTTCATGCGTAGGCAGGGTCCTCGATCCTGTAGAAGGCCAGCTCCTGTTCACGTAAGTACCTAATTGGCACTTGATTCGCCGGCCTCCCACCAAAGATACGACGCTGGGTTCTTGGCGTCTCTCTTGGCGTTTCTCTTGCTGGACGGCAAGACCTCTGTCGCCCGGATAAAATCCAGGACATAGTCCCATCACATGAATTTCTGCATCAGTATCCCTAAATCATACTATTGACTTCCTGTAAAATGAAACCAACCATAAAATCATAATCCTTGCTGCTTGTTGCAAAAAAAAACTTTGGATATATAAATAGAAAATTTGACCAATAGACCAGCAATTTATGAAATACACAAAAAGGTTGTCAGTCACTAATGACTTCCAACTTTCTGGCGTCAGGATATGAAGAAAATCTGCTCATTTCTAAAAAGAGAAAAATACAAACTTTGTGAAGATGGGCAAATAATACTAGTGGATCTCCCTTGGTGCTGCTAATTCAGGAGAGGCATTGCTTTTTAAGGATCGGATATTATGCCATGTATTTCACAATGTATCATTCTGCGACTAAAATGTAAATGTAAAGCCCTTTAAGGCTAAAAAGTGTAATTGTTCTGCACTCATGAAATCAATGTTGAAGCCCGTTACAGATCAGTTGATCTCTCTTTTTCTCTTTTGTTTAAATGTTTAAGGCCACAAAGGCTAATTGTTAAGTAAACAGGAGCTGAGGTCATGGTATTATGTTGTTTAAGGTACTGGGCTTGCCACTTGGAAAAACAACTAAAGTATATGTACTGTTAAAACCTGAGCAAAGACATGATGCAAGGTTGTATTCAGAAAAATAAAGATATTTGTTATAACAATCTCTTAGAAGATGCAAAAGATGATGTAAACACTTCTTTTTCTATCTTTCTTCTTTTGAGTTAGAGTGACTGACTTTATCACTATGGTAAGCATCTACTACTTTTAATTCAGTCACTTTATTTGAATTAGGCAAATCTTTAGACAATAAGTTCCCACTTTGCTATGTTATTTATTTAATTTGAATCAGTTACTGAAGGTACTCACAACAATAAGAACAACTTGCATTTATATGGCACCTTTAACAAACCACTTCACAGAAGTATAATCAGACTTGGTGGGCTGAATGGACTGCTTCTGTGCTGTACTATTCTACTCAGACAAAAATCATAAAATCATAGAAATTTACAGCACAGAAGGAGGCCATTCGGCCCATTGTGCCTGCGTTGGCTCTTTAAAAGAGCAGTAATGTTCAGTCTCATGTCCTCGCTTTTAGACGGTAACCCCATAAGCTTCTCACCCTCAAGTACCTGTCCAACTAACTTTTTAAATTCTTTATGGAATCAGCTTCCACTTCAGGTAGAGCATTCCAGGTCCCGACAGCCCTCTGAGTGAAAACATTTCTCCTCATCTCCCCCTAGATCTTTTTGCCAAAAATGGATGCCAAATAAAAGAAAAAAGAAAAGTCTTGCATATATATAGCACTTTCATGCCCACCTGACATCCCAAAATATTTTACAGCCAATGAAGTACTTTTAAAGTGTAGTTACTGTTATAATGTAGGAAACACGGCAGCCAATTTGCACACAGCAAACTTCGACAAACAGCAATGTGGTAATAACCAGATAATCTGTTTTTGTGAAATGATGGAAAAATATTGGCCAGGACTTCCCTGCTCTTCCTCAAAATAGTGCCTGGGGTCTTTAAAATCCACCTGAGGAGCAGGCAGGGCCTCAGTTTAACATCTCATCCAAAAGACAGCACAGCACGGCTTCACTGCACTGGAGTGTTAGCCTAGATTTTTGTGCTCAAGTCCTGGAGGGACTCAGAGGTGAGAGTGCTACCAACTGGGCCTCCGCTGACACACATAAAATACATGAATATGTAAGATTGACAGGCAGGAAATGACCAGCTCGGTCTTCAAGCTTGCCCCACACCATGATGGCTGGAGAACCATGCCAAGACAAAGGAACAGATATTAGGGAGGGTGACTAAAAGCTTCGTTAGAGAGATGGGTTTTATGCAATATTGTGAAGTATAAGAGGGAGGTGGCGAGGTTAAGGGAGGGAATTCTAGAGTGTAAAAGGGCTGACAGCTGGAGTCACAGCTGCAAATGGTGGAGCGAAGGGAGTAGGGATACATAAAAAGCCAGAGTTGGAGGAACAGAGAATTCTTGGAAGGGGCCACAGCTAGAGGAGGTTGCAGAGATAGGGAGAGGTGAGTAATGAGATATTTAAACATGTGGATTATTATTTTAAATTCGAGGCACTGGAAGAATGGGAGCCATTGTAGGTCATGAGTACAGGTGTGATGGGTGAGCAAGATAGGATAGAAGCAGCGGAGTTTTGGATGAGCTGAAGTTTACAAAGCGGGGAGCATGAGAGGCATGCAAGGAGAACATTGGAATAGTTGAGTCTGGAGGTGACAAAGCATAGATGAGGTTTTCAGCAGCAGATAAAGAGAAGCAGAGGTGGGTAATGCTACACATATGAAAATAGACTTTTTTGTGGTGATGGAGAGGATGGGGAGTCAGAAACTCATCTCAGTGTTAAATAGATGACCAAGGTTGCACATAATCTGCTTCAGCCTGACATAGTAGCTGGTGAGTGGGTTTTTGTAGGGAGGTGGTGTAAGGGTCAGTGGAGATGGGGAGGTAATGGGTTGGAATCAGTGGTGAGGATGCAGAGTTTGTGGCTGGGTTTTATAGGTAAGGTGCAGATTCCATACCAATTCATTCACACAGATTGGGTACTTGGCTAAGTGGATACTTGGGAGTCTGTTATCCCACATCAAAGGGTAGGTGTTCACCTCAGTGTAGTAACTGTGATTGACATGTCAATGGACTGGGCCATATCCCATCAACTTAAGAGGGAGGGTTCAGGGCAAGGATTTTCTATCTTCCTCACACTCTCAGAGGCACAAGGAAATTTTAACATTTGGTCATCTGTCCCGGTGGAGTACACTGATTACCTGTCCGCTTTGGCGGTGTGTGTTGGTCGCCTGTCCGTCCTGGCGGAGTGCATTGGTCACCCATCTGGTGTGTCAGCAAAGAGGCTAGAGCCATTTTGAAGTACAGGACTCATTTAAACTGAACCGGCAAGCTGCTTGCCTCACAGGGGCATCCCTACACAGCTCGTTAGATTCAGGCTACCACTGTATTCAGCTGCGACATTACTGCTGGGCTCAGCAAATTAAAATTGGCCCCATGTGGTGGTCTGTGTTTTCACAGCCACGGCACAGTGGCGCAGTGGTTAGCACCGCAGCCTCACAGCTCCAGCGACCTGGGTTCAATTCCAGGTACTGCCTGTGTGGAGTTTGCAAGTACTCCCTGTGTCTGCGTGGGTTTCCTCTGGGTGCTTCGGTTTCCTCCCACATGCCAAAGACTTGCAGGTTGATAGGTAAATTGGCCAACAGAAATTGTCCCTAGTATAGGTAGGTGGTAGGGAAAATATAGGGACAGGTGGGGATGTGGTAGGAATATGGAATTAGTGTAGGATTAGTATAAATGGGTGGTTGATGGTCGGCACAGACTCGGTGGGCCGAAGGGCCTGTTGCAGTGCTGTATCTCTAAAAAAACTAAATGTCCTAACCAGCTTAGCTTCCAAAGCTTAGCTACAGAAAGTGAGCCAAATTTTAGTGTTAGAGGGGTCAAAATTGAACTCAGTAACACTGGCTGTTTGGGTACTATGGGTGACGTTCAGGATCCAAAATGGTTCAGTGCATGCAACTTATGCTGTGCATCACGCCGGATGAAGGCATTGTGCATGTGCAGCTAACATCTGCTGGAGGTGTGCAGAGCAGGAAAATCTTGAGATTAATCAGTTTGCAAGGCTGATTTGATGCCAGCAGTACCATTTTGGAGCTCCACGCTCCAGCCAATGCCCTTTCTTAACCTCACACAGCTCAATACATGTTAAGCAGCATGAAACACCTCCAACCAGTTCTATTTAAAGGGATCATCAACAACTTATAGGGTAGTTGCTGGTTGATTTCTTCTGGCTGTCACTACAATTCTACAAGTGTTTGGTTTATTCAAATTGAAAAAGTCTACAGATAGTAATGTGGCAGGTGCTGAAGGACATTTTCCTGGCTTCAGGCTTCTGCTAAAACCAGTTACTCCAAGTCATGGGTGCACTAGCAGGCCTTCTCCTTCAAAAAGAGCATGAATGGGAGAATAAGCAGAGGCTATGCAGAGCAGGACAAGCTGCTAGAAGAGGGAGAAGGAGGAGGTGGAGAAGGGCTTTTCGCAAGAGGCCATATTTTCCCAGGTTGTTCAAAGAGCAACTCTCCAACTGAAATGTCAGCGAGGAACAATCTGTGAAATGTCGGTATTTTATAAGAATGTCCTCACTGAAATCCACCAACTCCTGCAGCTACATATCCAATCTCAATGCAGAGTAAGGAACACATTGCCAGTGGCTATGAAAGTGACCACGGTCATGTACTTTTATGTGCCAGGCTCCTTCCAGGCTGAAGCTGGAGATATTTGCAACATCTTGCAGTTTGCTGTCCACTGTTGCATAACGGTGCAGGTGGAGCGACCATGCAGCTTTGCTAGCATTGCAGCCTTCCCCGTGGGGCTGGGTAGCATTCACTGCACACACATTACTTTGTGGGTGGCGTATGTCAATTCTGCCCGATACCAAATCTGAAAGGGATTCCACTCCCTCAATATCCAGCTGATATGTGACAATAGGCAGAGAATCATGCTTATTATCCTGACAGCAGTCATACTGCCTTCATTCTATGGTAGTCTGCTGTGCCAACTACACTTGAGCCACCACAGCAAACCAAAGGGTGTCTACTGGGTGACAAAGACTGGTTGCGGACAATGTGGCTCATGACTCCAGTTCTCAACCCACAAATGTACATGCAGTATGCCTCAATAATGTATTAGAGTGAAACATTGGCATGCTGAAACAATAATTCCACTGCATGGATCACTCCAGAAGAGCGCTGCAGTACTCGGCTGAGCGAGTCTCAAGATTTGTGGTGGTCTGCTGCATGCTGCATAGCATTGCCATCGCCACCAGCTGAACGGTGGGCAGTTGAGGATCGGGAGCATAAGGAGGAGGAGGAGCAGGAAGAGAGGTGCCAACCTAGATTGCCCCTTTCTGCCCAGGCTGCCCATGTAGAACTAATTCGAGTGCAATGCCAGTAAATGCAACTCCCATATAATACAATTCCCCACATAATCACCCTTGTTCATTCCCTTAATGCCCGTTTTCCATATGCCTTTGCATGCCCTACTGCAGCTATGGAGTGCTATCCCAGTGGCTGGTGGAAGTCTGATGACTTTCAGTGGAGGAGACTGCAGATGGCCTTGGAGGATGACCTTGAGCAGCTGTGGGCCTAGAAGGCCCAGCTGCAAACTGCACCACCTCAGCATGGATGGCAGCAGTCTGGGCTGGCCTGCTTATCAGGCAACAGCAAGAGGGTAGATGTACGAAAGCTGATATCCTGAAAGTGGACAGCCAGATTTTGCTCCTTGGAGCCACTGCCACTCCTCTGGGGCAGCCCCTCAGCAATCCTAGTAACTGATTGGAAGATAGATGTTTGGACTGCTGTGACACCCTGCAAGCCCCGTGGAACACTGGTATCCACAGGCAAGATGGCAGCAGTCTGAGCTTGCATGACAGCAATCTGAGCTTCCATTGCAGCAGTCAGACTTCAGCACCAGCAACTTTCACCAGAAGTGGAAGAGAGAAATTGGCTATCAGATGCCTCATCATTGTTGCGTCCACAAGTGTGCTTGTGGAGTTCCATGCTGGAAAGAATGGGCTCCAAGCTCTGTGCAAAGCCCAGGGCCAAGTTGGTGATGAACTCTTTCATGCTCCTTGACATTGAATGCAAGCTTTCTGGCAGGTATCCCAATGCACCAAGCATTTTGTTGTGTACACTCATCAGCCATCTTCTGTAGCCTGACCCATTGAAGTCCTCATCTGAGTCTTCTGCAGCAGAACTCCTGTGCAGCCTCACCCAAGGTGAGCTGGCCCCTCACTATCCTTCCCTTTGTTCTGGTGGCAGAGCATTTGTCCTCAATGTCTCAGCATGCGCAGATCCTGTCTCTATGCTATCCTTAATGATATGCATTGCTGAGAGTGTGAAATCAAGTGATGAAAATCAAGTGACAATCTGTCTTCACCATCACTGTCTCCTTAGTCTTCCTCCACTGCCTGGGCAGCTTGCAGTTCTTGGAATCTGAAAGAAAAAAGGGAGAAAGGTAAGGTTGTGATGAGAGGAAGGGCAAAGTAAGAAGTGCATGCTTACATCATTTGCAGCATACAAGTCAGGAGAGATTGTAGGATGAGGGGTGTGTGGGAAATGAGGAGAAGGAGGATTAGGTATGAAGATACTATTATCTTCAATGGATTAAGCTCCACCACTGGCTATGTCCTCAGCAATGGCCCTACCTATAATGGTCAGCGTCATCTCCTCCATGGGAGTTAGAACATACAGGCGGATGTCTCCCCTTCCGGTTAGTTCCTGCTACCTCTGGTTGTGTGGCAACTTCACCTGCAAGAGAGAGGGAATGTGTCAGTGAATGTCATGTAATGTTTGGGTGATGCAGCTGTCACAGCTGGCAGTGTACACAAGCTGTGAGATGTGGGTGTGAGGATTGCAGCAGTGCTAAGTGCGTGAGGGTGAGATGAAACATATGAATGATAGATATGAAACCTGATAGAGATTGTTGGTAGGTGAGTGATGGGGGTGTGTTGAATTGAGCAGTGCTGAGGCTCATAGTGCAGGTGGTAGGAAGTGGCCTTTGAAGATGCATTCACTGACCTTGACCACATGTGTGAGGTCATTAAACTTCATACCGCACTGCATCCAGTTCTTTGGGTTTACACTCCTGGCATTTCCCTTGTGGCTATCTGTTCCTAATGCCTTCTCATTGTACATCAGGAGGGGCTCATGCACCTCCATGGATATAGGACATATCTCCTCCATTTCAACTCCATCACCATAGCCTCCAATACAGCGCCAGAAAGCCTTGATGTATGCTCTCTCCCATGGTCAGCCATTACTGATTGTTGCACAGCACTATTCCGAATTATCTCAGCACCTCCAGCATCTATGATGCACCTTCCCTTTTACACAGTGCAGGCTGGCTTGAAGTAATGCTAGCAAGTAATGATATTTGACCCCTGCTGATGCATACAGCCAATGACTTGCACGGTTAGTGCTGGCTGCACAGAGCAATCATTATAATGAGCAAGCATCATGAAGTTGGCCTGCTGCCTGTATTACATTGAACAAATGCAGGATAATCACACATCATGATCCCCGTGCCTGTTATTGGGGGCTATCCAATTTAACCCCCAAAATGTCAGAAGGAGAATGGAGACAAAGAAGTAAGATTCATGGATGTAGAGAGATTTGAGTTGTACATACATAAATACGATTAGGACGTTCAAGGCGCACATTTTTAGGAGGAAGGGGCATAATATCATGCACAACAGACATGTGGCTTATGAGAGAACAAGTCTGGGAGCTGGTTCTGGTTCTGGTTACAAAATATTCAAGAGGGATAACTTTGGAAAAGAGAGAGAAGGGATGGCAATGTTAATCAAAGATGTCATTGCAGTACTGGAACATTGGTATGGTATAGAGGTTGATGCATAAGCCTTATCTATCTGGTTAGAGGTAAGGAATAACAAGGATACTGTTACTCTATTGGAAGTTTACTATGGGCTGCCAATCAGTTGGGAGGAAGTAGGAGAAGAGATATGTAGATAAACTAAAGAAAAATGTAACCACAGTAGAACCCTATTAATGGGGGACTTTTAATATCCAAAGTTAGAATGAGGTAAGAGTGGCTCAGAAGTGGAGGGGTTTCCATCTAGATCAGTACATTAAGGGAAATGGCACTATGTGCATAGTTTTTCAGTAAACTATCACTGGCATGATGGGTCAAATGGCTTCCTTCCATGGTATAGAATTCTGTGGATGGGATGTTGCACTTCTACAATCCCCAGTTTGCAACTTCCCATCTGTTCAAATAAATGGGCCGAAAGCAAAGTTGCCTCTAATTTTTTTGTTGGAGTCTGTGTGTGATTTATTAAAGACTACAGTCCCTTTAAAATTAAAGGGGCCAGTTTCTGCACGTGGACTTTTGGGTTGTTGCATGGCAATGTGCTTACAGGGAATGTTGGCCGCAAGTTCCCCCACTATGATTCTCTAATCAAGCAGTGGTCCTCACAACATTTGTATTAAGTTAACTGGGACATAATTTCTTAGTACAGTTGGTTTTTAACACTTTATGTACTGTCACAGAGATAGCAACTTAATATTACACAAAACGGGAAATGGAAGTCGGGACTGTTTTGGGGGAAAAAGAACTGAGGCACGATTTTCACGGGGGCGACCTGTTAACTGGTGTGGAGTAGTGTTCGGTAGTCAATTAGTGGCTGCGGGGTGGGATCGGGGGTAAAAGCTGGACCAATTTAAACTGACCAATGCAGCCATTACTATGACTGCCATGTGAGTGGTGAAGGAGCACAGAGATGATTTCCATAGAGCCTTGGCCTAGCACCAGGAGCAGGGCATCCCCTCGTTTCTCTGACATTGACCTGGAAGTCATGCTGGAGGCTGTGAGGAAGATGAGGGAGGTCCTCTTCCTGGATGGTAGTAGAAGGAGGCCACCTATTCAGACCAAACAGGCCTGGGTCGACCTCGCAGCCACAGTCAGCAGCAGAATCGTTGTAAAGCGAATCTTTATCCAGTGTAGGAAGAGGTTCCATGACCTCATACACTCTGGCAAGGTGAATGGAAACTCCAATACTCAGTACAGGCTTCAGGGAAATGACCCTACAACAGACACACCAGCTGAGGAGCCTCAGGGTACATGCTGCTTCTGAACATGGCAGAAGTGTGTGCCCAGGGCACTTACTGACCCCTCAGAAGGTAAAATGAGAGTGACTACCCTTGACATCAAGGCAGCATTTGAATGAGTATGGCATTGAGGAGCACTAGCAAAACTTGAGTCAATGGGGACCGGTGGTGGGCAGTGGGGGGAAACTCTCTGCTTGTTGGAGGTCAATCATCTCAGTCCCAGAACTTCATTGCAGGAGTTCCTCAGGGTAATGTCCTAGGCCCAACTATCTTCAGCTGCTTCATCAGTGACCTTTCCTCCATCGTAAGGTCAGAAGTGGGGATGCTCACTGATGATTGCAGAATGTTCAGCACCATTCCGATACTGAAGCAGCCCGTATCCAGATGCAGAAAGACCTGGACAACATTCAGGCTCAGGCTGATAAGTGGAAATAACATTCACGCCACACAAGTGCCAGACAATGACCATCTCAAACAAAATAGAATCTAACCATCTCCCCTTGATATTCAATGGCATCAAGATCGCTGAATCCCCCACTATTAACATCCTGGGAGTTACCACTGACTAGAAGCTAAACTGGACCAGCCACATAAATGCTGTGGCTACAAGAGCAGGACAGAGGCTAGGAATTCTGTGGTAACTCACCTCCTGTCTCCCCAGTGCCTGTCCACCATCTACAAGGCACAAGTCAGGAGTGTGATGGAATACTCTCCACTTGCCTGGATGGGTGCCGCTCCAATAACACTCAAGAAGCTCGACACCATCCAGAACAAAGCAGCCCACTTGATTGGCACCCCATCCACCACCACCAACATTTACTCCCTTCACCACTGACACACAGTGGCAGCAGTGCGTTCCATCTACAAAATGCACAGCAAAAACTCACCAATGCTCCTTTGACAGCACCTTCCAAACCTATGATCTCTACCACCTAGAAGGACAAGGGCAGCAGATGCATGGGATCACCACCACCTGCAAGTTCCCCTCCAAGCCACACACCAATCTGACTTGGAACTATATCACTGTTCCTTCACTGTCACTGGGTCAAAATCCTGGAATTCCCTTCCTAATGGCATTGTTGGTGTACCTGTACCCCAAGAACTGCAGCAGTTCAAGAAGGCAGCTCACCACCACCTTCTCAAGGACAATTAGGGATAGGCAATAAATGCTGGCCTAGCCAGCGACACCCGACATCCCATGAACGAATAAAAATAGGCTCAGAGCTACAGTACTGCTGAGGACCTACCAGCACTGAAATATGCACCCTTTGAAGAACTGGAGCGGCTGTCACTGGCCACAGAGGATATCCGGGCCTGATCACGCTACCTTTTGTCCTTGCAGAAGAAATCGGCACATAATGCCCACGATAGGCTCAAAGAGGTGGAGCAGTAACATACTTTCAAATCATAACACCAAAGGAGGACCGTGCCGTGGAGATAGCCTGGATCACGGACCAGGAGGAGGTCAGCCTTGGCAAAATGGGCACTCATGGTGAAGATGATTACAGAGGACAAAGTGTTCATTAAGGGAATGCAATGCACCACCCTGTCTGACAGCATGCTGAAACCTGAGTTGCACTGGGAAGCCTCAGTACTGCAGAGGCTTTAGCTCTCCAAAGCTAGATCTCCTGATCTCTTCTTGGGTCTCCCACAGGTGCAGACGTCCAACCCTTGAGGTCTTCTCCCTTTCCCACTGATGACTAGCAGGGAACTGAAGAAGCACCGTTAGAACTTTCAAGCGCACCATCCACAAGTTCAGATACTCTCACCTTGGTGGGTCCTCGTGCGGATTTCGATAGGGTGGCACTGGGTGAAGAGCATGACACTAGTGTGCAGGAGGAAGTGCCAGAGGCAGAGGTAGCTGTGGGCAGTTCCTCTCAGAGGAGAGACAGTGGGCACCCTCATCCATGTTCAGCTGGGCACAGGTGCAGGTCCTCAGGAGTCACAGGAAAGAAGGCTCTATCTAGACCAGCAGCAGTAGATGTCCATCCACATGTTAGAGTTCCCTGAGGCAGTGCTGGGTCATGGGCAGAGAATGGAGGAGTCCATCCAGCTCATGAGCGCCACAATGGCTCAGGGCTATAAGCGCCTGAGTTCCTCCATTGAGACAATGGCCAACGTCATGGAGAACCATATATGGCAGCACCTGGACTGCATGTGGGAGCTGCACACTAACGTCCACAGGATGTGTGCCACACTATCTAGCCTGGACTGGTCAGTGGCGCTAATGGCACATAGATGTATGGAGGGCATGCCAGCTGCGCCCCAGTTGGTGCTCCCCTCCAGTCATCCAGAGTGCCAACCATAGTCTGAAGATGTCACTGAGGAGGATGAGGGTGCCAGCCCTCATGGAGCACCTTCATCATCCTCGCCCTTGTTTGCTTCTCTGACAGGAGGGGCCTCTGTGCAGCAGGGCCAAGTGATGGAAGCTGCCCTAGCAATGATGCAGGTGCAGCAGCCTCTGGAGATGCCCCCTCGGGCACCTCCATGATGAGGATGACCACCACGTGCATCTCAGCTGCAAGCAGAGGTAAGTGAGCAGGTTGCCTCATCCTCCTCCATGTCCACAGGGCGAGCACTACATAGAAGTGGCCGAGTGTGGAGAGCACTGCGATGTGCAGAGCACTGCGTGGGTCACTGGGGGTGTCTTCCTACTGTATATGTGCACTGTTTTCCTTTTTGAGCACTATGTTAATAAGACACTTTAAGCCACATGTCTGAGATTCCTTTTATTGATGTCAGGGCAAGAAAAGAGGTATGAGGTCATTTCTCAATGGTGACGGCAAAGCCTCTGGGCAGATGTGGTTACTTCATTGGCGGTAAGAGTTTTGATGTTCCAGGCTGCATCCTCAATGGATTTGTTAGCACAGGTACCTAAGACTGACTTTCTTACCATTCTCTTTATCCGGAGTCAGAGGAGCTCAGTTGAAACATTCGTGAATAAGATGATCCCTGACTCTCATGGCATCCCGATGAAACCTTTACGTCCCACACAATGCACAGCCATCTTCCTGTGCAGCTAGGACACCTTGGTGTTTTTCATCTTTCTCCTTCCACCTCCTCGTCCTCCTCCTCTCCCACCTCGATGGGATGAATGGCCTCCTTCGGTGCCATAAATGACTCTATGAGTCCATGACTTGTGGTGAGCATGTGGCTTTTGTTGTAGTGCCTCTGTACCTCGTCTGGGGCTCCCGCAGAGGGGTGAGGACCGGAGCGGCGGCAGGCGGACCTGGGAGGAGGCGGATCCGGAGCGGGACCTGTAAAAGAGAGTGCAGGGCTCGAGGCCCTTACCTACCTGAGGACCGGAGCGGCGGCAGGCTATCTCTCTGTGCTGGTGCGCAATGTACAATGTTCAAATGTACAAAAAAAAGACTTACAGTGATATCACGGGAATTCTGTAAGGTGATTGGTTGGGTAAGTAACAGCTGTTAGTGCCTGTAAATAGCTTAAAAAATCAGGGAAAAGTTTTTTTTTTGAAAAAAAAACTCAAAACCTACCTTATAAGTGATAAGCTTAGTACTACTAAAGTGTGTTTTTTTAGAATAGTGTAATTTATTAAGGACTTTAGATTGGAGTGGGTAGTGTTTGGAGTAGAACAAGGCCCCTCGCGTAATTAGTATTTTTTAATTAAAGGGAGTAACTAAGTAATCTAAAGGTAAGTCATGGCAGGAGAGCTCGCACCCGTGGTTTGCTCCTCCTGTGCTATGTGGGAAATCAGGGACGCTTCCAGTGTCCCTGACGACCATGTGTACAAGATGTGTATCCATCTGGAGCTACTGGCTACCCGCATTACGGAGCTGGAGCTGTGGGTGGATTCACTGTGGAGCATTCGCGATGCTCAGATCATCGTGGCTAGCACGTTTAACGAGGTGGTCACACCGCAGGCAAATGCTGCAAAGGCAGAAAGGGAATGGGTGACCACCAGGCAGGGTAGAGAAAGGCAGGTAGTGCAGGAGTTCCCTGTGGCCATCCTCCTCTCTAACAGATGTACCGCTTTGGATATTGTTGGTGGAGATGGCTCAGGGGAAAGCAGCAACAACCAAGTTCATGGCACCATGGGTGGCTCTGCTGCACAGGAGGGGAGGAAGAAGAGTGGCAGGGCTACAATGATAGGGGATTCAATTGTAAGTGGAACAGACAGGCATTTCTGCGGCCACAAAAGCGACTCCAGGATGGTGTGTTGCCTCCTTGGTGCTAGGGTCCAGGATGTCTCTGAGCGGCTGCAGGGCTTTCTGAGGGGGGAGGGCGAGCAGCCAGTTGTCGTGGTATATATCGGTACCAACGACATAGGTACAAAGAACAAAGACAAAGAACAAAGAAAATTACAGCACAGGAACAGGCCCTTCGGCCCTCCAAGCCTGCGCCGATCCAGATCCTCTATCTAAACATGTCGCCTATTTTCTAAGGGTCTGTATCTCTTTGCTACCTGCCCATTCATGTATCTGTCTAGATACATCTTAAAAGACGCTATCGTCCCCGCGTCTACCACCTCCGCTGGCAACGCGTTCCAGGCACCCACCACCCTCTGCGTAAAGAACTTTCCACGCATATCCCCCCTAAACTTTTCCCCTCTCACTTTGAACTCGTGACCCCTAGTAATTGAATCCCCCACTCTGGGAAAAAGCTTCTTGGTAAAAGGAGGGCATGTCCTACGAAGAAAGATTGAGGGAGCTCGGGCTTTTCTCATTGGAGCGAAGAAGGATGAGAGGTGACTTGATAGAGGTGTACAAGATGATGAGAGGCATAGATAGAGTGGATAGCCGGAGACTTTTTCCCAGGGTGGAAAAGGCTATCACCAGGGGGCATAATTTTAAGGTGATTGGAGGAAGGTTTCGGGGAGATGTCAGAGGTAGGTTCTTTACACAGAGAGTGGTGGGTGCGTGGAATGCGCTGCCAGCGGTGGTAATAGAAGCAGATACGTTCGGGGCATTTAAGCGACTCTTGGATAGGTACGTGGATGATAGTAGAATGAAGGGTAGGTAGTTAGTTTGATCTTAGAGTAGGTTAAAGGTTCGGCACAACATCGTGGGCCGAAGGGCCTGTACTGTGCTGTACTGTTCTATGTTCTATGTTCTATGTCCTACAAGCTGAATATAGGGAGTTAGGACGTAAATTAAAAAGTAGGACCTCAAAGGTAGTAATCTCAGGATTACTACCAGTGCCACATGCTAGCGAGAGCAGAAAAAGCAGGATATATCAGATGAATATGTGGCTGGAGAAATGGTGTGGGGAGTGGGATTCAGATTCCTGGGATTTGGGACTAGTTCTGGGGAAGGTGGGACCAGTACAAGCTGGACGGGTTGCATCTGGGCAGGACCAGGACCAATTTCCTCGGTGGAGTGTTTGCTAGTGCTGTCAGGGAGGGTTTAAACTAGAATGGCAGGAGGATGGGAATCTGAGTAGGGAGACAGAGGAGAGGAAACAAGGATAGAAATGAAAGACAGAAAGGTAAGAAGCAAATGTGGAAGGCAGAGAAAACAAGGGCAAGAAACAAATGGGACCGTAGTGCAAAATAAAGTGAAGATGACTAACAAAGTTAAAAGGACAAGCCTAAAGGCATTGTATTGTGTGTTATTGGGTGGAGCATTCGCTATAAGGTAGATGAATTAACAGCACAAATAGATATAAACAGTTATGATTTAGTAGCGATTATGGAGTCATGGGTGCAAGGTGACTAAGGATGGGAACTGAACATCCAGCGGTATTTAATATTTAGGAAGGACAGGCAAAAATGGAAATGAGGTGGAGTAGTATTGTTAGTAAAAGAGGAAATCAATGCAATAGTGAGGAAGGATATTGGCTCGGAAAATCATGACGTGGAATCTGTATGAGTGGAGCTAAGAAACACCAAGGGGCAGAAAACGTTGGTGGCACTTGTCTGTAGGCCCCCAGACAGTAGTGGAGATGTAAGGGATGGCATTAAACAGGAAATTAGAGATGCATGCAATAAGGGTACAAATGTAGTCATGGGTGACTTTAATCTACATATAGATTGGTCAAACCAAATTAGCAATAATACTGTGGAGGAGGATTTCCTGGAGTGGTACGTGATGGTTTGTTTAGACCAATACATTGAGGAACCAACTAGAGAACAGGCTATCCCAGACTGGGTATTGTGCAATGAGAAAGGATTAATCAACAATCTTGTTGTGCAGGGTCCCTTGGGGAGGAGTGACCATAACATGATAGAATTCTTCATTAAGATGGAGAATTAAGTAGTTGAATCCAAAACTAGGGTCCTGAATCTAAATAAAGGAAACTATGAAGGCATGAGGCGCGAGTTGGCTATGGTAGATTGGTTGGTGGTAGATAGGCAAAGGATAATATTTAAAGAACATGTGCATGAATTATAACATTTATTCATTCCTGTCTGGCACAAAAATAAAACCGTGGCTTACAAAAGAAATTAGAGATAGTATTGGATCTAAAGAGGAGGGAAAATTGCCAGAAAAAGCAGCAAGTCTGAGGATTAGGAGCAGTTTAGAATTCAGCAAAGAAGGACAAAGAGGTTGATTAAGCAGGGGGACATTGAATATGAGAGTAAACTTGCGGGGAACATAAACACTGACTGTAAAAGCTTCTATAACTATGTGAAGAGAAAAAGATTAGTGAAGACAAATGTCGGTCCCTTACAGACAGAAATGGGGCAAATTATAATGGGAAACAAAGAAATGACAGACCAATTAAACACATACTTTGGTTCTGTCTTCACAAACGAGGACACAAATAACCTCCCAGAGATGTTAGGGAACCAAGGGTCTAATGAGAGGGAGGAACTGAAGGAAATCAGTATTAGTAAAAAAAAAGTGCTAGGGAAATTAATGGGGTTACAGACTGACAAATTCCCAGGGCCTGATAATCTACATCCCAGAGTACTAAAGGAAGTTGGCCCTGGAAATAGTGGATGTATTGGAGATCATCTTCTAAATTCTATAGACTCTGGAGCAGTTCCTACAGATTGGAGAGTGGCAAATGTAACCCCACTATTTAAAAAAGGAGGGAGAGAAAAAACAGGGAACTACAGACCAGAACAGTAGTTGGAAAAATGCTAGAGTCTATTATAAAGGATGTGATCGCAGAACACCTGGAAAGCATAAATGGGATTGGGCAAAGTCAGCATAGGTTTACGAAAGGGAAATCATGCTAAACAAATCTACTAGAGTTTTTTGAGGATGTAACTAGTAGAATAGATAAGGGAGAACCAGTGGATGTTGTGTATTTAGATTTTCAGAAGGCTTTTGATAAGGTCCCACATAAGAGGTTAGTGTGCAAAATTAAAGCACATGGGATTGGGGGTAATATACTGGCATGGATTGAGAATTAGTTGACAGACAGGAAACAGACAGTAGGAATAAACAGGTCTTTTTCCGGGTGGCAGACAGTGACTAGTGGGGTACCGCAGGGATCAGTGCTTGGGCCCTAGCTATTCACAATATATATTAATGACTTGGGTGAGGGAACTAAATGCAACATTTCCAAGTTTGCAGACGACACAAAGCTGGGAGGGACTGTGAGCTGTGAGGAGGATGCAAAGAGGCTCCAATGTGATTTGGACAAGTTGGGTGAGTGGGCAAATGCTTGGCAGATGCACTATAATGTGCATAAATGTGAGTTTATCCACTTTGGTTGTAAAAACAGAAAGGCAGATTATTATCTGAATGGTGATAGATTGGGAAAGGGAGAGGTGCAACGAGACCTGGGTGTCCTTGTATACCAGTCGCTGAAAGCAAGCATTCAGGTGCAGCAAGCAGTTAGGAAGGCGAATGGTATGTTGGCTTTCATTGCAAGAGGATTTGAGTACTGGAGCAAGGATGTCTTACTGCAGTTACACAGGGCCTTGGTGAGACCACATCTGGAGTATTGTGTGCAGTTTTGGTTTCCTTATCTGAGGAAGAATGTTCCTGCCATGGAGGGTGTGCAAAGAAGATTTACTAGGCTGATTCCTGGGATGGCAGGATTGACGTATGAGGAGAGATTGGGTTGACTAGGCCTATATTCACTAGAGTTTAGAAGAATGTGAGGGGATCTCATAGAAACCTATAAAATTCTAACAGGACTAGACAGGCTAGATGCAGGGAGGAGGTTCCCAATGGCTGGGGAGTCCATAACCGGGGTCACAGTCTCAGGTTATGGGTTATGCCATTTAGAACCAAGATGAGGAGACATTTCTTCACTCAGAGGATGGTGAACCTGTGGAATTCTCTACCGCAGAAGGCAGTGGAGGTCAAGTCATTAAATATATTCAAAAAAGAGATAGATATATTTCCTAATGCCAAAGGGATCAAGGGGTATGGGGAGAAAGCCGAAACAGGGTGCTAAATTAGACGATCAGCCATGATCTTTTTTGAATGGCGAAGTAGGCCTGAAGGGCTGAATGGCCTGCTCCTGCTCCTACTTTCTATGTTTCAATGTTTCTATGTGAGTAGCCACCTCTTCAATGGATATCCCTTGCCCCCAGTATCTATCCATTGACTTTGGGGCTTTGAGTGAAGAGCTGCAGCAGCCTGGATTGGCGGAGGATGAAACAATTATGGCAGCTGCCAGGAAAGAGAGTGCAGACATGGAGGAAGCACTTGTTGTTGTTGCAGACCAGTTGAATGTTGCAGAATCTGACTGGGTAGTCACTGGGTGCCTTAATGACTATATGGGTGCAATCGATGATGCCCTGCTGAATGTGCTGTCCGACTCTGGCATATAGGTTATCGGTGACCTGTGAGATGCAGTGATGTGCAGCTGTTTGTGAGATGCCACCAAGGTCTGCAGCTGATCCTTGAAAGGCGCCAGAAGCAAAGAAGTTCAAGGCCACAGCGATTTTGATGGCTACTAGCAGCACATGATGACCAGTGTTGCGAGTTGCAAGGTCTTCAGCAACGAAGGCACAGATTTCTGTGACTATCTGCCTGGAGAGTCGTAGTCTCCTGTGGCACTGGTTCTCAGTCATGTCAAGGTAGCTCAGTTTCGGCGGTAGATCCTATGCTGAGGAGACTTCCTGCCTCTCAGTCCTCACCCCTGCCCTCCTGATGCCCAGGGCTCTGCCCTTCTTGTGGAGGGTGTTGCTCTTCATCGTCACTGGACCCAAAATCCAAGAGTCATGCCTCTATTGCCAGCTGCAGCCTTCCTTGTGGTTAGGTGTCCCCCCCAATTGTCCTAGGCAGCCTTGTACCCCTGCTCTTCTGTTCCCGCAATGCCAGGAGGAGGATGACCCCCCTACAGTACCTGAGCATATTGCCCACTCTCCCCCGGACCTCGCTGCACTGAGGGCACCTTTTTCTCAATGGCCGAGTCCGCCACTGCACCATTCATCCGAGGTAATTCCCTAAAGTGGCCAAGATCCGTTCCCTATTGAGAACCCGCTACCCAGACAGCGCGTGGAGCCTGTGCGCCCCCATGAAAATTTCAACACTCCCTGTTAATGAGCTCTTAATGAGCTCCTCAACCACCTTAATTGGCCTAAATTGGGGATGGGGCAGGATTGCGATCCTGCCCTCCCTCTAACCTGGTGAAACTGACCAGCGCCGGGAACAGCATCTGGAAAGTGGCACACCAGCTGGCGCCAGTATTTTCGGGCCCCATCGCCTCCGTTCCTGCCCCGGTGGTACCCGCAAATACAGCCCCGAGGGATTGAATTCTACTTGATTGTTTGCTCGAACTCTCTTATGCCAGTTTCTTTAATTTCCAAAGTACCATTCGCAGAATGTTACAGAGTTGGCCTGCCTCCAACATCCAGTCTTTTATTCTCCACAGAGACACATTATCAAACCAAGCGGCAGACAGCAAGAAATATAAGCAATATCATTGATAGTGTCAGCATGTATGAAAGATGGCCTGAGTGTAGCCATCAGTGCAGCTAAGCAAGCGAATTAATATTGATTTATCCACATCTGAGTGCTTTTGACCACAATTAACAAACAACTCAAACATGTTATTTGCTACTGTGTATTTATCAAGGAAAAGATATAGCTTTCTAAAAAGATAGCTTTTGAAGAGTATATTGGCTCTGGATTGTTTCATGTATCACACTAAAATGCTATTTGATTACAAATGATTTTACATCTACGTCCAGGTTTTAATAATTCAAAAGGGTAATATGACTTGCAGGAATTTTTTAAACTAAACTTTGCAAATAATGCATCAGCTGGAGGTTTTCAAAGGTCAACTTTAAAATTAGTATTTTTTCTCTATTTTCCCCCTAATGATGCACCAAACTACCAGACTTTTTTCTCTAGTTTGGAGAACTGCATTGTGTGAGCTGCCATCAGTATACCTATTTATAATCAGTCAGTAGGAGGCATCATGCTTATCAGTTCATCTTCCCTCTCCATTCTCAGAATTAGTCCTCAAGTTCATGATAGCTCAGCTGGGAGGTGCACTGTTTAATCTTGAGGTATGCCCCTTGGAACAGGGAACCATAGGTTCAATATTTGATTTGAGCTACATTAGTTCATGACGCTGAACTGAGAGGTGACCTGGCTGCACAGCGAGGTGACCGGGCATGACTCAGGGCGCAAAAGGCTAGTGAGGACGACATCAATGTCCGGGATCTCCTAATTCAGAAAAGTTTCAACTGTGCCCCTCTTACCAAGGTTGAGGGGGATGGCATGGAAGGGAGTCTGAGACACCTACGCTAACAAATGAAGGAAACACATATGCCCAGGGGCTTTGTCCTCACCATGGAGGATCCTGATATGCCATTCACCACCTCATACCACTTTTCCTGTCATGGCAGCAATAAAAGGAGTCCCAGACGTGTGCCTCAACGTGTCATCATTTATACAGTGTACAGAGAGGAAATCAATTCAAATACTGTCGGACGACACCCCAGTGACTCACTTAGAGCTCCGCATGACATGGTGGCTTGGTCACTCCCATGCGGTGCTCCTCTTGCAGCCTCAGAAGGGATGCAGGCAGCCCACTCGCTTGTCCCGGCTTACAGCTGAGATGCATGTGGTGGTCGTTCTTGTCATGGAGTTGCTTGTGGGGGCATCTCCAGACGCTGCTGCATCATTGCAGGGACAACCTTTATCACTTGGCCCTGCTGCACAGATGGTCCCTCAGTTGAAGGGCCCAAGGAAGCCGAGGATGATGAGGGCACCTCATGAGGGGTGGCACCCTCATCTCCCTCTGTGACATCCTTACCCTTTGCCGAGCATGCTGGATACCTAGCGGAGGACACCAGCTGGGATGCAGCTAGCATTCCCCCCCCAAAGAATCTTTGTGCCACCATTGCCACTGACTGGTCCATGCAATCCAGCATCTCATGGATTCTGTGGACGTCAGTGTGCAGTACCTGCATCCACTCTGAGTGATGCCACATATGGCTCTCCAAGAGGTTGGCCACACTCTCTACGGAGGAGCTCATGCGCCAATAGCCCTGAGCCATTGCGATACACATGATCTGATGGATTCCTTCTTCCTCTGCCCAAGACCCCAAATTGCCTCAGAGAAGTCTTACATGCAGGAGCACATCTTCTGCTGTTCAAGGTAGAGCCTGTGACTCCTGAGTCCCTGCATCTGTGCCCAGCTGAGCAGGGCTGTGTCCGTCCTCCCTCCTCCAATGGGAACTGACCACAGCTCCCTCTGTATCTGACACATCTTCCTGCACACTAGTAATGTGATCATCAGCCTGTGCCACCATATCTACATGCACGCAAGGATCTACCGAGGTGCGAGTATCTGTGCTGGTGGACAGTGTGCTCATAAGATATGACTGTCCTTTTCCTTCTTCCTTGTGCTCCCCTGGGCCCACAGAGGGAAAAGGAGAGTGTTCCGTGGGTTGGACATCTGCACCTGTGGGAGATCCAAGAAGAGATGATGAGAGTCAGCCTAGCAGAGTAGAAACTGCTGCAGTGCTGAGGCTACCCAATGTTACTCATTGCTTGACAAGAAATCAGACAGGGTGGTGTGCACTGCATCCCTTTGCTGACCACTTTGCCCTCTGTAATTACCAGGTCCACCAGGAGCTCCTGTTTTGCAAGGCCAGACTGGCTCCTTAGCCTCTGTCCTGCTATCTGCTCTATTGGGGTTATTTGATAGAAAATAGGCACCCTCCTTCTGTCTGGGCCCTCTCCCCTGCATTATGCATGTATTTATCCTGCAACGACAAAAGAGATTGAGATATGGCACAGCTATCCTCTGTGTCATATGTCATCTCCCAATCCATTAGGAGATGCATGTCTCAGTGGTGCCAGGTCCTCAGCAGCTCTCTGGCTGTGAGCTGTTTTGAGGAGTCAATAAGTGGCCTGTGCACACACCCTTCCCATGCTCAGGAGCAGCATGCTCCCGAGGCTCCTCAGGTGATGTGTCTGCTGGAAGGTGCAAGCCCTGAGATCTGTCCAGAGTGCTTGGGGTTTGTACTCACCTTGCCAGAACATATGAGGTCATTGAACCTTTATCGACACTGGATCCAAGTTCTCCTTGCCTCACTTCTGCCGCTGACAACGGCAGCATTCTGGAGCCAGGCCTGTTTGGTCTCAGCTGGTGGCCTCCTCCTGCCCCCTCCAGAAAAAGAACCTCCCTCCTCTCCCTTTCGGGCTCCCACATGAAATTCAGGTCTGCATCAATGAACCAAGGGGCAGCCCTGCCCTGGACGACAGGCCTCCATCTCTCTGGACTCATCTCACCTCCCTTTCGAGCAGTGGAAGGCTTTAGCATTAACCACAGTTCTCTTCTTCAGGACATCCAGCAGCATCAGTGATGGGTGCCGTGGGGAGTCTAACCAGTCCAACATTTCATCTGACCCACCTCCGTTCCCACCCTACCTGGCTCTAATTGGACAGGAAACTTGTCTCCATATCAATTAGAGGCTCACCCACATGAAAATCATGACTTTCATTAGTTTTCCACTGGAGTCGAGTTTCTGACCCGAAAACAAACCCAGTTCTTCTTTCCCGCCTCCGTGGCAAAAATACAGCCCATAGTGTATGTCACTAAGTTATCCTGATAACTTTCCAGGAGAATGAATGAATAAATCTAATTCAACTTAAATAAGTTTAGTTTTTTTATATTTAGAACAGCTTAAAGAAATTAGAAAATAATTCTTTTTTTTTCACCCTAGCTCAAAACCATTTTCACCGTTTTCTGAATTCTCTCCTGTCTCCCCACATGCCCTCTCTGAGCTTAACTGATCCATGAGACCACATCCTGCTCTTGTGATCCATTCGCACTAACTGCTGTCTACCCAACTTCCTTTCCTTGCCCTCATGCTGACATTGTGAATGGTTCCCTCTCCCCATGTATTGTCCCAATCCCTTTCTAAACTGCCATCATCACACCCTTCCGCAAGATTCTACCCTCAATCACTGCCTTTCAAATGACTGCCCAATATTCAACCTTCCTTTGCTCTCTATAGTCCTTGAACAGGTTGCTGCCTTCCACATCTGTGCATATCTTTTTCGTAGCTCTATGTTCGATACTCTTCAATAAGGTATCTGCCCATGCCCCACACAAATCACATCCACTGTAAGTGTGATATTGGTGCACTATTGCTCTTCGTTCTTCTTGACCTTCTTGTAGCCTTTGACAACGTCACCCACAACGTCCTCCTCCAATGGCTCACCTCTGTTGTCCAGTTTAATGGACTGCCATCACATGGTTCCACTCTTACCTATCCAATTTTAGCCAGAGCATCTCCAGCAATGGCTTCTCTTACCACCACCACTATGTTACCTTTGGAATCCTCCAGGGGATTCTTGGCCCCTTTCTCTTTCTCATCCAAGTGTCACCTCATGGAGATATTATCTGAAGAAATGGGGGTTAGGTTCCACATGTACACTGATGACACCCAGCTCTATGTCTCCATCACCTCTCTCAACCTCTCCACGCTTCTCCAATGTCAACATCCTCGTTCCACATCCAATGCTGGATGAGCCCCAATTTTTATCAGTTCAATATTCGAAAGACTGAAGCCATCATCTTCGGTCCTCGCCACAAACTCTGTATCGTCCCCAAGTACTATCTCAGGCTGAACCAGACTGTTCACAACTTTAGTGTCCTCTTTGAGCCTAAGCTGAGTTTTCTATCTCATATTATCTCCAATATCAAGACCAAATTCAAAAGCAAAATAATGCAGTTGCTGAAATCTGAAATAAAAAACAGAAAATGCTGGAAGAACTCAGCAGCTCTGGCAGTATCTGCAGAGAAAAAAAGAGTTAACATTTCAGAACTGATGAAAGGTCACAAACCTGAAACGTTAATCTCTTTCCACTGATGCTGCCAGACCTGCTGAGTATTTCCAGCATTTTCTGTTTATATTACCCAGACCAACTACATCCACTTCTGTAATATCACACATCTCCGCCCCTGCCTCGGACCATCTGCTACCAAAACCATGTTTTGGTATTTCTAGATTTGACTATTTTAGTGCTCTCCTGGCTGGCCTCCCACCCTCCTCTATCCATAAACTTCAGCTCATCCAAAAGTCTGCTGCCCTTATCCTATTGTGCTCCAAGTACTCACCCATCACCTCTGTGCTCACTGACCTATTCCTAGTCCAACGCCTCAAATTTGAAATTCTTATCCTCAAGTTTAAATCCCTTCATGGTCTCACCCCTGTCTATCTCTCCAACCTCCTCCAGCCTGATATCCCCCCTGAGAACTCCGTATTCCTCCAAATCTAGCCTCTTGTGCATTCCCCACTTCCTTCACCCCACAATTAATGGCCCATGTCTTCGGCTATCTAGACCCTTAATTCTTGAATTGCCTCCCTACACCCCTCCACTTCTCCACTTCTCCACATCTCTCTCTCTCCCTTTAAACCCCTTCTTAAAATTTTATAGTCCCTGTTTCTAATCTTCATTGACCCAGTGCTGATTTTTTTTGTCTGATTTTGCTGCTGTGTGGTGCCTTGGGATGTTATTCCAATGTTAAAGTATAAATACAGGTTGTTGTTATTGGTAATAGTAAAATTCCTTGACAATTTTTCCCGATTGGAAGGGGAGGATAATTAATGAACTAACCATCTCCATTTAATATTTAACTACATTAAGATATTTTATAATCAACCACATATTGAACAGATTTTATAATCGATCAGCTATTTACTTTGATTAATAAGAGTAAGATTTTAGGCTAAGTTTTTGGGCCCCCTGAGGTCGGAACAGAGGCATTGGGGCCCAAAAATACTAGCGCTGGCCGGCTTGTCAGTTTCGGGTCACTGTTCCCGCTGCCAGCCATTTTCGGGGAGGCAAATTTGGGACCTGGGAAGGCTGCCCGGACCCATGAGGTGGGCAGGCAATTAGGCTCGTTAAGAGCCTTGTTAAAGGTAAGTTTAGGAGGCTGATTGGGATTTTCCAGTCGGCCTCCAGTCTCCTGATGCAACAGGGTGGCAACTCAACTTCCTGGGGCCATCCCTCCCCCTCCAACCACAGTGATGGCCTGGCTGTTTTTTCTATTTTTTAATTAAAGTTTTTAAAAAGTGGATGAGAGGGCACCTTCTTGTTGAGGCGCCCTCCCAGTTACTTAACTTGTACTGCAGCCAGGTGCTTCTCTGAAGCTGGAAGGCCTCTGTTGTGCCCTCCAGCTTCGAGAGCCTGCCCGCCACCCTTAAATGGACAGAGAACCCGTCTCCATGCTAATTAAGGGCTCACCCACATGAAAATGTTAACTTCAATCAGTTTCCCACTGGAGGCAGGTTCCTGACCCGAAATCAAACCCGGCTCCTGTTTCCCACTGCCATGGTGAAAATACAGCCCTTTGTGTCTAAATTTATTCAGCTCTATTATTACATTAAACCAGTACACTTTGATTTCCACTAATGCCATAGAGACATCAACTATCCATATTAATAAAAACTTTGAGTATGATATGCACTTTTTGTCCCTAAAACTTAATTTCTGTAATTAGTTTCTACACAGACAGCAGGGTGACTTCTGGGTCGGGAACCTGGACATGCATGCAGCAGGCATTCAGGTTGAACTTTCCAGAAGATGTCCAATTAGGAACCAGCCAATTAGGGATTTATATTCGTTTATGGGGATGTGGGCATTGCTGGCCAGGCCAGCATTTATTGCCCATCCCTAATTGCCCTTGAGAAGGTGGTGGTGAGATGCCTTCTTGAACCACTGCAGTCCATGTGGGGTAGGTATACCCACAGTGCTGTTAGGAAGGGAGTACCAGAATTTTGACAGTGAAGGAACGGCGATATAGCTCCAAGTCAGGATGGTGTGTGGCTTGGAGGAGAACTTGCAGGTGATGGTATTCCTGTGCATCTGCTGCCCTTGTCCTCTAGGTGGTAGAGGTCGCGGGTTTGGAAGGTGCATAGGATGATGAGTCAGGATCACAATTGACCACGCAGGATTCAAAAGGCCACCAGCAGCCTTCACAGTGGCTGCACAGAGATTTGTGCTGTGGTGACTTGGGGGAGTTACTTCTGAAGAAAATGGAAGAGAGATGGGGAAAGTCTGTAGCCCCTTTGAGTTGTGAAAGTCACCTCAGGAGCTGGCAACATTTTCCTTACCAAGACCACTTTCATTAATATCAGCCTCAATGCCCTGCCCCTGTCATCACAAGCCTCTACCTATGGCTGACCTCAGGCATGCCGTTTTCCTCCTTTTTAGTACTGAGAGCATGTTCTCAATGACTTCACTCACTGTCCACTCGCCTCCTCTAGCTGCCGTGTTCCAGACACTGCATGTGATCTACCTGCTGTTAGCAAATAACCATTGTAGGAGCAACACTTCTCTCAATTGCCTCCTTAAATAGTTTAACTGCCTTCCTGCTGCTGCTGCACAGGTTGCCAACAAAACTCACAACCTACTCTGGGAGAGATGGAAGGAGGAAGGAAGACGTCAGGATACTGGCTCAATGGCTTTTTTCCTGATTTGCTCAGCACAGCCACCACCCCCCCTCCCCACCCCACCTCCCTACCCCCCATCTCCAATTCCACCTCCAATGGCCTGGGAAAGATTTCCTCTATGTGCCTGTGTGGGTGGGTGTATGTGTGTGTGTTTGCTATGTGTGTGTGTCCATATTCACGCATGCATATCAGAGAGAAAGAGAAGAACAGAAAGACTGTACTGATTATCTTCTTCTTAGGCAGTCCATCGAGAACGAGAATGACTTTCTTCCACTCCAGGGTTGTGGGTCCTTAGGTGAAGAATAGTCCAATTCTGGATCCGCACACTCTGCCACAGGTGGGCAGGTGCTGTTTGGTGAGGAGACTGAATGGGATGCTTGAATTTCCGAATGCTCCTTCTGTTGTTTGTGCTTGGTCGCTGCCTGGGCATGTTGACATTGTTTGAATTGGCTGGCACCTTCGCAGATGCTTCTCTCCATTTTGGGCGGTCTCGGGCAAGAGATTCCCATGAATCAGTGGAGATATCACATTTTTTCAGGAAGGCTTTAAGGACATCCTTGTAGCGTCTCTTCTGCCCTCCTGGTAACCTCTTGCCGTGATGGAGCTCAGAGTAGAAAGCTTATTTTGGGAGTCTTGTGTCAGGCATGTGGATGATGTGGCCCACCCAATGTAACTGATTACTCATGACCAGTGTCTCGAAACTGGGGATGTTGGCCTGAGAGAGGACAATGATATTGGAGCACCTGTCCTGCCACTGAATTTGCAGAATCTTGCAGAGGCACCGCTGGTGATATCTCTTCAGGGCTTAGAGATGTTTGCTGTACAGTGTCCATGTTTCTGACACATACAGGAGGGCAGGTAACACTGTGGCCCTGTAGACCATGAGCTTGGTGTCTGGTTGGGACTTTGTCGTCAAACACTGTTTTCCTCAGATGACCAAAGGCTCACTGGCTTACTGGAGGCGATGCTGAGTTTCATTCTTGCTGTCTGCCCTTGCTGAGAGGAGGCTCCCAAGAAATGAGAAGTGATCCACATTGTCCAGTGGTTCGCCATGGATCTTGATAGTCGAGGGGCAGTGTTGCACTGTGGGAGCAGGCTGGTAGAGGACCTTTGTCTTCCGGATGTTTAGCTTAAGGCCCATTCTTTCATACGCCTCCGTGAATGTATCCACGAGTGTTTGAAGCTCTGCCTCTGAGTGGGCACGTACGCAAGCATGGTCAGCGTACTGCAGTGCGATGACAGAGGTTGGGGTGATGTTGGTTCTGGACTGGAGACAATATAGGTTAAATAGTTTCCCACTCGTCCTGTCGAGTAGATCTACTCCGGCAGGGCGCTTCAAGGAGATGAGGTGGAGTGTTGCGGTGAGGAAGATGGAAAAGAGCATTGGTGCGATGACACAGCCTTGCTTGACCCCAGTTTGCATTGGGATTGGGTCAGTGGCAAATCTGTTGGCAAGGATTACAGCTTGCATGTCGTTGTGCAGCAGGTGGAGAATGGTAACGAATTTCTCCAAGCTGTCATATTTGAGGAGGATGTTCCACAATCCCTCCCGGTTGATAGAGTCAAAGGCCTTTGTGAGGTCAAAGAAGGCCATGTATAAAGGTTGCTGCTGCTCCCTACATTTTTCTTGGAGTTGTCTTGCTGTGAAGATCATGTCCACTGTGCCTCATGATGGACGGAATTCACATTGTGATTCCGGTAGGAGCTCTTCAACGACGGGGAGGAGGCGGTTGAGAAGGACTCTTGTGATGACCTTCCCTGTGGCGGACAGCAGGGATACCCCTCTGTAGTTACCACAGTCGGTCTTGTCGCCTTTTTTGAAGATGGTCACTATTACGGCATCTCGGAGAGCCCCTGGCATGTTCTCCTCCTTCCAGTTGAGGGAGATGACACCATGTATTTCTGTCAAGAGTACCTTTCTGCTGTATTTTAGAATTTCAGCAGAAATTCCAACTATGCCAGCGGCCTTATTGTTTTTTAGCTGTTCGATCTCATGTTGGGCTGGGGTTGTGCTGAGGTCATGGCAAGTAGCATGCTGTGGAATGTGATCCAGGTCACTCGCATCAAAGACTTAGTCCCAATTGAGGAGATCTTGGAAGCGCTCCTTCCAACGAGCGCTGACTGTCTCTATCTGTCCTTAATCAGTGCCACTCCATTCTTTGCTCTCAGTGGGGTAAGTCCTTGGGTACTTGGCCATAAATGGTCTTGACTGCGCTGAAGAATCCATGCATGTTGTGTCTGTTGGCGAGTTTATACACCTGTTGTGTTCAAATTATAAATGCTCTATAAAATCAGAAATACTGGCAGTGTGAGGTAGATTTTGGGCAGGCAAGTGTATCATGCACTTTTGCACTAACAAAAGTTCTATACTTACCTTCTGTCTGTAGATCTGTTTTAGCCTGGTGGGAAAGTCATGGCTGCTTACCCTGCTCAGATCCAGGTTAAAGTGCAATTGGGATTGTATTGGCATAATAGGATTCTGATTTGCATAAATCCACTAGGGCCCCCATCTATCTTAATCAGGCATTCATTTGCCTGCAGAACCCTGATCTGAAACTTAATCTTATGCTTACAGTATATGGAATACAGTGTGCCAGAAGGCAAACACACCTGCATTTTATTTAAACTTGCTACTGGATAGTACATAGGATTCCATTGTGTTTCATGTCATTTCAGAATAGGGTAAAACATTCACAAATAGAATTACTTACAGAGCAAGCACGATGGACAAATTATTGAACAGTCCAGCATGAGCCTGGAAACAATTTACAAGGAATTAATCAAAAACGCAGTTAGACAAACCCTCTAATTTTTTTAATTTAAAATGAAGTACTTCTCAATAATATTTAACCTTTGTATGAATTATATACTTGCAAGCTTACAAGACTTACTTACTTTCTGTGAATCACAAGACAACTCAGACTGCTAACGTGAATTGCTCTGGTTTTTTAATACTCACAATTCCTTTGGAGAGGCTGTTGATTAGAACTGTACATTTGAAGTATTTTAAGCAACTCTTGGCACCCGGCTTCACTATGATATCAATGTATTTGAGCAAGTTTATTAGATAAGGTCAGCAGAACTTACTTACTTGGTGAAAAATAGACACGAGGGCATGATTCAGATCTTTACAATAGTGAGAGGATTAGACGATGCAGATACAACAGGATATTTACTTCAGTTGAAGGCAGGCAAGGCTGAAGCATTTGCATCCATCTTCAGCCAGAAGTGCCAAGTGGATGATCCATCTCGGCCTCCTGAGGTCCCCAGCATCACAGATGCCAGTCTTCAGCCAATCCGTTCACTCCACGTGATATCAAGAAATGGCTGAAGGCACTGGATACTGCAAAGGCTATGGGCCCTGACAACATTCCAGCAAAAGTACTGAAGACATGCTCCAGAATTAGCCGTGCCCCTAGCCAAACAGCTCCAGTACAGCTACAACACTGGCATCTATCTGGCAATGTGGAACATTGCCCAGGTATGTCCTGTACACAAAAAGCAGGACAAATCCAACCCAGCCAATTACTGTCCTATCAGTCTACTCTTGATCGTCAGCAAAATGATGGAAGAGGTCGTTGACAGTGCTATCAAGCGACACTTGCTCAGCAAAAACCTGCTCACTGATGCTCAGTTTGGGTTCCGCCAGGGCCACTCAGCTCCTGACTTCATTACAGCCATGGTCCAAACGTGGACAAAAGAGCTGAACTCCAGAGGTGAGATGAGAATGGCTGCCCTTGACATCAAGGCAGCATTTGACTGAATATGGCATCAAGGAGCCCTAGTAAAACTGGAGTCAATGGGAATTGGGGGAAAAACTCTGATGGTTGGAGTCATACCTAGCACAAAGGAAAATGTTTTTGGTTGTTGGAGGTCAATAATCTCAGTCCCAGGACATCATTGCAGGAGTTCCTCAGGGTAGTGTCCTCGGCCCAACCATCTTCAGCTGCTTCATCAATGACCTTCCCTCCATCATAAGGTCAGAAGTGTGGATGTTTGCTGTTGATTGCAAAATGTTCAGCACCATTTGCAACTCCTCAGATACTGAAGCAGCCCATGTCCAGATGCAGCAACAGCTGAACAACATCCAGGCTTGGGCTGATAAGTAGCAAGTAACATTTGTGCCACACAAGTGCAGGGCAATGACCATCTCAACCAAGAGAATCTAACCATCTCCCCTTGATGTTCAATGGTATTACCATCGCTGAATCCCCCACTATCAGCATCCTGGCGGTTACCATTGACCAGAAACTGAACTGGACCAGCCACATAAATGCTGTGGCTACAAGAGCAGATTGGAGGCTAGGAATTATGTGGCAAGTACCTCACCTCCTGTCTCCCCAATGCCTGTCCACTATCGACAAGGCACAAGTCAGGAATGTGATTGAATACTCTCCATTTGTCTGGATGGGTACAGCTCCAACAACACTCAAGAAGCTCGACACCATCCAGAACAAAGCAGCCCGCTTGTTCGGCACACCATCCACAACTGCCAACATTCACTCCCTCCACCGCCAACACACAGTGGCAGCATAGAACATAGAACATTACAGCGCAGTACAGGCCCTTCGGCCCTCGATGTTGCGCCGACCCGTGAAACCATCTGACCGACACTATTCCATTTTCATCCATATGTCTATCCAATGACCACTTAAATGCCCTTAAAGTTGGCGAGTCTACTACTGTTGCAGGCAGGGCGTTCCACGCCCCTACTACTCTCTGAGTAAAGAAACTACCTCTAACATCTGTCCTATATCTATCATCCCTCAACTTAAAGCTATGTCCCCTCGTGTTTGCCATCACCATCCGAGGAAAAAGACTCTCACTATCCACCCTATCTAACCCTCTGATTATCTTATATGTCTCTATTAAGTCACCTCTCCTCCTCCTTCTCTCTAACGAAAACAACCTCAAGTCCCTCAGCCTTTCCTCGTAAGACCTTCCCTCCATACCAGGCAACATCCTAGTAAATCTCCTCTGCACCCTTTCCAAAGCTTCCAAATCCTTCCTATAATGCGGTGACCAGAACTGCACGCAATACTCCAGGTGCGGCCGCACCAGAGTTTTGTACAGCTGCAGCATGACCTCGTGGCTCCGAAACTCGATCCCCCTACTAATAAAAGCTAACACACCATATGCCTTCTTAACAGCCCTATTAACCTGGGTGGCAACTTTCAGGGATTTATGTACCTGGACACCAAGATCTCTCTGCTCATCTACACTACCAAGAATCTTCCCATTAGCCCAGTACTCTGCATTCCTGTTACTCCTTCCAAAGTGAATCACCTCACACTTTTCCACATTAAACTCCATTTGCCATCTCTCAGCCCAGCTCTGCAACCTATCTATGTCCCTCTGTAACCTACAACATCCTTCGGCACTATCCACAACTCCACCGACCTTCGTGTCATCCGCAAATTTACTAACCCACCCTTCTACACCCTCATCCAGGTCATTTATAAAAATGACAAACAGCAGTGGCCCCAAAACAGATCCTTGTGGTACACCACTAGTAACTAAACTCCAGGATGAACATTTGCCATCAACCACCACCCTCTGTCTTCTTTCAGCTAGCCAATTTCTGATCCAAAGCTCTAAATCACCTTCAATCCCATACTTCCGTATTTTCTGCAATAGCCTACCGTGGGGAACCTTATCAAACGCCTTACTGAAATCCATATACACCACATCCACGGCTTTACCCTCATCCACCTGTTTGGTCACCTTCTCGAAAAACTCAATGAGGTTTGTGAGGCACGACCTACCCTTCACAAAACCGTGCTGACGATCGCTAATGAACTTTTCTTTTCAAGATGATTATAAATCCTATCTCTTATAACCTTTTCCAACATTTTACCCACAACCGAAGTAAGGCTCACAGGTCTATAATTACCAGGGCTGTCTCTACTCCCCTTCTTGAACAAGGGGACAACATTTTCTATCTTCCAGTCTTCCGGCACTATTCCTGTCGACAATGACGACATAAAGATCAAGGACAAAGGCTCTGCAATCTCCTCCCTGGCTTCCCAGAGAATCCTAGTATAAATCCCATCTGGCCCAGGGGACATATCTATTTTCACACTTTCCAAAGTGGCTAACACCTCCTCCTTGTGAACCTCAATCCCATCTAGCCTAGTAGTCTGTATCTCAGTATTCTCCTCGACAACATTTTCTTTCTCTACTGTAAATACTGACGAAAAATATTCATTTAACGCTTCCCCTATCTCCTCTGATTCCACACACAACTTCCCACTACTATCCTTGATTGGCCCTAATCTAACTCTAGTCATTCTTTTATTCCTGATATACCTATAGAAAGCCTTAGGGTTTTCCTTGATCCTATCCGCCAATGACTTCTCGTGTCCTCTCCTCGCTCTTCTTAGCTCTCCCTTTAGATCCTTCCTGGCTAGCTTGTAACTCTCAAGCGCCCTAACTGAGCCTTCACGTCTCATCCTAACATAAGCCTTCTTCTTCCTCTTGACAAGTGCTTCAACTTCTTTAGTAAACCACGGCTCCCTCACTCGACAACTTCCTCCCTGCCTCACAGGTACATACTTATCAAGGACACGCAGTAGCTGCTCCTTGAATAAGCTCCACATTTCGATTGTGCCCATCCCCTGCAGTTTCCTTCCCCATCCTACGCATCCTCAATCTTGCCTAATCGCATCATAATTTCCTTTCCCCCAGCTATAATTCTTGCTCTGCGGTATATACCTGTCCCTGCCCATTGCTAAGGTAAACCTAACCGAATTGTGATCACTATCACCCAAGTGCTCACCTACATCTAAATCTAACACCTGGCCAGGTTCATTACCCAGTAACAAATCCAATGTGGCATTGCCCCTGGTTGGCCTGTCTACATACTGTGTCAGAAAACCCTCCTGCACACACTGGACAAAAACTGACCCATCTAAAGTACTCGAACTATAGTATTTCCAGTCAATATTTGGAAAGTTAAAGTCCCCCATAACAATTACCCTGTTACTCTCGCTCCTGTCGAGAATCATCTTCGCTATCCTTTCCTCTAAATCTCTGGAACTATTCGGAGGTCTATAGAAAACTCCCAACAGGGTGACCTCTCCTCTCCTGTTTCTAACCTCGGCCCATACTACCTCAGTAGACGAGTCCTCAAACGTCCTTTCTGCCGCCATAATACTCTCCTTGATTAACAATGCCACACGCCCCCCCCTCTTTTACCATCTTCTCTGTTCTTACTGAAACATCTAAATCCCGGAACCTGCAACATCCATTCCTGTCCCTGCTCTACCCATGTCTCCGAAATGGCCACAACATCGAGATCCCAGGTACCAACCCATGCTGCAAGCTCACCCACCTTATTCCGGATGCTCCTGGCGTTGAAGTAGACACACTTTAAACCAAGTTCTTGCTTGCCAGTGCCCTCTTGCGTCCTTGTAACCTTATCCCTGACCTCACTACTCTCAACATCCTGTACACTGGAACTACAATTTAGGTTCCCATCCCCCTGCTGAATTAGTTTAAACCCCCCCCGAAGAGCACTAGCAAATCTCCCCCCCAGGATATTGGTACCCCTCTGGTCCAGGTGAAGACCATCCTGTTTGTAGAGGTTCCACCTACCCCAGAAAGAGCCCTAATTATCCAGGAAACCAAAACCCTCCCTCCTACACCATCCCTGCAGCCACGTGTTCAACTCCTCTCTCTCCCTATTCCTCACTTCGCTAGCACGTGGCACGGGCAACAACCCAGAGATAACAACTCTGTTTGTTCTCGCTCTAAGCTTCCACCCTAGCTCCCTGAATTTCTGCCTTAAATCCCCATCTCTCTTCCTACCTATGTCGTTGGTGCCTATGTGGACCACGACTTGGGGCTGCTCCCCCTCCCCCTTAAGGATCCCAAAAACACGATCCGAGACATCACGAACCCTGGCACCTGGGAGGCAGCACACCAACCGTGAGTCTCTCTCGTTCCCACAGAATCTCCTATCTGTTCCCCTAACTATGGAGTCCCCAATGACTAATGCTCTGCTCCTCTTCCCCCTTCCCTTCTGAGCAACAGGGACAGACTCTGTGCCAGAGACCTGTACCCCATTGCTTACCCCTGGTAAGTCTTCCCCCCCCAACAGTATCCAAAACGGTATACCTGTCATTGAGGGAAACGGCCACAGGGGATCCCTGCACTGCCTGCTGGTTCCCTCTCCTTCCCCTGACGGTAACCCATCTACCTACTTCTTTTACCTGAGGTGTGACTACCTCCCTATAACTCCTCTCAATAATCCCCTCCGCCTCCCGAATGATCCGAAGTTCATCCAGCTCCAGCTCCAGTTCCCTAACGCGGTTCTCGAGGAGCTGGAGTTGGGTGCACTTCCCGCAGATGCAGTCAGCAGGGACACTCTTGGCGACCCCTACCTCCCACATCCTGCAGGAGGAACATTCAACTGCCTTAACCTCCATTCCCACTATTCTAAATTCCCAACAAATCTACTGAAAACCAAAAAAAAAAGTCAAAACTTGTTAGCTTAGCAATCCGACGGACAGAACTTTTTTTTGGTCAGAGGAGGAGGATGGGTGGGAGACACTACCCGAGTAGTGTTTCCGGTAAAGCAACCGCCCAAATATGTAACCTCACTTACCCAGCAGTCCCGCGTGCGCTCCGCCTATACACGAGAAATGGCTTCCGATTTCTTGGCGCGCTTTTCAAAGCTCTGCTCCCGCTGTTCTCTCTCTCTCTCTCTCTCTCTCTGTGGCTTCCGATTTCTTGGCGCGCTTTTCAAAGCTCTGCTCCCGCTGTTCTCTCTCTCTCTCTCTCTCTCTGTGGCTTCCAATTTCTTGACGCGCTTTTCAAAGCTCTGCTCCCGCTGTTCTCTCTCTCTCTCTCAGTGTGTACCATATACAAGATGCACTGCAGCAACTCACCAAGGCTCCTTCAACAACACCTTCCAAACCCACGACTTGTACCACCTAGAAGGACAAGGGCAGCAGATGCATAAAAACATCACCACCTGAAAATTCCCTTCCAAGCCACACACCATCCTGACTTGGAACTATATCGCCGTTTCTTCACTGTTGCTGTGTCAAAATCCTGGAACTCCCTTCCTAACAGCACTGCACTGGTTCAAGAAGGCAGTTCACCACCACCTTCTCAAGGGCAATTAAGGATAGGCAATAAATGCTGTCCTAGCCAGCAAAGCCCACATCCCACGAACAAATAAAAAAAAGCTGTTCGTGCGGAGCTATGGAACACTCTTAAAATTAACAATGAATCAGAATTTTTTTAAAAGTAGGATATAAAATATATGGAGATGATTTTCAGTAAATGAAGTTGATATTCTATCAATTAATTCCTTCAGAAAGCAGAATGATATCGAGCCAGGAATTAAAGAGGAGGTTTTATAGATTGGCATTGACCAGAGTTGAATAATCAAGTTTTGTTTCATAAGTCCCAGGGGAGGAGGCAGAAAATATTTATATTGAAATGTCCCTCCGGGATGGTTAAGATAGTGATCTGGTCAATTATAAACAGGCTGTGCAAGGAGTATCTTTGGTGGGACAAAAAGCCTTATTACATTCCATGCTTTCATTTTTTTATGCCAAAAGAGATGACTGGGTATTATTTTACCTACTCCCCTGAATAGAATACAGTGGGAGCTAAATTGGATAGCTTCCCCCAAAACAGTTGCGGTGATCGCAATGCATGATTAATGATCACCTGTTGATTATGATGCAGGCAGCATGTCAACTTCATGATGCCTGCAAATTCAAATGATCTCTGCATTCAACCAGCACTAACCGCGCTGTTCATTGACTGTATGTGGCAGAAGGGGCCAATATTGTGAGTAGCTAACACCACTTAAGGCTAACCTGCACTGTTTAAAGTTAGCCTGCACCTCTTAAAGGGGAGCTGCCTTTTGGCTGGAGCAGGTGCTGGGAGTAATGGTTGAAGAGAATCTGACCTGGGAAAGAGTGAGGAATGACACAATTGTGGAGAGAACAGGCTCCAGGTTTTAGAATGTTCCATTGGAGGGCTTGGAGGAGGAGGTGTAAAAAAGGAGCGACATTCTGTATCTGCAGAGGGCAAGGAGGCCCTCCAGACACAAAGTCAAAAGGCATTGAGAGCAGATAGCCATGGAGGTCAGTGCCAGGAGTCAAGTCCCGAGTACCTGAATGCAATGCCACAAGAGGGTCAATGACCTCAAATGAGTGGTCAAGGTCAGTGAATGCAAATTTAAGTGCCGTATCCTACCAACTGCACCAGTAGCCGCAAACACTGCTCAAATCACCACACCCCCATAACTCACCTACCAACTATCTTTATCAATCAGGCCTCATACCCACACACTTAACACTGCTACAAGCCTCACAACCACATCTCACAGGTTCCACATACTGCCAGTTATTCAACTATGACAGGCACAGGGTTGCCTTGGCTGTGACTTGCAGGGTGGCACAGCAGTCTGGCAATCTGTCCTTCAACAGATTACTAGAATTCCTGAGGCACTGCCCTGGGGAGTGGTAGTGGCTCCATGGAGTATGAACCTGCTGTCCTCTTTCAGGATGACAGCATTCATCCTACCACCACTGTCATTCCACCAATGCATTTGCTATTACCTGTCATCCAACCAGTCCAGTCTGCTGTCACCAATGCCGAGATGATGCAGTCCGCAGCCGGGCCTTCTAGACCCAGAGCTGCTTGCAGTCATTCTCCAAGGCCATCTGCAATCTCCTCCACTCACTGTCAGCAACTTTCCATCAGAATGTTGCAGCCACTGGTGTAGCACTGTGTAGGATCAATAGGATAGGCAAAGGCACATGAAAGACAGGCACGAAGGGAATGCACAAGGCTGATTAGTTGACTTTTGTATGTAATATGAATGTTCTGATTCATAAATTTAGTTTGGAATGTTTATTTTGTGGTGGGTTATATTTTTGCATTGTGGCCACGTGCACACTGTGATGGTCAGTGACAGAGGGAAGGCTTGGACTGCTGGTGAGTGGGGAATTGGGGTTACTGAAACTGGTATCGCACTTGGATGAGTTCTTCCAGACAGGTGACAGAAAGGAGCTATCTCCGTTACCTCCTTCCTTTCTTCTCTTCCTCTTCCTTCTCTTCCTCCTCATCATGCTTTGCTCCTCCTCATCCTGCTCCTCAGCTGCTCGAATATAGATAGTGGCGAGGGTTATCCCATCATGATGGTGTGATTAAGCAGACCACTAAAAAACTTGATACCCTCTTTGCCAAGTACTGCAGGGATCCTACAGTGTGGTCCAGGCAGTGGAAGTGCTGTTTCAACATGCCAATGGTTGTTGTATCGTATTTCGTGTGGCAGCATGGCTTTCATTGTACGCATGCTGTGCATGTATCTGTGGGTTGTGCACCGGAGTCATCAGCCATGTCGTCAGCGGATCGCCCTTGTCGCCCAGTAGCCACCCTTTAGTTTGCTGTGGTGACTCAAATACAGCTGGCATAATGAACTGCTGATGAAATCATCATGACTGTGCCAGGATATTAGGTATTGACCTGCATGATTCATTGCCTATGGTCATACACACGCTGGAAGTTGTGGGAGTGGAATCCCGTTCAGTTCCGGTATAGGGCAGAGTTGTCATGTGGTGTCTACAAAAAGTGACGTGTATGTAGTGAATGGCGCCCTGCACTATGGGGATAGCTGCAATCCTAGCGAAGTCACGAGGTTGCTACGCTCACTTGTCTCTAGAAAGAGGAAATCAAATATAGTTAGTGCCCTTTACATAGAGAGCCTCAGTGACCTTGCTTATGTAACAATGGATGTCAAACTGCAAGATGTTGCTTATATCTCCAGCTCCAGCTGGGAAGAAGCCAGGCAAGTAGAAGTTCATTGCCATGGTCACCTTCATAGGCACTTGCATTGCGGTCTTTGCCCTACTCTGAGATTGCAGTTTTTTCTGCAGCAGTTGGCAGATTTTAATTGAGGATGTGCTTATTGAAGTGTAGACATCTCATTTATTGTTCTTCACTGAGGTTCTGGTAGGAGAGTTGCTCCTTGAACACACTGGCAAATATGGTCTTCTGCTGACAGCCCTTGTCTCCTTGCTTCTCCCTCTTCCAGCAACTTGTCCCTGCTCTGTGTGGCATCTGTTTAGTCTCCATGTCATGCTGTATTCCAAGGGAAATGCTTACGAGTGCACCTATGTCTAAACATAGGAACGTAGGAAATAGGAGCAGGAGTAGGCCATTCTGCCCCTCAAGCCTGCTCTGCCAGCAACTGGTTTGTGCAGAAGCCTTGAAGTCAGCAAAAGCTCCTTCAACACCTGCCACATTACTCCCTGTAGACGTTTGCAACTTTAAACAACTATAGAAAGCAATCCACATTTGTAGAATCACAGCCAGAAGAAATCAACCAGCAACTAACCTGTTAAGTAGTTGATGATTCCTTTAAATAGTGCTGGTGCTAGTGGGGGCTTCTTTTTGCCGCTGAACACATATTCAGGTGGGTGACGTTCAGAGAGAGTATTGGCTGGTGCTGATTAATGCCATGATCTGGCCGCTCTGTATACTTCCAGCGGACATTCACTGCACGCGTAATAATGCATCTGGCGTGATTTGCCTGGCAAATGTGCGTGCGGATTGCAGATGTCATTTTGGAGCTCTAAGGGCGCTCATAGCACCCAAAAATGGTTGCTAACAAACCCAATTGATCACTCACTGCTTCTTACTGTTTTAGCACCATAAGGATAGACTGAAATTGGTAGAGTACACAAAAAGCTGCTGTGGAACTATTATGTAAAATTACATGAACAGAAAAAATGCTTTCCCTATGCCATTCTTTCTCAATATGGTTTTCAGTACTGGAGTAGTCAGTAAAGGGAGTATGACAGATCCTGACTAGCTCACACTAGAGCATTTAACACTTAAAAAGGACTGGAACATATGAATACCTTGGAAAAGGCAACAATATCAATTAGGACTTGACATCCTTGATGGATTCTCCTCTACTCATTGAATTGCTCGCACTACCAACCTGGTTGAGAACCATTTGTTTAAATTAGGTGGAAAAGAAATAGAACATTCTTTGTCTGCTTGACTCAATGGATCTCCTTATTGAGTTATTAGGAAAATTCTGAATGATGTAATATAAACCTAGAAATTACTGTTTGCAATATCAGTAAATAAAGAAAGATCAGCACATATATAATGCGTTTCATGACCTCAAACATCCCAACGGGTTTACAGCCAATGAAGCCACTGTTGCAATGTAGGGAAAATGAATAAGAATATTAATGATTAATGTGTTTTTTAACATGCCAGTTACCCATTGTTTTACTAAAGACAGTAACCTCTTTAAACATCCTTTCCATTTATTGCACACCTTTATTTTGTCATTTTTTTTCTTTCCACTGCTTTGACTTATCTTTGGCAGTTGTTTTCTTCATTCTTGTTTTATTGACTTTCACGGTGAATTTTAACATCCACTTGCTCTTAGTATTTTCTTCCTCAAGTCCATGTTTTCTTTTCTCTTTAAAATTATATAAGTACAACATACAACTTTTATTCACTGAAATGTACTTTACATCTTACTGGAGATAAATTAGCCATTTACCCTTTGTTGCATGGGTAAACGAGGTCACACTCATTGACAAAAGTCAAGTGGCTCATTTCTAGTTGTTAATCTGTTGGACTTCAATGAGTCTATCAAAAGTTTGATTGGATGGCTTAACTTACAGCCAACAGTAAATTACCATGCAAAGGCACTGTACATAGTGTGGCAATGCTTGACTAGTTATTCACATAATTACAGTTATTATTATCCAAATATCTTTAATGGTAGCAACATATATTTATCTCTGAAGAAACTGAACTCCAGACAGAATTCATGTGTTCCTGTCTGCACTGCTATCTCTGTTTTCTCTCATCTGAAAATCTCAAATTTATACTTCTGAATTACACATAAGCTAGATGAAACACAATTGATACTTCAGCAAAATTCAAAATGAATAATTAGTAATGAACAGGAAGTAATTATAAGAAAATGCAAATACCAGCATGTGCTTCAAAGCAGTAATACATAGAGGGATTGCAAACAACAAGCTTGAATCATTTATCAATGTAAAGCTGGAGGTGTTAATGGGAGATATAAATCCTACCTATCCAAATGTACTCGTTACATCCTCTTAAATAGTTTCACATTCTTGCTTACTGCCCCATGGTAACATGATCAAGAAGCATTTCACATGCATGCCAGTGACATGCAGCTCTACATCCCAGTGACCACCATTGCCACCACAGTTGTTTCTGTACTGTATGACGGCCACTTCAGCATCAAATCTTCTATGGCATACCATGAGCTAAATGTGGCAAAACTAAACTAGCCTCTGGAGTAGTGGTCTCATAGCTTTACCAAAGAGGACAATTTTTTAACCTTTGTATGGCTGCTTTTAGGTACTTTTTCCCAAACAGCTTTGATGTGCTTCTACTCACCCGTCCTTCGAAAGTCACTTTGAAAACTGTTGAAATTCCTGGACCTGGAGAGGATTTAAGCCCAAGGAGAGGCCTGGAGTATGGGTTGGTTCCCAGCTCTGATGGGATTTCAATCTTTTTGGACTGAATCTTCATATTTCAGTTGAGGGGATCATCTGGAACAAACGTTGAGGAAATTCCCAGGGAATTCCTTTCTTTCAGCCCTTGACATGTCTCAAGAGAACTTATGCCAGCTGACATCTGAAGAGTCCCTTTGAGGCTTACTAAATACACTGTGTGAGAAATTGGACTTGTTAGCGCCTGCTTTTTGGGTGCTATGAGTACCCTTAGAGCTCTAAAATGGCATCTGCAGTGAGTGTGTGCAAATGTGGGGTGATTCACACCGGACGCCATATTGATGAGAGTGATAGTGCTGCTTGTGTCTGCCAGAAGAATGCAGAGCAGGCAGACGTTAATGTGAATACTGATTTGATGCTCGCGGTGTCTTATAGGAGTTCAATGTTCCTGCTAACACATTCTCTTAACCTCGCACAACTGACCATGCATTCAGCAGCAGAAAGGAACCTGTAAAAGTGCTATTTAAAGGGATCACCAACTACTTATAGGTGAGTTGTTGGTTGATTTCTTCTGGCTGTTGTTATGATTTGGCAAGTGTTTGGTGCTTCTGTAGTTGTTTCAACTTGCAAAAGTCGACAGAAAGTGATGTGGCAAGTGCTGAAGTATTTTTTGCTGATTTCAAGGTTTTTACACAAACCAGTTGCTCCCTGACATGGGTGCACGAGTAGACATACCTCTTGGCAAGAACATCCTTCTTCAGATAGGGAGACCAAAACTGCACACAATATGCTAGATGTAGTCTCACCAAGGCCCTGTATAACTGCTGTAAGACATCTTTGCTTCAGTACTCAAATCCTCTTGCAATGAAAGCCAACATACCATTCGCCTTCCAAATTGCTTGCTGCACCTGAATGCTTGCTTTCAGTGACTGGTGTACAAGGACACCCAGGTCTCGTTGCACCTCCCCCTTTCCTAATCTACCACCATTCACATAATAATTTGCCTTTCTGTTTTTACAACCAAAGTGTATAAACTCACATTTATCCTGCATCTGCCATGCATTTGCCCACTCACCCAACTTGTCCAAATCAAATTGGAGCCTCTTTGCATCCTC